>NC_136409.1:33297500-34528750 GCF_051521515.1 Lactuca serriola
AGAGTTGTAATTTTTGGTTCTTATTATATTTTAGAGTTATATTTTTTGGTTCTTATATTCTTATCCCTTACATAATTTGTTTTTATTAATATTACTTACTATTATTATTTAATGAAAATTTCATTTTTGGTGTCGTAACAAATAAGATAAACTTTCAAACTTTATTTTTATTTTTCTCCTCTTTTTAGATCAAAACTTTTTTTTTTTTTTTTTTTTTTTTGTAATTTTTGGTTCTTATTATTTTTGAATGTTATATTTTTTATTCCTTACATAATTTGTTTTTATTAATATTACTTACTATTATTATTTAATCAAATTTTCATTTTTGGTATCGTAACAAATAAGATAGATAAACTTTCAAACTTTATTTTTATTTTTCTCCTCCTTTTGGATCAAAACTTTTGTTTTTATATTTTTGTGATCCATTTTGTCAATGATTTCTCCTCTTCACAACACGTGAGTGACTTAAATACTAGTTATATTAGAAGTCATTATATATATATATATATATATATATATATATATATATATATATATATATATATATATATATATATATACTAGCCGTTTACCCGCGCAAAGCTGCGGGCGACAAATAGTTTGTTTCGACAATTAATTTCTTTTCGATGGAGAATGATTATTTTCAATTCAATCATTAGTTTGTTTTAGGAAACATGTCATATTAAAAATAAAGAAAATTAATGAAATGACCAAATTATAGGGTGTTAGGTATTTATTTGGATGAAAAAAGATCTGATCAAAACCTTGAAAGAGAAGATTTATAGGAGTTTGTTTAAATTTTAATATTATTTTATTAGTGATTAGTTGTATAATTAGCTTAATGATTTGGACGTCTTAAAAAAATATTATTATTTTATTCAATCTATTTTTAGAAATAGTGGGATTTGTTTTATAAGATAGTATATATATATATATATATATATATATATATATATATATATATATATATATATATATATATATATAAAAGATTTAAATAACATTAATAATAATCAAACAAGTTTTTGTTTTTATGATCTTATAAGGAATTTATAAATTAAATGACTAAATTTGTTTATGTTTGTTAGTCAATGTTATTTCAAATTATGAAAAAAAATTTAACAATTGGTCTTTGTGGTTGAGAGAAAATTAATATCAATACAAGCTTTTTTTGGGATTTTTTGATATAATTAGTCAATTTCAAGTTTAAAGCGCACACGGTGAGTCCTTTTGAGTAATATGGTTGGTCTTTTTTTGGTTTAAAGAGCACACGATATGTATTCCTATTTGACAGAAAAAGATTCATCCTATGCATTTTAAACCTTAGGGTAAATTACACCAATGGTCCCTAGTGCACATGCCAAAAAGCACATTTAGTCCCTATTTTTAAAAATTAACTCGGACCGTCCCTGAGTTTCTTTTTTCTTGTGTGCTTGGTCCCTATTGACATGAAATGACTATTTTACCCTTAGTAATTTCTTTTTCATTTTCTTTTATTTACTTATCAGTTTTAAATTGAAAAAATAAAAAAATAAATCAAATATCGTCTATTGTCTTCCATTTCCCCATCTCTGCTACAAGGTTCTCCACAAATAACCCACCACTACCTATCACCGCCTGCACCTCCGACACCACCACCTGTCACCGTCATCTCGTTAGGCACCACCACCTATCACCTTCATCTCCTCGAGCAAAACCATCTTTCACCTCCAATACCTCCTCTCACTAAAACATAATCCAAAAACTTTACACCTTTCGAAAGTAAATATGAACACAGGTGAAAAAGGAGATCAGTCTTAGCATCGTCGATCTAGAAACCCTAGCCAATGGAGATCGATGGCAGCGCATAAGTGAATGAGATCCACGACTTCATACGTAGGTTTGAAATCCTAAGAGGCGGCTGAGATGGTGTTACTGAAAGCTAGATATGTGACCACCTTTCATCTGCACTTCCGGCGACGCCTGAAGTACCACCCTTCATCTGCACTCCAGTCAAACCCTTCTTCTCTGCACCACTATCATTGTGTTCTCCCTCACCCTCACCGATAGAAAAGGAAGAACAAATCTGCTATTTTCTACCTTCATCTTTGATTTTAAACCCTAGTTCCACCTCCACCTCAGTTCCAAACCCTAGATCTGATGTATGTTTCGCTGGAGTATTACCTGAGGTTTTCGTGTCGAATTTGTTAGGGAGGAACAAATTTTATTCGGTTTACAAAGGGGTTTTATGGGACAGATCAGTTGTGGAAGTGTGCGAGTGTGAAGAGTTGCAAGGCTGAGGAAGGTAAGTTTCCGGTGGTTCTGCAGTCTCCCTGTGGTGGTTCAGGCCGTGGTAGTGTTAATTTTTATTGACGGTGGTGATTAAGTGTTCTTCAAACAATAGACAGAGAGAGGGTTCACCGGAGATGGTGATGGATGCAAAGAGGGTTCACCGGAGATGGTGATGGATGCAGAGAGGGTTCATCTTAAGGATGAATGGTTGTAGGGTTTTTTGAAAACTTTAGAGAAGAAAGACAGTAATGGGAAGGTGGGTTGGGTGTGGAGATGGGTTTGGATATGAAATGGGACTATATTTTTTTTATTCTTTTTATTTGTTAATTAATAATAATAACAATAACATAAAATTAATTAGAAAATAAATACATAAAGGGCATTATGGTCATTTAAAATATGGCAAGGACTGAAGTCGCAATAAAGTCACATATTAGGGACGCAGCATGCACATTTATAACAAACGAGGGACGGTCCGAGTTAATTTTCGAAAATAAGGACTAAACGTGCTTTTCGGCACTTGGACGAGGGACGATTGGTGTAATTTACCCTAAACCTTAAAATGACCAATCATATAAATAATTTCTCAAAAGGACTTGTAATGATATTTTGTACCAACCATAGGGACTAGTTATGAAAATTTTAAATTATTGAGTTGACAAATTGTTTAAAGACTATTTTATAAATTGAAGGAGTACATGTGTGCTCATTGTATTCTATTATTGAGTTGACAAACTGTTATATTCTTTTCATTATTATTATTATTATTATTATTATTATTATTATTATTATTATTATTTATTTATTTATTATTTTTTTGAACTTTTGATCTAAATATACAACCAACTTTCTTATAATTTTCATCTTTTAAGGCTAATGTAATTAATAATACCGTTAAAAGTAAAATCATGCATACAACATATAGGCGATTCAGCTTGGGATAAAGATGCCAAACTTCTCGGTTCGTTTTTTTTTCTTCTACAAACTCAAAAGACTACAAAAACAAAAATGAAAACACAATTTTTATAAAAAGTAATTTAATAAAAAAAATTATCATTTTAAAACATTAAGATTCAAAATCAAAGCCAATTTAAACATCCGTTAGTAAAACGCATAAGTTGATTCATTGTCTCCCCTATTATTTATTCTAAGTCTCCGATGATGAAGACTTAACAAGAGAAAATCTTGATGGGTAAGTAATCAACATGTTCATAAAAATTCTTAAACAATTTTAGATTTAATTGATGATCAACAACTAATCTTATGCCATGTTTAGAGGTCAAACGAGTAAAAATGAAAGGGCAAGTGGATTCCATCAACTGAATTTGTTTGACAATCATACTCAAATAAGGATATCTGAACCAACAAAACAATTGAGTGTATACATAGATACGAGCAAAATGACATAAAGGACTAATCAATATACATGTAAACAATAAATAAAAGAAAATACCTGTGTTTCTGTTTTTCTCTTTCAATTTTCTTCTTTGTAAAGGAAAGGATCCTAGATATGAAGGATAAATTGTGAGTTGTAAGAAAAAAAGAGTAAAATTCATAGGATATGTGTGAGAGAATTGACAAAGGGAAAGGGACGCCCAACAAAGTCTTGTTGAGATTTATCTATTATTAAACATGGAATCATAAATAATAATTGATGTACCATAATTAATATAAACTAGAAGGGGATCCATACTTCGATTGGATCCAAAAGATTTTTTTAGGTTTGTTTATTTGCAATAAATTATTGTTGGTTATATATGGGGAATTATGATTATATAAAGGGCATTCATAGTTCCCTGCATTATATTAAAAGTTGATAAAGAACAAATGTAAAGGATTAAAATATATTTAGAATTGGAAATGCCATAATTTTGTTTTCTATTTGATTCATTATACAAAAAAGTGCATAATTGTTTAACGAATGGAAGTAATGATTCAGCTGCAATGTTTTGCTGCCCTCTCTCTACAGGTTGAATAGGTAAAGATCAGAAATCACAGTGAATAGATTAGATTGATTTGCAAATGATGACATGAATATGCATTAAAATCAATAATTCAAAATTGTGATTTGTCATGGAAGAACACCTGAAAAAAATTGACATGGTCCTTGTGACTGTTTTTCTCAAAAAAATTTAAAAAAATCCCCCTTTTTACCCAATCTAAATATCACTGCGTTTTATATTTTACCCACTGTACCATCTTCATATTTCACTCAAACAATACAATTCTTGTGAAAAAATGGCTTCTCTTCCAACCCAAAAGCTCAAAAAAATACCAAAAGAAACACCCAAATCCCAAACATCTCACATTCTTCAACAAATTTCGTCCAAAATCAAAGTAACCGGACAATTTATTCTGCACCAAATTTACATTTTGGTGGTTTTTACTACCAAATTCAAGCCCAAAACCAACCTCACTACCAAAATCAAACACAATACCAAAATCAACAATTTCAAAACCAACCACAATTTCAAAGACAACTCTAATTTCAAAACCAACTACAATTGAACTTCTCATCCCAAATAGAAAATGAATTCAATCAATTTCATGATCTTCCTGACTCCCCAATGAATTTCCAAACCCAATTCCAAAGTCAAGGGGAACCCGAAGTCGTCCCTAAAATAAAGTCGGAGCCGAAAGAGAATCCACCACAATCCAAAAAAAGTGGAAGGTGGCTCCAAAGCAACGGACATCGGGCAAAGAAAAGGCTTTAGCTCGTGTGTCGATGGATGTTTGTGTGTCGATGGATGTTTATGAAGATCTGATGATCGGAAACAACCAAGATTGTCCAACTTTTTTCAGAAAAATTACACAGCGTATCGTCAACGAGATGAATCTTTGAGACTACCGGAAAAAAGACCAAATTTATTCCAAGTGGAGAAATATCAACAGAGTGGTGACGGAGTTTAATAAGGTGTTTTCGAGTGTCAAACTACAACGGCAAAGTGGTGCAAACGACGAAACTATTTTGCAAAAAGCTCTTGAATTGTATTTGTAACACTCGGATCAAGTGCACCTTATTATTATTGTAAAGTTAAAAGTTTGAATTTTGGCCCTTCTCACGACGTGAGGAATGCTTTGTGACAACCCGAAATTTTCATTCGGTCAAACCCTAAAAGTCCATCACTTCATATTATAAGTCAAGTTCACTTTTACTTGTTTTTGGGAAAAATAAAGTTCGTTTGATTATTTTAATATTATTTTTAAACGAACGGGTGAAAGAAAGTGTCGTCTCGGGTTTTGAATTTTAAAAACCGCAAACACCTCGCGTCTTAGAAGTTCCCGGCCAAACTATTTTGTTTGGGTCGAAAAATCATCCCAAAAATCCACAAACTCATGCTTATCCATGAGTTTACTCCCCAAGTCTAGCCATTATGTGTTTACTCCCCAAATACCCAAAAGAGTAAACTCCAAAATATCCTTTCAAGTATCATCCTATATTTTGTTCTAGATCTTCAAACTAGTAAGTGTTCTAAACATTTCAAGTTGGTTTAATACTTAATCTAGTGTTTGTGCATCTATTCATCCATTCAATTATGTGATTTGATTAGATTTCCAAAAACACCAAGAACACCAAGAACACACACTAAGTGTTCTTGGACTTTTAGCTAAATCCAATCTTCCTTATAGTAAGTACTTCCATCATTGAGTCTTATTAAGCTTGTATTACATATTAATATCAAATAAAAGTCCCAAGAACACCAAGATCAAGGTGTTCACGGTTTTGGGAGGCTCCCAAAACCGCAAACACCATTTATGGTGCAAAGTGGTGCCTTAAGGTGCCTAGATGCTTCACCATGCATCAGGGACTTGCCTAGCTTCATCCTTGATGAGTTTATCACACAAAAAACACCAAATACTTACATTTTTATGTGTTTACGGTTTGGGGATCTCCCAAAACCGTGAACACCCCAAAAAGTGCATAAAAGTCCCATAAAAGTCCAATGGTTATTCCTTATGTCTAAATCTAACCTAGACTATTGCCATGATTGAGCTAAGGACTTGAAAACCCCCAAATACCAAACTTATGGGTTTAAGGTAGTAAAATCATGAGTTTAAGGTAGTAAACTCATGAGTTTAAGGTAGTAAACCCAAAGAGAAATGAGCATGAGGCCGTAAACTCCTCAAAGGAGTGTAATGATGCCCTAATCTCTTCCAAAGGCCAAACCACCAAGTAGAAATGCTTCAAAGGACTTGCAAAACCTCAAAACAACTTATGGTAAAAAAGAGAAGAGTTTACGACTGTAAACTCTTGAGTTTACGACCGTAAACTCATTAGGTCAAAGTCATGAAAACCGTAAACTCCAAGGGAGTTTACCCTTGAACCCCAAACACTATAGCAAGGTCCTTTAGCACTTAGATGCAATCCTTATGACTTGTAGCACTTAAATAAGGTGTTTTACATGCCTTAGGATGTCTTAACTTTGTTAATTAGTGGTTTAAAGTCTAATTGGATACATATATGTGTGATTATATGTTAACTAGGATCATTGAGTGTGAACAAGTCTTCACTTATCACCTAGCTATCCTACATCATTCAGTACATCCAAACCACCATCTTCAGGTGAGTTCATACCCCTTAATCAATGTTTTAAATGATTTTAAATGCTTTAATGGGGGGGGGGGGAATACAGGTAGAAAACAACATGTTATTAAATCAATCATATGTATTTATAATTGTGTTTTCATTCAGCAGATTTCACATACTTCATAATGTGATGCATGAAATGGTTTTATACCTTAAAAATACCTTGATAGAAAAAGTATTACATTTGAAATGTTTATTAAAATGACATCAATTCATTGTTAATTATTGTTCAAAACTCTTAGATATCTTACAAAACCATTTTTACCTTCTTAAACAAAACTATGTCTATACACTTATGTTCTTATATATGTTTTGATGTTATAGTTTTCATCCTTCATTCAGTTTCCCACACTCTTGTGTAGCAAGGGTGTATAAACCTGCTTGGACAACCAATTACCTTCCAGTTAACTATTATAGGGATAGTTAGAAGATACAAAACATTATTCCTATTACAAGTAATTACATCAGAGTCAGTTCATTCATGAGTCTATACTATACATTACATGTTACATAAGTACGCTTACATGAATACCTTACATGAATACCTTTACGTAGATACATTTTCCTGTATACACTTACATGGATACTTGTACCTCGATTCACTAGGATGATTTATTAGTACCTTCTGTGTAAATTGTCCTGCCTATCCCAGTTCAACGGGATATCTAGACGGGACTAACCATTCCGAAACCCACTTGTTAGCACCAGTGGTTGATGAACATCTATGGATGCCTACGGTTATTACTTATACTAGGAGTACCTTTACGAGACTAACCATTCCTTGGGCCTACTGTTTGCTATAGAGGTTGATGAACATCTACGGATGCCTACGGTTAATACTTATATTAGGAATACTTTTACGGGACTAACCCTTCCTCCCACCTGCTGTAGCTACAGAGGAAAATTGAACAATCTACGGATGTTCAAAGGTTATACATTTCGCAAATCGCGATGTCGTGTTAATCGCAATACAAAAGGATAACACTTACATGATTATATTTTCCCTATTACTTTATTTTGTGATACATTCACATAAACGATGAGTTAGACTAAGTATTGTTTGTAATAGTCAAAAAGAAGGAAAAACTATCATTACCATAGCAAAACATTCGGGTCTTGGTAGAAGACGATTATATTCTTTTCCCTATTTACTTTATTTTGTGATACATTCACATAAACGATGAGTTAGACTAAGTACTGTTTGTAATAGTCAAAAAGAAGGAAAAACTATCATTATCATAACAAAACATTCGGGTCTTAGTAGAAGACTACATTTCACACTAGTAGGAAATATAGGATTTTCTAGGGTTTTTCATACTTATATCAACTGTTTCATTTAAAGATTTACATGACATTCATAACAGCTTTCCAAAACAAGACAATGACACTTAAATACTTATGAATTCACCAGCCTTAGGCTGATACTCGTTTTCAAAATAACTTGTATTCTCAGGTCACCAGTTAGACCGGTACGATGGCCACGCTTTGAGAAGACGGAGCACAGACAAGACTCGTCTTATTTTGATTATTCATTTTATTGTTGTACATTATGAAAGAATGCACATGTATTAAAACTTTACTTTTAATGCAATGGATGATGTTGTTGCTTGTTTACTACTTTACACTGTTATGATACTTCACAGCACTGTTTATAGTGAATTAAGTATATCAACCCATAAAAGATATACTAACTATAAATACATTGGGATTAAAACACTCTGTCTAAGAGTTTATACTTTAAATAGTATAATATTTAATTTAGTATACATGCATGCATTCATACTAAAATCAGTGTCACAAAGACAAGAACAAAAGTATTACGATTGTTGAAAATCACAAGTAAGCCTGGGGATGTATGGTCAGTCTTAGGAGTAGCATAGCCTGATCAACTATGCTGGTCCGAGGAGTGATTAGCATATGCCCAAGAATGGTTGTGATATGGCAACAAATCTAAAAACTTACCAACCTTACCACAATGAGAACATTATAACAGAACCTAAGTCTAAAATACCATAGAGGTGTTTTGTGTTACTATAACTACTTATTTGAGAACTAAAAAGGGTCTTCATTACTAAGTTGATAGTTGCTAAGTGGATACACTAAGGCTATATGTAACTAGGATGTTATAGACTTAGAATCGGTGAAAATTTTGCTTTACCCCTATTCCTTGTGAATTTGGAGTTAAGGTCATTTATTCGAAGGCCTATCCTGTGTTGATTACATATAACTGGTATGCACTTTACAAATAGCGATGTAACTAATGAATATTTTCTAATAATTATCTAGATAGTTCGGCTAATAATTATTTCCTTACCCAAATTCTCGCGTAGATAACATGGATGGACTCCATCCCCACGACAATCAGTACCTTTCGAATGAGGTCATTGTTGGATGGTTTGAAGAAGAACCAGAGAATGATCATCCTATCCTTTTGGATGATCACCATGACGAAGACCTTTCGGACGGTGCTAACTCCGAACCCGAGGTTGAGAACCTACCCCAGGCAGCTCCATTTCCAATTCCTAACACTCGTCCGACTTTTCATGGCCTGACGCCTGAGTGGGTGGAATGCTTGGATACATGGAGCCAAGGACAATATCAGCCCATGCCATTTAATGGCGACCGAAGCTTCTATGACCTGAGCAATGGGGGATCAGCAGACAGAATCTTGCCAATCTTTGTCTGCAGAGTGGCCCGAAATGAGATTCAAGGCAGGACAGCCCTACATCAGATCACTAAAGTAGTCGCCGATGCGAGAATGCATACCCTCCGCACCATTCGTCTAGAAGATGCTCGTGAGAGATCTGAGAGAAACCATGAAACCCTGCTGCAAGCACTGGCTGAATCACGAGCCAAAGTCATAGAACTTAGAGTACGCCAGAGGGTGTACGAAAGACACCTACTTGATGTGGAACGCCAACTGGCTGAACTGAGAGTTCACCAGAGGGATGACCGTCGCCAGTAGTAGATGCTTTACTTCATTTTCCTTTGTTAGAAAGGAATTGTTTTTCTGTCTATGCCCGATGTGGCATTTTCTATGAAACTATCTTGTACTGTAAGTACTTTTGGTTAGGTCTTTATGCTGTCAAGAACTATCTTCTCTGGATATGATGTAAGACCTTTTTACAAGGTCATTTTCCCGAACTTGTACGTCATGAATATCAAAGATATTGACAGTCGGCTAACTTCTCTGTCATTCTTTATTCAAATCCTCTTATCATACTTTCATTAGAGTCTATCTGAAACATGCTCTAGTCAAGTCATTGGACTATAGCAATTTGACTCCGGAGACATCTCCAAGTCTCTTTTAATGGTTGGATCATGTTATTCACCAACCAACAATACCTCGGCTAGAACGAAAAACATCTTGAGACCATTGTACGAACTTACTTCCGATCTTTGCTAGGACTGCATCATAGGGATGTAGGTCAAACCTTCGTGAACCTACTTCCATTCCGTACTAGGACTGCATCATAGGGATGTAGGTCGAACCTTAGAGAACATACTTCTATACTTTACATGAGCGATCGAACTACGTCTAGGTTCAACCATTCTCGCTCACAAATTCATTTTTCTTTCCGTGTAACAGAATCATGTCGCCAAAGAAAAACGATCAGCCCATCAACCAACCACCAACTCTTCATATTGATGCAGCTACCTTTCAAGTTGCAGTCTCGGCTGTCGTGTCAGCTATTTTGACCCACCTTAACGCTAACAATGCAAATGTTGGCGGGATTGTTAACACAAATTCCAATCCGAGTAACAATCAAGCACCTCAACAAGCAACAAACTCTCACGACACCCTGAGTCCCAAGACCAAGTGTAACAAACGGAAGGCTTGGGCTAAATCTAAGGACAAATCACTTCGAAGTGCGAACATGAAACAACCACCAGTAACAACCTTCACAGCCACGACATCGATACCCCCTACTACCATCCCTTCGGGTATCCCAATTGTCCCTAAACCAGCCAGACAATATGCTGGAAATCTCCCAAAATGCATCCAATGCAGTTATCACCACCATGGACCTTGTGGGGAGATGCAGTTCTCAAACTGCAATAGAAAGGGGCACACCATGCGTTACTGTAAGAGCCTAACAAGGCCGAACAACCAAGTTCCCAGCACCGGTGTAAACCAGGCTTGCTACGGTTGTGGCAAGGTAGGTCACTACAAAAGGAACTGCCCAGAGGCAGCAAATGCTGGCACAGACGGAAGTATGCTACCGACCACCGCCGCAAGAGAGACTACTCCGGACCCACGTTAATTGGCGTTTCGTTGTAACAGACTTGTAAACTATCCAAAACTAGTGCAACCAGAGTTGTATCTTTTGCGAGATCCCGTCCGTTTAGGGATGCTCGTGCTGCGTATACTTGTCTTTTGTAGTATACCTTGTTCGCAGCAATAGTCTTGTAGTAAATCTAAAAGTACAGTAACTCTGTTAGAGATTGCACAGTTGTGTTTTGTCTGTAACACCTTATGTTCAAATCTAATGTCTTTAGTTTCTATATGATTCTGACTTTATCATACGACTCGAGTAAATTCGATCCTCGCAATACCAGCTTCATACGTACATCTCTTTCTCAGTAAACGTCTTTTAGCGAAGCCATCATATCAGAACACCGAAGTACTCATGCATGGATTACCTTATAGTTCTTTTCCTTTTCGAAGGAATCCCCGCAGCATCAGTCGTACAGTACGTCAAGTTCAATCCAAAGATTCATACGGTTGATCTATCACTGAAGAATGAATACATAGGGGTGATATATAATCAATGTTCTACAGGTTTAGAACTGATGATTCCACCTTAACTTCTTTTCCCTCGATGGGATGTGAACTTAAGGAAGAATCAGTTATTCGACTACCTTTTCAATCTTAATTATATACGACTCGTATACACGAGATTGTGATCGTTGAACCATGTATGAATTCTAATATGAACTTCAGGACGGAGATTGCCCAAGACTACGAGTAATTGCATTGGCATGTGAACAAACTTAGATCCCAGTATGACTCTTATAACCGGATCACCTCACAGTCTAAACACCTACGGAGATACAAGAATAACCCGGACAACACAGCAAACTACTCAACAATAGAATTGGAAGACCAGGCTTCTCACCCTTGAGAGCTCCGGTCTTATTCTTCCAGAAGTCCAGGGATTGCATCATATGTACCTCGATGATCGGGGACTCCGTTAAGATTTCCTTTAGAAATCGTTATCTCTGCCTCGCTTAGATGAGTTGATTTAGCAAACGCAGGGAAAGAATTACTTTTAGAAATGGACCTGAGATCCGAATATCACCAGTTCGAGTGTTAGGGAAGGATGTCCTGAAGACTACCCTCCGAACTCGATGCGGACACTTCGAGTCCGTAGTGATACCCCTCGGATAGGACCAATACGCCCATAGTATTCATGAGCTAAATGAGTAGGGTACGTCTTTCTTACTAGGATCAGTTCGTCATTTCTCCATGTAATGACTTACTTATATACCCTCGTAATAAGAAGGAACCCATGGAAACTTTACCTTCAGAGGAACTTTCGCGAAGTTCTCTAAACACGAGTTTTGAAATCGAAGAGTCAGATTTCTAAGACACACTGTTAGTGATGTGGGGAAATTTGAGTACTCTTTCAGTTTATCCAAAACCGTTGGGAATTTGTCAGCACCGTAGACACCGACAGAAAATTCACCAAAATTCTAGTTCTTAAAGACCTACTATCGTAGTCCATTCAGAACTCCTCACAAATTACAGAAACCCTTTCGACTTTGACCCAGCAAGGGGTGGCCCTTGACTGGGAAGTTAAGTAAGAGAAAGAACCTTTGGAATTCCAAGTGAGAGACCAAAATTCTTTAGGATGTCTCACTCTGGGAATGGCTTAATACGCTTCGTAAAGCGTGGAAGGCTAAATCCAATATAGTTAGGACCTCCGAGATTCTTACCAAAATCGGTCCTGTATCTCACAAACTAGACCTACTCCGCGAACTCAGTAACGTACATTTTACTCTTCGCATCTCGAACTTGAAATAGTACCTTTCCGTTAGGACTCTCGTAAGCCCACTCGACGAGATCGAGATTAACGAGATCCTCGCCTTCGTATTAGAACTGTAGTGACCCTCGACCAAAAGGTCAAGCGGACGAAGCAACGCCGTCGCCAGATAGTGAAGGTTCGTCGGGATACCAACCATGGACCCGAATTCACTTATGAGCGCGAGAACCAATCCATTAGAAAGTTTCCACCTCAGGACTCGATCATTCATACCTACTTCCTTACCTTTCTAATTTCGGGACGAAATTCCCTTTAACAGGGGGAGGATGTGACAACCCGAATTTTCATTCGGTCAAACCCTAAAAGTCAATCACTTCATATTATAAGTCAAGTTCACTTTTACTTGTTTTTGGGAAAAATAAAGTACTTTTGATTATTTTAATATTATTTTTAAACGAACGGGTGAAAGAAAGTGTCGTCTCGGGTTTTGAATTTTAAAAACCGCAAACACCTCGCGTCTTAGAAGTTCCCGGCCAAACTATTTTGTTTGGGTCAAAAAATCATCCCAAAAATCCGTAAACTCATGCTTATCCATGATTTTACTCCCCAAGTCTAGCCATTATGTGTTTACTCCCCAAATACCCAAAAGAGTGTTCTAACCATTTCAAGTTGGTTTAATAGTTAATCTAGTGTTTGTGCATCTATTCATCCATTCATTTATGTGTTTTGATTAGATTTCCAAAAACACCAAGAACACACACTAAGTTTTCTTGGACTTTTAGCTAAATCCAAGCTTCCTTATAGTATGTACTTCCATCATTGAGTCTTATTAAGCTTGTATTACATTTTATCATCAAAGAAAAGTCCCAAGAACACCAAGATCAAGGTGTTCACGGTTTTGGGAGGCTCCCAAAACCGTAAACACCATTTATGGTGCAAAGTGGTGCCTTAAGGTGCCTAGATGCTTCACCATGCCTTAGGGACCTGCCTAGCTTCATCCTTCATGAGTTTATCACACAAAAAGCACCAAATACTTACATTTTTATATGTTTACGGTTTGGGGATCTCCTAAAACCGTAAACACCCCAAAAAGTGCATAAAAGACCCATAAAAGTCCAATGGTTATTCCTTATGTCTAAATCTAACCTAGACTATTGCCATGATTGAGCTAAGGACTTGAAAACCCCCAAATACCAAAATTATGGGTTTAAGGTAGTAAACTCATGAGTTTAAGGTAGTAAACCCAAAGAGAAATGAGCATGAGGCCGTAAACTCCTCAAAGGAGTGTAATGATGCCCTAATCTCTTCCAAAGGCCAAACCACCAAGTAGAAATGCTTCAAAGGACTTGCAAAACCTCAAAACAACTTATGGTCAAAAAGAAAGGAGTTTACGACTGTAAAGTCTTGAGTTTACGACCGTAAACTCATTAGGTCAAAGTCATGAAAACCGTAAACTCCAAGGGAGTTTACCCTTGAACCCAAAACACTATAGCAAGGTCCTTTAGCACTTAGATGCAATCCTTATGACTTGTAGCACTTAAATAAGGTGTTTTACATGCCTTAGGATGTCTTAACTTTGTCAATTAGTGGTTTAAAGTCTAATTGGATACATATATGTGTGATTATATGTTAACTAGGATCATTGAGTGTGAATAAGTCTTCACTTATCACCTAGCTATCCTACATCATTCAGTACATCCAAACCACCATCTTCAGGTGAGTTCATACCCCTTAATCAATGTTTTAAATGATTTTAAATGCTTTAATGGGGGGGGGGGGGAATACAGGTATAAAACAGCATGTTATTAAATCAATCATATGTATTTATAACTGTGTTTTCATTCAGCAGATTTCACATACTTCAGAATGTGATGCATGAAATGGTTTTATACCTTAAAAATACCTTGATAGCAAAAGTATTACATTTGAAATGTTTATTAAAATGACATCAAGTCATTGTTAATTATTGTTCAAAACTCTTAGATATCTTACAAAACCATTTTTACCTTCTTAAACAAAACTATGTCTATACACTTATGTTCTTATATATGTATTGATGTTATAGTTTTCATCCTTGTCACGTCCCAAAACCGGAACGGCGGAAACGTTCTGGAGTGGATGACGTCATGTCAAGTATCACAACACATGCATTATAGTAATCAAAGTATAACAAGACATTGCATTAATAGTAATAGTTTTACAAGGTTTACATTACAACATAAAAAAAGTGTACAAACAAATATAATAAGAACAACATGGTACTAGGCTATCTTCATCAACAGCTCCGGGGATGTACCTGTCTAATTGCTGACCTGAGATTACAAGTTATTTGAAAAGCAAGTATCAACATTTTTACAAATGCTGGTGAGTTCATAAGTATTAGGTGGCATTTCAATCAAATAACTTTAATAAGTAGTAGTTTAAGTGTTTTCTGTGTATTAGAGTTCTTTCCAGAAAATCCTATATTTTCTTTAATAAAAGCAGCCTTCTACCAAGGCTGGTCAGTGCTATGTGATAAAAAGTAATTTTCCCTAGATTTCAATCATTATCAAAATACTCAATCTGATTATTGAGGAAGGCAAACGACATCAGGGAATAACATATGCCTCAGTAGTGAGGACTGCTGACTAAGGCAAGGAATCACCGACTACAGGAGAATATCAAACTAACGACACGCCTGGTTCAGTCTAACAAGTAGAGACTCAAACCCCAGAAGGTACCAAATGAAAGGTACAGCTGGTAAGGTCTAAAACAGTGAAATACGGACCCCAGACAGTATCAAATGAAAGATACATCTTGTAAGGTCAAAACAGTGTGACTCTGAAAATGAGTTACCAGCATACAGTGTAAATTGCCGATGAAATACCGTCACCTTAAGGCCAAAGAATTATAAGGTAACCCGGGATACTCGTAACCATACTGACTAGAGTTCTAGACGCCCTACAAGCATCCATATAATGTGACATTTGTCACCCATTGGCTTGGTAGGCCGGGACTGTAGCTAGCAGTCAGGGTGCGGGGTTGTCAATCCCGTATAGATCTATACACACAATGTCCGCTCTCTTTATAGGAGACTCTGGTTACCAACTAGACGACGGAGAAGGCCGTGTCCTGAAGATGCATCCCATATAGTGGGTAGAGACTTCCAAATAGTGGGTGGTGTGTAAGTGCTGAACTAGAGGTAGAGACTTCCCAATAGTGGGTTTCTAATGTAAGTGTAGACTAGAGGTAGAGACTCTTAACTAAACTGACTAGAGAATTCCTATATGTCCATACTCATATACATAATATATAACTAGTGAATCAAATGACCTTCGGATGGCCATCCGATCCCACCAGACCACATCTCAACGAAGAAAAGGAAATAGGGAGGATGAGCCTTCCTAAGTTCCTCAATCATTACTTATATATATATATATATATATATATATATATATATATATATATATATATATATATATATATACGCATAGACATACATCTAACTATGGCTGGGTGTGTATTAAGTGGAGACATATCATTATGGTGTGAATTCATACAGTGTAGATAGATCGAGTCGCGAAGTATAAGCATACCCGGTATAAGTGATATAGAGACGATAACAGGTATAAGCGATATAGAGACGATAACAGGTATAAGCGATATAGAGACGATAACAGGTATAAGCGTTATAGATATGATAACGTGCATAAACGCATCACGAAGTGTAAGCATTATCGAGTAGGAGTTTAAAATATATGAAAGTGAAGCTGCAATATCTAAAAAGTAAAAGTATAAGTCGTGAAAGGATACTTTGATGAACAACCTTCATACTCAGGAAAAATCACAGTTTGTATTCTTTTGTAAAATATGTTTAAAAATCCTTGGAAATCTTTCATAAACCAGTTTAGAATGAATTTGGATAAATCTGTGTAAGTAAAAGTTTTGAAACAAGTAAAAATCATTATAGTGTCCTACTCGGTAAAACAGTGTAAGGTGTGGTAAAATCTTGTGCATGCGGGTTATCAATCACATGTGATTGATATGATAACTGGCATGTTTAACTTATAATCACCCCTATAAAAACATTTAAAAGCATTTAAAAGGTTCATTCAGGGGTATGAACTCACCTGGTGTAAGTAGGTCCGACGAAGGTGTCGTTTGGGCGTTCGGTGTCACGCAAGGACTTGAACACACACAATGACCTATTTTAACATATGATAACATATGTTCACATACAATTAGCATATTATATACTAATTAAACAACTATACACGCTCAAAGGAGCGGAAAACACTTTGGCTAAGTGTTTGGGTGTCCCGAGTAGCGTCTAAAGGTGTGTATGGCTAAGGAATGGAGTTTACTCTCCAAGATTAAGCCCCCAAAGTTGAGTTTACGGCCCAGGGACATCTTACCATGAGTTTACGGCCGTAAACTCATGGTGATGGGTTCTAGGGTTTTTAATGCTTCTAGCTTGCTTATGGAATTATTCTAAGTACTTTTCACAAAAGGCATGAGTGGGTTTGAGGCTTCTAAGGGCATTTTCTATGAGTTTACGGCCAAGGGACCACTCCTAAGGGAGTTTACGGCCGTAAACTCTCATCCTTAGAGTTTTGTGAAGTTTAAAGCCCCTAATGCCTTTCTAGCAATTTCTAATGAAGTATGATGCTATTTTGGGGAATTAAAGCTATCATTTGGGCATGTTTTGGGGAGTTTACGGCCTAGACACTTGCTTGGGCCGTAAACTCCTTTTTATCCCTCTATTTCTTGAGTTTAAGTCCTTAAATCCTTCCTAGCATTTCATAGAAATAGTCTAAGGCCATTTAGGGGGCAAAAACCACATTTTTGGCACATTTAGGGGTGTTTACGGCCTTGGTATATACCTAGGCTGTAAACTCCCTTTTCCCCTTCATTTCATTGTGTTTAAATGGTCTAAACCCAAAATACCAAGTCCCTAATTTATATGTGAAGCCTAAGGGTGGTTTGGGAGTGTTTTGGAGGCATTTTAACAAGGTTTTGAGGGGTTTACGGCCTAAGCTTGTGCTTGGGCCGTAAACTCTCTTTTACTCCCTAATTCCATGAGTTTTAATGTTTAAACACTCCTAGGCTAATACCTCAATTTATTTCCTAGCCATTAGGGACAAGTTTGGGTCATTTTGGCCTCATTTTAAGTGTTTACGGCCTAAGGAGGAGCTTAGGCCGTAAACTCCTTTTCTGTTGCTTCTAAGTCCGAATTTTGGGCTATAAACACAAATCAATATGTTTAGAATAATCTAGGGTAAGCGGACTTCCAATTTGGAAGCGTTTGGTTGCGGATTCGGGGCGAAAACGAGTCTAGAGAGAGAGTATAGAGAGAGAGAGGGTGGAAAAGCTCCAAATGGAGTTTACTCCCCTTTATATATGGGTGGGAGTTGGAGCTCAGTGGAATTCTACCCAATACTGCCGTTAAACGGGGCTTTTGGTCGCACCCGATTTAGTGGTCGTAACAATAAAACTTAACTCTTCCAATTAAATGGAAATATGTATTATGTGTTTTATTTCCTTTTTGTCACGACTTAACGGCATTTTTAAATGTTAACAATTGGGTTGTTTATCAAATTGACGATTTCCTATTAACGGAACTTTTATACAGTGGAATATTCCGTTAACGGTAACGGGGAAATGTAACGGAACAACTTGGGTTGTCACAATCCTTCATTCAGTTTCCCACACTCTTGTGTAGCAAGGGTGTATAAACCTGCTTGGACAACCAATTACCTTCCAGTTAACTATTATAGGGATAGTTAGAAGATAAAAAAACATTATTCCTATTACAAGGAATTACATGAGAGTCAGTTCATTCATGAGTCTATACTATACATTACATGTTACATGAGTACGCTTACATGAATACCTTACATGAGTACCTTTACGTAGATACATTTTCCTGTATACACTTACATGGATACTAGTACCTCGATTCACTAGGATGATTTATTAGTACCTTCTGTGTAAATTGTCCTGCCTATCCCAGTTCAACGGGATATCTAGACGGGACTAACCATTCCGAAACCCACTTGTTAGCACCAGTGGTTGATGAACATCTATGGATGCCTACGGTTATTACTTATACTAGGAGTACCTTTATGGGACTAACCATTCCTTGGGCCTACTGTTTGCTATAGAGGTTGATGAACATCTACGGATGCCTACGGTTAATACTTATATTAGGAATACTTTTACGGGACTAACCCTTCCTCCCACCTGCTGTAGCTACAGAGGAAAATTGAACAATCTACGGATGTTCAAAGGTTATACATTTCGCAAATCGCGATGTCGTGTTAATCCTAATACAAAAGGATAACACTTACATGATTATATTTTTCCTATTACTTTATTTTGTGATACATTCACATAAACAATGAGTTAGACTAAGTACTGTTTGTAATAGTCAAAAAGAAGGAAAAACTATCATTACCATAGCAAAACATTCGGGTCTTAGTAGAAGACGATTATATTCTTTTCCCTATTTACTTTATTTTGTGATACATTCACATAAACGATGAGTTAGACTAAGTACTGTTTGTAATAGTCAAAAAAGAAGGAAAAACAATCATTATCATAACAAAACATTCGAGTCTTAGTAGAAGACTACATGTCACACTAGTAGGAAATATGGGATTTTCTAGGGTTTTTCATACTTATATCAACTGTTTATTTAAAGATTTAAATGGCATTCTTAACAGATTTCCAAAACAAGACAATGACAATTAAATACTTATGAATTCACCAGCCTTAGGCTGATACTCGCTTTCAGAATAACTTGTATTCTCAGGTCACCAGTTATACAGGTACGATGGCCAAGCTTTGAGAAGACGGAGCACAGACAAGACTCGTCTTATTTTTATTATTCATTTTATTATTGTACATTATGAAAGAACGCACATGTATTAAAACTTTACTTTTAATGCAATGGATGATGTTGTTGCTTGTTTACTACTTTACACTATTATGATACTTCACATGACGTCCTCCACCCCGGAACGTTTTCGTCGTTCTTGGTTTTGGGGTGTGACATGCTTGCTCATGTTGTTAGGAGTGATGTAGACCCCTGCATCATTTTAAGGTTCACAACATGAGCAGTCCAATGCTCACGACGTGAGAGCTGTTGATGACCAAAACCATAAATTTTTCGATATTTAAAGGAATGAGAGGGCTAGGGTTGCCCACCCTCAGTCTCTCTCACTCTCGAAGCCTCCAGAAACCCTAATCATATTCCTCCTTTAGACCTTTGCCATTTTTGGTGCATTTAACTTTGAAGAAGAAGAAGAGGAAAGAAATACTCCAGTGGTAGAGTGGGCAAAGTATCATCATCGTTGTCACCCATTCCTGCTTTTGGACCTTTGTAAGTCTCAAAGGTTCCAACTTTATTGCTAATTGTAGGTAGATCTAGGGTTTTGTCTATTTTATTCATGTTATTGCATGATTAAGTGAGGTAAATCCATAAAGTTAGCTACTTTAAGGATTCCAAGAGTTCCTTGACTATCATATTGCTCAGATCTAAAAGTTGGTGAGGTATATGAGGCATGCATGAAATTTTGAAGCATATTTCTTCACTCTTGACCTAGAAAGGGGTTGGATCATGTCGGTGCATGCATGACCATAAAGGAAACATTTTTTATGGACCTTAGGAGTCCCCTTTAACTTCTGGATGAGATGGATTCGAGGTCTTAATGGAATAAGGGCTTAAAATGACAACTTTTAGCCTCAGACAACGCTCACGACATGAGATGTAAGATCTCATGACATGACATTCGAAGATTCCTCGTCTTCTATTAGGATCCTTGGAGCTCACAACATGAGAATGGGTGTTCACGTCGTGATGTCAGTTTAGGTGTTTTCTTTGACTAAGTTAACTAGGTTGAGCCGAGGCGAGCGGGAATTAGACCGAGTGGACGGTCACGACGTGAGCAAGGCTTGGTCACGATGTGTAGAAAGAAAATTTTCATTAAGGGCCGTTGACTTTGACTTTGACTTTGACCAAGTTTGACTTAATGGTATTTTGGGTATTTTGGATTGTGTTTGAGAATTGGTCATTTAGTTGATTGGGTGACGGTTAGAGCTGAGATTCGGAGTCGGGACCTCATCAACTATTGTCCAGATTGAGAGGTGAGTTTTCCTCACAGTACTCATGGGTCTAAGGCACCAAGGCTGACCCATTGGATTAGATATCCTGATATATGGTAGTATGGTATTATGATGTAGAGATCTGTGATATTAGTATCCTATTATATAGGATGCTAGCATGCGGTGAGTTTTCCTCACAATACTCATGGGTCTAAGGCACCAAGACTGACCCGTTGGATTAGATATCCTAATACATGGTAGTATGTTATTATGATGTAGAGATCTGTGATACTGGTATCCTGGTATATACGATGCTAGCATGCAGTAGTGATATGTAGATCTTTCTGTTTTCCTGTTGACTAACTATATGTTTTATCGGTTATGTGGCATAAGTCGACATCTTATGTTGGTTGGGTTGAGGCAGTCCTGCTTTGTGCTGAAGGCCAAGATACCCTTGGCGGTACGACTAGACTATAGGCCCTGCGGGGCAATCTAGCCAGGCTGGATGCTCAGTTCTAAATGTCATTGTTTATTATGTTATATAGTGGTACTTTGGGGGAACTCACAAAGCGTTGGCTTACAATTTTAGTTTATTGTTTCAAGTACTTCTGATGATCATGGGAAGGCGAAGGCATGACCATACACATCCTCTGTTCTATGTACTTATTATCTTTAGGATTCTCCGATATGGAACAATACTTTGAAAACAATGATTTTGTAAACATTCTATGATTTGGGGTTGTTTTAAAAAGTTTAATTTTGTTATGGTTTTATGGATGTTGCCAGTTGGTATTAGAGCCTTGGTTTGAGTGAATTGGAGGAACATCCGTGTGAATCCAGTCTCAAACTAAGGAAATGAAAAGGTTTAAAAAAATGATTTTCAAAATTGCTTTCAAAATAATCAAGAGAGGATGCAATGTATACGATCAGCCAGAGCCAGTAAGTAGACCCCAAATTACCAAACTGTTACTTGATATTGTGATATGTTAGAACAACATGCTAGTGATAGACCATCTTTAGGAATCACATGATAGAATTGTCTGATTATATGACGCCTGATAGCCTAGGGTTTTCCTTATATGAAATTGACATTACTACTGTAGTTGCTTAGTGTAGGCATGAAATTTATACATAAATAAGATCTTATAGCCTAGGAATGTTTTATTTGGCCTTATTTCATGTTCCTTGTTTGGTTGTGGGTTTAGGGTAGAATCGAGTATTCGAATGTCTATATGATCCAATGTTATGTATGATTTGTAATATCCCAAGTCCAGGTATACCTTGTAACCCTTGGTCTTTTGGGTACTTGTCCATTTTTGCCCATTTTGAGAAAAAGGTGGTAAATGAGTACGCATGGCCTACGCGAGTGTACGCTCAGCATACTCATGTGCGTGCTTTTGACGCGGAAGCCACCTAGTATGCTGGGCGTACTAGGCCTAGAGTGAAAACCCTAATTTAGGGTGTGTCCCTATATAAAGGATATGATGGCCTCATTCCTGGCCACTATTCTCAGACAACAAACCTTCTTAAACCCTAAACCTTCGTCCATAGAGCTTGTGAGTGTCTTTGAGAGCTTTTGAGTCGTTTGGTGTGTTCTTGGAGTGAAGAAGAAGCTTTGGAGAAGAAGGAGTGAGAGTCCAGGCCTTTGGATCTGAGCATAGTTGTGTTGGGGGCTTCATCTAGAGGTATAAAGCTTCAAGCTTTCTCACTCTTTCGTTTTGTGCATCATAGTAGAGTATTTTAGGGTTTTGTCCCAAAATTTGGAGACTTTATGAGATATTATGCTCCAGAGACTATGACCAACCCCTTTGAATGTTTTCAGTGGTGTAGTGTCATAAAAATCCAGAATTGGACGTTGGAATCAAGCCATGCTTGATATATGAGCTTTTTGAGATAAGAGAGTGAATGTTTTGTGTGTTTGTGACCATATCAGCCATGAAATGGCTTAAAGTCACTAACTTTATGGAGTAAGAGCTATTAGGGAGTCCAAATCTATGATATGAGCTAAGGTCTTAACTGATTAAGACCAAATGAGTAGAAAGAGTGAAGCTGGTACATACGTTGGGCAGGGTAGGGGTCGAGCATCCTTGATGCATGCATGACAACAGAGTACACCTAGCATAGAGAGCTGGTATATGCAGCGTACTCTCTGCCGTTAACTTGTTGGTTAACTTTTAGGGTTTGGTCAATTTGTGGACTATTAAGGCCATAGAGGGGTAAAATGGTCTTTTACCCTTCTGTGAGTTTGTAGAAGGGTTAGTTTGGCTTCTTGAGAGCCATGATTAATTAGGGATAGTTGTTGTAGGTGTTCGGCGGAGGCTAGACCGGTGGTTTGAGTTCGAGATTAGCCGATTTCTTGCGAGGTGAGTCTTCTCACTATACTTACCATGAGTGGTATCTTTGTGTGACTGAGATGTCTTATGTGCTTACCTGTGTATTGTGATATTCTTCATTATGTCCTTGTGATTTATGTTGAGTATTATTATAATGAGCTTATTGAGTTAGGACCAGAGTGTCCATCCGAGTTGTGGGGCCGGAGGGTCTCCACTGAGACACATTAACCGGAGGGTCGTATTGAGTTAGCCGTGAGTAGCTAATGTGAAGTGTGTGGTATTTTAGGTAAGTCACTAAGCTTCATGCTTACCTTGTAATGTGCTATGTGTTTCAGGTACTTCTCAAGATCATGTGAAGGCGTCGGCTTGATTGTACATACACCAGAGTTAGAGTTATGTGGAGAGGATCCTGGATTTTGTGATATATGTAGTTTTGGACATGCGTTTTGATGAATTAATATTTATGGCACTTTTGTGAATTTTGAAAATGAGATAAATGTGTTTTAAATTGAATATTTTGGTTTGAAAATTTACGGTGTTACAAGTTGGTATCAGAGCCTTGGTTTGAGGGATTCAGATACACCCCCGGGTGTGTTTGGACTCAACTGAGGATTTGAGAAAAATTTTCAAAAGAAATGATTTTTCTAAAAAGAGAAAAGGTTTTAAGAGAAAACGAGTTGGAGCAGTTTGTACAATCAGCCAGAGCCCGAACGGTGATTTCCCAAAATGGCATGTTAGTGATCCCTCAGCAGTGACGTGTATTCTGCTAGTTGTTATGACATGTTTTCAGCATGGTGACGTTGCATAAGAGACCAGTGGGCAGATCAGGCGCCGGAGAGGGATCAGGCTCGGGTTCCGGGACCGAGCAGCTCGAGGAGCGGATGAGGGAGTTTGTATCATCTGAGATTACGTGTAGTCTTCTAGACCAGACTCCTGTGATCTTTGGCACGGTCAAGGAGGGCATACTGGAGATTTTGGATGCGAGGATGGGAGCCTTCCGTGCTGAGATGATAGCCATGATAGGAGCGCGAACATTGACATTTCGAGAGTTCAGAGCTTGTGGAGCTCCGGATTATCACGGGGCTAGGGACCCGAAACATCCCAAAAATACGACCCAAAAATTACATTTTTTTTTAAATATAACAAAGATCATAAAACTGAGTATCGCATAAAAATCATACGCAGTGTATCTCAAACCGTAATAAGACACTGTGAGAAAAATTGTATCAAACATATCGAAGAAACTGAATCAACTCCCAGGACAAAAACTGAAGCTATGGTGTGTGCGATGCCATCAACCTGAGCTCTTCCCCTTGCTTGCGGAAGTACTTGAAACCAAAACTGAAACTGTAAGCACGAAGCTTAGTGAGCTCCCCCAAACTACCACATACCATAATATACATATAAAGCACATACTGGGCCTTGCCCACTGCATCGAACCGAGGTTCGGACTAACTGGGGCCTTGCCCCCTGCATCGGACCGAAGTTTAGAAACTGACTGGGACCCCGTCCCCTGCATCGGACCGAAGTCCGGACTAACTGGGGCCTTGCCCCCTGCATCGGACCAAAGTCCGAAAACTGACTGGGACCCCGTCCCCTGCATCAGACCGATGTCCGGAAACTGACTGAACATAGCATAACATATCAACTAGCATAAACACATATACTGCATACTGCATCGGGCTGTTGCCCGGAACACATAACGCATAACACATAAATCCTGTCTGAGCCACAAAGGCATCAAACATACTAACTACTGCATCGGACCGAAGTCCGGAAACTACTGCTAACTGAACGGGCCGACATTGTGGCCTTAGACCCGTTCCTACTGGAAGGAAACTCACCTCGTGATCTGGCTGCTGAGTGTATGGCTCTGGAAACTATCTGCTGCTGCTCTGGTATCTCCCTGGCTACAATTCCACAAATATACACAATCAAATACTAATAACTGCATTGGGGTAAAACGACTCTTTTACCCCTGGCTAAAGTCAACTCTCCCGGTCAAAGTCAACCTACAGTTGACCTGACTCGCCGAGTTGGGCCGCCAACTCACCGAGTCTCTATTCTCACTTCTCAACCCTACTCGTGGCAACTCGTCGAGTATGGCATCGACTCAACGAGTACCCTCTCGATTCAAGAACTTAGGCAATCTGCATCCGACTCGCCGAGTCATATGAACAACTCGACGAGTTGTTCTTGAGCTAAGAAGATTGTCTTGGACTCGCCGAGTTGTATGAACAACTCGTCGAGTCCCTCCATCACTGCGTCTGCCCTCCAACGCACTGAGTCCACTCTACTACTCATAGGTTCCCACTCGACATCACTCAAAAGGGTGAAAAATCGGGACTCGCGACTTGACTCGCCGAGTCGTTCTTCCGACTCGCCGAGTCGCATCCATGCAGCTACTCTAAACTCGATTCTGCTTGAATCCAGCGTCTAAAACTTATAGATCTAGGCTTCCTTTGTTCGATTAACACGTAAAGATTCTATCTTTACGTGTCCATAAGCATCCATGAAGATTATAAGGCTCAAAAAGCCTAATAAAGGCTAGATCTAGGGCTCTCATGCAAAGCAACTTCAAAAAGGCAATAGATCCAGGCTCTACAACTCCTAAATGAACAGATCTAGGGTTATCTCGACCTATTAAGGCCTCCATACGACTATAAGGTTGGAAAAATACATCAAACTAGCCCTATAAATGTTTTAATGGAGGTTTTAAGCATAACACAGAAGGATTCCGGGAAATACCTCAATGAACTCCGATTTTGACCTTGGATCTTTGCTCTACACCTCTTCTCTTTGGTCCTTCCTTCTTCTTCTTCTTCAAGCCTTCAAGAATCCACACAAAACACTTAAATCAATCAAGGGATGGGTTTAGGGTTTCTCACAGCTCTCTGAGGGTGAAGGAGGCGAGTTTGGGGCACATAACACTGCTTAAATAGGGAGCAAACCCGGGGATTTAGGGTTTCTTCCTGGCTGGCAGACTCACCGAGTCCCGAATATGGACTCTCTGAGTCGCCGACTAACACGTGCTCGAAATCCCGTCCCTACTCGACGAGTCGGGCTATAGACTCGCCGAGTCCTTCTTGAAAACTTCTAAATAAATGCCACGGAAGCTACATAGCAGAGACGGGTCGTTACAATTCTCCCCCACTTGTCTCAGACTTCGTCCTCGAAGTTTGCTACGGCTGAATCTGCAAATAACTCCAGGTAGTGCTCTCTCATTTCCCCCTCAGCCTCCCACGTCCACTCATACCCCTTCCGGTGCTGCCACTGCACCTTCACTAACTGAATTACCTTGTTCCTCAAGGTCTTTGTCTTCCGGTCTAGAATCGCGACCGGCCTCTCGATATAATTCAGGCTGCTATCAACCTGAATATCTTCTAAGGGAACAATTGCTGACTCATCCACCAAACACTTCCTCAACTGAGACACATGGAAAGTGTTGTGCATCTGGCTAAGCTCTACTGGAAGATCTAACCGATAAGCAACCCGACCCACTCAGGCCAAAACCCTGAAAGGACCAATGAACCTGGGACCCAACTTGCCCCTCTTCCAAAACCTAATGACATCCTTCCAAGGTGAGACCTTCAGAAGGACCATATCGCCCACTCGGAACTCCAAATCTGAACGCCTCCTGTCGGCGTAGCTCTTCTGCCGACTCTGCGCAGTCTGTAGTCTACTACGGACCTGCTGAATCAACTCGGTCGTCTTGAGCACCACCTCTGTGCTCCTAACGACCCGCTGACCGACCTCGCCCCAACAAATCGGGATCCTACACTTCCTCCCATAAATCATCTCAAAGGGAGGTCGATCAATGCTCGCATGATAATTGTTGTTATACGAAAATTCCGCTAACGGAAGATACGTATCCCAACTGCCACCGAAGTCTAGAACACATGCCCTGAGCATGTCCTCGAGAGTCTGAATTGTCCTCTCGCTCTGCCCGTCCGTCTAAGGGTGGAAAGCGGTGCTGAAATGGAGACAAGTACCCATCTCGTCGTGAAACCGCTTCCAGAATCTAGATGTAAAACAGACGTCTCGATCTGACACCATCGATACCGGCACTCCATGACGTGCCACCACCTCATGCACATAGATATCGGCTAACTTTTCCGCCGATATGCTCTCCTGGATCGGTATAAAATGAGCACTCTTCGTCAACCGATCCACTACTACCCATATCGAATCTACCCCACGTGCGGTCCTGGGAAGCTTGGTGATAAAATCCATGGTGATGTCCTCCCATTTCCACACAGGAAGGTACCTCAAACTCTTGTGATCCGTGTAGATAGTAAAACAGACCCCATAAATATAATGTCTCCAAATCTTGAGGGCAAACACAACCGCCCCCAGCTCTAAATCATGGGTAGGATAGTTAGCCTCGTGAGCCTTCAACTGTCTCGAGGCGTAAGCTATCACATGGCCTCGCTGCATCAATACTGCTCCCATACCTGTGATTGAGGCATCACAGTAGACTACAAAGTCCTCTACTCCCTATGGAAAGGTAAGGATCGGAGCCTCGCACAACCTCTGTCTGAGGGTCTCAAACGCTGCCTGCTGCTCAGGCCCCCAACGGAACACCACCGACTTCTTGGTCAGTCGGGTGAGCGGCACTGCTATCTTGGAGAAATCCTGAATGAACCTCCGGTAATACCCTGCCAACCCTAGGAAGCTCCGAATCTCGGATGGAGACTTCGGGACCTCCCACTGCATCACGGCCTCTATCTTGGCCGGATCTACCAAAATACCCTTCTGGTTGACAAGGTGACCAAGGAACTGCACCTCGCGCAACCAGAACTCGCACTTGGAGAACTTCACGAAAAGTCTCTCCCTCCTCAAAACTTCTAGCACCTCCCTCAGGTGCTCCTCGTGCTGCTCCTGCGTCTTGGAGTACACCAAAATATAATCTATGAATACTATCACTGACCGATCTAGCATTGGCCTGCACACACGATTCATGAGATCTATGAACGCGGCTGGAGCATTGGTGAGCCCAAATGGCATCACCACAAACTCATAATGACCATACCTGGTCCTGAAAGCAGTCTTCTGCACATCCTCATCTCTGAGTCGCATCTGATGATACCCGGAATGTAGATCGATCTTGGAAAACCAAGATGCTCCCTGAAGCTGGTCAAACAAATCATCTATCCTCGGGAGTGGGTAACGGTTCTTCATCGTTACCTTATTCAACTCCCGGTAATCTATACACATACGGTGCGACCCATCCTTCTTCCTCACAAACAGGATCGGCGCTCCCCAAGGCGAATTGCTCGGCCGAATGAAACCCTTGTCTAGCAGCTCCTGTAGCTGCGTAGACAACTCCTGCATCTCAGGGGGAGCTAGGCGGTACGGTGCCTTGGCTATCGGAGCCGCACCAGGAATTAGGTCGATCCTAAACTCGACCTGCCTCTCAGGAGGTATTCCCGGTAAATCCTCGGGAAATACATCCGGGAAGTCTCGCACTACTGGAACATCATCAACTGTCGTCTTGCCCTTTTCCCGGGCATCCAAGACATAAGCTACATAACCAGCGCAACCCTGCTGATAATAGCGCCTCGCTCTCGCGGCGGAACAAAAGGTTGGTCCGCGCTGTGGCCTCTCGCCCTGAATCACTAACTCTCCCCCACTGGGAGTGCGAACCCTCATTAGCTGCAGCTCACAATCAATCACCACCCCATTGGGACTCAACCAATCCATGCCTACTATAACCTTATTCCCTCGCAGGGGAATAGGAACCAGGTCCACCGAAAACTGCTCGTCGAACAATTGAAGAGAACACCCTCTATGCACTCTGGCGACACTCACGGTCCTGTCATCTGCTATCTCAACCTCTAGTGGACAATCCAGCTCCCCTAGAGCTCTACTAAATCTCTTGCTAAGCGCTAGCGATACAAATGATCGGGTAGCCCCCGAATCAAATAATACAGTAGCAAAAATGTCGTTCACAGAGAACGACCCTATATAAAACATATAATCATAAGAAATAATCAATCAATAATAAGATAGAGATGAAGGGAAGATACATACCCGTCACCACATCAGCAGTCGCTCGTGCCTCCTCTGCTGTCATCTGAAAAGCCCTACTCTTCGCCACTGGTGCCTCGGCTCGGCCCTGCCGGCCATCTGTAATCCTCAAAGTAGCAGGGGCAGGTGCAGCCACCTTCCCTACTGCAACTAAGCTCGGACACTGGGACTTTTTATGTCCCCTCTGATTGCACTGAAAGAAAATCAGATCTGATGCTGCAATGGCAGTAGCAGGGGTCGTACAATCCCTGCTCAAATGCCCAGTCCGACCGCACTTGAAGCAGCCGGAACTCCCTGCCTTGCACACCCCATCGTGCATTCTCCCACACTTGCCACATCGACCGTGGCTCTGCTGAATCCTAGATCTGTGATCTGAAACCTTGGGCTTTTTGCCCGAACCACCTGTACCCGAAACCGCCTCCGGTTTCCTCTTCTTCTCCATCTCAAGATCAATCTCCCTCTCCCGAGCCCTAGCAATCATGTCATCCAGCGTTTTACAGCTGGACCGGATCACAAACTGGCGGATATCGCTCCGCAACATCTCATGATAACGGGCTTTCTTCATCTCCTCATCGGCTGCATACTGAGGAACGAGAAGAACCCTCTCCCTGAACTTGGCGGTGATCTCCGCCACGGTCTCTGTAGTCTGGGTGAGGTCCTGAAACTCTCAGGCTAACTGCTGCACCTCAATAACCGGTGCAAACTCCGCCCTAAACCTGGTAGAGAAATCAGCCCAGGTCATGGCATATAGCGCTGCATCATCTCCAAGGGTATGTCCGACCTCTTCCCACCAATCCCGTGCCCTGTCCTTCAGAAGACAGGACCCCATCATGGCCGCCACCTTGGCACGGAAGGTGCCCAACCTCTCATCCATCAGCTCTAGGATACCCTCCTTGATCAAACCGAAGACCACAGGAGTCTGCTACAGTATGATACGAGTGATCTCTGATGAAAGAAACTCTCTGGTCTGCTCATCCATACGCTCGTCCCCCGAGCCTGATCCTGATCCCTCCCCGGCACCTCCACTGCCGACTGCTGGCCTCGAACGCAAAACCACCATTCTGAAACACATCATAGCAACATCAGAAAACTGAAATATCTCAAGGGATCATTGATACTACTACTAGCTTCCTGGTCTTGTCTCAACCTTCCTTGATTCGAGTACGGATCCTCTGCTTTCAGTAGTACGGGCCCATACTACCTTCCACATCTATCCGTACTTTCCTAAAGAAGTGTCTTGACTCCACCAAGTCACTTCTACTACTACTGATCTCTGCTACTCTCATCCTAGGCTTGCCCTAGGGAAATCTCCGACTCTACTCAAACCAGTCCTCAGCTGCTAAAGGCCTCCTTGTAATGCTAATTAGCCATCACCTGAATACCATCACATGTGATGAGGCTTGGATAATCCTTCGAGTAAAAGTCTCGTCCCTACAACGGTTAGACTCAAACAAGAGCTGCGCAATAGGACCAAATCCAACACTCTAAGATTATTCAACCCTGTTCACATGTGATGTGACGTATTCACCTAACGGATAACTCCCTTCACCAAGAGTTCTACAAAGCACGAAGCAAGCAGCATTCGGACACCGGAAACTACTCAAGCAAATCTATTCTCATAACGAGAAACTGTACTAGCATATAATGCTAAGCTCGCGCTACCAGGCATAACCTAAACAGGCTATCCTACTGCTGTCTACTCAATACTAGCATGCAATTCTCATAAAGCTGAAACATATATAGCAGGCACATAAGGCATCCTCCTAGATCCTTAGTCCTATACTAGCATGCTGTTCTACTGAAACTAGAACAATTAATCATAATAAAATTTGTATGGGTAACTTGGGAGTACTTACTTAAGCTCGGCTGATCGCATGCACCACACCCTTATCTTGTTTAAAAATTCTTTTCTCTCTAAGTGCTTTTCAAAATTTCCTTCGATAACATTTTTCCTTTTTGAAAATCTTTTTACCTTTCCCTTAGTTTGAGTTCAGATAGACCCGAAGGTGTATCCGAATCCCTCAAACCAAGGCTCTGATACCAACTTGAAACATCCCAAAAATACGACCCGAAAATTTCATTGTTTTTAATATAACAAAGATCATAAAACTAGGTATCGCATAAAAATCATACGTAGTGTATCTCAAACCGTAATAAGACACTGTGAGAAAAACTGTATCAAACATATCGAAGAAACTGAATCAACTCCCAGGACAAAAACTGAAGCTATGGTGTGTGCGATGCCATCAACCTGAGCTCTTCCCCTTGCTTGTGGAAGTACCTGAAACCAAAACTGAAACTGTAAGCACGAAGCTTAGTGAGCTCCCCCAAACTACCATATACCATACTATACATATAAAGCACATACTGGGCCTTGCCCACTGCATCGAACCGAGGTTCGGACTAACTGGGGCCTTGCCCCTGCATCGGACCGAAGTCCAGAAACTGACTGGGACCCCGTCCCCTGCATCGGACCGAAGTCCGGACTAACTGACTGGGACCCCGTCCCCTGCATCGGACTGAAGTCCGGACTAACAGGGGCCTTGCCCCCTGCATCAGACCGAAGTCTGGAAACTGACTGGGACCCCGTCCCCTGCATCGGACCGATGTCCGGAAACTGACTGAACATAGCATAACATATCAATTAGCATAAACACATATACTGCATATTGCATCGGGCCGTTGCCCGGAACACATTACGCATAACACATAAATCCTGTTTGAGCCATGAAGGCATCAAACATACTAACTACTGCATCGGACCGAAGTCCGGAAACTACTGCTAACTGAATGGGCCGGCATTGTGGCCTTAGACCCGTTCCTACTGGAAGGAAACTCACCTCGTGATCTGGCTGCTGAGTGTATGGCTCTGGAAACTATCTGCTGCTGCTCCGGTATCTCCCCGGCTACAATTCCACAAATACACTCAATCAAATACTAATAATTGCATTGGGGTAAAACGACTCTTTTACCCCTGGCTAAAGTCAACTCTCCCGGTCAAAGTCAACCTACAATTAACCTGACTCGCCGAGTTGGGCCGCCAACTTGCCGAGTCTCTATTCTCACTTCTCAACCCTACTCGTGGCTACTCGTCGAGTATGGCATCGACTCGACGAGTACCCTCTCAATTCAAGAACTCAGGCAATCTGCATCCGACTCGCCGAGTCATATGAACAACTCGACGAGTTGTTCTTGAGCTAAGAAGATTGTCTTGGACTCGCCGAGTTGTATGAACAACTCGTCGAGTCCCTCCATCACTGAGTCTGCCCTCCAACTCACTGAGTCCACTCTACTACTCACAGGTTCCCACTCGACATCACTCAAAAGGGGGAAAAATTGGGACTCGTGACTTGACTCGCCGAGTCGTTCTTCCGACTCGCCGAGTCGCATCCATGCAGCTACTCTAAACTCGATTCTACTTGAATCCAACGTCTAAAACTTATAGATCTAGGCTTCCTTAGTTCGATTAACACGTAAAGATTCTATCTTTACGTATCCATAAGCATCCATGAAGATTATAAGGCTCAAAAAGCCTAATAAAGGCTAGATCTAGGGCTCTCATGCAAAGCAACTTCAAAAAGGCAATAGATCCGGGATCTACAACTCCTAAATGAACAGATCTAGGGATATCTCGACCTACTAAGGCCTCCATACGACTATAAGGTTGGAAAAATACATCAAACTAGCCCTATAAATGTTTTAATGGAGGTTTTAAGCATAACACAGAAGGATTCCGGGAAATACCTCAATGAACTCCGATTTTGACCTTGGATCTTTGCTCTACACCTCTTCTCTTTGGTCCTTCCCTCTTCTTCTTCTTCAAGCCTTCAAGAATCCACACTAAACACTTAAATCAATCAAGGGATGGGTTTAGGATTTCTCACAGCTCTCTGAGGGTGAAGGAGGGGAGTTTAGGGCACATAACACTGCTTAAATAGGGAGCAAACCCGGGGATTTAGGGTTTCTTCCTGGCAGGCAGACTTGACGAGTCCCGAATATGGACTCGCCGAGTCGCCGACTAACGCGTGCTTGAAATCCCGTCCCTACTCAACGAGTCGGGCTATAGACTCACCGAGTCCCTCTTGAAAACTTCTAAATAAATGCCACGGAAGCAACATACCAGAGACGGGTCGTTACAGGACCCCATTGCTAGCAGCAGGTGGTCGGCGGATTGTGATAACCCGGAATTTCAATCTTGTACAATTAATCAATTCAATCAATATTCAACTTGTTTTGTCGATTTCTAGTGCTATTCAAGGGGTCATTTAAGCGTTCTAAGCTTGTATATATAACCAAGGTTGAGTTTAGGAATGAGTCGGAGTGTTTAATAGTGAGAAAATTGGGCCATACACACCTCTTGGAAGAGTGTATGGCCGTACACATGGGTGTGCGGCTGCACATCCACTCCCTTGGAAGCACACTCACTTTTGACAACACTCACACTCCTATATAAAGGGTAGCCCCCTTCCTTTCATTTCTTTAGCACCTTGGCAGCACACAACATCATTTCCTCTCAAGTTTCTCCAACTTTGAACCTTCCCAAGGCTTCAAAAACATGAGTAATCCATCCCTTAAATTGTTGTGCATGAAGAACCTCTTGATCTAGGCCTTGAATCATGAAAGTCATGTGATGTTCTTCATCTCGTTGAAGGAGTGCGACCACACACCCATGTGTGCGTCAGCACACTCCGGTGTGCAACAGCACACTCATGTGTGCGACAACACACTCCTGTGTCCAGAAGCACACTCCTGTGTGCAGACAGACACTCATGCGCGCGGTAGCACACACATTTGTGTGACCATACACATAGACCATAGGACCACAAACCCATTTCTAAGACCCTAAACTTGTACTACAACCAAGTATGGACCTAGGAAATTTCATGGATGCAAGTATGGACCTTGAAAACACCTCAAATGCACCTTCCATCATGAGTGTACGGCCGCACACCCATGGCCATACACACCTTTAAAGTGGCCGTACACCTCACTCATGCAATCCTTTGAGGTCCTAACACTTAGTGCAAGTGGTCCCAAGTTCTTAGAATGGTTGTTCATCACATCTAGTGGTGAAATACCATCATTTGACTCCTTTATGTGTCATTACTTATTGATTAGGATCAAATCGTGTTCAAGGCTTCACTTGAACATCCCGCATTCCGTATCGATCCTTCATTCAAATCACCTGAGGTGAGTTTATACCCCTACATCTTCCGTATTTTTAATGTGTTCAGGGAGGGGGGGGGGGAATACAAGTTAAACATAAATGTTTTCAAAACTCATGCAAATCTCATACTTTGACCCTTTTGTACTGTGTTGAGAATAAGGGTCGCTTTCCTAAAATTGCATAGTTTTTCCAGAGTCACTATTCAATACATTATACATGAAAACTATAATAGGTATAGTTTGGGATTTTTCTAAACATAACAAATATAGAAACTTTCACTACTAAACGTATGCACTAAGACAGACGTAGTTTACAGTTTGCATCACTACTTTATCACGTTTTCATAACTGTAATTATCACTACCAACGGTATACATTCGGATTTTCAATACGGTAGAACGCTACTACACTACATGTAAACTAGATTGTACGATACCTTGAGGCCTACTTCACTACTGTGCCCTTAGGTGTACAGGGATAAATCCTATTATAGTATAACCAAAGTCTCCTGGAGGGAGAGTGTAAGATTAGTGAATAGATCTATTCAGGACTGACAATCCCACACCCGAACTACTAGCTACAGTTGGGCAGGCATGCCCAGGGTGACAAATGTCATTTAACTCGATGCCTGAAGAACGTTGGAAAGGTCTCTAGTCATATCAAGTATGATTATACGACTCACATTATGTATAAATCACCTTGAGCTTACAATCTGACACTCTTCAACATTTTTATTTATACTAAATAGAAGTAAAACACACTATGTACATTGGCCAGAGCCAGGGTTTTCAAACAGAACCAATTATGAAATGGCTTCATATACAAAATACTTATACATCATGATTGGCTTAGGCTAGTCGCATGAGGTAGTATATTTGCATATCACTATAGTTTTCAGTAACGAACATTCATGGTTTTATACAGAATCGATAACGCTAGATTTTTACTAAAGAAAATATTGGATTTTCTTGGAAACATACAGATATTCATGGTTTACTACAGAACTGGTAACACTACATTTTCATTAAAGAAAATATCGGATTTTCTTAAAACTATACAAACATTTCTGCTAGCTCATCAACAAGTTTCATTACAAACTACTGCTTATGAACTCACCAGCTTTATGCTGATATTTTAAAATGCTTGTATTCTCAGGAAATCAGTAGATAGGTACCTGCTGGGTTTTTGAGGAGTTAGAGCAGTAAGAGTTTAATGTTTACATTCTATATATATATATTCTATATGATGAAATCCAAACAAGTTTCATACAATTTCCAAATTGATGTAAACATTTTTATTTAAGTATTCAATGTAGTGGTTGCGCTGCTATGATTGCTATTATACATTGGTTGTGATGCTATACATGACGTCCTTCGCCCTGGAACGATTCCGCCATCACGGTTTCGGGGTGTGACAGATTGGTATCAAAGTCCTTGTTTATAGTGAACTAGTATACAGAGCCTTACATGGTATACAACTATAAACACTAAAGGGGCCTAAGTGCTCTACACTAAAAATATACTTTCAAAAATATAAGTATTTTTATAAAAGTATATGAGCATGCATGCCTAACAGAATTCGTGTCATTAGTGGAACAACACAAAAAGTATTTGGATGTTGGGACACTGCGGTCAAACCTGGGCAGTTATGTAATCATGTTTCGGGTGAAAATAGCCTGATCAACTATATTCAGTCAAAACATGACCAACATGTGCTTGGGAGTGACGGTGGTGTTACAACATGCCTAAAACTTACCAAAAACATTCACTAGAAAATGCTATAAGAGTATTTCACTAGAGCCAAATTCAATTAGGCGATTCATTCTTAGTGTCTATTTCGTAGCGATAACTTAGTTACATTAGTGAAGTTTTTGTGCTTATCGCGGGGTAGAACACTATCATTATCAGGATGAGATATATATTCTTTTTATATATCTTGAGGACTTACCATCCTCTTCTTCCTGATTGTTTCTAGATAAAGATGCCTCCTTGACCAAGACCCATCAGAAGAAACGACAATACTCCGCCACTACCACCACCCCCTCAGTTCAACCCCGTCATGTTTCAGGCAGCAGTTACAGCCGCCGTGACTGCAGCAATGGCACAAGTGAACTCTGGTGGGGCTGGAGGTGGAACCGACCCATAAAGACAAGATGGAAGTCAGGGACAACAAAACGAATGTTCCTACAAGGACTTCATGACCGCGAAACCCAAGTCCTTCGACGGAAATAGAGGAGTCATCGCTCTGACTCGATGGTTCAAGAAAATCGATTCCATTTCGAAATTTGGCCTGTTCTGAAGCCAACAAGGTGAAGTTCGCTGCCTGCACCTTCACTGACAGAGCGTTGACCTGGTGGAATGGTCGAGTCAAAACCCTAACCCTACCAGAAACTAATGCCATGGGTTGGGAAAGACTGAAGGAACTCATGTTGGCTGAATACTGCCTGAGGGGCGAGGCACAAAAGTTGGAGCACGAACTTTGGAACTTGAAGATGAAGGGTTCTGACATTGCTGTTTACACTGCTAGATTATGTGATCTGGCACTTCTCTGTCCGGGAATGGACACCCCGGAAAGCAAGAAAATCGAGAGGTACATCTGGGGGCTGACACAACCCACCAACGGAAATGTCTTGGCTGCTAGACCAACTACATTTGAGAGCGCCAAGGATCTGGCACAAATTCAGATCGATAATGGGGTTGATCTAGACGAAGAGGCAGCTGTTTCTGAGCCACAGAAGTAAAGTGGTAGGAAGAAGAAAAAATCATGGAACAAACACAAGAGTCAGTCTTCGCAGGAGCGCTCCAAGAAATCACAAACTGTAGCAGTTCATGCTGTTACTGCTCCTGCTGCTGCCCTAGCTACTGTTCCAACCACCCAAACTCGTACCGGTGTTTATGCTGGGAAATTAACTTTATGCAACAAGTGTAAGCTCCATCATCACGGACCCTGCCGTGAGTTGATTTGCAACAGCTGTGTGAAGAAGAGTCACACAACTCGATACTGCAAGGTGCCAGCCCAACCCACCAACCAGACTGCGGGAGCAGGTGCTGGTCAAGCTTGTTATGGATGTGGAGAGGTTGGGCATTTCAGGAGAAATTGCACCAAGGCAACGACTGGTGGCAATACAGGGAGACTTTTGGCAATGGGACAGAATGAAGCGGTCGCTGATCCTACCGTTGTTACGGGTACGTTCCTCCTTGACAACTCTCATGCATCCATTCTTTTCGATTCTGGAGCGCAAAGGAGTTTGGTTAGCCATGCATTCAAACATCTAATCAAGTGTAAATCCTAACCTTTAACCGAAACGTTCACGGTCGAGATGGCTAATGGAAAGAAAGAGAGCACGAATGATATATTCATAGGCTGTACTCTTACCTTAGGAAATCATTCCTTCCTTATCGATCTTATGCATGTATCTATCAAGAGTTTCGATGTCATTATCGATATGGATTGGTTGAGCCGCAATCGTGCTGATATCCTTTGTTTCGAAAAAGCTATTCGCCTCAACCTTCCCTCCGGCGAAGCCCTCATGATTTATGGTGACAAACTTAGTTCGAACCTTCGTATCATCTCGTACATCAAAGCTCAGAAGTACCTACGGAAGGAATGTTATGCGTTCCTAGCTCATGTTGTTGATGGGATGCAAAAAGTTAAAGACCTCGAGAGCATCCCCGAAGTCTGCAACTTTCCTGATGTCTTTCCTGAAGATCTCCCAGGAATTCCTCCCGAACATCAAGTCGAGTTTCGTATCGACTTAATCCCCGGAGCTACTCCTGTAGCTAAGTCTTCCTATCGTTTAGCGCCAGCGGAGATGAAAGAATTATCCAGCCAGCTCAATGAGCTGATCAGCAAAGGATACATAAGGCCCAGTTCCTCACCCTGGGGAGCTCCGATCTTATTCGTGAAAAAGAAAGATGGATCCTTTCGGATGTGCATTGACTACCGAGAGCTGAATAAGTTGACCATCAAGAACCGATATCCCTTACCCAGAATCGACGATCTCTTTGACCAACTTTAGGGAGCCAGTTATTTCTCAAAGATAGATCTAAGATCAGGGTACCATCAGTTGCAAGTCCAAGAGAATGATGTGCCTAAGACAGCATTCCGAACTCGCAATGGACACTACGAATTTGTAATAATGCCCTTTGGTCTGACCAATGCACCGACAGTATTCATGGACCTGATGAATCGAGTGTGCCTCCCTTTCCTAGACAAGTTCATGATCGTGTTCATCGATGACATACTTGTCTATTCGCAGAGTGAGAGTGGTCATAAACACCACTTGACACAGGTGTTGGAAACATTAAGGGCGGAAAAGCTATACGCGAAGTTTTCGAAATGCGAATTTTGGATCAGGAAGGTAAATTTCCTTGGGCACGTGGTTAGCAAGGAAGGTATTCACGTAGACCCTTCCAAGATCAAAGCGATAGAGAATTGGTCTGCACCTAAAACACCCACAGAAATCCGACAATTCTTGGGCCTCGCAGGCTATTATCGCAGGTTCATCCAGAACTTCTCCAGAATCGCTAAGCCCTTAAATACCCTCACACAGAAAGGTGTAACCTTTAGTTGGGGAGTCAAGCAAGAAAATGCATTTCAAACATTGAAGCAGGCCCTGTGTAGCGCACCTATCTTGTCCCTGCCCGAAGGGATGGAGGACTTCATGTTCTATTGCGATGCATCCAATCAGGGCCTAGGCTGTGTGCTCATGCAGCAAGGAAAGGTCGTCGCCTATGCCTCGAGGCAGTTAAAGACACACAAGGTCAATTAGACAACTCACGATCTAGAGTTGGATGCAGTTGTCTTTGCTTTGAAAATCTGGAGACACTATCTCTATGGAACCAAGTGCACTATCTTCACCGACCATAAGAGCTTGCAGCATATCCTTGATCAGAAAGAGTTAAACATGAGACAGTGATAATGGGTAGAGCTATTCAGTAACTATGAGTGCGAAATTCGCTACCATCCCGGCAAGGCCAATGTGGTAACAGATGCCCTCAGCCGAAAGGAATACTCCAGGTGAAAGGTGAAGGCATTGACAATAACCGTTCATTCCCATCTATCCGCACAAATCAGGGAGGCTCAACAGGAAGCCTTGAAACCATAGAAAGTGACGGGTGAAGCATTGAGGGGAATGGACAAGAACTTAGAGGTTAAGGGAGACAGAGTGTACTATTTCATGAACCGGATGTGGACCCTAAAGTTCGGTGGGTATAGAGAGGTTGTCATGAATGAGGATCATAATATGAAATAATCCTTTCACCCCGGTTCAGATAAGATGTATCTGGATCTCAAAGAACTCTATTGGTGGCCAAACATGAAAGCGGAGATTGCAACCTTCGTGGGCAAGTTCTTGACTTGCGCCAAGGTGAAGGTGGAATATCAGAAGCCCTCAGGTTTACTTCAGCAGCCAAAAATACCTGAGTGGAAGTAGGAAATGATAGCAATGGATTTTATCACCAAGTTACCTAGATCCCCGAGTGGGCACGACGCCATCTGGGTGATTGTCGATCGGTTCACTAAATCCGGCCACTTCCTGCTAATCAAAGAAAACTTCAAGATGGAGAGACTTACACGGATCTACATTCAAGAAATAGTTCACCTTCATGGGGTACCTGTATCCATTATCTCTAACCGAGATAGCAAGTTCACCTCAAGGTTCTGGCAATCGCTCCAGAAGGCACTTGGAACTAAGTTGGATATGAGCACAATTTATCATCCTCAGACAGATGGACACAGTAAGAGAACAACTCAGACATTGGAAGATATGTTGAGAGCCTGCGTCATCGACTTCGGCACGTCGTGGGACACTCATCTTCCTTTGGTCGAATTTTCCTACAACAACAGCTACAATACTAGCATCAAGGCTGCGCCGTTTGAAGCCCTCTACGGCCGCAAGTACAGATCCCCTCTGTGATGGGCTGAAGTGGGTGACACGCAGTTAGTCAAGGGTCCTGAAATCATCTGAGAGACAATAGAAAAGATCGTACAAATCAGAGAGCGACTGAAAGCATCTCGGGATAGACAAAAGAGCTAAGCCGATAAGAGACGAAAACCCTTGGAATTCTAGGTCGGTGACCGTGTCCTTCTGAAGTTCTCACCCTGTAAAGGCATGATACATTTTGGAAAACGTGGAAAGCTAAAACCAAGGTACGTTGGACCATTCCAGATCATTGCCAGGATCAGTTCCGTAGCATACAAAATCCAGTTACCTCGAGAGCTCCACAACATCCATCCTGTCTTCCACGTGTCGAACCTAAAGAAGTGTATGTCCAATGAGACACTTGTGATTCCTCTCGATGAGATTGAATTAGACGAGGTTCTACACTTCGTGGAAGAACCTGTCGAAATCATGGATCGGGAAGTCAAGCGTACAAAACAGAGTCGCATCCCGATAGTGAAGGTCCACTGGAATTCCAAGCGGGGTCCTGACTTCACTTGGGAGTGTGAGGATTCAATGAAGCAGAAGTACCCCCATCTTTTTCCAAGTTCATGATTGTACTTTATCCTTGAATTTCGGGACGAAATTCCCTCTAAAAAGGGGATGATGTGACAACCCGGAATTTCAATCTTTTACAATTAATCAATTCAATCAATATTCAACTTGTTTTGTCGATTTCTAGTGCTATTCAAGGGGTCATTTAAGCGTTCTAAGCTTGTATATATAACCAAGGTTGAGTTTAGGAATGAGTCGGAGTGTTGAATAGTGAGAAAATTGGGCCATACACACCTCTTGGAGGAGTGTATGGCCGTACACACGGGTGTGCGGCTGCACACCCACTCCCTTGGAAGCACACTCACTTTTGACAGCACTCACATTCCTATATAAAGGGTAGCCCCTTCCTTTAATTCCTTTAGCTCCTTGGCAGCACACAACATCATTTCCTCTCAAGTTTCTCCAACTTTGAACCTTCCCAAGGCTTCAAGAACATGAGCAATCCACCCATTAACTTGTTGTGCATGAAGAACCTCTTGATCTAGGCCTTGAATCATGAAAGTCCCGTCATGTTCTTCATCTCGTTGAAGGAGTGCGACCACACACCCATGTGTGCGGCAGCACACACATTTGTGTGACCATACACACACACCATAGGACCACAAACCGATTTCTAAGACCCTAAACTTGTACTACAACCAATTATGGGCATAGGACACTTCATGGATGCAAGTATGGACCTTGAAAACACCTCAAAGGCACCTTCCATCATGAGTGTACGGCTGCACACCCTTTGGGAAGCACACGCATGGCCGTACACACCTTTAAAGTGGCCATACACCTCACTCATGCAATCCTTTGAGGTCGTAACACTTAGTGCAAGTGGTCCCAAGTTCTTAGAATGGTTCTTCATCACATCTAGTGGTGAAATACCATCATTTGACTCCTTTATGTGTCATTACTTGTTGATTAGGATCAAATCGTGTTCAAGGCTTCACTTGAAAATCCCGCATTCCGTATCGATCCTTCATTCAAATCACCTGAGGTGAGTTTATACCCCTACATCTTCCGTATTTTTAATGTGTTCAGGGAGGGGGGGAATACAAGTTAAACATAAATGTTTTCAAAACTCATGCAAATTCTCATACTTTGACCCTTTTGTACTGTGTTGAGAATAAGGGTCGCTTTTCTAAAATTGCATAGTTTTTCCAGAGTCACTATTCACTACGTTATACATGAAAACTATAATAGGTATAGTTTGGGATTTTTTTAAACATAACAAATATAGAAACTTTCACTATTAAACGTATGCACTAAGACAGACGTAGTTTACAGTTTGCATCACTACTTTATCACGTTTTCATAACTGTAATTATCACTACCAACGGTATACATTCGGATTTTCAATACGGTAGAACGCTACTACACTACATGTAAACTAGATTGTACGATACCTTGAGGCCTACTTCACTACTGTACCCTTAGGTGTACAGGGATAAATCCTATTATAGTATAACCAGAGTCTCCTGGAGGGAATACACGTTAAACATAAATGTTTTCAAAACTCATGCAAATTCTCATATGTTGATCTTTTTGTACTGTGTTGAGCATAAGGGTCGTTTTTCACTAAAATTGCATAGTTTATCCAAATTCGCTATTCACTACGTTATACATGCAAACTATAATAGGTATAGTTTGGGAGTTTTTCTAAACATAACAAGTATAGAAACTTTCACTACTAAACGTATGCACTAAGGCAGAAGTAGTTTATAGTTTGCATAACTACTTTATCACGTTTTCATAACTGTAATTATCACTAAGAACAGTATACATTCAGATTTTCACTACGGTAGAATGCTACTACACTACATGTAAACTAGATTGTACGATACCGTGAGTCGCTACTTCACTAATGTACCCTTAGGTGTACAGGGATAAATCCTATCATAGTATAACCAGAGTATCCTGGAGGGAGAGCGTAAGATTAGTGAATAGATCTATTCGGGACTGACAATCCCACACCCGAACTACTAGCTACAGTTGGGCAGGCATGCCTATGGTGACAAATGTCATTTAACTTGATGCCTGAAGAACGTTGGAAAGGTCTCTAGTCATATCAAGTATGGTTATATGACTCACATTATGTATAAATCACCTTGAGTTTACAATCTGACACTCTTCAACGGTTTTATTGATACTAAATAGAACTAAAACACACTACGTACACTGGCCAAAGCCAGGGTTTTCAAACAGAACCAATTATGAAATGGCTTCACATACAAAATACTTATACATCATGATTGGCTTAGGCTAGTCACATGAGGTAGTATTTTTGCATATCACTATAGTTTTCATTAACGAACATTCATGGTTTTATACGGAATCGATAATGCTAGATTTTTACTAAAGAAAATATCGGATTTTCTTGGAAACATACACATATTCATGGTTTACTACAGAACTGATAACACTACATTTTCATTAAAGAAAATATCGGATTTTCTTAAAACTATACAAATATTTCTGCTAGCTCATCAACAAGTTTCATTACAAACTACTGCTTATGAACTCACCAGCTTTATGCTGATATTACTGCATGTATTCTCAGGAAATCAATAGACAGGTACCTGCTAGGTTTTTGAGGAGTTGGAGCAATAAGAGTTTAATGTTTATATTCTATATATATTCTGTATGATGAAATCAAAACAAGTTTCAGACAATTTCCAAATTGATGTAAATATTTTTATTTAAGTATTCAATGTAATGGTAGCATTGCTATGATTGCTATTATACATTGGTTGTGATGCTATATATGACGTCCTCCGCCCCGGAACGATTCCGCCATCACGGTTTCGGGGTGTGACACGGATGTTGCTAATGCTTTTCGTATGAGCCGGTACCCTGAAGTGGACATGGTCTGAGTTGCCTCCTGTCTTCTGAAGGACAGAGCACGGTGTTGGTGGGAGGAGGTTGGTCATGCCATTGGGGATGATGCCATGTTGGACACAATGACATGGAGTGATTTCTCGAGCAGGTGCAGGGCCAAGTTTGCACCAACGATTGAGGTGTAACAGTTAGCAAGAGAGTTTCAGGATCTGAGGCAGACTACATAGACAGTGGCGGAGATCACCGCCAAGTTTAGGGAGAGGACTCTTCTTTTTCCGTAGTATGTCGTGGATGAGGAGATGAAGAAGTCCCGATATCACGAGATGCTGAGGAGTGACATCAGGGAGTTTGTGAGCAGGTCCAGCTGCAAGATGCTGGAGGATATGATTGCTCAGGCCAGGGAGAGGGAGATCGATCTGGAGCACCTCAGAAAGAGGAAGTCGGTGGAGATTCAGGTAGCCGCCGATTCAAGAAAGAGACCCAAGGGGTCGGATGTGTGATAGAGGGAATATCAGGGCCGCAGTCGTTGTGCCAAATGTGGCAAGATGCACGAGGGTGTGCGCAGGGGTGGTAGTGGTGGTGGTTCTGGCTGCGTTAAGTGCGGTCGGACTGGTCACGTCAGCAGGGTTTATACTGTTACCACCACTCAGGGATCAAACTTGATATGTTTTCATTGTAGTCAGCGGGGTCACAAGAAGGCCTAGTGTCTGAGTTTACTTTCGGCAGGACAGGTGATGGCACCTGCCCTTGCGACCATGAGGATCATCGACGGCCACCACGGCCGAGCAGAGGCACCTGTGGTAGGGAGCAGGGCCTTCCAGTTGTCTTCAGTGGAGACGCAAGCAGCACTGGACGTTGCAGGTGTGTACCTTTTGCCTTCCTGACTATTTTATTCATGATTATATTGTTATGGTACTCCATCTGTATTAAGTGAATGTATGTTAGAATTTTATTTCTGTTCGTGTTCGGATCATATGCCATCTGCATACCATGGTTTTTCGAACGGTAGTTCGTACTAGTACCCCTCTTGAACCGGTTCTCAGGATGCAGTCGATGTACCAGGTGTGAGTGGGACTCAGGAAGTGTTCTATCAATCTCTAAGAGTGGTTCAGAGTTGGTATTGGTTAGTTAGAGGGCTAGCAGTGGTAAGCATTGGATGTCAGCAGATCAACCCCTTTAGAAGGAAAGAAGAATTAGGGAATCCTTCCCAAGCTGGGAGTTATAGGGATCTAGTCAAATCGAAGTGGGGGAGAACTATCTCGAAGATCAGGAGAAGGGGTAAGTGCAATTGGGATGAGTTCACAACCTTGTTGGAAGGGAAGGCAGCCCAGTGGCTGTTGGGATGGATTAGCGCGCGAGTTGGGAGTTTGGGAAACTTCCCAACGTTGAGTTAGTGTATTCGTGGTAGATGGTATCTGGGCGGGAACCAGGTGGGAGATATTCCTCGGTGACAATGTGGATTAGTCAGGATGTAGGGCTATGGGGTCGTCGTAGCAATATCCAGCAGTTCGGTAGAGCGGGAAGAATAGTGAGGTTGTGGGGTAGTCGTGTCTTTTTGTTAGCAACTAGTTGAGGAGTGTGGGCGAAGGCCCGTATCTCCTAGTTAGCAGGGTGTGGGCGAGGCCCGTATCTCCTAGTCAACATGTTGAAGATCGATAGAGAAAGAGAGAGTAGTTCATTGAGTTTTAGGATGGAGTGGGGCCTGCATAGCCCAAGATAGGTGAGACCCGTGGGTGAGGCCTGTATGATTATAGCAGCGCAAGTTGGACCTGGATGAGGTTGTAGGGCCAAGTTAAGGGATCGAGGATCTCAGGACTTAGGGAGCCAGAGTGGCGAGGTAGTTAGAGCAGTTTTAGATCGTTAAAGTTTCTTCGGAGGTCACTGGGAGCGACTGAGAGTTGAGCTTGGGTTCAGTTACCGGAGAGAATCAAGAATTCCGAATGGTGAAGGAAGGGTTCGAACCTGGGAGGTCCCCGTTCCTCTGGAAAGAAGGAAATAGATAGCATGGTGTTCGGGCAGAAGTGTCTATCAGGATGGTTCCTGTGTGCGAAGTAGCTTGGATTTTGCAGAATTTTAAAGATCGTCTTTGTCAGAATGGAAGACCTAGTTGGATTTTAGTGTCTTGGGAATGTGGTTTCGTGCGTAGAATCATCGATTGCGTTCCACGGATTAGCTGTTGGGAAGATGAGTTTTAGTGAGGAGAGACTTGGAGGACGAAGTCTAGTTTAAGTGGGGGAGAGTTGTAACGCCCTATTCTAGAAGTATTCGTTTATGGAATTTAAAGGCCAATGTCAGAGGTGTTTTGGTCTTTTATGATTTTTAAGTTACTATTCGAGAAGGTTTTGGGTTGGGGTGTGTTGCTAGGAGCGTAGGGCTTCTCGCCACATTTTTGTGGATATAAAGTTCGTCGGAAACGGACATCGGGTGAGGAAGATATGGCACTTGTAATTTATTGGCATAAATGGTCCCTTATGTAGAAAAGTTGGCATGGAGGACCATGCATGCAAAATGGAAGTGCGCGGGTACACCCAGCGTAATCTGGGTTACACGCCGCGTAAAATGGGAAATGACCGCGAATGGTTTTTGGCGTACGGCCAGCGTACGTCCAGAGTCCAGAAACCCTAAATTTAGGGTGCGCCACTATATAAAGAACATAATGGTTCAAGCCCTAGCCTGCTTATCTGTTCCCTTACCCTCAGAAAACCCTAGAACGTCTCATCCCCTCATACTTGAGTGATTTTCTCCATAAGAAGATCATTTTGGTGGTGTAAACTTGGAAGAGGAAAAGAAGAAGTTGGCAAGGATGAAATTTCGAAGTTGGAGCTCATAGATCTGGAATAGTAGCATCATTTGGGACTCTTTGGAGGTATAAAGTTCATGAATTTACCTTAGAATGCTTAGATCTAATGAAGTTTGGTTTTGGAGTCATTTTTGGTCCCAAGAATGGACCTTTATGATGCAACTTCGTTTGTGAGCCTTGGGTTGCCACCCTCAAGGCTAAAAGTGTTTCATAAGAAGTTGTAGGGTTTCAAAGCACTCCATGAATGATGGCAATGGGCCCCTTGATAAAGTGTAGGTTAAAAGCCCAAGACTTGTATTCTCCCTATAAATAGTCATGTATTATTCATTATTAGGGTTAAGAGTGAGGCAAAATGTAGCCGCTACGTGAGGTTTCTTATGTAGTGTTGGATTCTTTAGTCTATACTAAAAGTGTAATTTATTCCTCTTGTATGAATAAATCGAGTGATCATTCAACCTAATCTTCATATTTGTGTTTGTTCTTATTTTCCGCATCTTGTTCATCAAATCACAATTAGGGTTTTAATCCCAACAAGTGGTATCAGAGCGGATCTTTGAAGATCTATTGATTTTTGAAGTATCGGTTCTTGGTTTGATAATTTTCTGCACAAGTTATTGAAGATTATTGGTGTTTTGGCGTCTTGGAATCAAGATTTTTGTTCGATCTACTGTTCATGGAGACTTATGTATTCTGGTACTGTTCGTCATGGTAATTCCAATCCGATTCTCATTTTGTTCATCTTTTTCTATGGATCTGATTTGTTTTATACTCAAAGTCTTTTGATTCAAGTATTATCCATAAATCTATACGTTTTTGCCCAAATCACGAGTTACTGCTCATATCGTTTATTTGATTCAATGTGGCCCATATTACAATCTGATATTGTTGCTGTTCATATTGTTTATTTGAGGCCATCACTTCTAAATCATTTGTTCCGATTCTTCCTTGTTCATATACTTCGTCTGTTTATTCTTGACTTTTGATTGAACTTTCATTAAATTAGTATTCTATATTGGGTTTCCTGGTCGAATGAGTTGATCGGTTATTGTTTTCACCATACAAATCCTCGTGAATCGATCATATAATTCAGACCGTGTTCTTGATTTTTCTTGATTATTAGCTTTCTTGTTCCATTGAAGTTGTTGTGGTTCTCCGATTTGATTAATCAATCCTTGTTCTTGAATTGACTTGAGTAATTCATAAGTTTCAGTTTAGTTTTGATTTGGATTGATCTAAAAATCAATTTGGAGAAGATAGTTTTGGTGTTCTTGAGTATCTGTAACGTTGAAGAACTAAGGATGAACAGATGAAGAATTGGAAAATCATTGTTGAATCGGTGTGTTTAATCTAAAATATCGATTGGAATAATGGTTTAGTTGTTTATCGATTCTGGTGAAATTGATGGCTTGCTTCCGATTCAAACTCGATGGGTCAAACAAAAAAAAGTCAAAATCAGAATCGTGACTACAATCGGAACTAATAATATTGAATTTGGAATCGGAATGGTCGTGTTCGCAATTGCTTATCATCGATTAAAGTCAAAATTTTGTGTTGAGGAACAAAAACGATTCGTAATTGCTTTGAATACCTGTTCACAATCGTCAAGTGGGTCTCGTAATCAAGGCTTAAAATCAATCGGAAATGAAATTGTTGAATAGAAGCGAACCGACTAGGAATCGGAAATAATACTGGACTCGAATTCGCAACTATGTGCTCGGAACGAATGATTGATTCGGAGTTTGATTCCTTGGATTCGTGGTTGACTGGGATTCACAGCGAGATTGAAATCACTAGATTCAAAGTGAAACGATTTGAAATTGAGACTTCGAATGGCTTGGATTCGCAAGTTTGCGCTCGGAACGGAAGTATAAATGGGAGTTGTTTGGATTCGTGTTCAAATTACGAATGTTCACTGTTTGGAAATATTGGATTTGGAATTAAGTCACCGTTACAGACGTGGTCTTGTAATCAGGGGTATTTGGGAAGAAGATATTTAAGTTACATTTTTGGTCCCTGAACTTTCAATGATATGACACTTTTGATGCATGTTGTTTTCAAAGCTTGGCAATTTTGGATCAATTCCAGAATTGTTACAATTAAAAGGGAAATTGATGCAGAGTTAATTTTCAGTCCCGGAATTTCAGAAAAGTGAGAGTTTCAGCCCATTTTTTTGAAAAGTTTGCAAATCTAAGGACTGGTGAATAGTTTTAGATTTGTTAAAGAACATATTTTTTCGTGAACAGAAAAATAAAGATTCCATAGTCTTGGCGGTTCGGAAAGTCGTTTTTCATGATAACGACAAATTTTCACGACTTTTTCGGATTTTATACTTCATTATATATATCATTTTGTCGAGGGGGAGCACAGTAATTTTTATCCATTCAAGATCATTCTCATGACCATAAGAAGGCTTTATAATCACATTTTCGATTATAAATCGGGGGAGAATTTGGTATGGCCATTCGATATTGGATTTGTGACTTTTCAAAGTTAAAGATTTTTGATAAAGCTTGTGATAGAATTATGAAGATAGCTTTTACAGTGGAAGTTCTTCATCGAGCTCTGCTAAAGCTTTTACAGAGAAGTATCCTTTACAGCGAAAGTTCTTCATCGAGCTCTGCTAAGGACTTGTTATATCTCCAACTTCTAGTATTTTCTCGATCAAGTGGCATTACGACTCTTAAAGTTTGGGTTGTTACATGATATTTTTTGATGACTTATATCATTAGCTTATTTGAAGATCATTGTGACTTGAAGGGGGAGCTCTTCAAAGACAAGAAGTGATTCAGTTTCTTTGTTCTGAAATGGGTTTTTATGGCGGGTTTGGTTTTCATGGAGATTTTTTGGGATTACATTCGAAAATGAAGTTTAAAGACATTACTTCAGTGCTTGATTTATATATCCTAGAGCCCGTGTTTGAAGACTATTGAAGAATCAAGATTCATGGATTGCATCATCTATTCCTCATTGGAAGATCTTTTTATTTGCTAGATGCTTGTTTTGGAAGTTAAAGCATTGTCATCCATTCCATACTTTGAGGGAGAGATTGTAGGGTTTCAAAGCACTCCATGAATGATGGCAATGGGCCCCTTGATAAAGTGTAGGTTAAAAGCCCAAGACTTGTATTCTCCCTATAAATAGTCATGTATTATTCATTATTAGGGTTAAGAGTGAGGCAAAATGTAGCCGCCACGTGAGGTTTCTTATGTAGTGTTAGATTCTTTAGTCTATGCTGAAAGTGTAATTTATTCCTCTTGTATGAATAAATCGAGTGATCGTTCAACCTAATCTTCATATTTGTGTTTGTTCTTATTTTCCGCATCTTGTTCATCAAATCACAATTAGGGTTTTAATCCCAACAGAAGTAAAGTTTCGAACTTGATGGTCCATTCATAATCATGCATGAGATCTAGCCCTCTTTATGGAAGTAGAAGATCATGTTTGGAGTTTGAGTTTGTTTAGCCAAGTAAAGTCACCAAGTCGGTGACTTTATGGAATAAGACTTGGAAAAGGACCTGGATCTGAGTTTGTAGCCTCTGGAGTGGAGTAATAAACACTTAATGGAAAAAGGACTTAACAGGAGGATTACACTGAGCATACGTGCAGGTACGCCCAACGAACTCGCCATCATGCCGCCAGTACGCTTAGCGTACATAGGAGTACGCCCCGCGTACTCTGTCTGTTTTGGGCTTTGTGTTATTGGGCTATGCTTTGGGCCATGCTTTGGGTCTTTAGACTTGATGGGTCATCATGAGTCAGTTAATTTGGGTCAAGTATATGATTTGGGCTTAGGGTAAGGCCCATTAGAGGGATTGGGCCCAATATAGCGAATTGGGCCATTAGTGGGCCACTAGTGGGCTTGGGAAGCTTACCTAGTATTGGCCCTTTTATATTATGGTTTGGGCCTTAGTTATGGACCAAATTAGGGGTAAAATGGTCATTTTACCCTAAGAAGGATTATTTTATTGGGCTAAGTGTTATTTTTGTCTTGGTAGCTCGGGGAGTCGAAGGAGCAGCAGTTCGGAAATTGGCAGATAGCAATCAGGAGGGTATCAGCAAAAGCTTCAGCAGTGCAAGGTGAGTCTCCTCACTGTGTTCATGGGTCTACGGCCACAATGCCGACCCATTATCTTTATGAATAGAAGGAAGACCCGGGGGTTAGCCCTAGGCACATATTGTTATATGTTCCGGGTTACGACCTGATGCCGGGCGAGGCTCGAGGAATGTTAGGAAGCTAGAGGTCTTTTTGATTCTGGCATGTGTCAGTATGGTAGGTTCCAGATCGAGGGTCTGATGTCGGGATATCCGAAGTATGTTAGATAATAGTATGTCTTCGGACCGGGGATCCGATGCCGGGGTAGTCCCGAGGAAGATTGTTATGCTGTAAGTTAGATTATACTTGTTGTCTACGTGATACTTATATGTGCCTGGTTGGGAGTTGAGTGTGGGCGAGGTCCCGTATCTCATCACTGACTATGTATCTCATCGATATTAGCATATTAGGGGTGTGGCCTGTGATAGGAAGGATGTGAGTGTGGGCGGGAGCCCGTATCTCACTACTAGTAGGAGTATGGATGGGGTTCCACTACTTCAGTAGCAGACCAAGGGCGGGGCCCAAGTCAAGAGAGGCCTTAGAACAGGGTACAGTTATATTATGTTTTGTATGCTCTAGTGTGTTATTTTGATTGTATGTATGTGTATGGAGGGCGAGCCCCAGAGACAGGCAGGGCCTAAGAGAAACAAATTTGTTTACCGAGCGAGGCTCGAAGCCAGGCTGGGCCTGGGGTCAGGCGGGGCTTGATGATGGACGGGGACCGATGGCTGGCGAGGCCCGATGCAGCGGGTAGGGGCCCAGTATGTGGTTATGTGTTCATGGTTATGCATGGCATGTATAGATCAGTTGATATGCATTGTATGTGGTAGGTTGGGGACTCACTAAGCTTCGTGCTTATGGTTTTCAGTTTTGGTTTCAGGTACTTCTAGTAGCGGAGGGAAGAGCTCGGGATGATCGCATGGCACACACCAAGAAGTTTAGCCGGGGATGTTTACTCTGATAACAAGAACATGTTTTGAATTAACACTCTGATTTTATGTTACGACTTATATGATGAATTGATAAGCTATGGTTTGATAAATGATTTAAAAATGAAAATTTCCGTCATGATTTTTGGGATGTTACAGTAGACGACTTAGCAGATTCAGCAGGTCAGACAAAGGTTACTGATGGCCCAGAGTCGCCAGAAGAGTTATGCAGACAGGCAACGATCCGAGCTAGAGTTCCAAGTCAGAGATTTTGTACTCCTAAAGGTATCCCCTTGGAAAAGGGTGATTCGATTTAGGAAACGGGTCAAGTTGGGGCCCCGATACATCAGTCCTTTCAAAGTGACCGCCAGAATGGGTAAGGTAGCATATTGGTTGGAGCTACCTGTAGAGTTGAGTCAGATTCATAACACCTTCCACGTGTCCCAGTTGAGGAAGTGTGTAGCCACTGAGACGATAGGGGTACCCCTAGAGGACATTCAGGTGGATGCGAGCATGAATTACATTGAGAGGCCGATCGCGATTTTTGATCGAAAGGTGAAGGCTCTGAGGAACTAAGAGGTGCCCCTGTTTCAGGTCCAGTGGCAACATCGGAAAGGGTCCAAGTCGACTTGGGAGCCAAAGTCAGAGATGCGATAACAATATCCCGAGTTATTTTTGGAGCATAACTTCAAGGCGAAGTCTGATTCTAATGGGGGAGAATTGTAATATCCCAAGTCCAGGTATAGCTTGTAACCCTTGGTCTTTTGAGTACTTGTCCATTTTATCCCCTTTTTAGAAAAGGTGATGAATTAGTACGCGGGGCGTAGGCGAGTCTACGCTCAGCGTACTCATGTGCATGCTTTTGACACGAAAGCCACCAAGTATGCTCGGCGTACAAGGCCCAGAGTGAAAACCCTAATTAAATGTGTGTCCCTATATAAAGGATATGATGGCCTCATTCCTGGCCACCATTCTCAGACAACAAACCCTATTAAACCCTAAACCTTCGTCCATAGAGCTTGTGAGTGCATTTGAGAGCTTTTGAGTGATTTTTTCTGTTCTTGGAGTGAAGAAGAAGCTTTGGAGAAGAAGGAGTGAGAGTCCAGGCCCTTGGATCTGAGCATAGCTATTTTGGGGACTTCATATAGAGGTATAAAGCTTTAAGCTTTCTCACTCTTTCGTTTTGTGCATCATAGTAGAGTATTTTAGGGTTTTGTCCCAAAAGTTGGAAACTTTATGAGATATTGTGCTCCAGAGACTATGACCAACCCCTTTGTGTGTTTTCAGTGGTGTAGTGTCATAAAAATCTAGAATTGGACGTTGGAATCAAGTCATGCATGAGATATGAGCTTTTTGAGATAAGAGAGTGAATGTTTTGTGTGTTTGTGACCATATCAGCCATGCAAAGGCTTAACGTCACTGACTTTATGGAGTAAGAGCTATTAGGGAGTCCAAATCTGTGATATGAGCCAAGGTCTTCACTGATTAAGACCAAAGGAGTAGAAAGAGTGAAACTGGGACGTACGCTGAGCGTAACCCCAGTACGCGTAACATAGGGGTCGAGCATCCCCGATGCATGCATCACAGCAAAGTACGCCCAGCGTAGAGAGCTGGTACGCTTAGCGTACTCTCTTCCGTTGACTTGTTGGTTGACTTTTAGGGTTTGGTCAATTTGTGGACTGTTAAGGCCATTGAGGGTTAAATTGGTCTTTTACCTTTCTGTGAGTTTGTATAAGTGTTACTTTAGCTACTTAAGAGCCTTGATTAATTAGGGACAATTGTCGTAGGTGTTACGCGAAGGCTAGACCAGTGGTTTGAGTTCGAGATTAGTCGATTTCTTACAAGGTGAGTTTTCTCACTATACTTACCATGAGTGATATCTTAGTGTGACTGAGATGTCTTATGTGCTTACATGTGTATTATGATATTCCGCATTATGTCCTTGTGGTTTATGTTGAGTATTATTATTATGAGATTATTGAGTTAGGATCGGAGGGTCCATCCGAGTTGTGGGGCCAGAGGGTCTCCACTAAGACACATTGATCGGAGGGTCGTATTGAGCTAGCCGCGAGTGGCTAATGTGATGTGTGTGGTATTTTGGGGAACTCACTAAGCTTCATGCTTACCGTGTTATGTGTTATGTGTGAATGAGATGTCTTATGTGCTTACCTGTGTATTGTGATATTCCGCATTATGTCCTTGTTGTTTATGTTGAGTATTATTATTATGAGATTATTGAGTTAGGATCGGAGGGTCCATCTGAGTTGTGGGGCCAGAGGGTCTTTACTAAGACACATTGACCGGAGGGTCGTATTGAGCTAGCCACGAGTGGCTAATGTGATGTGTGTGGTATTTTGGGGAACTCACTAAGCTTCATGCTTACCGTGTTATGTGTTATGTGTTTCAGGTACTTCTCAGGATCATGGGAAGGCGCCAGCTTGATTGTACATACACCAGAGTTAGAGTTATGTGGAGAGGATCCTAGATTTTATGATATATATATAGTTTTGGACATATGTTTTGATGAATTGATATTTGTGGCACTTTTGTGAATTTTGAAAATGAGATAAGTGTTTTTTAAATTGAAAAATTTTGGTTTGAAAATTTACGGTGTTACATGATTAGTATACACGAGTGTTGCAGGGTTGGTGGAAGTTTCATGGATGAGTTGTGTAAGGTCATTCGGCGATATGCTTAATGTGTAACCTTCCTCTAGGAAGTGAGAATAGAGTGTATGCTTATTCTAGTGAGTATTTTTAGGGATGTTTTGATGATCCTTCGAGTCAAATATGGGTAGGTGTGGAAGGTAGTATGGGCCCGTAGTATTGGAAGCACATGACCCGTATGCATAGCAGGGAAGTCACAATCCCTAGGGTTTTGTTGGGAATGTGTCCCCATGATGTTATATTTATTTTATATGATATCTCCTTGGTTTATTTTCTGTATGGCGATTACAAGACTATTTAAGGCACGATCCAAATCAGGATCAGGAGCGGGTGGCCAGGATAGGCCAACATTGACTGAGGACCGGGTCAGGGAAATCATTCAGGAGGAGGTTGTTTGCCCCTTCTAGGCACAATTACTAGAGATGTTTGGGTCTAAAAGACCGTTATAATAGTGTACTTTGATGATGTATACGTTTCACTTTCTGAGATGGTTGCTGCTGCAACCCTCATAGTCGTTGCTGCTGTCGGGATTGGTGCTGGGGAGCCTTCTATACCGGGACTTCCACAATACAAAACCCATGGTATTTGAAAGATTACATGAACTGATCATAGCCATGAGGTGGCTGTCTGACATCGAGGGATGTTTCTTCACTTTCTCTATCGCAGGTGACCAGAAGGTCAAGTGCGCTCTAAACCTTCTTCGGTCTCGAGCGAAGGATTGGTGGAGACTTGTTACTAGCTCGTATTCTCCTGGGTAGAGGGTTGTCATGATTTGGGAGCAGTTTTCTAATATGTTTCATTCTAGATATGTTCCACTGGTGGACCGAGATAGGTTAGCTTAAGAGTACTTGGATTTGAGGTAGGGGAACAGGTCGGTGACGGAGATCACCAAGATGTATACAGAGAGAGCCATGCTTTTCACTAATTTTGGTGCTTCTAAGCAAGCTCATATGACCTGGTACTTGAGCATGCTCAAGACGGACATCTGGCAGTTCGTGTCTACACAACATTATGATTCTCTTCTTGATTTCCATGAGGCCACGAGGCGATGTGAGATTGGTATGGAGCTCCATACAAAGGAGCAGAGGCAGGACCCTGTGTAGTTGCAGCCTACTGCGAAGCGGCTCAAGGCTGCTGATGGGAGATTGGGGAGTCAAAAGAGCTGCACTTGTGGGAAGTACGGTAAGGTTCACGAGGGTTCTTGTGTATTTACTTCGGGATTCCACAAATATGGCAAGGAGGGGCATTATGCGAGGGATTGTTGCCATCCCACCCTAGTTTTGAGTACCATGATTTGCTAACACTGTGATAAAGTTGGCCATATGAAGGTCAATTATCCATTGCTCGCCACCAAGCCGGTGCAGGCCCCGATGCTAGCCACTCTAAGGATTACCAATGGGCGCCAGGGTAGGGCGGAGCCCCCGAGGGTTGGGGCCGTGCTTTCCTTCTTTTTTCAATACTTACACTCCTTATTATATTAGTTAATAATACTGGTGATTGTATTGATATGGTTATTCTGATAGGAAATAAGATATTCAAATAAATTAAAAGATTTTTCGTCGAATGATTATTCATCTGTTGTATTTTCATGCAAATATGGAGCAAGAAAACTATATGAAAAGATGGCGGTTCAATCGATGTTATTTAAGAAGGAGTTCGAACACAGATGTAGGCTAAGTAAATCAATGGGCAGTCTTGGTCCTATTGAAAATGCCAGCTTACTGCCAGGGAGGCCAGGGCAGCGCCAGACGTCATGACTGGTATGTTTCTATTTACTATTCTATCAATTACTTTATGGTGTGCTTTTATCTATGTTTCCAATAGATACATTCTTAGTGAATTCATTTCCCACTCTTGTGTTGTTTGACTCGGGCACGAGTCGGTCCTTTTTTTCTTGATCTTTTAGTGGAGACTTTGTTATGCCCTTTCATAAGCTGGAGTGTCCATTGCAAGTTTCTATCTCCAACGAACATGGGGTCTCTGCATCCAGTGTATATCAGGGCTGTGTATTGGAGATCTTTGAGGTGCCCTACCCGATTTATCTGATTCCTATCCCCATGGGGGATCTATGCATGATATTAGGGATGGATTGGGTGAGTAGGTTTGGAGCTATGATGGATTGCGAGGGTCAGAGAGTAGTAGTTCAAACCCCAAGTGCGGGACAACTGGTAATTTATGGATTGGGTACCAGAGTTGGTTTAGGGTTTTGTACGAAATCCATGTCCTGACATTATATTGAGCATGGGTGTGTAGGTTATCTGGCTTATGTGGTTGATACTCGGGTCGGTTCAGGGTTTTCTCAGGGAGTTTGTCAATGTTTTCCTAGAGGAGTTACCAGGTGCGCCTCCCAAGTGGCAGGTTTAGCAGACAAACCATTGACCAAAAAGCACCATATACAAGATCATATTAGACATACGCATAAATAAAGGAAACAATAAAAGATAAGGCTAGAACACATACCAGTCACAACATTCGGTGTTGCATGGGCCTCATCAATGGTCAACTAGAAATCCCTACTCTTCACCATAGGGGACTCCGCCTTGGCCTGGCGGCCGTCGGTAATCCTCAATATGGCTGGCACAAGCACCACCATTGCTTCTCCGGTCAATCTCGGTCGATCAAACATTTTATTTCCTGTCCTATGGTAATGGAAACAAATCAGACCCTTCTTGGGGCAATCCCTGCTCATGTGGCCCGAATGGCCACAACTGTAACATACTGAGCCTGTTGTCCGACAAGACCCACCGTTCGGCTTGCCATACTTGGGCAATAGACTTGGACCTGCTGGCCTCTGGTGTGGGTATCGAAGGTCTTGGGCCTCTTAGGCTGAACCACAGTTGTCTGAACCTGCTCCGGCTTCCTCTTCACCCGAATATCCAACTCAATCTCCGGCTTATGAGCCTTCTCGATCATGTCAATCATGGTCTTACACCCCAAGAAGCTCACTAACTCCCTAATTTCATCCCTCAGTATAGCATGTTATCTCGTCTTCTTCATCTCTTCGTCTGCAACATACTGTGGAACCAACAGTGCTCTCTCCGTGAATTTGGCGGTGATCTCCGCCACAGTCTTCGTGGTCTGGCGAAGGTCCTGAAACTCCCTCGCTAGCTATTCCACCTCGATGGCTGGTGAAAACTCCTTCTGAAATATTTTGACAAGGTCCTCCCATGTCATCTCAACCACTCATGTTGTCCCCATGGCTCGAGTAACCTCCTCCCACTAGTCACGCGCCCTGTCCCTCAATAAGTAGGATGTGAATCCTACCTTTTCCCCCTCATAGCGAAAGCTTGTTTGCTGAGCATTCTCCATGCCAGGGATCCATCGTCGGCTAGCTATGGGTTCCTTAACCCCAAAGAACTCAGGCGCTTCGCATGCCTTGAACTCCAAGAAAGAGGGATCTCGAGCCCCATACTGACCTGCAACAACCTCGGCTCGACATCACCTGAGCCGCTCCTCCATGATCTCCATAGTCCCCTTCTTGATGGTACCAAAAATCATCGGGGTAGCATCAAGGATGTTGCGAGTAACCTCGGCTTTGATAAGCTCACACAACCTCTTATCGATCGGTCCAGCGCCTGAACTTGAACCCGAACCTGAACCTGAACCTCCGCAAGTAGTCATCACCATCCTCAAACTAAAGATACAACATAAAAGCAATCAATCAAAGAGATTTGAGGGGACTCCTCAAAACTAGCCTCCATAGAGATTCCAGACAAGCCCTTGTCTCAAGTACATGTCCTTTGTTTTCCAGTAGTACGGGACAAATATTACCTTCCACATATATATGTACCATCCCCAAGGCCAATATGATTCCTCCAAGTTACCCCACTACAACCATAACAACCTATGCTACACAACATACACATTATAAACTCTTATAGAAAACCCTAAACTTCAACACTAGCAGTACAAAAAACCTCAATCAACACCGTTGGTTGCCCTTTGCATGCAAGTTGTACACAAAATAGAATCACATAGACTGTCGAATGAGGATTCTACCCTAAATCCACAACCAATCAATGAACAGGAAATGAGGCCAAACTGATCATTCTAGGGCTATACAGTCCAAAGCATATACAAATTTGAAAGCATACAGATAGCAAATAACTGAGTTGGTATTAATCCCAATTAACACATAGCATCAATTTTATCGGGCTAATAGGAATCACACAACTCAGGAAATTCTATCATATGTTTCCTGAAGATATCTTTAACCCTAGTCTAGCATCCAGTTCACATAACAAGCATACTAATCGTAACACATAAGTATGGTAACTTTTGGAAACACTTACTTGAGCTCGGCTAATTGCATGCATTTCACTCCATTATTTCTTTGAGGAATCCGTTTCAAAGAATTTCAGTTCTTTTTAATTTGAAAATATTATCATTTCCTCAGTTTGATTTCTAACACACCCGGAAATGTGCCCGAAACCCTCAAAGAAAGGCTCTGATACCAACTTGTGACAGCCCAAAAACCAGAATCAAATTTTTCATTTTAAATAAACACAAAATTGACAATCGTCACATTGTTCCAAACCTATTCATTAATAATCATGTCAAATTATCATATTACAATGTCAAATTGAGGAAAACTAGTGAGGAGTGAATGTTGTGCGATCAAGCCAAGCGCTTCCCCTCAGTATCGGAAGTACCTAAAACCACAAATATAAACTGTAAGCAAAATCTTAGTGAGTTTCGCAGTCATATCACATACTAAAATGTAAACACGTAAGTTACATGGGCTACCCCCATGGTCTTTACACACAATGCCCAGGGCCAGATCCCGGTCTTACGTATGACTTCCATGGGCTACCGCCATGGTCTTTCATTGCGAAGCGAAGGGAAAACTCCTGGTCTTACACTGAAGTGTCATGGGATACCATCATGGTCTTCTATACAATTATCACAAAAGTCAACAACATTCTACACAATAAGAAATGGGTTGGCATTGGTGCCTTCAACCCATGAACATGATGGAAGACTCACCTCAATTGCTGAAAACCTAAACAAACACTCGGGATGCTAGGTTGGATAAATTTCCATGCTAACTATATAACCAGGTCCCAAAACAATTTTATCAAAAATCAGAATAAGACTTACAACATAAGACTAATGTCCAAATCGACATGGGCCAAACTAGACCTAAAGCCCAATAATATACTAAGCGCCAACCAATGATTAACTAAGGCCCATAGTGAGCCCAATAGCTGGAGTGGCCCATTGGAAAAACATCCAAGGCCCAAACCCATCAAACACGCACATCTATTTGGCCTAACATGCAAATCCAACTGATATGGGTCGTACGCTTTCATAAATACTTGATTCTCTTTAACAATGGTCGAATATATATATATATATATATATATATATATATATATATATATATAATGAGGAACATAAAGAGTAAATTTCAAAATGAAGCATTAATGAATACTTGATTCTCTTTAACAACGAAGAGTACATGGTTTGTCAATTGGTTAATGTGTTAGCTATTTGCTGAAACTTGGGTCTTTTGTTAGAAACTTGTCTTTGAGAAGGAAGGTTTTATTTTGCCAGCCTCTTCTACTGTCCTATGTCGACGGCATCATAAAACATATATCAATTTCATCTTCTATAAAATGGTTTCTAATTTTCTTTCAACTCTAACCTTGGAGGAGTCCCACATACGGTATTATTTGAAACACCCGCCAACTTAATCCTTTATATAACGATTTACCAAAATCTTAAATTTAGAATGGACCAACCAAGTAGTTTGTTTGCTATTAAATGGGTTGAGTTAGAGTTGAAATGTTAAGAATTGGCAGAAACTAGCTTTCAAGAGGTTAATCGGGCTAGTTTAACCCAGTTTGCTTCTGAACCGCCCGGTTTTGACTAGGTTGTGTACAAATGGTTTATGTGCCTGAAAAAATTAATGGAGACGTTGGTTTCCGATTCAATCATTTTAACAGGACAGTCTAGTCTGGTATTCAAAACCATGGTTTTAACTAGTTGGGTTGTTTAGCTACTCAATAGCTGATGTTGATGTTTGTTGTTTGTATAAATGATGCATGGGGTGTGTCAAGTATAGGTATAACTATTGTTATATATATATATATATATATATATATATATATATATATATATATATATATATACAGACATACATACATATATATATATATATATATATATATATATATATATATATATATATGTTTGTTAGAACTGTTGTAGTTTAAGAGATAGGTTAACAATATCAGTTTATTAGTGATTTGAATACTGATATCGATGGTTTGAAATTCAAGGGAAGTGTTTTTAAGAAAGCAACAAGTTTACTTAAAGTTTTTTGAATTCACCAATATTAATATGGTACTGATAGACAAGAAGTTATCCATTTTTATAGGTAAGTTGTCTTTGTATTGGTATATTTTTTGAAGCTTCTTTTCTTTTTTGTGACAACTTTAGGGGAACCCTATCTCAACTACCATAAAAAAGACTTTAGTTTTCAAGTTTGAAGGATTGTTGAAGGAGGAGAGTGTGTATCATTTTGCTAATTTCTTTGTTACTGATAATCTTGCCTGTTTGAAATGATATGTCTTTGATTTAAATTAAATTTCACAAAAACATGTATGTTAAGGCCATGGAATTTGGCTCTCTCTTGGTGTCAGCTCTTTTTATTTTTCCATATTTACATACATTACTCGAGGCCATGCTAGGAGGAGTACATAACTGGTAAGCTGGATTTTGTATCAAAAATGAATTTCTCATGCTTGTGTTGTTTGTCTTCAAATTTATGAATTACTTAGTGTGTCGTTTGATAGATGTCATTGGTGTATAGATAGGGTATACCGACTTGATGATTAGCATGAAGGATGGTCAGTCTACTAAGAGTGTGTTATTTGAATTTCAAGATCTTGAGTGAGGTATTATATTTTTAAAATTTTATTGGATAGAACTTTACAAGTGTTTGATTACTAATTGTTTTTTGTTGTCTATTTTGGATAGTATTTGTTGTACTTTGTGGGTTGAACATGCATAGGATTTTGCATATGGGATTGTTAATGTTGCTTTTGGTGAATGTGACATCCCCAAAATCTCGGCCAGAAAAGACCGATTTTCATTTATGCTTTTAAATATTTTCAGAGTAAATCCTTTTGATTTGAAAGAGTTGCGGAATTTGTTCCCAAAAACAAAACATGATAAAACAATGTTTACCGAAGCATTTCATAAAAGAAATGTATTTTCATTATAATCAAAACTCGGGGTGTCATGTTCCGATACAGATCAATAAGAATAAACGAATACATTACAAGTCATTTAACAAATATAAACATATGCAGACTTGTAAACAAAACAACTTGATGGTTCATCCATCTCAAGCCCTTGCGCCACTTCCTGTAATACAAATTAAAACTGAGTGGGTCAGGCTTGGGAGCCTGGTGAGCATATAGGGTTTTCAACCCACAATAAATATCATATTTAATTTTCACCAACCAACAATAACCCAATTACCCATTCCCGTTATTCTCACTTTAATGTCCCTAAAACAACTAACATAAGGGACCTAGTCTAAGAATATTTCATCAGGGCGACAACACATGCTTCAGGGGTACCTCAGCAATATAAGTCAAATAAGGCAACCACGAGGGGGATGGAGTGTCGCGAATGAACACCCAAGTTCATTAACACCTACAGGTGGCGAACCTGCTAATGTTTCCACAAGACTATCTAGAAAAGTATGTGGTCGTCATCTAAACTCCGCTAGATGACTAGATCAACCAACAACGAGGCCTCTCATCTGTTTATTACACACCAACTATCTACTCATCTTCTACCCAACATATTAGTAGATAAAAATATACATTTGTATACATAGTTTAAAAACCTGTATAGCATGCTTTAATCAACACATATTTCACATAACAGATGAGGCACACACACACACATAACACATATCTCATAGAGAATAAATCATATCTATGAGTTAGAAGAAAGTGAATACACATTCACACATATAAACACAAAATTATACACATAATATGTATTCCGTATAAAATACTTCATAATTATGCGTTTAGAAGAAAGTAACTACACACTCACTTGATCAGAAGATGATCGGACAGCACTACGACTTGCAGAAGTAGTAATCCTCAGCAGATCTGGAAGATCTCTTCAAAAATCGAACTTCTCGCGGGCAGAGCTTCGGCTCGGGAACCGCACTTCTTGGGATCTTCGGGATCTCGAGACTTGCCTCGGGGCTAGAGTATGATACCGGGGCTTCGGGATATTTCTGGCATGCAAAACGATGCAAAACGGGAGAGAGAAGAGAGAAAATGAACAAAAGACTCGGCTGCCTTCGGATCCTATTTATAGGAGGCTGGAGCCTCGGAGTACGCGGGGCGTACTGGTCCGAGAAACGTCACTGCTTACGTATTCGAAGCCACTTGCTGCGATGTCGACACCTTCAGAGTACGCGGGGCGTACCTCGGATCAGACCGGTGACTCCTTCGGATAATGCTTCCGAATTTCCATTTAAAAATAAATACAAATTATTTAATAAACTTCGGAAATTCATATCTTCTTCATACGAACTCCGTTTTCGATGTTCTTTATATCCACGGAAAGGTGAGACTACGCTCTACAACTTTCGTTTAGACTTCGTCAGCTAATTTTGACTTTATTTTTATTATTTATTTGTAATAGGCCGCGACAGAAAAACTTCGTTATAAATTCATAACTTCTTCGTTTGACGTCCGTTCTCGCCTAACTTTTTATCGCTTCGATACCAACAATGAGATCTTCGATTCTCATTTAGATTGCTTCGGCTAAAAACCCCTCGATCTCAAATCGAGTAAAACAGGCTGCACACTGCTAAGCCGAAACTTCGATAAATCATAACTTCCTCATACGAAGTCAGATTTGGGCGTTCTATATATATTCGGAAACCTCGCTTCAACTACTACAACATAAATCAAAGATATTAAGTTTATTTTACACTTAAATTTTGACGCTTATTTTTATTCTTAATTAATCAAACCACATAATTAAGCAATTAAGCACAAAACACACAATACTTAAATAATATAATCTTATTATTTCAAAACGGTTTACAGAGGTTAACCTAGACTATTACATTGCTAAAAATGGCAAGCCCGGAAACACAGACATTACAATTCTCTCCACCTTAGAATGATTCCGTCCCCGGAATCACACATCAACAAACAAATGCGGATAGCGACTCAACATGTCACTCTCCGTCTCCCAGGTGAGATTCGGCCCATTCGTGTGTTTCCATCGGACAAGCACTAACCCAACCATTTTGCGTCGCAACTTCTTAGTCTTTCGGTCAACAATTGCCTCTGGTTCTTCAATCAACCTTTTGTTCTCATCAATTCTCAATTCATAAATTAGAATTATATCGGGAACTTCTCCCGTGAACTTCCTCAAATAACACACATGAAAAGTGTTGTGAATTCCATTCAGTTCTTCGGGTAATTCGAGCTTGTAAGCTTGGTTCCCAACTCTCTAAAAAACTTTAAACGGTCCATTAAACCTTGGACTCAACTTTCCCCTTTTACCAAATCTTATAAGTCCCTTCCATGGCGAGACTTTAAGCAAAACCGAATCTCCAACCTCAAAAGTCATCGGTCTTCGCTTCTTGTCAGCATAGCTCTTTTGACGATCCTGAGCTGCTAACATCCTTTCCCTAATTATTTTCAACTTTTCAGCAGTTTGATGAACCATCTCTGGTCCTATAAACTGCTTTTCCCCAGCCTCAAGCCAATAAGACGGCGTACGACACTTCTGTCCATACAAAGCTTGGTAAGGTGCCATCTTAATGCTCGAGTGAAAACTATTGTTATAGGAAAATTCTACCAATGGTAACTGTTCATCCCAATTACCTAGGAATTCCAAGGTACATGCTCTCAACATATCTTCAAGTGTTTGTATTGTTCTTTCACTCTGACCATCAGTCTGCGGATGGTAAGCTGTGCTTAAACATAACTTGGTACCCATCTCCTCTTGTAGACATTTCCAAAACCTTGAGGTGAAACGGCTATCACGATCCGATACAATCGTTAACGGAACACCGTGAAGCCTCACAATTTCCTTCATGTAAGAATTCGCAAGCTTTTCCATAGACCATTTCTCCTTGGCTGTTATGAAATGCGCACTCTTAGTGAATCGATCAACGACCACCCAAATCATGTCGTGACCATTCTTTGTTCTGGGCAGTTTAGTGACAAAATCCATAGCAATGTCTTCCCACTTACCCATAGGCACAGGTAATGGTTCTAAACTCCCGTAAGGTTTCTGATGTTGTGTCTTGACTCTCGCACAAGTCACACACTCGGCCACATACTTTGCAACATCAAGCTTCATCGTCGGCCACCAGTAGTAGGGTTTCAGGTCCCTATACATTTTAGTGCTACCAGGATGAATTGAGTACATGGTTTTGTGAGCTTCTTCCATCAGAAGATCTCTGACTCCTTCTGTCTTAGGTATCCAAATACGATCTTGGAACACCTTCAGTCCATGACTGTTTACACCGAACACTAACGTTTTTCCCAAACGTTCCTCCTTTCGGTCATTCTTCTCAGCAGCTTCGCTCTGAGCTTTCTTTATACTTTCCAAAATAGTCGAGACCACTTCAATTCTCAACGCTCTTGGCCTTTTCCTTTCAAGATTGACCTTCTGTCATAACCCCAAACCAGAATGGCGGAAACATTCGGGGGTGGATGACTTCACGTAGTATCACAACCATTGAATATTGTAAAGAAAGTAACATAACCATCATATATATAATGAAAACGTATGTTGTTGCATTATACATATTAGCAAAAGAATATTACAATATGATGATAAATGTTCAATAATAAAACATCCTTAGTGTTCCCTTCTCCAAAAGCTGGTGGTTACCTGTATTACTAATTCCCTGAGAAATACAAGTGGTTTCGAAAAAGTGTCAACAATTAAGTTGGTGAGTTCATAAGAGTTTTGCATTGAAAAGTATGTCCCTTTTGATAGTAAATCGATGAACGAGGTTTTCAGAAAATCCAATATTTTCTATAAATGATTTGAAAAGTTTTTTGTGTTGGAGTGCGTTAGTGTTTTCCATACTTGAATAATAATGATAAAATTTGTGTTAACAATAAAATGGAAAACTGAATGCATATATGAATCTCGTAAATCAAACTTGTTTTTATACGTTTATATGAGTTTTATAACCATACTATTGACACTGACGGCCTGTAACAACATTCTTCAGGTGTTGTAGTGTTATGACATTTGTCACCCCAGACCTGCCAGTCTAACTATAGCTAATAGTTTAGGTGCGGGGCTGTCAATCCCGTATAGATCTATACACAAGTATCACGCTCTCCCTCCAAGAGATTATGGTATATAATACAGGGCTTAAAATGCATACATACGAGTACGTTGAAGTTTGAATGTCTCACATTACTTGGTATAAACAGATTCACGATAATAAGGAATTTACTTCCCTTGAAAATATTTCATTTGTCAAAATGTATATGTAAAATGTATGAATAACTTTGATAACTATACTCATTATAGTTTCTCAAAAAGTATGTTTCCACTTTGTAAGAACAACTTGGTAATATAATAGCCCTTTAAACATAAAGATATTTTTGTATCAAAACCCTATAAGAACGATATTATAATTAAGTTTATAAAACGATACTTTGATTTGTAATGTACTTGTATTCCCCCCCTAAAATGTGAAACGAATTGAAAAGTAGGGGTATGAACTCACCCGTTAAGTTTGAAGAGAGAGGCTAGAGTTGAGCAGAGTTTCAACCGCGGAAAGTTGCGTCTTCGGGCTCTCAGGAATCTCTGCAGCGTGGATCTTTCGTCGGGGGATCGAGTGCGGAAACCGAGGTGAGGGAATGGTCTCTGGAGCTGGGAGAATGACTGGGGAATTGTGAAAGTGTGCCAAAACTCGAAGCTCAACCTCCCTATTTATAGTGCTGGAGGAGTGAGTACGCGGGGCGTAATTTTGGAGTACGCGGTGCATACCTCGTTACGCTGGGCGTAATATGGCGTCATGGCTTACGACTCCTGGCTAGCTAAGCGTAGAGGGGGTGGGCCAATGGGACTCGACTCTGGGTCTAGTACGCGGGGCGTACTCCCTGAGAACGCGGGGCGTAATCCGTCCTGTCCTCTTCTAAATTCCATAACTTTCGCGTACGAGCTCCGTTTTTCGTGTTCTTGATATCCATGCGTAGGTGAGATTATGCTCTACAACTTTCATTTAGACTCCGTCGGCTACTTTTGAATTTATTTTTAATGATATATTTTTAATAGGCCAGGCCTCCTAAAGTTCGTTATAATTTCATAGGTTCTTTATTCGACGTCGGTTTTCGTTTGTCTTTTTATCGTTTTATTACTACTGTGGAGATCTTCAACTTCCGTTTAGGTGGCGATAGCTAAATAACACTCAAGCTTTAATTTGAGTTTTTGGCCCTCTACTACTGTTACAAAACTTAGGAAATTCATAACTTCTTCATACGAAGTCCAATTTGGGCGATCTTTTTATGCACGCTCACCTTTCAACGAGATCTACGACTTTTGTTTAGATACTTAAGGATAAAATGTATTTTATTGAGATTTTACTTTTTACGTCAAATAATGTTTAACGTCGTGTCGTAAATATACGAGTGGTTATACTTTCTTCAATATAACCCGGTTTTGAGCGTTCTTTATGTTTTTGGAAACCTTGGCATGATATCTAATATTTGAGGCATCCCAACTTAGATACTTGAACACTTTATTTTTCGAGGTTAGTTTCATTGTATTTGGCTTTCGAGTGTTACAATGCTTTTGGTAAATATAGGGTTGTCACATCATCCCCCTATTAAGGGAATTTCGTCCTGAAATTTAATCTAAGATAGAGTTTACAGTTTTAGGAAAAAGATGCGGGTACTTTTGTTTCATCTGATCTTCGCGTTCCCAGGTGTATTCAGGTCCTCGCTTGGCGTTCCAGCGGACCTTTACAATGGGTATGCGGCTTTGTTTAGTCCTTTTGATTTCCCGATCCATGATCTCTACCGGTTCCTCCACAAATTGGAGGTTTTCATTTATTGCAATTTCGTCTAGAGGGACAACAGCGGTCTCGTCGGATAAGCACTTCTTTAGGTTCGATACGTGAAAGGTAGGGTGTACGTTGTGGAGCTCCTGAGGTAGTCTAAGTTTGTAAGCCACTGGACCGATCCTGGCAAGGATCTCGAATGGTCCGATGTATCTAGGGTTTAGTTTTCCACGTTTTCCGAAGCGTATTAAACCTTTCCAAGGCGAGACTTTGAGTAGGACATGGTCTCCAACCTGGAATTCCAAGGGTTTTCGTCTCTTATCTGCGTAACTCTTTTGTCTATCCCTTGATGCTTTTAGACGTTCTCGGATTTGAACAATCTTCTCCGTAGTTTCCCTTATGATTTCTGGTCCAGTGAGCGTGTTGTCAGTTGCTTGTCCTTTTGCTAGTTGTGTGTCCCCCACTTCGGCCCAGCACAAAGGTGACCTGCATTTGCAGCCATAGAGGGCTTCGAACGGGGCAGCTTTGATACTGGTGTGGTAGCTATTGTTGTATGAGAACTCGACCAAGGGTAGATGTGTGTCCCATGCTTTGCCAAAATCGATTACGCAAGCTCTCAGCATGTCTTCTAGGGTTTGTATGGCTCTCTCGCTCTGGCCGTTGGTTTGAGGGTGATAAGCGGTACTCATGTCTAGTCTTGTCCCCAAAGGTTTTTGTAGCGACTGCCAGAACCTTGAGGTGAATCTACTATCTCGGTCCGAGATAATGGATATGGGCACACCATGCAGTCGTACAATTTCTCTGAGGTATGTCCTTGTTAACTTCTCCAATTTATCCGTCTCTTTGATCGGTAAGAAATGCGCTGACTTAGTTAACCTGTCGACAACTACCCAAATGGTGTCGAGTCCGCTTGTTGTTTTGGGTAATTTTGTTATGAAATCCATGGTTATCTGCTCCCACTTCCATTCGGGTATTTCTGGTTGTTGTAATAAACCCAAAGGCTTCTGGTATTCCACCTTGACTTTGGCACATGTCAGGCATTTGCTCACGTAGGTAGCAATTTCGGCTTTCATGTTTTGCCACCAATACAACTTCTTGAGGTCGAGATACATCTTATCGGAGCCGGGATGTATGGAGTATTGTGTTTTATGGGCTTCGTCCATAACGATTTCTCTGAATCCACCAAACTTCGGTATCCAAATTCGATTCATGAAATAACGAATTCCGTTGCTCTTGGTCTCAAGGTTCTTATCCATTCCCCTTAGGGCTTCTCCTGTCATATTTTTGGATTTCAAGGCTTCTATTTGGGCTTCCTTGATTTGCGTGAACAGGTGTGAATGGATCGTCATAGTTAGGGACTTCACTCGGCGACCTGAGTACTCCTTCTGACTGAGTGCATCAGCCACTACATTAGCCTTTCCAGGGTGATATCGAATTTCGCACTCGTAATCACTTAGTAGTTCTACCCATCGTCTATGTCTCATGTTGAGTTCCTTCTGATTGAGGATATGTTGGAGGCTTTTATGATCAGTGAAGATGGTACATTTTGTGCCGTAGAGATAGTGTCTCCATATCTTCAGAGCGAAGATGACTGCTCCTAGCTCAAGATCGTGAGTTGTGTAGTTCACTTCGTGTGTCTTTAGTTGCCTTGAGGTGTAGGCGATGACCTTCCCTCTTTGCATTAAGACACACCCAAGTCCTTGGTTTGATGCATCACAATAGACCACGAAATCCTCCGTTCCCTCTGGCAGGGTTAGGATGGGCGCACTACATAAGGCTCGCTTTAGTGCCTGAAATGCGCTGTCTTGTTTTTCTCTCCAGTCGAAGGTCACATTTTTCTGGGTTAGGGTGGTAAGTGGCTTGGCAATCTTTAAAAAGTTCGGTATGAATCTTCGGTAATACCCGGCGAGTCCCAAAAATTGCCGGATTTCTGTAGGGGTCCTTGGAGTAGTCCAACTATCTATTGCCTTTATCTTGGAAGGGTCCACGTGTATTCCTTCTTTGCTTACAACATGTCCTAGGAAATCCACTTCCCGAATCCAAAATTCGCATTTGGAAAATTTTGCGTAAAGTTTCTCTGCCCTTAATGTTTCCAGTACTTGGCGGAGATGTTTGTTGTGTTCTTCCTGACTTCTTGAATAGATGAGTATATCATCTATGAACACGATCACGAATTTATCCAGGAAGGGACGACATACTCGGTTCATCAAGTCCATGAACACTGATGGAGCATTCGTCAATCCAAAGGGCATTACCACAAATTCGTAGTGGCCATAACGTGTTCAGAAAGCCGTTTTGGGGATGTCTCCTTCCAATACTTGCAGTTGGTGATAACCAGATCTTAGATCGATCTTTGAGAAGTAGCTTGCCCCCTGTAGTTGGTCGAATAGATCGTCTATGCGCGGTAAGGGATATCGGTTCTTGATCGTCAGTTTGTTCAGCTCCCGATAATCGATGCACATGCGAAAGGATCCCTCCTTCTTTTTCACGAATAGGACTGGTGCTCCCCATGGTGAGAAGCTCGGTCTGATGAATCCCTTACTCAGCAGCTCGTTTAATTGACTGGATAGTTCCTGCATCTCGGCTGGGGCTAAACGGTAAGGCGACTTTGCTACAGGGGTAGCTGCGGGGATCAAGTCGATTCTGAACTCAACTTGGCGCTCTGGTGAAATTCCTGGAAGATCTTCTGGGAAAATATCTGGGAAGTTGTAGACTTCCAGAATGTCTTTAATGTTTTTCGATTCTCGTTTCTTGTCTACTACGTGGGCTAGAAAGGCATGATATTACTTACGAAGATACTTTTGTGCTTTAATACAGGAAATGATTTGTAAATTTGAACTAGGTTTGTCGCCATAAATGACAAGAGTTTCGCCGTTTGGCAGAATTAGGCGAACGGCCCTTTCGTGGCAAAGGATATCGGCATGGTGAAGGCTCAACCAGTCCATACCGATGATGACATCGAAACTTCTTATGGAAATGGGCATAAGATCGACTCGAAACAAGCGCTCGTTTAAATTTAGTGTGCACCCTACGTATAAATCATTTGCGTGTTCTGTTTTACCGTTTGCCATTTCTACAGTGAACATTTTATTGAGTGGTTGGGGTTTTTGATTAAGTAGGTGTTTGAATTTATGACTCACAAAACTTCTCTCCGCACCGCAGTCAAAAATTATGCATGCATAAGTGTTGTTGAGTAGGAACGTACCCGTAACCACCGTGGGGTCTGCTATTGCTTCATTATGTCCTACTACCAACACTCTCCCTACACCGCTAGCGTTCCTTTCCTTGGGACAATTTCTCCTGAAGTGTCCAGTCTCTCCGCACCCATAACACGCCTGGCTTACTCCAGTACCAGAAACTTGAGTGATTGGTCGTGTCGGTGCTTTACAGAAACGGGCTGTGTGCCCTTTCCTGTCATAGTTCTTGCAGTGCATCTCGCGACAAATACCGTGGTGATGGTAGTTGCACTTGCTGCACTTGGGCAGATTTCCCGCATATGGTTTTGTTGGTGCAGAGGTAGCAGGAGTTGTGGTGGGGGTAGTAGCAGCATGAACCGCAACCATTTGCTTCTTTGAAGGTTCTTGCGAAGTTTTCCCCTTCCTTTTGTTCCAGAATTTCTTGTTGTTGTTGTTGTTGGCATTGATCTCGTTGTTGCTGTTACCTTTGGTTGGTTCAGCCATAATAGCCGCGACTCCTTGACAGACACCATGATCAACAAGAGATTGCGCTAGTTCCTTGGCGCTAGCGAAGGTCAAGGGTTTGGAAGCTAACACACTTCCTCGAAGTTGGGGTGATAGTCCCCAGATGTATCTCTCGACCTTTTGGCTTTCCAGGGTTAACATTCCTGGGCAAAGTGTTATTAAGTCACTGAACCTGTTGGTGTAACCTGCTATGTCCGAACCTACCATCGAAAGGTTCCACAGTTCCTGTTCAAGCTTCTGAATCTCGCCTCTTGGGCAGTATTCTCGAAGGAGCATTCTTTTCAGGTTTTCCCAACCCATGGAGTTCGCCACCACCAGGGTTAGTGTCTGGACGTGGCCGTTCCACCATGTCAGGGCGCGTTCAGCGAAGGTAAAAGCAGCAAACTTTACCTTGCTCTCTTCAGGACATGCACAGATTTCGAATACAGCTTCTGTTTTCTCTATCCATTGAGATAGAGCCAACACTCCCCCAGTCCCGTAAAAGGGAATAGGTTTTCCGTTGGTGAAGTCTTTGTAAGTGCATACCCCTGAACGGCTTTGACCTTGGCCATTTGTAAAACTGTTTGTTCCTCCCCCCGATCCGTTGTTGCTCATTTGTGCCATTGCTGTAGATACAGCAGCGGTTATAGCGGTCTGGAACATAACGGTGTCCATAATTGGAGGAGGTGGTGGAGGTGGTGTTGAAGTTGAGTTGCTGCGTGCTGATCTACGAGGAGGCATGTTCTGGTAGAGAAAAATAAGAATGAATACTATAAGTTTCTAATGTTTTGACAATCGTGTGTTAGTTGTATCTTGTAATTTGTTTTGACTTTAGTTTATGGTTTCAAGGTAGGCATAGAAATTTAAAACTCATAATTTTTGAGAGGTATAAAATAAGAAATACTTCATATTCATACATATAGGTCACACCTGAGGTGTGTTACATTACATGTTTTGTTTGGAAAATTTGACCCTCCTAGAGGTCTCCGATTACAGATACAACAGGGAAATAAGGGAAATAAGGGAAAAACTTTTATCCAAAATCCTAATCTATAACAAAATTGTTGGGGCTCGAACAAGTTCTACTTGCGGTGTTTGGAGCTAGATTCGGCATCCGACCGTTTGACTCCCATCAGTCGCCTCTCGAGATCTGCTTGTTGTTCCTTCATCTCTCTTATTTCTGCCAGAGCCATTATCATTTGGTTCTGAAGTGTTCCCGTGTAGATTTGGGTATTCTCATGTAGTCCTTCCAAAGGGCGGATGTCAGCAGCGTTACCTTGGGTAGCAGCATTGATCTCGCGAACTCTGACTGCTTGTTGGTCCGCCTGGTAGTTCTGGTTAGCTATAACATTCACGACGACAGGAAGTGCTCAATCAGCTGAGCCTCCCCCACTGACATTGTAAAAATCTCGGCACATGCCGAAAGGAGGGCGTACACCTTGCTGGCGGCTCCAGTAGTAGAGGTGGCTTCCCCAGATGGGGATGGGTCCCGGTTGATATGGTCTGATTACGGGAGGATGAGGGATGGGAGGGTCGATCACTTCCGGCTCGGAGTCTGTCCCGCTAGAAATCTCCTCGATCTCTTCGTCGACTTCGAATTCCTCTCTGACTTCGAATTCGAATTCTTCCTCGATAACCCCTTCGGGTTCTTCCTCGACCTCTTCTTCGATTTCCTCTGGGTCTTCCTCCGGGTCTTCTTCTATCCAACCGCCGTTGCCTTGGTTTGGGTAGTAGGGATCTCCTGGTAAATGGAATCCGGCCATTTGTCTATACTAGGATAGATGTATGAGAACTTTATAAGAAAAGAAATTTCTATTTAACGACTTACTATTTTTAACTATAATTTTTATTGTACAACTATTTTTAATAATACTCCTATAATATTTCAACTTGGCGAAACTAAAATAATTTGTATTTGGTAAGTTCTTGGCTTGTTGTCCACTACGACCATTCCTCGACGTACGTTGGTCAAATCCAGGATAAATATAGTTGATCAGGCTATATTTATTCTCGACCTGATTACATACCCCGAGGCTCAATCGTAGTGTCGTAAATTGCCTTAATACTTTTTAGTAAAACTTGTTATGATACGAGATTAATGCATGCTTGTAAAAACGTATATCTTTAAAAGAGAGTATTTTGTTCATGAAAATGTTTCGTCAGAGGGTTTTTGGTCCCCTTTGCATTTATAGTTAGTATATCGTATGTGGTTCGATATACTTAGTTCACTATAAACAATGCTCTGATACCAATCTGTCACGCCCCCAAACCAGAATGGCGGAAACATTCAGGGGTGGATGACTTCACGTAGTATCACAACCATTGAATATTGTAAAGAAAGTAACACAACCATCATATATATAATGAAAACGTATGTTGTTGTGTTATACATATTAGCAAAAGAATATTACAATATGATGATAAATGTTCAATAATAAAACATCCTTAGTGTTCCCTTCTCCAAAAGCTGGTGGTTACCTGTATTACTGATTCCCTGAGAAATACAAGTGGTTTCGAAAAAGTGTCAACAATTAAGTTGGTGAGTTCATAAGAGTTTTGCATTGAAAAGTATGTCCCTTTTGATAGTAAATCGATGAACGAGGTTTTCAGAAAGTCCAATATTTTCTATAAATGATTTGAAAAGTTTCCCGTGTTGGAGTGCGTTAGTGTTTTCCATACTTGAATAATAATGATAAAATTTGTGTTAACAATAAAATGGAAAACTGAATGCATATATGAATCTCGTAAATCAAACTTGTTTTTATACGTTTATGTGAGTTTTATAACCATACTATTGACACTGACGGCCTGTAACAACATTCTTCAGGTGTTGTAATGTTATGACATTTGTCACCCCAGACCTGCCGGTCTAACTATAGCTAATAGTTTAGGTGCGGGGCTGTCAATCCCGTATAGATCTATACACAAGTATCACGCTCTCCCTCCAAGAGATTATGGTATATAATACAGGGCTTAAAATGCATACATACGAGTACGTTGAAGTTTGAATGTCTCACATTACTTGGTATAAACAGATTCACGATAATAAGGAATTTACTTCCCTTGAAAATATTTCATTTGTCAAAATGTATATGTAAAATGTATGAATAAATTTGATAACTATACTCATTATAGTTTCTCAAAAAGTATGTTTCCACTTTGTAAGAACAACTTGGTAATATAATAGCCCTTTAAACATAAAGATATTTTTGTATCAAAACCCTATAAGAACGATATTATAATTAAGTTTATAAAACGATACTTTGATTTGTAATGTACTTGTATTCCCCCCCTAAAATGTGAAACGAATTGAAAAGTAGGGGTATGAACTCACCCGTTAAGTTTGAAGAGAGAGGCTAGAGTTGAGCAGAGTTCCGACCGCGGAAAGTTGCGTCTTCGGGCTCTCGGGAATCTCTGCAGCGTGGATCTTTCGTCGGGGGCTCGAGTGCGGAAACCGAGGTGATGGAATGGTCTCTGGAGCTGGGAGAATGACTGAGGAATTGTGAAAGTGTGCCAAAACTCGAAGCTCAGCCTCTCTATTTATAGTGCTGGAGGAGTGAGTACGCGGGGCGTAATTTTGGAGTACACGGGGCGTACTCACGTACGCGGCGCGTACCTCGTTACGCTGGGCGTAATATGGCGTCATGGCTTACGACTCCTGGCTAGCTAAGCGTAGAGGGGGCGGGCCGATGGGACTCGACTCTGGGTCTAGTATGCGGGGCGTACTCCCAGAGAACGCGGGGCGTAATCCGGCCTGTCCTCTTCTAAATTCCATAACTTTCGCGTACGAGCTCCGTTTTTCGTGTTCTTTATATCCACACGTAGGTGAGATTATGCTCTACAACTTTCATTTAGACTCCGTCGGCTACTTTTGAATTTATTTTTAATGATATATTTTTAATAGGTCGGGCCTCCTAAAGTTCGTTATAATTTCATAGGTTCTTTATTCGACGTCGGTTTTCGTTTGTCTTTTTATCGTTTTATTACTACTGTGGAGATCTTCAACTTCCGTTTAGGTGGCGATAGCTAAATAACACTCAAGCTTTAATTTGAGTTTTTAGCCCTCTACTACTGTTACGAAACTTAGGAAATTCGTAACTTCTTCATACGAAGTCCAATTTGGGCGATCTTTTTATGCACGCTCACCTTTCAACGAGATCTACAACTTTTGTTTAGATACTTAAGGCTAAAATGTATTTTATTGAGCTTTTACTTTTTACGTCAAATAATGTTTTAACGTCGTGTCGTAAATATATGAGTGGTTATACTTTCTTCAATATAACCCGGTTTTGAGCGTTCTTTATGTTTTTGGAAACCTTGTCATGATATCTAATATTTGAGGCATCCCAACTTAGATACTTGAACACTTTATTTTTCGAGGTTAATTTCGTTGTATTTGGCTTTCGAGTGTTACAATGCTTTTGGAAAATATAGGGTTGTCACACCTTCCGACTGAGAGCATCAGCAACAACATTAGCCTTATCGGGGTGGTAAAGTATCTCACAGTCGTAGTCTTTAAGTAATTCTAGCCAGCATCGTTGCCTCATATTCAATTCTTTCTGATTAAAGAGATATTGGAGACTCTTATGATCAGTAAAAAGTTTGCACTTCATGCCATAGAGGTAATGCCTCCATATTTTCAGAGCGAAAACTACCGCTGCCAACTCCAAATCATGAGTCGGGTAATTCTTTTCATGCTCCTTCAGCTGTCGAGACGCATATGCTATCACCTTTTCTCTTTGGGTCAAAACACAACCCAATCCAACACCAGACGCATCGCTATAAACAGCGAACTCTTTAACTCCATCGGGTAGAGAAAGTATCGGTGCCTCGCATAGCTTCTTCTTTAGATTCTCGAATGCTTCTTTATGCTTATCACTCCAAGCATAAGTAGCTCCTTTGTGGGTCAAAGCTGTTAACGGAGTAGCAATCAAAGAAAAGCCTTGGATAAACCTGCGGTAATATCTAGCTAATCCCAAAAAGCTTCGAATCTCCGTGGGACTTTTCGGTTGTTCCCACTTCATTACAGCTTCAATCTTTGCTGGATCAACCATTATCCCTTCTTGGTTGACCACGTGAACCAAGAATTGGACTTCACGAATCCAAAAATCACATTTGGAGAACTTTGCATACAGCTTCTCCTGCTTCAAAACTTGTAACACTTCTCGCAAGTGTCTGCCATGCTCCTCTTGGCTCTTCGAGTAGAATGTCGTCTATGAACAATATCACGGATTTATCAAGGAAAGGATTACAAACCCTATTCATTAAATCCATGAATGTTGCTGGAGCATTGGTTAGTCCAAACGACATAACCAAGAATTCGTAGTGTCCATATCTAGTTCTGAATGCAATCTTCTCGATATCTTGCTCTCTTACTTTTAGCTGATGATATCCTGACCTAAGATCGATCTTCGAGAAATAGCTCGAACCTTGCAATTGATCAAACAGGTCATCAATCCTCGGCAACGGATATCTATTCTTTATTGTTGCCTTGTTCGGCTATCTGTAATCAATGCACATTCTCATACTTCCATCTTTCATCTTTACGAATAACACCGGAGCTCCCCAGGGCGATGAACTAGGTCTAATGAAACCTTTGTCCAATAACTCCTGAAGTTGCATCATCAGCTCCTTCATCTCCGTCGGTGCTAATCGATAAGGTGCTTTTGCTATTGGCGTGGTTCCTGGTAACAAGTTTATTCTGAACTCCACTTGTCGTTCAGGCGGTAATCCAGGAAGATCCTCGGGGAATACTTCTGGATAATCACACACCACTGGAATGCTCTACATCACCTTCTTTTCTTTCTTAGCATCAATCACAAACGCTAAATATGATGTACATCCCTTGGTCAAACACTTTCTGGCTTTCATTAGAGAAATGATCCCAGAATTCACTCGCCGTTTGTCCCCCATACACCATAAACGAACCTAAACTATTATCGAATGTGAGGCAGATAGTAAAGGTTTCTACTGGAGATATTGTCGGGGCCTATGAAGTCGATGAAACTATGAGCAATTTGCTTTCCTATTTGAAGAATAAGAACATAGCTTTCCAGGGTGAGAAGCTTGGTTCTTCTATTTCACTGTTGGGTAGTTTGACAGGTTCGGACCTGATAGTTTTTGTAGCTCGGTAGGAAGCATGTGGGTTTGGTTTACACGACTAGGCCTTCTTAGATGGTAGGACATTTACTCGTCCCTCTGGGCAACCTTGGCCCGAAGTTCAAGGTAGGACTTGTACCCGGTCTATCTATCATTAACTTGCACATATAGGTCGTATGTGTTTAAGATTGGCAAGGCAGTTGGATGGGTGACTCTGCCCCAAATCAACAACCAGACATGGAACAGGAAATAAGGCGGAAACACCCATCCGATGTCTGTAGAATTTTAATTATACAATATCCTCGCGTATACACGTAGTAGTGGTAGACTAACCATATCCGTCCCAAGCTTCTGTGCTTGAACCTTGTCCGCTACATGCGTGACATTCCCGAAAGTCTCCTGCAAATACTTGTGGTAGGTTTTCAGGAAGTGTAACACTTCTCTGGTGCATGCTTTGGGATCTAACCACGAGAGATGAACCGGAGATACGTGCTGGGTTCTTATGTGAGGAAAAGGTCACGGCATTCGGAGGGTTAGGTGAAAAGCCCTTTTGTAGATGTTATATCGGGAAGGTGAGGATTATACTTAATTGAAACTGAATGGAGACGACTAAATCTTTTCAGATAACATGAGCCAAGCTGTACTTATAAGAAGAGATCACTAAAGTGATGGAGTATTCTTGTGCTTCTTTTCCGTATTTCATTTTGTTTGATGTTATTATTATTGTAGATGATTTATACCACAGTGTCTAGCATTGGCAGTGGGTGTGTTTCGATAATCAGTAATGATACTTGACACCGTGATCCCTGACAGGTCTCCCTATGATCAAATGGTATATGAACGTCGTATGTGATCTGATGTTGGTGAAATCATCGAGTGGGTGGCCCCACTCAATTCTTACTACTAGACACGTAATAGGAGTCAGGATGAAATTATTTTTTTCAAGACTTCAGTATTTTGATTATAATTAACCCCGATGTATGCACAAAGTCATCACATCTTACAGGTAATGATCCTAAGATCATATATGAATGACTTTGGTTTGATTCGGACGAGGGAGTATTTTAACTACTTTTAGAAAGTCATGGATTTTAGCAAGCATATAAAAATTCATTACAAACATATGATACTTAAACGTTTTTGTCGTTGGGAAACATTACAAAAGTCCTAATATGGTTCCCTATTACCCTTGCTGGTTCGTTTATTATGCTCCTCCGCTTTCCCCGTCATTCCTCTCAGTTGGACAGTTTCTCTTGAAGTGTCCCGCTTCGCCACATAGGAAGCACACTGGAATTACTTTGGTACTGGGTGTTGAAGTGATGTACTGAGTCGGGGTCCTACAGAAACGGGCGGTGTGCCCTTTCCTATTGCAGTTTTTACAATGTATCTCTCGGCAAGCCCCTTTGTGATGGAAACCACACTTGACACACTTTGGGAGTGATCCCTCATATGGTCTGGCCGGCGTATGGGTGGCAGACCCTGTGGCTAGTGTCGAGGCATGTGTCGTGACTGCTGTTGTAATGGTAGGGGTGGCCATAGGTTGTTGTCTTTTAGTGAATCTTTGAGATTGGTGGCGCTCTTTCATGTTCCAAAACTTTCTCTTCTTGCTCGTAGGTTTGTGGCCCGAGGTATTTTCGCTGGCAGGCACTTGTTGGTGTTCCTGATTGTTACCACAACTTGTATTGTCAGTACCGCTTCCATTTCTGCTGGCGTTGTTAGCATTGAACTGTGCCATGACGGCTGCCACGGCTGCCGTGACTGCAGCCTGAAAGGTAGCAGCGTCTATCTGCAGAGTTGGCGCCTTGCTAGTTGGTTGATTTCCCTTTGGTGAAGACATAGCTCTGTTCCATGATGAAAAACAACTTCGTTAGCGGAATTGATTATCTTAAGTGCATCCTTACGATTCATATTAACGCCTATAAATTTTGCACATTACTGTACTATTCCTAGTGTTTCCGCTAACATTCTTGAAATAGAGTTACAGCAGTGGGTAGGGGTAGGTTTCATACGGGCGTTAAGCTTTACTCATCTTAGAATCATGTGTGTCTAAACGCGCTTGGCTGAGGAACTTTGATGGGACCCGGTGTATTAGTGCCGGTATGATTGCCCCCATAAGTCTATGAAGAAGGAACTTCTCAACAAAATGTTTAAGGGTGAGATGATAATGAGTTTTTAGAATGGCTATACGTCATGAGTTTCTAACTAAGTTTTATCTTATATCGATTTGTAATGTCATTTGGTCATTAAGGGCGTTCTGAAAACAATTCATAACGGGAGTCTTTATATGGTAAACCCATGAATTTTTAGTAGTTCTGTATCCAAGTGAACCCTTATACTTGACCCAAGCTAGGTCCTTATTATGACCAATTGATGTATGCTTAGTTATATAATTAAGGCTAAGTAGACCTTCGAGTCTGTTAGGTATGTCCTAAGCCCATCTTGTTAATATGACTGTAGTAATTCGGGTTTTGGTGAAAATTTTTGACCTAGATGTAGGTTTACCTCACATCTGTGCATGGAAAAGTTTTGATAGCAACTAGATCTCTTGTTTAGTATGACCGCTTAAATCCCAGTGTCGTGCTTACGCCTAGAATAAAGTAGCACCAACGCATACTCACGAATCTAATTTACAAGGTCTTGTGAGAGGTATGAACTCTACTTACGACGATTTGTCCCTTGCGATGCATGAGGCAAAGTCGATGCACCTTGCAAATCGATGCTTGGCTGCAATCCTCCTCTCTTTGAATGTTATGTGTCTACCCCGTTACTCTCTTACCTCTGCCTGAGTGGTGATAAGGTCCTAAATAGAGAGTTGGTCTCCGAAATAGTAGTCTCTTTCCGAGTCTCGGGTACGTGAGACAGTAGGGCCTTGTAGTAGCGTGTAGTTTCCAAACTCGGGTTATAGTCTACCTGCTCTAATCCCCGATGTTTGCGATCTGCCGGGTCTTCGCCGGGAGGGCTCTGTCAGTCGGTCCCCCGTGGTTGAGGTCATAGCACCCTCGTTGGTCTCCACGTGGTGGTTGTTGCCATTGCTATCGACATTCAACCCTCGATCACGATTGCCCAACGGGGCACAGGTTCGATGTAGTCGAAATGGTTCGCGGAAACCCTTGCTATGCATGGAGGATTGATTACCTCCGATTCCGCTTCTGATTCTCCTCATAATCATTCACCACTTCTCGGGTTCGGATTGGGAAAGTAGGGGTCTTCCGGTAAGTAGGATCTTGCTATGTTGTACTTGCGAGAATAAGAGTGGAAGAGATAATTACTAGGCGTCTAACTCTATAATTAATCACTTATAGGGGTGATCCTTATTAGTTACTTCTATGATGACATAGTTCATACTAATTACATATAACAAGATATGATAGACCTTCGAATAAGTGATCCTACCCTAGATCCACATCCAAATAAGGAAAAGGAAGTAAGGCAATGACCAAAAATTCCAAGTCTATGATTTCTAAGTTATATAATATCTTAGGGTATCCACTTAGGGGCTATAGATCTATTATTAAGGATCTATTTAGTTTTAATATAAGTAATTATAATAACGCAAAATACCCCTATGGTATTTCATTGTGGTAGTGTTGGTAAGTATTTAGGCTTGTTGCCATATCACAACCATTCTTGGGCATGTGCTAATCACTCCTCGAACTAGCATAGTTGATCAGGCTATGCCATTCCCAAGACTGATCATACACCCCCTAGCTTACCTGTGATATTCAACAATCGTTACTTTTGTTTCGTTCTAGAATGATGTTGACCTTAGTATGTATGCATGCCTGTATACTTTCTAATAAGAAACTACTTATTTCTAAAAGTGTAGTTGTTTTGAAAACTTTAAATCAGAGACTCTAGTCCCAATGCATTTATAGTTTGTATATCTTACGTGGTTCGATATACTGAGTTCACTATAAACAATGCTCTGATACCAATCTGTCACACCCCCAAACCAAGGATGGCGGAAACGTCCGGGGGTGGAGGACTTCATGTAGAGTATCACAACAACGAGTATAATAGTGCTCAAAGTAAATACAACCATCATAAATATAATTGAAAAAGTTACACCAAAGTATATGTTTACATGATTCAAATCAATTACATTATGATACAAAATGAACTGTTCGACGATTTATCGTCCCATCCTCAAAACGTGGTTGATTTCCTGTTTCACTGAATTCCTGAGAATACAAGTAGTTTTGAAAAGTGTCAACACAAAGGTTGGTGAGTTCATAAGCTTTTGACAGTAAGAGTTTGAAAATCGATCTTTGTAAAGAGATGTATGATACCAAGAAAAATCCAATATTTTCCTTACAAAAGTTATGTAGTCCTAAATACCAGGACCGAAAATGAACAACTATTTGTCATACTTAAAGATATAAAAGTGGTTTTAAATCGGCATAAAACCCTTTCTGATGTGAGAAAAATCCTGTAATGAATGATGTGTAGTCTTAAATACCAAGACCAAAAGTATATAATAAAGTATGTAATTGTTGATGTAAAAAGTGATTTTAAATCGACATAAAACCCTTTTTGATATGAAGGCGTATAAGTATTTTTCCATACTTAAAGTAATTCCAGTGAGCTAAATAGACATAACTCGCTAATTTAAAGTTAGAACCCGTAAATCTTATGATTGTTAATACCACATGTGAGCTATCATAAGCACTCACCCTTGAAGCATAAGCACTCACCCTTGAAGCATAAGTTCGAGTTGTTCGGCATTCGTTTATTTTTGACATGCTTGATTTGAGAAACCACAAAGTCATGTTTCTTGAACTTTAAAATATTATCGGGATTGTTTCGTAACGAATTTAAATTATTGGGGACTATTTGTTAACTTAATTAGCCAAAAATAGGACTACTTTGGTTAAAATAAATAAAGGAAGAAAAAAATGTTACAGTAGGGGACTATTTGGTAACTTAATTAACCAAAAATATCATTACTGGTATTGTTCAGAAATCTCAAGGGATGGGCTGTTTTGAATAAATGGAGTCAAGGATTGGGGTTTTGGACTTATATTAAACGAGAATGTTACAACTGGGGTTATTTAGTCATTTCTTGAAACTAAAAAGGATTTAGGGCTTTTTGTATAAGGAAATGCCATGGAGGGGCTGTTTTTTATTAATGGCCCAAACTGAAAGGAATTTAGGGCTTTTTGCATTGATCGGGCAAATGAAAGGAACGAATGGAAGCAGACGAGCGATGGCAATTGAAAGTAACACGAGGACACACAAATTACGAGAGGAAACCATGAAGGCTTTGCAGGATGCTACTCCGGTCGTTTGGACGATCGATTGAGAGAAGGAGAGATCGTCTCTGGGTTTCGACGAACCGAATCAAGGAAGATGGGAAGAAGCAGCGAAGCTTCATCCTGCTCCGATGGTGATGTGTGAAGGGGGAAAGGGAACCGGTCCGCCTGGAGTGATGCGAGCAGCAACAACAACGAAGTCGACGCCTTCGGAGGTATTTGATCGATAGTAACAGAAGAGAAGGAGAGCGAGGGCAAAGGAGTTCCGATGGGAGTCCGGTCGGTCAGCAGCACAATCGTAGGTGGTGTGTTGTGCAGCGGAGCTCGACGGGAAGAAGTGAAGGTTGTGAGGGGCGTTGCTCCGATCGGTAACAGGTGTTCTTCTTGCTTCTTTTGTTTTGTTTTGTCAGAAATCGAATATGGGGAAAGGGTGTTTGGGTTTATTATTTGACAGGGGAAGAGGCAACATCGAAAGAGGGTTGTTGCTCTCTTGGTATCGCCGGAAAAATCATAAGGAACCCAACTCCAATGGTTTCTTTGATAGAAAAATAAAGAAGGAATCAGTGGGTTTTTTTGGTTGCTTCATTTTACAGCGAAGGAGGAGCACAATCGCGGCTGTTATGGTTGTTCCTGGCGGCAACGAGATGAAGAAGAACGGTGCTGGTCTTTAATTGCCTCATTGTCAACCTTAATTGGGAAAATTGTTTCCAACACGTGAGCTTTGTATCAGCTTTGTGTGTAGTTTTTGTTATAAAATGATTTATTTACTTTGTGCGTAGCTTCGGATTTACATGTTATTAGGTGTGAGACCCGTATATTATATGGGTTGATTTAAAAAATAATTAACCTTAAAGTATAAAAATAAAATAATTTTTAATGTACAACTTTAAAATAAGAAAAAAAGAAACTTATTTATTACAATTTAATATCATATATATGATATTTAATACTTTACATATATAAGTATATAAGTTTAACTAAAAATTAAAATAAACCAAAAATTGACAAGTGGATAATATTTATTTCAAAATTACCACAAAATGACAAGTGTTAAAACTCATGAGAGATTGACAAGTGGCAAAAAACCTTCATTTATTCAGGAGGATTCGGAATACATTACAAATAATAGAAATCATATCGAAATAAATAGTTTAAGGTTTCATGATTTACTGATTCAAATTGATTGATTTTTCAACTTTTATAAATATTTTTTCTCAAATTTTTTTCAAATATGAAATTAAATATTAGGCTATAGCCTGAGTCCAAAAATGCTTTCGGAATTTCCATCTGAGGTGTGCAAGTTCCTCAATGGGTAGAAACGATTTTATTAGTTTTAAGAAAATCAGAATTAAGTTGCTTTTGGATTCTTAAAACGGTCGTATCTTTTGCATACGAACTCCGTTTTGGACGTTCTTTATATTTTCAGAATCAGGGAAATTCGTACTACGAGACTATAGTGTCTGTATTGCTCACTGCTCACAACTGCTTAATACAAAATTTCAATTTCTTAGACGCATTAACTAAGGTTGCAGTTTGAGTTGTTTGATTGATTTGCCAGATTACACATTTGGAGGTAAGATACCAGCTGCTATTTTGTAATGGTTGAAATGAACTCATTTATTTTTCAGAAGAGGCACTAAAACCTAATTAGTTAAATTGAAAAGAGATTTTCTAGGAACTTGACCGTTCACAGTCTTCTTTGACCTAAATTCTGGGATGTCAGATTACCTCCCTGTTAATGGAATTTTGTAACAAAATTATTATGCTCTAGAATATTTTGTTCCACTATCATTTAGTTCCACTCATTTTGTTCCACTATCGTTTCATTTTACTAGTGGAGGGAGCACCGCTGAATAGTTATGGGTATTTTTGTTTCATCTGGTCCTCACGTTTACAAGTAAACTTCGGCCCTCTATGAGAGTTCCAACTCCATAGGGCGTTTACCATAGGAATACAACTTTGCTTAAGGCAGGTTTCTCGATCCATGATCTCCACCGATTCCTTTGCGAAGTGAAATTGAACCTTGACCCGGATCTTATCGAGAGGAAAGACAAGATTCTCATTACATAGACACTTCTTATGATTACACACATGGAAGGTATCTTAAACTTTGTCAAGTTCTTGAGGGGAAATGAGTTTGTAAGCCACCATACCAACCCTTACCATGATTTCAATATGTCCGATGTAACAATAGATTCAAATTACTTTTCAGTTTAGACCCCTTGGTGTGTAATGTTTGGCAGAATTGTTCCCTAAGGGGGAAAATTGCCAACATCAGGAAAATTGGAGTAAGTCGGGCGTACTCCTTGTATGTTGGGCATACTAGTGCATGTTGGATTGTGAATTTCACCCACGTATGTTGGGCGTACGTGGAGTACGCATGGCGTACGCGTGGATTATGAAATCCTAATTTCTAGGGTGTTGCACCCTGTTTAAACCTTATGATAGTCTCTTTTAGTCATGTTTAGCCAGCCTCCACTCTCCCTTGTCCAAAAATCAAAACCATAGTGAGTTCTATAGAGTTTTGAGCCATAGAGTGTGTTTGTTGGTGCTTTGTGAAGGAGATAAAGAAGTGGACCATTCGGAGTTATGCTTGGAGGTTGAGGATCCAGGATTAGTACATCATTTTCTAACCTTTTGAGGTAAAAAGCTTATATCTTGCTAATCTATGAGGCTAGATCTAGTTATGTACAATTTTGTGCCTTTTTGAGTTCTTGGAAGTGATTGTTGAGCTACTTGATTCACTCCAGAGGTGAGTGATGGTAGTTCTAGGGTTCTTTTGGTCCCTTTTTCCACAAAAATGAAAGCTTGGAGGTGTTTATGGATTCATGCATGTGTTAAAACCCTCTGTTAAGTTCTTTTGAGCTTTAGAACCCCATTAAGCCATGCATGCATTTAAAGTTGCCAACTTTACGTGATAAGCCACCTTAAGGATGTCAGATCTTTGAGTATGAAGCTAGGGATGAGTAGATTAAGTGCTTAATTATATGGGATCGCTAGCTGGGGAGTACATTGGGCGTACAAGCTGGTACGATGTCTACTAGCCCTTGAGCGTGTACGCTAAGCGTACGAGCTGAGTATGCCCAGTGTATTTAACAGTAGTCTTTAAAAGTTTGGGCTTTTCGTCAATGGGCCCATGTTAGACCTTAGGAGTCTAGCGCTTTTTTGGGCCATCAAAATTCTATTTGGGCTGATGCTATTTTGTTGGACTCTTTTGGTTAAAGGCCCATGAAGGGATTTGGGCCTAATTTGGGCTTTAGGTGATCGTGTTGGAATTTGGGCCTTTTGGATAGTTGGCTTGGGCCTTGGCCTTGGGATAAGTTCGGTAAAGGGTAAAAATGTATTTTACCCTAGTTTGGACACTTAATGTGTTTTGGGATCCAACTATTACTTAGATTTTATTTTGTGATTGATAGCGCGGGGAACCAAACAGACCAGTAACCAAAGATTTATCTGTGAGATTCAGCAGTCTGAGGTGAGTTTCTTCATTGTGTTTAGCGGGTCAAAGGCACTAGTGCCGACCCATAGTTTATTACAATAGGATGTTGGACGTCTACGTGACTCTAGCATGTGTATGCATTGGTATGTATACCGAGCGAGGCTCGATGTCAGGAGACGCCCGATTACTGTATTGTATGCTATTAACTTTGTAATTATCGTACATGTTAGCATAATTATATGTTTATATGTTTATATATGTACCAGGGAGGGCCCTATGTCAGGCGGGGCTAAAGAATTAAAGATTTGTAACCCGAGCAGGACTGAATGTTGGGTGTGGCCCGAGGCCGAGTGGGACTCGATGTTGGGCGAGGCCCGATGTCGGGCGATGGCCCAGTATGTGTTTATTATGTATGTTATGGGGTATTTCGGGGAACTCACTAAGCTTTGTGGTTACGGTTTTTAATTTATGTTTCAGTTACTTCTGGTGTGAAAGGGAAGAGTCTGTGATGATTACAGTGCACACACCACCATTTTCTGCATTTTGTGACTTACTCTAATATTTATGATGTATTGATACATATTGTTCCACCTTGGATTCGATGATGTTGTCTTTGAGATTACTGTTTTGTAAATTTAAAAATGAAAATTTTGGTCTTATTTATGGGGCATTACAAGTTGGTATCAGAGCCTTAGTTTGAGGGATTCGGACATGCTCTCGAGTGTGTCTGAACTCAAAATAAGGATTTAGTAAAAAATTTCAAAATGAAAATGTTTTTAAGAAAAAGAGGTTTTGTAATACAAGAAAGGATGTGGTGAATGCAATTGACCGAGCTCAAGTAAGTTTTCCTAAAATACTCATACATGTTAGCTGATTTGATTTGATTTGTGAATCTGTGAATTACATGCTAGTTAGGGATAAGAATCTAATCAGTGTTCGCATGGTAGAAAGCTAGGAGTGATGCCTTTGTATGCGTATTGTATAAGCTTATAGACTTGCATGCTAGTACTAATTAGTCAGTGATAAATTGGCCTGATATGTGATGCCTTGTATCCTAGGAAGCATGGGATGTTAGGTTGGAAATATGTATTGGTATTAGAGTTTGTTAAGTGTATGCTTTAAAAAATGGTATATGGTTAGGATCATATAACCCTAGAATGATCGATTCGGCCTTATTTCCCATTCCTCATTTGGTTGTGATCCTAGGATAGAGCCTTTTCTTCTACAATCTATTTCATCCTTTATTGTGTATAATTTTCATACGTAACGCAACCGACAATAAGAGTTGAAGTTCCTAGCGTGAGTTGTAGTATGTGAGTTTGGATGTTCTTGGTTATTCTATGGATTGGCGTGCTACTACACGAATGCTACTTGGTTTGTACTTTGTGGAACTCTTAAGTGATGTGAGTTAGTTATTAAGTGAATATGTCAAGTCACATGTGACAAAAGTTGGATAATCTCAGAGTGACGAATTTGACCCTATTGTGCAGCTCTTGTTTGATTCTAACCTTTGTAGGGACAAGTCTTTTACTCGAAGGATTATCTAGGCTTTGTTGCATGTAATTGTATTCATGAGGTAGGTAACTGACACTATGGGGGTGCTCTTCAGCAGCTGATGGCAGGGTGAGGTAGGAAACCTAGGAAAGTCTAGGATGTGTTTCGGTGGGTTTAGTTGTGTTGTTTATCAAGCATTGTGGTATCAATTGAGAAGGTGACTTAGAGGATTCAGGATGATTCTTCAGGAAAGTATGGATAGGTGTCGAAGGTACTATTGGGACTGTACTACTTAAAGCACAGGATCCATACTCGAATTGGGGAGAGTATTGGAGAATCTAGGAAGTCTGTAGGAAGTGGATTCTTGGATATGTTTTAATCATTTGTATGGGTGTTTTCAGAATGGTGATGGGCACTCAGGAAGGAGGTTCGGGTTCGGATTCAGGATCAGGTGCGGGTACTAGGCCGATAGATGGGCGCATGCGGGAGTTCATCTCGTTGGAGATTACCCATAGTATTTTGGAGTGGACTCCTATGATATTTGGTTCAATCAAGGAGACAATTTTGGAACACTTGGATGGTCGTCTCGGGTCTCTCAGACCAAGATTGTAGTAGGACAGTTGGGGGCCTATCTGGGGCCTAAAGCTTGTGGAGATCTAGAATCCTTTGGGAAGGAGGATCTTATTGCTTGCACTTTTTATATGGGATCAGATGTGGGTTATGCATCATGTTTTCAGGGGGATCGATCCCATTATTCGATTTCCAAAGTGGTTTCGTGAGCTTTGTGTGAAGAGTTACCTGATATCATTGGTTGCGTCACTAATATATTGGGCGCCAGGTTCAAGGGTCAGATCTTGGCTGTTCAAGTGGTTGACGAGATGGTAGAGGTAACTCAGGAGCATGAGATTGGATTGGATAAGAAACTGGGGAAGAGGAAGCAGACTCATGGTCCAACTAGGCAATCTAAACAGTTTGATGTTTCCATGGCTAGTATGAGAGAACCTAGGGGTCGTGATGTTTGCACGAAGGATGAAGGTGCACATGAGCATGTGTGCGGTAAGTCTAAATGCAGCAGGTGCGGATGGAAGGGCTATCCCCGCCAAGAGTGCACCCTGGAGATAAAATTTTATCATCGTTGTCATCAACCTGGCCATATTAGGGTGAATTGCCCACGGATAGTGGATGGGGCAACTCAGGTTCCATCATAGGTGCCTCAGCTGGAAGGGGAGGTCAGGATTTCATTAGATAATATCACAGGTATATTATATTTTTCTTTCCTCTTGATTGTTATCTATATTTATATTGCTTTGATATTTTGTTGGGTATATTAGTTCTCTATTTTATTCCTTGGTTATATCATCAAGAATTATTATATTCCATTTTGCATGCCAAGAGTCATTGTTGGGTCCTATCTTGCTGAGCGGGGTTCAGTTGTTTGGGTGATTTATCCGGTTCTTTGATGGGTTCAGTTCAGGGGTATTGACTGGAATATCTATAGTCGAATCAGCCGGATTAGTTCATCAACGAAGTCGGAGTCCGGGCATGATAGAATTTGTTCAGGTAGGATTTGCAGTTGTCTGTGGCAAGACCTTTGGGTCCAATCGCTACCGTTGTTAGGGAAGGAGCGGTAGCAAGAAAATGAAGCTGGAAAACGCATGAGTTTGTAAGGTCATTGGAAGTGCCATGGAATTTTATTATCGCTAGGGTTGGAGATGGTTAGATTCAGAGATTATGCTAAGGATGGGGAGTTGAAGTGAAGATTCGACAATTCAGAGCAAGGGTTATGGTCTTTGTCACCAGCATAAGGTACTTAAGGAATTGCTTCTGTATCATGGGAACCGATTTTAGTTTATCGGATTTGCTGAGATTTCAAGGAGTATTCATCTGGTTTTCAGGAGTTGCACGATTATTGAGATTGGCTAGTAATGGAACGCTAGTATTGTTAAGCGCAGGCATCGACGATTCATATTATAAAGAGGTAAGATAGTTTGGGAATCAATCAAATTTTTTGGGTTAGGAGAGCCTAGACGAATCCTAGTGGGGGAGAATCGGTGAGAATTCAGGGAGCTGGATCATGTGTGAAACTACGGTAAGTTTCACATCCCAGTCGGGAGGGGAGATGACTCAAGTGGTTGTATGGGTTGAATTTGAGTAACTTGGGAGTTAAGGAAACTTCCAAAAGTTAGTCAACATCTTCTTTGTGATGTGTATCAGGCATTTGGACGGATCCAGGTTAAGGGTTGTGTTAGAGCGTCGCTGCCTGCTCTTGTTTGATGAAGTCTTTGGGGTTCGTAGTATGACCCAAGGGCCTGATTGGAAGTCAATTGGATGTAGGTTCAAGTCACGATATTTAGGGTTGATATGGTATAAGTACGATAAAACCATGGGTCGTGACCATGGCGGGTTAGACGTGTCGAAAAACTAAAGGGTGTCCGTAGTATTCACTAGAGTGGTAGATTGTATGGAAGTGGTGTAAGTCTGGGATGAGATGGTAACAATCGCTTGATTGAGATAGATCATTGTTTGGGGGTCATGGTATAAGGTCGGGCCAGTTCGCTCCTTAGGCAAGGTGGTCAGGATTGTTGGAGAGTATTTCTCTGTTATAGGAGGAGGGCCATTGGGGTCCGAAGAGGGGTTGGGCCTGTGTAGCTCTAGATTGGGTGAGACCCGTGGACAAGGCCTGAGTAATTATGGCAATTCAGGTGGGACCTAATAGAGACTGGTTGGGTCAAGGTATTGGACCATGGTTTTAGTAAGGATGATTATGTGATCAATGAGCAGCATAAAGAGATGTATAGGCTAGGGTAACCATGTCAGATGGAATCTCAAAAACTTGGTGGCTGGACCAGGTGTGAGAATGTCAGTCCCATCAGTGGTTTGGGGATCTTTCTATCCAACTTTAGTGAAGGGATGTTGAGAATCAAAAGATTTTGGGTGTAATGCAACTGTAAATCATTGGATATTCGGTTGCGAATTAAATACTGAGTTGGCTTTTGGCATAAATGCACATTAGGAATCGTGAGTGTGTATGCAGGGTCTTTATTTCAACAATATATGAATTAAGGAATCAGTATACCATGGGCATCAGCTAAAGGGTTCAGGGGAAAAGGGGATGTTCTCAGCTCTAATGGTAGAAAAGGCCCTTGTGATTGTGCTTTGGAATGATTCTACTGAAGGGTTTTGAACATTCTAACACTCCAAAGGTGTACATGCAACCCTAGAAAAATTGGGTCTATGTTTTACTAAGATACATGCAAATTTTATTTTTCCAAGGTTCATAACCTATCTAGCATAGCATGGGGAACACTAAACATAAAAGCTAGTAGGAGAACATACCTTTCTTGTTGCTTGGATTCCTTGAGAACTTTGTGAGCCTAACACCTCAAGTGTGATGCCTCAAGTGTTTCACACAACACCACAACTCTTGGAATAACTTAGAGAGAAGTACACTATTACTCAAAATCAGCTAGCCCTCTTGTTCTACACATAGTGCCGATTTTGGTAGCCCATGGGGTCCTTTTATAGTGGTGTCACAAGTAGGGTTACACCATGTAAACCCTAATTGACATGGCTTTTCACATTCCATGATCCATGGGTTTATAACCTCCCTGGACTATCCATGGAGCACCTTATGGGACTTAGCCCAATTCAATAAACCATGGATCATTAGCCCACTATATAAGAATGGATGATTTACACAATCAACCCTATATATTTAATTAGTCTCCTTTTGATCAGTAAATTAATTCTTGATCAATACTAATTAAATAACATTATTAATATATTAGAACTTATAATATATTAATAAACCATAAGTGTCCTTTCTCTCATTTAGTCTATCGAAGTCTTGTAATGCCATGCAACCCAAATGGACCATGCAAACCGGGTCAAGTACCTACCATAAATAGTTATGAACTTAGACACCTAATCCAACAGTCTCCCACTTGGATAAATCTAATAACTATAACTGCAAGTATGACTTTAAGAACCGATCAACAATCGTAGCTCTTTCAAAGTCTCGCAGAACTGAGATGATGATGATACGCCATTTAAGATAAGTGATCATATAATCCTCTGCTCTAGATATCTGTCGGAAAAATACATGGAACAATGTCATACTTATTGTCCATAATTTTGTTTCCCGATTTCCGATTTGTTTGACATAGAAATTAATCGAACACATCAATTTAGTTCTGACCGGGCCCGGTACATAGGTCAATACAGAATCATCGAGAGGCCCAGATATCGCTTCTAATCCAAGAAGGAACAGATAAACTTCGACTCATATGCTTGTTTTACTATTTGTTGAATTATACATAAAGGCACATTTTATAACATCGAGTTACCAATGCATTTTCGTACATTCAATGTATAACCAACTCATTTCTCTAGGTTTGAAGACTTATATGATATTACCGTCTCACGATCACTCAATATAAATTCCCTGAAGTGATACAAGTGAGCGTGAGTTGAGTCTAATACTCAGAACTTATGAGCACTCATGAAATGTTGTAGGAACTCTTGTTGTGTCCAACACCTTAGACATCTACAAGCCAACTTCATGACAGTCTTGATTCATATCTACTTCCAACATATGACCGACTGTGGAGATTTTGAATAATTTGAAATACCATAACATAATTATTCTGGAAGTCAAAACATGCAAAATGAAATGATAGTAAATGATTGACAGAAGATAGCAACACTTTACTTATAAATAAACCAACTTTTATTTATCATCAAATGTCAATTACACTTTACAAATTTCAAAAGCTATCTAACTTCTAAAACTAATATCATCCTTTAGCCCTATTTGCCTCGCATGCTGAAGATGCTTAACCCTACCCAGTCCCTTCATGAGGGGATCTGTTGGGTTCTTATCCGATGATACCCTCTTTGCCACGAGAAGTCCTTCTTCTATTCGATGTCTAATGAAATGGTATTTTATGTCGATGTGTCTGGATCTTCCGTGATCCCTTGGTTCTTTGGTTAAGGCAACTGCACTTTCACTATCACAGAAAATTTCTGTAGGCTCCTTTATAGCTGGTCCTACTCCAAGGTCTCCAATGAAGTTCTTCAGCCATATAAATTGCTTCCTTTGCTACCTCGCTTGCTGCTAGTATATACTCTGATTCACAAGTTGAATCAGCCACTGTCTCCTGCTTGTAACTTTTCCAAGTAATTGCTCCTCCATTTAAGGTAAAGACCCAGCCTGACTGATAGCGGAAATTATCCCTATCAGTCTGGAAGCTAGCATCACTATACCCTACAACTCTCAAGTCATCACTCCCACCGAGGGTAAGGGCCCAGTCCTTAGTCCTCCGCAGGTACTTGAGAATGTTCTTTACCGTAGTCCAGTGAGCCTTGCCAGGGTTTCCCTGATATCTATTGACCATGCTCAAGGCAAAGGCCACATCATGACGAGTACAAGTCATAGCATACATGATCGAGCCTACATCGGAAGCATAAGGTACTCGACTCATCTCAGCTGTCACACCCCAAAACCGAGAACGGCGGAAACGTTCTGGGGCGGAGGACATCATGTAAAGTATCACAACACAGTATAACAGTAAATAAGCAAACAACATCATCCATTGCATTAAATATATAATTTAATACAAGCGTGTTCCATACATTTATAGACACCAAAAAGTAAATCAAATCAATATGATGAGTCTTTGATACGCTCCATCTTCTCAAAAGCTGGCCTCGGTAGCTGTCTATTAACGACCTGAGAATGAAAGAGTTTATCAGCATTAAGCTGGTGAATTCATAAGTATTTTAGTGCCGGTGTTTGTATCAAAACTTTTGAACGTGGTTTTAAGTATGAGTTTGTAAATATTGGTGATAAAAGTATCTGAATGTTTGTAAGTGTTTGTAAAAGTTTGAATCTCTTAGAAAAACCTATATTTTCTATTAGAAGTAGCCTTCTACCAAGGCGTAACTGTTTTGTATGTTCGTTTATTGTAAAAGTGTGTAATTTTCTCAACTGGAACTATCATTGTCAAAATATAGTTTGTACATTAATGTTTAAGTGAAATGATCACTAATTTTATGTAAAGGGGGTAAATTAATGCAGTACTGTAGTGTTGTACTATAGGAACTACTGATGTACTAACTACCTTAAACCGGATTTATATTAAGGTATTATGTGATAAATTGTACCATACTATCGACTAGGTAACACGACAATGTAGGTCGTAACAAGGTATGACGTTTGGCACCTGCAGACCTGCAGGTCCGGCTACCAAGGGGTAGGATATTCAATCCAGTATAGATCTATATGCAAACTCACGCTCTCCTTCCAAGAGACTCTGGCTACAACTCGGGCCATGACATTGAAGGCATGCTCCGATACAGTGGATCACAATCTTGTTAACGTATTCATGTATATGTAATGTATTGTTACTCATTCTAGTATCGTTGTATATGTTCTCTTTTTAGTATAGTTGTAAATGTTCTTCTTCTAGTATAGTTGTATATGTTCTCTGTCTAGTATAGTTGTATATGTTCTATTTCTAGTATAGTTGTATATGTTCTCATAGTAATGTAATGTATATGTTCTCATAGTAATAAGCACTGACTTATGAATGAACTGACTCATTGTTCTAGCAATAGTATAAGTATTATCCTGTGGTACCCCAATGGTAACTTACTAATGATGTAACTAGTATGTATGAATATGGAAGAACTTTTATGACTATATATGTACACATGATATATAATTAATATTGAAACGACCTTCGGACGGCTACCCGATACCCCACCAGACCACATCTCAAGCGCAAAAAGGAAATAGGGCGGACGGCCTTCCTAAGCCTTTTAAACATTGCTTATATAACTATACATATACGGGCATGCAATTTATAATAAGTATAACAAAGTTTAAGTAAAAGTATTTGATAAGTAAAAGAGTTGTAAAACAGTTTGAAGTAAAACAGTTTGATAAACAGTTTGAACAGTAGTAAAATCATTGGTTTTGTAGTTATTAATCACATGTGATTGATGTATTAACTATAAGTATTCAACTCGTATCCCCTCCCCCATAAAAGTATTTAAAACATTTAAAAGTATTTCAAAGGTTAGTTAAAGGGGTATGAACTCACTTGCAGTGAGTGGATTGGATTGAAGTGTCGGATACGGTGCTAGGTGACAAATGAAGACTTGTACACACGCACGAGCCTAGTTATCATATAATGAACATATATATAACTAATTAGCCAAAATATAACTAATAAATTAAGTTGGGACACTCTAGAACATGAAAACACTTTGTTTCAAGTGTTAAAGATCACAAGGATTGCATCCAAGTGTTGGTAGGGCAAAGCTAGGGTGTTTGGAGTCCAAGGGTAAACTCCTTTGGATTTTATGGTTTTAATGACCTTTACCCAAGAAGTTTACTACAGTAAACTCAAGGGTCTATGGTCGTAAACTCTACTCCTTGTAACCATGTGTTGTTTTGAGGTTTTACAAGCCTATTGAAGCACTTCTACTTGGTGGTTTGGTCTTTGGAAGGGACTAGGGCAACAAAAACACTCCTAGGAGGAGTTTACGGCCTCATGGTCATTTCCCTTTGGGTTTACTACCATAAACCCTTATGGAAAAGGGTATTGCCATGTTTTCAATTCCTTAACACAACAAGGTAATTGTCTAGGTTAGTTTTTAGGCCTAAGGAAGGAATATGACCCATTTAAACATACATTAGGGTGTTTACGGTTTTAGGAGATCCCCAAACCGTAAACACCTAAAGATGAAAGTCTTTGGTGTTTTTCAAGGCTTACACACATAAAGGGGAGGTTTAAACATGTCAAGGTCAGGCTTAAACATCAAACTAGGGCTAAATAAGGAGCTTAGGCACACTTTGGTGCCTTTCTTGGTGTTTACGGCCCAAGAACATTCTTGGATCGTGAACACCTCAAACCTTGTGTTCTTGGCATATTTTCTTGATGTTTAAATGTAATAATAGCTTAATAATACTCAAGGATGGAAGTACTTACTATTAGGAAGCTTGATTTGAGCTAAAAGTCCAAGAACACTTAGTGTGTCTTCTTGGTGTTTTTGGAAATCTAGACAAAATACATAAATGAATGGATGAATAGATGCACAAACACTAGACTAAGTGTTATACCAACTTGAAATGGTTAGAACACTTACAAGTTTAAAGATGTTGAATATGTTTTCGGATGATACTTGAAAGGATATTTTGGAGTTTATGATGGGTTTTATACAAACAATCCTATGTATGCATGCAACCCTAATTTGGATCTATGTTTTGCTATTAGATACACAACATTATGAACACAAGAATAAAACCCTAAAGAACAATGCTATTTTCGAAATTAATATACAACGTTAGATTACATACCTCTTGTTGCTATATTGCAATAACAACTTAAATCTTCAAACCCTAACTCTTGAAAGCAAGCACCACAAGTGTAGTGCCTCTAATGGCTCACAAACACCACAAGCAATTGGAGAGGCTATAGAGAGAGAAGGGAGGAGGTGGAAATCATCCTTGGGACTTATTAGAAGCATGTACATGAATTCCCAAGGCCTAGGGGTCTTTATATAGGGTTTAGATTAGGGTTTCAGTCCTTATCCTTATCCAGTTACTTGCCCACCAAGCAACCACAAGATAAGCCTTGAAAACCCTTATCTCTTGGACCTTGGATGATTTTAAGGATATCCTTATCCTGGAATTCGTCCATCCTTAAACAAGGATAACCATTGCCCTATGTTGCAACTATCACATAATTCCAATTCAGCCCCTCTAGTTTAATTAATTACACTTGATCACAAAATTAATTCCTAATTAATTATTGACCAATATTAATTAAACAAACATGATTTCTCCTTTAATATATTATTCTTATAACATATTAATAAATCATAATAACCTCTTTCTCTATTTATTTATCCAGTCAAGTTGCTTTGGTGAAGGCAACCCAAAAGGACCATGCACAACCGGGTCAAGTACTTGCCTAATGTAGTTGCAGCCCTAGACACTATTCCAACAGTTTACTCTTTTGGTATTTGGGGAGTAAACACAAATGGCTAGTCTTGGGGAGTAAACTCATGCTTAAGGCATGAGTTTACGTTTTTGGGATGATTTTTCGACCCAAACATAATAGTTTGGCCGGGAACTTCTAAGACACGAAGTGTTTGCGGTTTTTAAAATTTAAAACCCGAGACGACACTTTCCTTCACCCGTTTTATGGAATAATTAGTCTAGCATTTGGTTTCTCGATTTCTGATTTATTTGACATAGAACTTAATCGAACACATCAATTCCGTTCTGACCGGGCCCGACACATAAGTCAAATCAAATCATCGAGCGGCCGAGATATCGCTTTTACCCTCTTAGGATAAAATTACAGATAAACTTCGACTTATATGCATTTACTTATTCATTAATCAACTATACACAACAATGCGTTTTATAACACCGAGTTACTGATGCGTTTTCGCATTATCAATGTACAGTCAAATAACAAATAACAAACCATATATCTAGGTTTTAAGACTATATGATATTATCATCTTGCGATCACCTTTTATATCACATTCCATAAGGTGATTCCAGCAAACGCGGGTTTGTTCCAATGCTCAAAACCAGTTCATAAGCACTCATGAACGTTGCAGCAATCTTTTTCTATGGCTAATACCATTTAGACAATCTACACACCAATTCATGACAATCTTCATTCATATCTACTTCCGATATATGAACGATTGTGGACAATTTGAATAATTCGATTATTCTTAATAAACTCAATTATTTTGGAAGTCAAAACATGCAAAGTGAAACAATAGTTAAATGATTAACATAGGATAGTAACTTTACTTATAAATAATACTCCTTTATTTAATCATCAAATGTTAATTACATTTATCTATTATACATTTCTAAAACTATCTAATCTATGCTAATATCATCCTTCAGCCCAATACTCCTAGCATGCCGCAAGTGCTTAACCCTACTCAGTCCCTTCGTAAGCGGATCTGCTGGGTTATCTTCTAATGATATCCTCTTCACTACGGGTTGTCCTTCTTCTACACGATGTATGATGAAGTGATATTTTCCATCGATATGTCGAGATCTACGATGATCCCTCGGTTCCTTGGTCAAGGCAACCGCTCCTTCATTATCACAGAAAATCTCCATGGGCTCCTTTATGGCAGGTACAACTCCAAGGTCACCGATGAAGCTCATCAACCATATTGCCTCCTTCGATGCTTCGCTCGCTGCAATGTACTCTGATTCGCACGTTGAATCAGCTACGGTTTCCTGCTTGGAACTCTTCCAAGTTACTGCTCCTCCATTCAGGGTAAAGACCCAGCCCGACTGCGAACGGTAGTTGTCCCTGTCGGTTTGAAAACTGGCATCACTATACCCTCGCACCTTCAAGTCATCACTCCCTCCGAGGACTAAAAACCATTCCTTCGTCCTCCGAAGGTACTTAAGGATATTCTTCACCGCAATCGAATGAGCTCTGCCTGGGTTCCCTTGATATCTACTAACCATGCTCAAAGCAAAGGCTGCATCAGGGCGAGTACAAGTCATAGCGTACATGATTGAGCCAACTGTGGAAGCGTATGGAACTCGACACATTTCAACTATCTCAGCTTTGGTACTCGGACTTTGAGTCTTACTCCACTTGGCATTACTTTGTATCGGTAATTCTCCCTTCTTTGAGTTTTCCATACTAAAACGTTTTAGTACGTTCTCTAAGTTAGTGTTCTGACTAAGTCATATTAGTTTCTTACTTCTTTCTCTTACTATCCTTTTCCCAAAATATAGGAAGCCTCTCTGAGGTCCTTCATAGCGAAGCACTTCCCGAGCCAGGACTTAACTTCCTGCAGAGTCGGGACGTCGTTTCCTATGAGTAATATGTCATCGACATATAGAACGAGGAATCTTACTATACTCTCACTGGCTTTGACATATACACACGATTCATCTTCGCTTCGTACAAATCCAAACTCTTTGACTTTCTCATCGAAGCAAAGATTCCATCTGCGAGATGCTTGCTTAAGTCCATAAATGGACTTCTCAAGCTTACACACTCTATTCGGATGCTTCGGATGCACAAACCCTTCCGGCTGAGCCATGTAAACATCCTCAGCCAACTTCTCGTTAAGGAAAGCGGTCTTGACATCCGTTTGCCAAATTTCATAATCATGAATTGCGGCAATAGCTAGCATCAGTCTAATAGACTTTATCTTCGCAACTGGTGAGAAGGTATCATCATAGTCAAATCCGGGAGTTTGAGTAAAGCCCTTCGCAGCCAATCGCGCCTTATACGTGTTTACTTTTCCATCCACGTCGGTCTTCTTCTTCAAGATCCATTTGCACCCAACGGTCTTACGTCGGGGCACATTATCAACCAAATTCCAAACTTGGTTATCATACATGGATTGGATCTTGCTATGCATTGCCTCTTTCCATTTTGTAGACTCCGGGCCTGCCATGGCTTCCATATAGCTATTAGGTTCATCAAGGTTTATTAGTGTACTATCACTAATATACGTGTCCCCTTCAGTAGTAATACGGAAACCGTATAACTGGGGTTGAACTCTAACTCTTTCGGAACGTCTAAGAGGTAATGATATGTCAATCGGTTCAACCGGAGTTTCCTCCCCGGGTTGAGTGCCAGCGGTAGAGGTTCCTTCATCTATCGGCTCTTGAATCTCTTCAAGCTCGATTTTCCTCCCACTGTCTCCTTGGCCTATGAGTTCTCGTTCTCGGAAAACTCCTCTCCTCGCAACAAAGACAACATTGTCCTTCGGTCTATAGAAGAGATATCTAAAGGATTTCTACGGGTAGCCGATGAAAATACATCGCTCACTACGAGGTTCGAGCTTGTCGTGAGTATCTCGTCTTACGAAAGCCTCGCAACCCTAAACCTTGATATGTGCTAACGAGGGAGCTTTCCCTATCCACATCTCGTGAGGTGTTTTGACAACCTTCTTAGTAGGGACTCGGTTAAGGATATGGGTGGCAGTCTCTAAGGCATACCCCCAAAAAGAGATAGATAGTGAAACACGACTCATCATAGAGCGAACCATGACCAACAAGGTTCGATTACGCCTTTCTGCCACACCATTCAGCTGCGGTGTCCTAGGTGGCATCTATTGTGAAACTATTCCACACTCCTTGAGATAATTGTGGAATTCAAGACTTAGGTACTCTCCTCCTCGATCGGATCGAAGCATCTTGGTTTTCCTGCCCAATTGATTCTCCACTTCATTCTTGAACTCTTTGAACTTTTCAAATGTTTCCGACTTTTGCTTGATTAAATAGATATACCCATATCTACTATAGTCATCGGTAAAAGTCACTAGAAGCGATTTCCATCCTTGGTGGTAGATCTATATGGTCCACACACATCGGTATGTATGAGGTCCAATAGACCCTCACCCCTTTTGCATATACCAGCGAAGGGTGACTTAGTCATCTTTCCAAGTAAACAAGACTCGCATGTGTCATCTTCCATAAGGTCGAATGACTCCAGCACTCCATCCTTTTGGAGTTGGGCTATGCGTTTCTTGTTGACATGTCCAAGACGACAATGCCACAAGGATGCCTTATCCATACTATTGGAAGAATCTATGAATAAAACATCATTTCCTAAGTTATCAACAATCATAACAGTTTCATATATTCCACTACACGGTATTGCTTCAAAATAAAAGACACCATTTAGATAAGCCAAAATAGAACCATTCTGATTATTAAAAGAAAATCTAAAACCTTGTCTAAACAAACCATGAAATGAAATGATGTTTCTAGCCATTTCTGGCGAATAGCAACAATTGTTCAAATCTAAAGATAAACCATTCCTAAGCACTAAAGAATATACTGCAATCTTGGTCACATCCGACGATCTTCTGTTCCCTATGATTAGATTTATCCTTCCATGCTCCACATCCCTATTTCGTCTTAGTCCCTGCACATTAGAACAAATGTGGTAACAACAACCGGTATCAAGAACCCAAGAAATAGCATGAGATGAATCGTTAGATTTAATTGTGTATATACCTGCGAAAGACGACTTGATCTTTCCTTCCTTGATGGCTCGCAGGTACTCTGGGCAGCTTCTCTTCCAATGCCCTATTTTGTGGCAATGGTGGCACTCTGCCTCCTTTGGGTTAGAAGTAGGCTTGGTGGGATTAACTTTTGTCCCACTAGATGAGGAACCATCTCGGGACTTTCCCTTGTGGTAGCTCTTAGATGGAGCCTTCCTCTTCTTGCCTCTTCCTTGCCCAATGGCCAAAACATGAGCAGTGGGTGGATTGGGAGTAGGTGCAACAGACTTGTCCTTGAGATTGCTCTCAGCAACCCTAAGGAGACCTTGGAGCTTGCTTAGGGTGACCTCTTCCTTATTTATGTGGTAGGTCATCCTAAATTGATTGTAATACGACGGCAACGAGTGAAGCACCATGTCGATCGCCAAGTTTTCCCCAAAGTCAACATTTAACTTGCGAAATTGATCGACATACCTTTGCATCTTTTGCAGGTGCATGGTAAGAGATTCTCCATGACCCATTTTGGCAGAAATCATGTTAGTGAAAATCTCGTAACGCTCTTGCCTCGCGTTTTGGTGGTATCTCTCCAACAAGTCTTGGTGCATTTCGTACGGATACATGTCCTCGTAGGACTTTTGGAATTCGGAGTTCATAGTGGCTATCATGATGCAATGAACCTTCGTTGTATCACGCTCATGAGTTTCAAAAGCGGTGATTTCAGCCGGAGTAGCGATTTCAGGATTGATTTTCTCGAGCTTCTCATCGAGGATATACTCCTTGTCCTTGTAGCGAGCAATCGTGCGAATGTATCTTATCCATTCGCTAAAGTTCGTTCCATCGAACGTCACCTTTTGGCAAAGGCTCATCAATGTGAACGAGCTTGCAGCAGCGTTGTTCGCGTTCGACATCTACAAATAGAAAGGACAAATATAGATTAGAATTTGGATCCCTAATTATCACCCAATAAGAAAATTAGGGCTAGGATCCAACAACAATATTTACACATTAGAAAAGGGATGTCGTAATCTAATATGCAAACAATTTGAAGGTAAGTGAATGACGATTCACTAATTCTCCACCATGAGAAACATAACTCTAAGTTCTAAATGTATTGAGAATTCCTAGGTTCGGATGAGATTCATTGAAACTTTTCAATGGCATGTTTAAATCTCGATATGCCCCTCTCGTTTGTGACTGGGATACCGAGGATCACAAAGCGGGTGTGAATTACCATGCAAATTCACATGGTGCCTTCATTGTAACGATCACCTATTCGATGTGCCGGTAAACCACACACACTCCATCGAACTATGATAAACAATGAATCACCCTTTGCCACCTTCGCTTAGAACCAATTAGTGTGCTGGTAAACCACACACGCTCCACTAACTTCTTAGCAAGGTGCAAAGTGTAATTTCATGGGATTGCATCAATTCACTTTTCCTAAAGTAACTAGGATTGGGAAATTTTTGAAAAACATGTAGTTACTTTATATTTCATATTATACTTTTAATGAGAGGATGAGGTTGCCCGATCCTACCCGTTCGGCTAACGACCCTCCACCAATCAAGCAAGCGGTGGGTGTGAGTGTACACCCATTAAGCGTCATTTTATAGGCAGCAACCTTATACCCACCTTATTGACCGGCTTTGTGAATGAGGCCTACTAATGGTAAGACTAGCATATTAATTTTATATATATATATATATATATATATATATATATATATATTGATTTATTTATTAAACTTGTAATAATATAGTAGTATAGGGTGTATTTTAAACATTTCAAAAATACTAGGTTTTTAATCTTCAATTAAAATTTTCGAAATTTAATACCATTTAAATTAAAATTTTAAATATTAAAACTCTTGATTTAATAATTATCACAAATTAAACTATTAATTTAAATTATTAAATTATAAGGGATTATCTAAATCATAAGGATAATTACCATTCAAACATTTAACTTATCCAAATCCCTTAAATCCCTCTCTAAATTTCGAAAATAAGGATGGGCTAATTCATGATCTTTAATTACCATATTTAACTATTAAAGGATAATTACTAGATATGGGATTATCCAAATCCCTAAAATTTAGGATCTTATCTTGGGGAAGGTGGCAAATCTCGAAATCTTAGGGTTTGCAAACCCTAGATCTCGAAATCTTGGATTAAAAGGAAAGGATTCAAAAAACCTTTCTAGATTTTCGCAAATTAGGGTTAGGAAACCCTAATCTCGAAATCTATGGCCTCCTAGGGTTTATTGGCTATAAACCCTAATTTGTCAAGTTCATACAATTGTATAATGCTAATTGAAAACAATTTAACCGATGGCTCTGATACCACTGATGGGTTTTATACAAACAATCCTATGTGTGCATGCAACCCTAATTTGGATCTATGTTTTTCTATTAGATACACAACATTATGAACACAAGAATAATACCCTAAAGAACAATGCTATTTTCGAAATTAATATACAACGTTAGATTACATACCTCTTGTTTCTATATTGCAATACAACTTAAATCTTCAAACCCTAACTCTTGAAAGCAAGCACCACAAGTGTAGTGCCTCTAATGGCTCACAAACACCACAAGCAATTGGAGAGGCTATAGAGAGATAAGGGAGGAGGTGGAAATCGTCCTTGGGAATTATTAGAAGCGTGTACACGAATTCCGAAGGCCTAGGGGTCTTTATATAGGGTTTAGATTAGGGTTTCAGTCCTTATCCTTATCCAGTTACTTGCCCACCAAGCAACCACAAGATAAGCCTTGAAAACCCTTATCTCTTGGACCTTGGACGATATTAAGGATATCCTTATCCTTGAATTCGTCCATCCTTAAACAAGGATAACCATTGCCCTATGTTGCAACTATCACATAATTACAATTCAGCCCCTCTAGTTTAATTAATTACACTTGATCACAAAATTAATTCCTAATTAATTATTGACCAATATTAGTTAAACAAACATGATTTCTCCTTTAATATATTATTCTTATAACATATTAATAAATCATAATAATCTCTTTCTATATTTATTTCTCCAGTCAAGTTGCTTTGGTGAAGGCAACCCAAAAGGACCATGCACAACCGGGTCAAGTACTTGCCTAATATAGTTGCAGCCTTAGACACTATTCCAACAGTTTACTCTTTTGGTATTTGGGGAGTAAAAACAAATGGCTAGTCTTGGGGAGTAAACTCATGCTTAAGGCATGAGTTTACGTTTTTGGGATGATTTTTCAACCCAAACATAATAGTTTGGCCGAGAACTTCTAAGACACGAAGTGTTTGCGGTTTTTAAAATTTAAAACCCGAGACGACACTTTCTTTCACCCGTTCGCTTAAAAATAATATTAAAATAATCAAACGAACTTTAAATTTCTTAAAAATAAGAAATAATGACATTAACTTATGATAAGAAGTGGTTGACTTTTAGGGTTTGACCGAATGAAAATTATGGGTTGTCACATCTCAGCTATCTCAGCCTCTGTACTTGGGCTCTAAGTCTTACTCAATCTGATGTTACTCTGGATCGGTAAGTCTCCTTTCTTGGAATTCTGCATGTTGAACCTATTAAGCACCTTGTCCAAGTAGGTACTCTGACTAAGTCCAATTAGTCTCTTACTCCTATCTCTCAAAATACTTATCCCTAGGATATAGGTAGCTTCTCCAAGGTCCTTTATAGCGAAACACTTCCGAAGCAAAGACTTCACTTCCTGCAGAGTTGGGATGTCATTTCCTATGAGTAGTATGTCATCCACATATAATACCAAAAAGCTAACTATACCCCTACTAGCCTTGACATCTACACAAGATTCATCTTCGCTCCTCAAAAAACCAAACTCTTTGACTTTCTCATCGAAACAAAGATTCCATTTGCGAGGTGCTTTTTTCAATCCATAGATGGATTTCTCAAGCTTACACACTCTATTAGGGTACTATGTACTGACAAAACCCTGTAGCTGACTCATGTAAACATCCTCAGCCAACCTTCCATTAAGGAAAGCAGTTTTGACATCTATTTGCCATATTTCATAATCATGAAATGCAGTAATGGCTAACATAACCCTAATAGACTTAATCTTTGCTACTGGTGAAAAGGTCTCATCATAATCAACTCCCGGACTTTGAGAAAAGCCCTTTGCAACCAGTCACGCGTTATAAGTGTGTATATTACCATCCATGTTGTTCTTCTTCTTGAAGATCCATTTGCACCTGACTGTCTTACGATCCGGTAAATTGTCAACCAAGTTCCAAACTTGATTGTCATACATGGACTACATCTTGTTGTCCATAGCCTCTTTTCATTTAGCAGACTCAGGCCTGCCATGGCTTCAGTGTAGCTGTTAGGTTCATCCAGACTCACCAGTGTGTTATCATTGATAAGTGTATCACCTTCCGCAATAATATGGAAACCTTAGTAATGATCAGGTACATTCCAAACTCTTGTGGAACGCCTTAGAGGTACAGACTCATCAATCGGATCAACAAGAGTTTCCTCCTTAGGTTTACTGCTAGGGTTTGAGGTTCCTTCACCACTTGACTCTTGAATTTCTTCAAGGTCAATTTGCCTCCCACTGTTTCCTTGGCTTATGAACTCTCTCTCTCGCGAAAGACTCCTCTCCTTGCTACAAGGACCACATTATCACTGGGTTTGTAGAAGAGGTAACCAAAGGATTTATGTGGGTAGCCAATGAAAATACACCTCTTACTTTGAGGTTCGAGCTTATTGTGAGTCTCACGTCTCACGAAAGCCTCGAAACCCCAAATCTTGATGTGGTCTAAATTGGGAACTTTTCCAGTCCACATCTCGTGAGGTGTTTTGGCAACCTTTTTGGTAGGGACTAGATTAAGGATATGGGTGGCAGTCTCTATGGTATACCCCTAAAATGAGATTGGTAGCAAAATTTCGACTCATCATGGAACGAACCATATCCAACAAGGTTCAATTTCGCCTCTCAGCCACACCATTAAGCTATGGTGTTCTGGGAGGTTTCAATTGTGAGACAATCCCACATTTCTCAAGATAGTCAAGGAACTTTGCACTAAAATACTCACCACCTCGATCGGATCAAAGCATCTTAATGTTCATGCCTAACTGATTCTCCACTTCCTATTGAAACTCGTTGAACTTTTCAAAGGTTTCTGACTTATGCTTGATTAAGTAGCCATATCCATATCTACTATAATCATCAATAAAAGTTGCATAGAAGCGGTTAGCATCCCTTGTGGCGGTTCTGAGGGGTCCACACACATCCGTGTGTACATGATCCAACAAACCTTCACCCCTAGCACAAGTACCAGTGAAGGGTGATTTTGTCATTTTTCCAAGCAAACAAGATTCAAAACTATCATCCGACTTTAGGTCAAATAACTCCAAGACTCCATCCTTTTGGATTTGGCCTATGTGTCTCTTGCTTACATGTCTAAGAAGACAATGCCATAATGATGATTTATCCAAGCTATTGGAAGATTCAATACACAACACATTATTTCCTAGGTTATCTACAACCGACACAATTTAATATACACCATCACAAGTTAATGCTTTAAAATAAAGAACATTATTAAAGAAAGCATTAATACCACCACATTCAGTATCAAACGAAAAGGTAAACCCTTGTTTGTACAAACCATGAAAGGAAATAAAATTTCTCGCCATTTCAGACGAGTAACAAAGTTTATTCAAATCTAATGTTAACCTACTACTTCGCAAAATGAATAAACTCCAATCTTGGTGATAGGTGAAGCCTTCCTATTCCCCATGATTAAGTTTATCATCTCATTCTCCACATTCTTACTTCTTCTTAGTCCCTGCAAATCAGAACATATGTGAATACTACAACTTGTATCAAGGACCCAAGAATTAGAATAGGGTGAGTTATTAGAAAATATACTTTAAATAACTGCATGATTGGGTTTTACTTTCCCGTCTTTAACATCTTGCAGGTACTTTGGGCAGTTTCGCTTCCAGTGCGACTTTTCATGGCAATAGAACCATTCATCCTCTTTTGGGTCATTTGAAGGAGTGACTAAACCACTTTTTGTTCCACTGGAAGAGGAGCCATCAAGGGACCTTCCTTTGTTACCCTTCGAAGGGGTTTTCCTCTTCTTCCCTCTACTTTTCCCGATTGCCAAGTGTTGGGTCAAGATATGGTTTATACTTTGCTTTTCTGGGAAATTATATTTTTCTGTAGTATATATGAATTTATGGTCTACTTTACGGCTGAGTTTACGTCTGTAAACACCTTACGGTCGTAAACTCATTTACGGCCCATTTGTTTAAGGCCCATGTTCCCTTAGTATAAATAGAGGTGTTAGGGTGAGGAGTAGAGATTGATGAACTAAAAGGAGTTTACGGTCAAAGAGAAAGGAATGTTTGTGTGGGTGAATCTTATGTAAGGATCTTAATTCATATTATCATTACATTCAAGATTCATAATATTCTTCTTCTCCTTCTCTTCTCATTTGATCTGACATCATCCGTTTGACTGGTATTCCGCACCATCAAACGGATCTGACTGATACACAGGCAAATTAGGGACTTACAATTGGTATCAGAGCCAAGTTGTATTAGTCAATTTTGTCAGATTTGGGGCATTAGTTGATCTTATTTTTGAAATATTTTTGCGTTTTTGGATAGATCTCTCAAAAATAAGGGGGGTTTGTTCTTCGTGTTTTTCATAAAAAAGGGTTTTTGATCGATTTTTGGAGCAAAAAAGTCGAAATATCGGTGTTTTTTGCGAGGAGTTAGCAGCCGGCGGCTATGGTTCCGAAGGTTCACGGTCCGAGCTTGCGGTCCAAGGTTCACGGTCCGAGCTTGCGGCTCGGAGTTTAGGGCGTCGGACTCGGCCTCGGTGGTTTACGGCCTCGCACCAGCTTACTCGGCCTCGCAAGCGCAGCCCCGCCAGAACAACCTTCGCTTCGCATTTAAAAAAAATAGGACGCGACTTTGCAAACGCCGGAGATCGAACCCGGGTATCCTGCCAACCAAACCTCGCGCCTTATCCAACAAGACTACGTGATCCTTTGTTACTTTCCTTCCGAATTTAATTCATAAAGACTCCTTTTCGCACCAAATTTCGAATTTTGACACTTTTAACCCCCAAAATCAATTTCTTTTATTTGTAAAACCTCATTTTCAATAATATATATATATATATATATATATATATATACATATATATATATATATATATATATATATATATATATATATATATATATATATATATATATAGGGTTAGGTTCATGTGAGACGGCTTAATTTTGTGAGACCATGAGACGCATTTTTTAATTTCTTTTTTTTTCTAATTTTTTTTAATTTTTTTTAGTTAATTCATGTTCCGAAAATAATATTTAAAAAAAGAATTTTTTTATTTTTCCATTTATTTTGCATTTTAAAATTATTTTTAGAATATGTACAGTGTAATATTCTATTTAGAATATTTCACGTATTTTTCAAAAATATATGATTTTTTTTTAGTTAATTCAAGTTCCGAAAATAATATTTAAAAAAAGAATTTTTAAATTTTTCCATTTATTTTTCATTTTAAAATTATTTTTTAGAATATGTCAATGTAATATTCTATTTAGAATATTTCACGTATTTTTCAAAAAAAAAAAAATGGGATTTTTTTAATTTTTTAATTTTTTTTTTTATTTTTTTTAATTTTTTTTAGTTAATTCAAGTTCCGAAAATAATATTTAAAAAAAGAATTTTTGGATTTTTCCATTTATTTTGCATTTTGAAATTATTTTTAGATTTGGTCTCACGGTCTCACAAAATTAGTATGGTCTCAAATGAACCTAAACCTATATATATATATATATATATATATATATATATATATATATATATATATATATATATATATATATATAAATAAAATAAATTAAATTAAAATATAAAAAAAAAATTAACTTTTATTTTTGATTTTTTTTTATTTAATATTTTGATTTTGACTTTTAAGTTTGACTTTTGAGTTTAATTTTTTAAATTTGACGTTTAATTTTTATCTTAGCTTCTAGTTGTACTTTTTAATTGATTTTATGGTCGACGAGGGAGTTGAAAACATGAAAGAGAGTCATCAGGATATCTTAAGACAAAATTTCAACATGTTCGATTATATCCCTGGAGAAACCCTCAAAACTCAGTTGCAACGATTTACTACACTTACTACCGAGATGAATATAGCCGAGATCTTCTTGACTAAGTCCGAGATAAAGAAAAAGCTGCTAAATTCACCTCCGAAATCGTGGGATATGAACGTGGCCATCATCAAGAAGACAAAAGATCTCAATCATCTTAGTCTTGCTGAAGTATTGAAGAACTTGATGCTTTAAAGTGTAGAGAAACAATGAGTTCTAAAAATATTCCGGTCACTGAAGTTTCATGTTCTCAATCATGTGAAGATACGATTGAATTTCTTCGGGAACAAATTGATTTATTAAAAAGGGAAGTTGAGGACCTGAGATATAAAGGATATCAACTCAGGAAAGGACAAAAACCCCTGAAGGCTGAATTAGAAGCAAAAACCAAGGACTTTAGAAAACTTCATGAAGAGTATAGCAACAAGTGTGAAAATTCTGATTATATTAAGAGACAAGTTGCTGCTGTAACTGAAGAACTTGACGCATTAAAAATTAAGTGTGGAAAAACTGATGTCAGTTTCAAAAATTATACTGCGTCAAGTCAGACAGTCGAGTGCTTATATGAAACCCAATTAAAATTCAAAGAAAATCAAAACAAGGGTCTAGGGTATGATAGTGTACCTCCTCCTTATAATCATAACTACACATCCATCCCTATGACACAGGACGAAACTGACAGGGAGCCACATCTTCAATATGGCAAACGAGCTGGATTTGTGTCAGGAGGAGTTATTAATATTGAAGATACTAATGTTGCTACTTCTTTTGCAGGCAAAGTAACAGAGGATGTGAACAAGGAGAGTTCTTCTGAACAAACAAACGACCCCTTGAACTTTGAATCTGTTACTTCTAATCAACCTGTCGTTGGTAAATACAGGCCACCATTTCAAGGTAAACAGAGTGCCTGTTGCAACTGTGCATATGGGAACAACAAGAGACAAGGCAAGGATATGCCACCAGGGGCAGGAAGAAACAACTTCACAGTGAAGAAAAAGACATGTTTTCACTATGGAACACCTGGACACATTGCTAGAAATTGTCCTAATCGTGCATACGTTCCCTACTATGCACAAGGAAGGAAAAATGCGCCAAGTGGGAGATACTTCAAAAGAACCCTTCCAGGTCACGTTCAGACAATGGTGACTGGAACGCGCAGCAGGCCAAGAATCAAACCCACAAGGCCAAGCATCCAACTCCCAAGAACAAGAAGGGAATGTTGGCCTAGAAGAATAGTTCAAGAGATGCTCCTGTGAAACCAAGACCGGTTAGGTCAAAGACATCTAGGCAGACGGCTTCAAGTTCCAAAGCAAGTGCCGAGGCACCCATCGGATCGAACAAGAAATGGGTTAAACCCGAATATAGATGGGTTCCAAAGGTGAAAACTCCCAACTCTTCTAATGACTCTAATATTTCATCGTCTTCTGTTTGTGATAAGCACGATATGTCATGGGAGAGAGTACCCTGCATTGATGACAAAGGTCGATCCAATTTCAAAATGGATTGGGTTCCAAAGACCAATTAATCCTGCTCTGTGTCGGAGCAGCTATGGAGGCATATAAACAGACTTCGTTTTGTTGGTAGTGGCTGCTCCTAGCATATGATAGGGGACATCTCTCAAATATACAACACTCATAACTTTGTTCGAGAGTTTGTGTCCTTTGCGGGAAAGGAAAGAAGGGAAGAAAAGAAGGGATCACATGGGGTTAGTGCTTAAAGAAGAATTTTTCGGATCTGTTTTGAGATTATGCGTGTTGTTTTCAGACCTTCTGGATGCAAATTCAATCGGTGACTTACGGTTTGAGTTTTCTTGTCTATACTCCTGAGTTTTTCTTAAGTTGATTCGCTTTAAAGACTAATTTTTGTTTTAGGATAGTTTAAATTTGCGCATTTATTTTCGTTTCTCTCCTATGCACAAATTTAGGGGGAGAAATAAAAACAAAACAAAAATTAGAAAATTTTAAAAAAAATCCAAAAACATTAGAAAATTGAAAAAAAAAATTGTTGGTTATTAAGTATGCTTGAGGGAGATGTTTTGGGAAGTGATATTATCAAGTGATAATAGGCAATCTGAGTCTGCGTAACGTACCCAAAGTTGAAGGGTCTATGCTCTGGTTTGATACGTCGACAGGCACGAAAAATTTTAAAATGGACATGACAAGGCAGAGTTGAACTTAGGAAATTTATAGACTTGACAAATCTTGACCTAGTTAGATCCATTCAGCCTGACAATATGACGCTCGGATAGGTTGAGCAGGGAGATATATATGAGAATCTACTCGTCACATGAATTGAAGCCATACTTGGAACCATGTTTTAACTTTTCCTCGATGTGCGGATTCTGTCCTTAATTCCGGTTGGATGGGGCGACTGGTAAATTCCGATAAATTAGGTATGTAGAAAATTGTTTTCTTTCTTTCTATCTGTTAGTCATATGTTGCACCCTTTTGCGTGATTGGAAGAGATCCGACCTGGATTGAAACATATGCAACTGTATTTCTCTACATGTTATATCTATGAAATTCCTCCTATATGTTAGCCATATGTTGTCTCCTTTGCGTGACCTCAAATCCGACCTGGTACACAGCATATGCAACTTTCTACATCCTAACCCCTCTAAAGTGATAAGTTATTAAATTCTGAATATATCTTCTCTATGAATGGTTGTCTGCTTACCCGGTGTAAGGAGTACTCTGGAAGTTCTTGATGGCTGGGGTATATTAGGAAGCGGGAAACACGTTCCAGTACACTTAAAAATTGAACTCATACAGATTGTCTGTAGATCTCGCTGCTCAATTTAGGTGGACAACAATATCCTTGGTCGTCGTCAGATGAATGGTCCTTGAGATATAGTATCTAAAGAATTAGGATCAGATATAAATTTTAGAATTTTAAGTTCACCCTGTCTTGTAACAAATAGTATGTCCTAAATTTGTCACAATTTTTCGTGTTTAAGTGGATAACAATATCGACGATCGACCAGACACAGATGTGAATATGAAAGGTACCGACAAGTGGATTAAGGTTGTCTAACAACTTTGATCCCAAATCACTCATAAATTTAGATATCATTTTATTTTTTGTCAAATTTGTCATAGTTTCTTCTACTTTAAATCTTAGGGGAGAATTAAAAATTAAAAATAATAATAAAAAAATCAGAAAAATTCAAAAATCAAAGAAAAATCAGAAAAATTAAAAATCCAAATGTAGTGTTATTTCTTGTTCAGAAAAATCAAAAAATCCAAAAATATTTTTGTTTCTGTTTTAATTTGTGTGCTAAGTTTTATTTTAGTTTTGTTTTGTCTTGAAAAGTGATTTCAGGTATAGATAAGACTCATGGATTTTGTCTTGAAGATTTCTGAGCCAAAGCCTCGTCAGTGAGCATCGAAGAATTCACATTCGAAGGAGCAAGAAATGAAGATTATTCTTTCAACATTCAATCCTTCAACCCTAGAAGAAAGGTCAAGCTGATTTGAAGAATATATGACGGATTGCATTGAAGCCTCCTCAATCAGTCTGCTGCTATCTTAAACCTGTTGAAGTGATCTAGAAGATTTGTTCTCTCTGAAGATTCTCAAGCTGAAAGCACCATCTTTCAAGAATCTGTACGTCAAGCCTCCTCACCCAATGTGCGTTCAATGCCAAATTCTAAAGAAAGCTTCAAGTCCTCAAGATGAAGTCATTCATTGAAGATTCATATGTTCATCCTGATGCTGTGAAGAAATCAAAGGTTAAAGCTGAAGCCAAGCTCTCATTGAAGATTGACAAGAAGAGGCAACTATTTTTTAGGAGGAGCTTTTTGGGTCAATTAAGAAAAGAAAGCTATAAACTAAGGGGGAGATTGTTGGGTCAAGATATGGTTTATACTTTGCTTTTCTGGGAAATTATATTTTTCTGTAATATATATGAATTTATGGTCTAGTTTACGGCTGAGTTTACGGCCGTAAACTCATTTACGGCCCATTTGCTTCTGGCCCATGTTCCCTTAGTATAGATAGAGGTGTTTGTTGGATTAGTGTCTAAGTCCATAACTATTTTGGTATGTACTTGACCCGATGGTGCATGGTCTTTTTGGGTTGCCTTCACCAAAGAAACTTGATAGGATGAATTATGGAGAGAAAGGATTAAATATGATTTATTAATATATTATGGGAATAATATATTAAAGGAGAAATCATATTGTTTAATTAATATTAGTCAAGAATTAATTGGTAACTAGTTTTGTGACTAAAAGGGATTAATTAAACTTAAGGGACTGGAATTGTAATTATAAGATAATTGCAATTTGGGCCACAGATTGCCTTATATTATAAGGTGGACGAATTCTATGGGGGAAGCCCATATGAAATCGTCCAAGGCCTTGAGGAAAGGGCTCCATGGGTTGCTTAGGGCTTAAGCATCCAAATTAGGGTTTCCTTGTTAGATAACCCTAATTGCCTCCTATATATATGGACCACTTATGGCCAAAAACGTGGCTAAGAATCCTTCTAGGGTTTGCACACGTTTTTGGGCAACCTCCATTCTCTCCTCTTCATCCTCTTGCTCTTGGTGTTTGTGATCCATTAGAGGAGTGACATTTGTGACTCTAAGCTTTCTAAAGTCAATACAAGGAGGAATTCAGATTGTTATTGCTACATAACAATCAAGGTATGATCTTAAACCTATTCTCATGTTAATATGATTACTTGAATGCTAGAATTAGGGTTTATAGTCTTGGATAATTTGCATGTACAATAGAGAAACCTAGATCCAAGAATTAGGGTTTGTATGAGCACATATGATGTTCTTATGACCAAACCCATCAGTGGTATCAGAGCCTAGACTGGTTTCAATTGTATTGATGCATTACATGTTCAAAAAATTCGATTTTTGATGTTCTGGAGGCTGGACTCGCCGAGTCCATAGTTGAACTCGCCGAGTCCGTGCTGACTCGACGAGTCAACTCGTCAGATGGAGCATATCTCGGGAATTCTTGCTGTTTTTGCTTTGGGAAAGTTACCTTATCATATTAGATCAATATAAATCCGATTTTATGATATATTTGACTATATTCTTGATCTAATTGAAGATATTTATCAATTAATAAGATAATTGTTTCCTTATGTGATAATTGATTAATTATTTTGACTAAATTGATAAATTGTTTTGCAAGAAATCATTAAATAAATCAAATATGGATAATTATGTGATTAATTGTTAATTTAGATTATTTGTTATTTGATCCTTGTTGTTATGAAAAGTTTCATATTTTCCCCTTTAGGTTTTATAGTTTAAATTTGAACCCAAAAGTTTTATAGTTTTGAAATTTAAATAGTTAAAACCCTAATGTTTTGAAAAAGGTTTCAAAACTTGCCCTCAAGTTTTGGAATTTAAATTTTGATTAATTGTTTAATTTTTATGTATATTTAAATTCTAAACCCTAATGTTTTGAAATGTTTCAAAACTTGCCCTCAAGTTTTGGAATTTAAAAGTTGATTAAAAGTTAAATTAGGAATGTTAAATTCTAAAACCCTAGTAATGTTTTGAAAAAGTTGAAATCACACCCTTATGGTTTTATTAATTAATTAAGGTGTATAGTTAAAAGAAGTTTAATAAATCCATAAAATTTTAGGTTTACAATTTAATTGAATTAAAAGTATAATTGTTAAATTTGATCACCTAGTGTTTTAAAAGTGTAAAATGCACCCTATACTATATATAACAATAAAAGTCTAACATTATATATATGTATGAGTAAAAGTCAGTCTTACCGTTAGTAGGCCTCATTCACGAAGCTGGTCTATACGGGGTGTTTAAGGAAATTGCCTATAATATGGTGATTGAATGGGTATCCACTCTTACCCACCGCACTCTTGACTAGTGGAGGGTCGTTACCCGAACGGGTAGGATAGGACGAAACCTTCCATTATAAGTATAATGAAATACAAAAGTAACTAAATGTTTTTACAAATTCCCAATCTTAGTTACTTAGGCAAAGTGAATTGATGCAATTCCATGAAATTACACTTTGTGCCCTTGCGAAGACGTTAGTGGAGCGTGTGTGGTTTACCGGCACACTAAATGGTTCTAAGCAAAGGTAGCAAAAGGTGACTCAATGTTTGTCATAGTTCGGTGGAGCGTGTGTGGTTTACCGACACATCGAATAGGTGACTATAACATGTGAGGGCACCATGTAAGTTTGCATGGTTATTCACACCCGCTTTGTGATCCTCGGCATCCCAGTCACAAACAAGAGGGGCATATCGAGATTTAAACATGCCATTGAAATGTTCAATGAATCTTAAAGGATCTAGGAGTTTTCATAGATTTAAAACTTAAATTTCTTTTTTGTTTTTCATGGTGGAAATTAGTGAATCGTCATTCACTTACCTTCAAATATTCTGCAACTAGATTACGACATCCCTTTTCTAGGTTGTAGCGTATTGTGTTGGGTCCTAGCCTTAGTATCTCATTTGGGTGATTTACTAAGGACTCAATCAATCAACTAACTTGAATATGTTTTTCTCCCATTTTGTAGATGTCAAAGTTCGACAACTATGATCTTCCCAAATCCCGTGGAACAAGCATTCCACATGAAGATGGTATTCCACGATTCGATCGAGGAACAAGAAATCATGATTCACTTCCTCCACTTCCTCCAATTGTTCTCCCTAACCCACAAGATCGAAGAATTGAAAGGTTCAATATCACTAAGGCCCTATTGGAAATGAAACATGAAGATGGTAAATCCGTGTGTGCCCACATTCTAGGAATGAAATCACACATTGATAGGTTGATAATGTTGGGTGTGTCATTCCCGGATGAGTTGGCTGTGAATTGGGTTTTGCAGTCATTTCGTGAATCATATAATGAGTTCAAAAGAAAGTATTATATGATGGATCATGACGACAACCTCATTGACCTAACTTACATGCTCATTGCTGCTGAATCAGAAATTATTTGGCGAAACAATGGAGCGTATTTGTTGGGAAAGTCAACCGACCATGCTTCCGAGGATGTTCTAGGAGAACCGACCTGCGTTTGCTGCCAAAAGAAAGGGTGTTGGATACAAGTCTGCCCAAAGAGCCTGAAGAATCGGGAAGATGGGAGAGTCAAAGAGTATGGCTGCGCTTCAGGTAAAATCCACTATCTAACTCCGTTAAGTACCTATTCATTGTTTCTTAATACATGATGTGATAAGATTGCATTTGAATGTTTTGCAGGATCGGTGAAAAGAAAGGAAGCTTGGTGAAAGAGCAAGATGAATCTAATTAAAAGAGTGGATCTTGATCGCATGGACTTGAAGATTAGATTTTGAGCTCAGATAGTTATGATAAAGTTGTTACAAATTGTTTTTAATACATAGTTTTCAATGGATTTTGCGTTGTAAGGACAAATGTTTTCCGCTGCTTTTATAAATAAAATAAATTTTGTTTGACTTATTTATTTATTTGTTTATTTCCTTGCAATGAAATCGTTATGAAAATTGATGTTTACATATTTCTACAACGAATGGATATGATTCTTATTTATGGAAATGTCGAGAATTTACCAAATAGGGAGAGTTTCTCATCGCCCAAATTTCAATTGGACAGAAATTTGGAATCACGCAACTTGGTTGCATGATGAATGAGAAATTTCATATTTGGAAATTAGACTAATTCGTTGACAAAGTGTCAAGTGAAGGACTAGGAGATCGAGCACACAAATTTGTGTGTTGATCAAGGTCACCATAAGAGTAACAAAGATATTCGTCATGATTTACTAAAGGTTTAGTAAATATGATTATACTTATAAGATTAAGTGTAATTCGGAATTGGTTAAAAAGGTTTAAATCAATAACAAAACGAATAAGAAGAATCAAGTAGGCAGAAAGATAAAAGTTTCTCCATTCTAAAAAGAAGGGAGAGTACCTTTTATGCTTTATGATAGGTCTTTATGATTAAGAACCATATCTTAATTGATCCTCTAAGTGAGTCTTAGTACAAATGTATGTCTAAGTAGAGGAATCAAGAATTGAAGAAATGATTAAATCAAGAAGTCAATCATACTTTGTTCCAAAACAAGTCTTAGAGTTAAGATTGTGACAATGAGTGACAAGTATTAAAAGGTTTATAACGTTCATCAAATGTGGAAAGTTGTGATGTCTTGGATAAGACAAAGACCAACTAGGACCAATTTATGAAGTGCTTTGATAAAAACTACACTAACTCTTGAATATTTGTTTGTCAAGAAATGTTTATTGACAAGAGAATCTTATATGTCAAGGAGTCAGTGGGAGTCTTAATGGTCTTGAAAAGTTTCAAGAACAAATCAAATAAACCTTATCGATCATCATTAGCACACGAGTTGAGGTTGACAACCTATCGTGTTAACATTATTTTCTTTCTGTGCTGTTCCAATTGAGTTAATTATGCATGTGAGTCCTATGAGTTCTCATTTTGAACGCATAAAAGGCAAGGCACCTTAATCAATGAAAGGTACATTGATAGGAAAGGGTGAGCTGCTTAACTACTTGGAAGACATGGTGGGAAGCTGTGCTACTAGAAGGCAAGAAAGCAAGATTAAGAAAGTTCGGTCCATATGATTTTGAATTTGTCGTAAACTTTGGTTTTAACAAATTCACATGGATAGGAACAAATGCACCGTTTAAATCTAAGTGTCATAAGATTTCCTTCTTCATGAAAATGATTGTGAGGAAATTCTTTCACTAAGAAAGATTTTAAGAAGATAGTGATTGTAAAATTGCATTCTCGAATTCGATTATGGTTATGGTATCCCTTTCCATAATTTGAATTGTGAGGTTTGGCAATTAGTCTTAATTGTTTAGACACACATATGAACTATGAAAGGTAAAGGTTTATAAGTTCAAGAAGCCTTGATAAAAGATTATTAAAGCACTAAGTATTAGAAACATGAACTTAAGAAATTCAATAAGTATTGTTTTTCTGAAAGTTAAGATGTTTATGAATACATGTTGAAGCTAGTGGGAGCATAAGTGCTATGTTTTATAATAATCATCATGATAGTGGGAGCATAAATGTTATGATTGTATGATTATTAAGGCACGTATTGCAAGTTGGCAATATTAATTATAGAAAACAAGAGTTATACCTAGCAAAGTCGTAAGGGTTGTAAAGTTGTTTTGCTATAATTAAGGGAGAGAATATTATGCTTCATTTCAAATCTAAAGGCTTAGGTTGAGAAATGTTAATAAATTTAATCAAAGGTACATAGTGTGTTCTTAAAATTTCGATTATGATTATGGCATTCCTCTTCACAATTCGAATTTTGAGAACATAGCAAATAAAACATTATGCGTCATGTCCCATACGCTTCAGGTATAGGATCGATTGCAAATGATTTAATATTTGACCATTCTAAAATTTTCCAAATGTCTAGCGCATTTAGAGGGAAAAAGGACTAGAATCGGTGTTGACTAAAATAATTAAACAACTATCAAAGGACAATCCAAAGTTCAACGAGGATTGGTTGCTTATGAGTAGTTGGAAGTATGGTATTGAATGGACCATATCGACATTATTATGAATAGAAAAGATTCTATTAATAAGTTGTCATATGGAAATTATGGAAATGTTTCCATATTGGATGGACCATATCGACATCATTACGAATAGATAAGATTCTATTAAGAATGAGTTGTCATACGGAAAATATGGAAGCGTGTCCATATTGGGAAATGAATATTGAAAATCTATGTCTAGATTAGAAACTTTTATGCAAAAGGATGTTCAAAGGAATGTACTTTGAGTGAGAGACATCATATCTAAGAAATTGTCCTGTAACAATCTCCGATAGAAGATTTTTGTAATATCATTGGCAATAGTCTTTGTGACTTTGGTGCAGTGACATTACGAAAGAATCATTGCATAGAATGTTAGAATCTAGCATATTCTATAAGTAGCAAGAATTTGATATTCTTTCACTTTTGAAAAAGGATTTGGAGTTGTGAAATTAGAATGATTGGAAATGTGTTCAATTTGATCTATTTCACAAAGTAAGAACCATAGGTAAACATTGTGTGGATGCTAGGAACACGAAACAAGTGTAATAATTCAATTAAGAAGTTTATTACCCGAAACGAAAAATAATGAGTAATCGATATGGTGATAAATAAAAGGAGTTTTATTTATACTCAAAGGTTTGAGGCCATATGGGATTAGTATTATTCTTGTGTTTCACTTTGCATGTTTTGACTTCCAGAATAATTGAGTTTATTAAGGATAATCGAATTATTCAAACGGGCCACAGTTGTTCATATGTTGGAAGTAGATATGAATGAAGATTGTCGTGAATTGGTGTGTGGATTGTCTAGAAGAGTATTAGACATAAGCAAATGTTTACAGCAACGTTCATAAGTGCTTACAAATATGATTTGAGCATTGGATTAAACCCACGCTCACTTGGATCACTCCATGAATTGTATCATGGGTGATTGGTGAGACGATAACATCTTATATTCTTGAAACCGAGATGTGTGAGTTGTATCTTGCAAATCGGTTGCACATTGATAATATGTAAATGCACTAGTAACTTGGTGTTATAAAACATATTATTGTGTGTGATTCGGTGAGTGAGTGCAAGCAAGCATTGTATCAAAGTTTATCCGTTCCTTTTATTCAAAGTAGAATAAAAGCGATATCTTTAGGCCCCTCGATGATTTAGTGATGACAAACGTAAATGCTCAGTCGGGCTAGGGCTAATTTGATTTGTTCAATTAGTCAGTCGTCATAAATCGGAAATCGAGATATAGTAAAAAGAGAATGATTTGAAATCATATCTCATACGATATCTAGAATGGAGGAATATATGATCCCTTATCTAAAGGACACGCGTATCTGATAGGATCAGAGTTGACAGAGGCTTTGGAAAGCTACGATTGCAGATCAGGATCTCAAGACATACGCAGAATAGTTATTAGACTTATCCAATTGGGAGACTGTTGGATTAGTGTCTAAGTCCATAACTATTTTGGTATGTACTTGACCCGATGGTGCATGGTCCTTTTGGGTTGCCTTCACCAAAGCAACTTGATAGGATGAATTATGGAGAGAAAGGATTAAATATGATTTATTAATATATTATGGGAATAATATATTAAAGGAGAAATCATATTGTTTAATTAATATTAGTCATGAATTAATTGGTAATTAGTTTTGTCACTAAAAGAGATTAATTAAACTTAAGGAACTGAAATTGTAATTATAAGGGAATTGCAATTTGGGCCATGGATTGCCTTATATTATAAGGTGGACGAATTCTATGGGGGAAGCCCATATGAAATCATCCAAGGCCTTGAGGAAAGGGCTCAATGGGTTGCTTAGGGCTTAAGCATCCAAATTAGGGTTTCCTTGTTAGATAACCCTAATTGCCTCCTATATATATGGATCCCTTATGACCAAAAACGTGGCTAAGAATCCTTCTAGGGTTTGCACACGTTTTTGGGCAGCCTCCATCCTCTCTCCTCTTCATCCTCTTGCTCTTGGTGTTTGTGAACCATTAGAGGAGTGACATTTGTGACTCTAAGCTTTCTAAAGTCAATACAAGGAGGAATTGAGATTGTTATTGCTACATAACAATCAAGGTATGATCTTAAAACTATTCTCATGTTAATATGATTACATGAATGCTAGAATTAGGGTTTATAGTCTTGGATAACTTGCATGTAAAATAGGGAAACCTAGATCCAAGCATTAGGGTTTGTATGAGCACATAGGATGTTCTTATGACCAAAACCCATCAGTGTTAGGGTGAGGAGTAGAGATTGATGAACTAGAAGGAGTTTACAGCCAGAGAGAAAGGAACGTTTGTGTGGGTGAATCTTGTGTAAGGAACTTAATTCATATTATCAATACATTCAAGATTCATAATATTCTTCTTCTCCTTCTCTTCTTATTTGATCTGACATCATCCGTTTGATTGGTATTCCGCACCATCAAATGGATCTGACTTATACACAGGAAAATTAGGGACTTACACCAAGACATGGGCGGAGTTAGGAGTAGGAGTAGGAGTGGTAACAACCGATTTACCTTTAAGACCACTTTCGGGGGTCTTCAAAAGTCCTTGAAGTTTGTTGAGGGTAACTTCCTCCTTGTTCATGTGATATGTTATTCGGAATTGATCATAAAAAGAAGGTAAGGAGTGTAAAATGATGTCAATTGCCAACTCCTTGGGGAAGTTCACATTTATTTTCAACAAACGGTTCACATACGTTTGCATTTTCTGCATGTGGACCGTGATGGGTTCACCATCCTTCATCCGAGTTGTTATCATGGTGGAGATGATTTCATACCACTCTTGAAGAGAACTTTGATTGTAGCGGTCCATCAAGTCCTGGTGCATGTCAAAACGGTAAAAGTCCTCATAGGACTTGTGGAGCTCGGCTCTCATCGTGGCCAACATGATACATGCCACTTTAGTGGCATATCTTTCATGTGCTCGGAATTCAGCGATCTCCTGTGGAGTAGCAGAAGACTCATGAAGTTCCTTAAGCTCCTTGTTGAGGACATATTCCTTGTCCTCATAACGAGTGACCATCCTGATGTTTCGAATCCAATCCATAAAGTTGGAACCATCGAAGATGACTCTCCCACAATGATTCATGAAAGAGAAGGAGCTTGTATGGTTTTAGCTAGAAGCAACATTGTTGGAAGACATCTGAAAAGGAAGAAAGACAATTTTATATTAGATATAAAGTTATTCTTAATAAAACACCCAAATGTAATATTAAGGTTAGGACCCAACACAATATTTTATAACTTAGAAGATGGATGCCATAATCCAAGCTATATAATATTTGAAGGTACGTGAATATACGGTTCACCAATTTCCACCATGAAAAACGAAATAAATTATTAGGTTTTAATTGATTTTGAAGCTCCTAGATTCTTTTGAGATTCATTGAACTTTTCAATGGCATGTTTCAAACTCGAATGTGCCCTTCAAGTTTTGTGACTGGGATGCCGAGGATCACAAAACAAGGTGTGAATAACCATGTAAATTTACTTGATACTCTTAATGTTTATCACCTAATCGATGTGCCAATTAACCACACGCGCTCCACCGATCTATGATAAACCTAAAGTCACCCTTTTCCTACCTTGTTAAATCCAAGTTAGTGTGTCGGTTAACCACACACGCTCCACTAACGATTTAAGCAAAGTGAAAAGTGTAATTTCATGGGTTAGCACCAAATTCACATTTTCCTAAAGTAACTAAGATTGGGAATTATAACACATTTAATTACTTTACAATCATCAAAGTTTTAATGAGGCTTAAATTCATTATCCTACCCGTTCGGCTAACAACCCTCCACCAATTAAGGAAGTGGTAGGTGACAGTGGACACCCATTAAACTGCCATTTTATAGGCAACAACCTTATATCCCCTCATAGACCGGCTTCGTGAATGAGGCCTACTAACGGTAAAATGACTTGTTCTTATATATATATATATATATATATATATATATATATATATATATATATATATATATATATATATATATATATATATAAACTTATAACATTATAAAGTATAAGGGTTGAATTTTAACTTTTAAAATTCTATGGGTTGGAACTAAAGTGACTTTACATGTTCCAAATTTTGAGGGCAAGTTTTGTAACTTTCAAAACTTTTCAACTTCATAACTTATGATTTAATGGTTTATTAAAATGAAGACTCTTCATTTTTCATGTAACTTATGTGTTCTTTAATGGACTTTAAAAGAAAGACTTTTGGCAATCCATAAGTTGAGGACAAATTATGGATTCCATTAAAACACATCAAGATCAAGAAATAAACTAACAAACCATTTGCAAATAATTCCTATGATCTTCTAAACTCATAAGTGTATGAACATTCATATCAACAATTTCAAGAATCATAAAAACACATACAAAACTTGAAAATTTGATATTAGCCATTGTAAATGGATTAGCATAACTCAAAACTTGAAAATTTGATATCAGCCATTGTAAATGAAAACTTGAAAAGTTTTATAAGACCAAAATAGTTTAGCGTAATGTTTCTAGTCCATTTCCAGCACGAAAACTAAAAAATCTGCACTTTGGGCCTCCTACTCGTTGAGTGCAAGAACTTACTCGACGAGTAGGATGAAATAACACATGGACTTTTCGAGTCCCCCCATGGAGCCCGCAAGTTTACTCAACAAAATGTAGAAATCTTGAGTTTGTTGAACAATTTGCATCAAGTATCAGGAACCAATGCCTAGGCTCTGATACCACTGAAGGGTTTTGAGCATTCTAACACTCCTAAGGTATACATGCAACCCTAGAAACCTTGGATCTATGTTTTACTAAGATACATGCAATTTTGATTTTTCCAAGGTTCTTAACCTATCTAGCATAGCATGGGGAACATGAAACATAAAAGCTAGTAGGAGAACATACCTTTCTTGTTTCTTGGATTCCTTGAGAACTTTGTGAGCCTAGCACCTCAAGTGTGATGCCTCAATTGTTTCACACAACACCACAACTCTTGGAAAAACTTAGACAAATTACACTATCACTCAAAATCGGCTAGCCCTCTTGTTCTACACATAGTGCCGATTTTGGTAGCCCATGGGGTCCTTTTATAGTGGTGTTACAAGTAGGGTTACACCATGTAAACGCTAATTAACATGGATTTTCATATTCCATGATCCATGGGTTTATAACCTCCATGGACTATCCATGGAGCACCTTATGGGTCTTAGCCCACTTCAATAAACCATGAATCATTAGCCCACTATATAAGAATGCATGATTTACACAATCAACCCCATATATTTAATTAGTCTCCTTTTGATCACTAAATTAATTTTAAATTAATTCTTGATCAATACTAATTAAATCATATTAATAATATATTAGAACTTATAATATATTAATAAACAATAAATGTCCTTTCTCTCATTTAGTCTATCCAAGTGTTATAATGCCATGAAACCCAAATGGACCATGCCAGCCGGGTCAAGTACTTACCAGAAATAGCTATGAACTTAGACACGTAATCCAACATCTACCTGTTTGTAGGTCTGGAAAATTATGGGACTTCATATTTATAGCAGTAGCGCTTCGGATTCGACAGTTAAGGAATCAGTGACTTGATCAGCACTAGAAGGTTTAACTCTCGGCTTGTCTCTTGTATTGAAATGTGTTCATGGATTTGTTATCTTTAAGACGATTCTTCTACTCTAAGAGTTACCAAGTCCATAAGATAATCAAATGTTTATATTATCTTTATGGAGGAAACATTCCCATGGTTTAAATGAAATGAAAACAAACATAGAAACCATTTGTTGCTTACCAATCTCAAAGTCCATTACTTAACCAAGAAATTGATCAACAAAAATATATGTTCATTCATCTAAGCTCATGATTGAAGATTAACAAACATAAAAAGATGTTTAACTAGAAAATATTTCCATAAACTTCAAACACAAGGTAATAATAGTCTTCAAAACAACCAATCATCCATGAGATTAAACCCTAATCAACCAAATGAAAATCTAGCCAAGCATGACCAAGATAAGAGAAATACAAGGTAGTTTAGAAATACCAAACATTTTTTTAAGTGCAAGATGGAAAGAAATAACACTAGTCTTCAAAATCTTCAAGTCTTCCAAAGCCTTCTTGAGAGAAAAGTGTTCATTTTAAGTCTTGATGATGAATAATGCTTGAAATCCCCAACAAAAAGTGTTTAATCCCGGAATCAAAAGCTCCCCAAAAGCCATCCACCAACCTTCCAAAAATAGGGTCAAAGAGTCAAAGCCCGAAATCACTTTAGCACGATCCATGCAGACTGCATGGGTCTCGCTGATTGTGGGACTTAGCCCATTTAAAATATATTCCAGCCCAACCTTTTAATTCACACTTTAGCCCACATGCGTAACTCTTGGGAGCCGAATTAAACTGTTCCAAAGCCTCCAATGATGGTCCAATGCTCCTTTTTTCATTCGTAGCTCGAGTCCTCATCCTAAGATTAAGTCCAACGCACTTCTTTCTTATATTGACACTGAGCTCAATTGCACCACATCAAGTCCACAAGAAAACCGCAAGCCTCCAAAAGTCTCGCACTCCTTCCATACCTCCAATGACGAATAGTCTTTGGTAAATCCTACAAATAAGCTCAAATGACAGGAAAGCACCCGATAAAGGAGAAAAATAACAAAAATATAAAATATGCATGAAGATTAACTAAAATGAGATGGTTTTAACTAAAAATAAAATATGAAAAGAAGTAATAACAATGAAACTATCAAGACCCCTTTGAGTGTAATGTCTTTTAGAATTGGTCCCTAAGGGGAAAAATTGCCAACTTCAAGAAAGTTGGAGTACGCTGGGCGTACTCCTTGTATGTTGGGCATACTAGTGCATGTTGGATCGTGAATTTAACCTACATACGATAGTGTAACGCCCATGTTTCTAGGCTAGGCATTAATATTGACAAAATGGTCTAGGATAACCTTTGTAACTCATTTAGAAGAAATGAAAAGGAATTATGTGAATTATGTGTTTTATGCTTAATTATTAGGGTTTAATTAATTAAGAATAAAAATAAGCGTCAAAATTAAAGTGTGAGATAAGCCCAATATCTTTACATAAAGTTGTAGTGGCCGAAACAAGGATTTCGAGGATACAAAGAATACTAAAATCCAAGTTATAACGAAGAAGTTATGACCTGTCGAAGTTTCGTGACAAAACCGGCACGATGTCGAATGTCGTAAAAAGTGAGTTTTTGATAAACTACTTTTTAGCCTTAGTGATCTAAACGAAAGTCATAGTATTCGTTAAACCGAGAAGTTCGATAAAAACAACTCCCAAATCTGACTTTGTATGACGAAGTTATGATTTTTCGAAGTTTCAGCTTAACAATAGATAGCTAAAAACTTGAATTTTAGATCGAGCGATTTTTAGCCGACACAACCTAAATGATAATTGAAGGTCTCGTCATTAGTAGCACAACGGTAAAAAGTCTGACGAAAACGGACGTCGGATGAAGAAGTTATGAATTTTTAACGGATTTTCTGTCCCGGTTTGTTAAAAATAGTAATAAAAAAATTAAATTCAAAATTAGTTGACGAAGTCTAAATGGAAGTTGTAGAGCATAATTTTAGCTACGCGTGCATATAAAGAACGTCAAAAATGGAGCTCGTATGCGAAAGTTATGATTTTCGCAAGTTTGGCACAAAAATAAAGAAAAAATGGGAAAAACCGGGCAATTTCGCATGCCACGTCACCCTCGCACGTGGCAGCTACTGAGTGGACCGAATCCATGCGTGGCACCTCTTGATTGGACCGCAGCCGAGGTCCACTTAGAAGCCAACAGCTTCGCATGAGATGCCCCGGAGACACCCCTCGGACACCCCTTCGCATACGTGGACTCTTCTCATTGGACCGAGGCTGCTGACCACTCCGAAGCTCGCAGCTGACCAGTCCGAGGCTCGCCAAAGCAGCCACCTGGTCTGAGCCACGCAGACGCGTGCCATCCCCTCCTCGGTTCGGATCTGAGCCTTCGGTCCTCCTCCCCAATAAATAGCAGCCATGCGAGACTTCCCGGGTAACTTTGGAAATTTGCCATTTTTAACCCCTTTTCCCATATTTTCTTCATATTAACATCCCCCAAAGCCCTGGTATCGATTATAAGCCCCAGAATACGCCACGAAGCACCCGACAATCCCGGAAAATTTATCTTTTCGGTTTCAAAGCCCGACTTTTGCAGAGCCCGGTTTCTCAATAAAACTCTCGGTTTTATTAGAAACGATTGTTCTAGGAAACGAATTGTTGTCCGATTATCATCAAATCAAGTGAGTGTATAGTCACTTTCATTTTACACATAGATATGAAGTATTTACCTTATAATACATGCTATGTGTAAATATATTAATTGTTTATTTGAGGTGACTGTTGAGTTGACGTTTTATATAAGTTTTAAACTCTATAAGTATTTTATCTACAAATATGTTGGGTAGAACATGGGTAGATAATGATGTGTGATAAAATAAAATTGAGGAGAGGCCTTGATGAGTTTTGAGATCCACTCATCTAGCGCAGTTTGGATGACGACCACAAACTTTCTAGACAGTCCAGTGGGAAACATTAGTAGGTCCGCAACCTGTAGGTGTTAATGAACTGAGAGTGTTCATTTATTGTACTCCATCCCCCTCATGGTTGCCTTTAGGACATGTATGGCTGAGGAAACCCCTTAGCAGTAGTGTTCATCCCGATAATATTCTTTAGGCTAGGTCCCTTGTGATAGGTGTTTAGGGGCATAAAGTGAGGATATTTGGAATGGGTAATCAGGGTTATTGTTGATTGATGAACTTAGTAAGTTTATTATTATTGTGGGTTGAAAACCCTATATGCTCACCAGGCTCCCAACCCTGATCCACTCAGCTTTTTATGTTACAGGTAGTGGACCCCAAGCATAGTCGGAGGACAATGAGGGATTTTTGGATTATAGGCCAGTAGTTGTAAATAACTGTTGAAAGGCTTATAATGTCTTGTTTACGCTTTTGATCTGTATCGGAACATGACATCCCGAGGTTTTGATATGAAATGAAACTATACATTTCTTAAACAAAGTTTTGATAAACTTTTATCATGTTTTGTTTGGGAACAAATTCCGCAACATCTTTTAAAAAGATTTCTCTGATTTTTTTTAAAAAGCATAAATTAAATCGGTCTTTTCTGGCCGAGAAATTAGGGGATGTCACAGATAGGCATATGTCGAGTATGCATGACGTACGTGTGGTTTATGAAACCCTAATTTCTAGGATGTTGTACCATGTTTAAACCTTATGATAGCCTCTTTCGGTCATGTTTAGGCAGCCTCCACCCTCCCTTGTCCAGAAATGAAAACCCTAGTGAGTTCTATAGAGTTTTGAGCCATAGAGTGTGTTTTTTGGTGCTTTGTGAAGGAGAAGAAGAAATGGACCATTTGGAGTTGTGCTTGGAGGTTGAGGATCTGGGAGTACTTCATCAGTTGCCACTCTTTTGAGGTAAAAAGCTTCTGGCTTGCTAATCTATGATGCTAGATCTAGTTATGTGCAATTTTTTGCTTTTTTGAGTCCTTGGAAATGATTGTTGAGCCTCTTGATTCACTCCATAAGTGATTGATGGTAGATCGAGGGTTCTTTTGGTCCCTTTGTACATAAAAATGCACGCTTGAAGGTGTTTATGGACTCATTCATGTGTTAAGACCCTTTGTTAAGTTCTTTTGAGATTTAGACCCCCCTTAAGCCGTGCATGCATGTATAGTTGCCAACTTTACGTGATAAGCCACCTTAAGGAAGTCAGATTAGTATGAAGCTAGGGTTGAGCGAATTGCAATGCTTGGTCCAGGTAATATTTATTTTTTTCAAGTTTTTATGGTTCTGAACTGGAACTCGACGAGTTGGCGAGCTCCAACTCGTTGCGTAGAGATTTTTTTTGACGTGGATTAAGGACTCTACTCGACGATTGGGAGCCCCAACTCAACGAGTAGGCGCTGGAAAGGACAACCCTAATTTTATAGGTTTTGCACCCTATATAAAGAACTTATGTTCCATTTGTGGCCTCCGTTATCTCCTTTACAGTCCAAAAGCAAACCATAATTGACCTAAAACTCTATATTAAGTATGTGTAAGGCTAAAGAGTGTGTGTTTGGTGTATTTCTTGAGTAACTCAAAGATTTAAAGAGCTTGGAACGAAAAGGAGCCTATAGATCCAAGATCTACTCAATTGTAGCAACCATTTGAAGGTAAAAAGCTATTACCTTGATCTTTCTCTTTTTAGATCTATCCATTCAATAGATTAGGGCCTTTTTAGCCCACTTTGGACCCATTTTTGGAAGTGGGGCATAAATTGAAGTTGTAACTTCAGATCTGAACTCCTCTAAGCCCCCATAGTCATAAAGCTATCGAATTTATCAAGCTTTGGCCTTTCTCCATGCCCTAAACCTATTATTAAGTATGTTTTAGCATTTTAGTCTCTTGAAGCCTTGCATGCACATAAAGTTGGCAACTTGATGTGCTAACTACAGCCTAGGGCACTGAATCTGTAGTTTGGAGCTTTATATTCGACCTAAAAGGGACTGAATAGGTTATGACTGGGAAAACTAGATGAGTTGCCCTGGAAACTCGACGAGTTAAATCGAGTTACCTACTTTCCGGTTACTGAGTGAACTCGACAAGTTGATGAGACAACTCGGCGATTTGGCTAGGTTTTTTCTCGGTTTTTGAACATTGAAGGGAATCTACGAGTTGCTAGATGCACTTGACGAGTTAGGGTCAACATGGACCGTTGACCTTGACTGGTTACTTTTACTTTGACCATGGTTGACCCAGTATGACTTTGAGGGTATTTTTGGTATTTCGGGATTTTGAAAAAGCTAGTCTCATGATCGTTGTAGGAAGTTGAGTTGGTGCTGCAAGTTGGGACTTTTCTTATCGGTTCATCATTTCATGAGAGGCGAGTCTCCTCACTATACCAATGGGTCGAAGGCACCAAGGCTGGCCCATTTTGTGATATGTGGTACCATGGTTGACGTAGAAATATGTCGGAAACTAGTTTGTTATATGTTATGTGATATGCTAGTTGTTATGTGGTACTTTCATTAAAGACCATGGAGGGAGCCCATGACACTTGGATATCAGACCATGTAGGGGAGCCCATGGATTTCCAAGTAAATACCATGGGAGGAGCCCATGGCACTTTGATATCAGACCATGTTGGGGAGCCCATGGCATTCCAGGTAAAGACCATGGGGGAGCCCATGATACATAGGTGTAAGACCCTGGGGGGAGCCCATGGCATCGATATATGTTTATATGCATGGATTATGAGATTCATATGGATTGTATGATTATGTGGATTATGAGGGGTATGCTCTGGGGAAGTCACTAAACATTAGCTTACAGTTTGTTGGTTGTTTCAGGTACTTCAGGATGTAAGGGCAAGGGCCCTGCTTAATGGTGCGGCATGCACTCTACTCAAAGACACTTTGATTTATGAATAATTTATCTAATGTAATGGATTTTGAAAACAATTGTGAGTGGGATTCTATAATTTATGAAATTGATTTCCTTATTTAAAAATGAAATATTTTATTGAAAATTTGGGCTATTACAAGTTGGTATCAGAGCCTTGGTTTGAGGGATTCAGGCACACCCTCGACGTGTCAGAACTTAAACTAAGGAAATGGTAAAAATTGTTTTGAAAATCAAATTTAAAAACTTTTAAACCAATTTCTTATAAGAAAGAAAGAGAGTGCAATGCCCGTAATCGGCCGACTTCAAGTAAGTATTTTCCTAGTATGTTAGCCATGCTATATTGATATTTGGAATGTGATAATCGTATGAATCTTGCTATGTGTATGCTTTCAAAATTGTATAAGGTTAGGGTCTTATATCCCCAAAATAGTTGATTTGGCCTTATTTCATGTTCCTTGTCTGCTTGTAGTCTTAGAGTAGCGTATGTTATTTGAAAGCCTATTTGATTTTGTTCTGTGTATAATTGCATGCATAAGGCAACATTTTATGATTGATTTGAGTTTTGGTTTGATGGGATAGAGCAAATCTTAGCGTAGCCTAGTATTTGAGCTATTCAGTAGTTATGAGATATGTGTTGTTCTAGGGCGAATTAGAGTTATCAAGTAGAGCCTTGGGGAAGGTATAGGTAGGTGTGGAAGGTAGTATTGGGCTCGTACTACTGAAAGCAAATGACGTGTAGCCCAACTAATGTTAGATATAGAGGCTAAAAGGAGAACCAATGTTGAAGGATTCCATTTTTAAATATCCTGATCATTATGTCTTATGATATTTCAGTGTAGTATGGTGATGACACGACACAGAGCATGGGGATCAGGATCAGGTTCTTGGTCGGATTGTGCTACTGAGCCCATTGATGAGAGGTTGCATGAGCTTATCGTAGCTGTCACACCCCCAAACCAAGGATGGCGGAAACGTCCGGGGGTGGAGGACTTCATGTAGAGTATCACAACAATGAGTATAATAGTGCTCAAAGTAAATACAACCATCATAAATATAATTGAAAAAGTTACACCAAAGTATATGTTTACATGATTCAAATCAATTACATTATGATACAAAATGAACTGTTCGACGATTTATCGTCCCATCCTCAAAACGTGGTTGATTTCCTGTTTCACTGAATTCCTGAGAATACAAGTAGTTTTGAAAAGTGTCAACACAAAGGTTGGTGAGTTCATAAGCTTTTGACAGTAAGAGTTTGAAAATCGATCTTTGTAAAGAGATGTATGATACCAAGAAAAATCCAATATTTTCCTTACAAAAGTTATGTAGTCCTAAATACCAGGACCGAAAATGAACAACTATTTGTCATACTTAAAGATATAAAAGTGGTTTTAAATCGGCATAAAACCCTTTCTGATGTGAGAAAAATCCCGTAATGAATGATGTGTAGTCTTAAATACCAAGACCAAAAGTATATAATAAAGTATGTAATTGTTGATGTAAAAAGTGATTTTAAATCGACATAAAACCCTTTTTGATATGAAGGCGTATAAGTATTTTTCCATACTTAAAGTAATTTCAGTGAGCTAAATAGACATAACTCGCTAATTTAAAGTTAGAACCCGTAAATCTTATGATTGTTAATACCACATGTGAGCTATCATAACCATACTTGACATAGACGGTCTCGTAATACGACGTTCTTTAGGCGTCGCCGTTAAATGACACTTGTCACCACAGACCTGCCGGTCTAGCTGTTGCAAGCAGCTCTGGTGTGGGTTTGTCAAACCCAATATAGATCTATATACAACTATCACGTTCTCCCTACAAGAGACTCTGGTTACAATTTACAGGACTTTTTGACTTTGTTACTTTGGAAGTAACCCGAAGGGAATGACTCACAAATTTATTCATTAACAGATTTACATGAACTAAACTGAAAACCTTTGGTAAATAAGTTTGAGAAGTAAATGATACATAAACTATACCTATTATAGTTTATCCAAAACGTTTGTAATGTATAAGAATTCTTTTATGAAAATTCCTTAACGCTATGAATCCATATACTATGCTCATTATAGCTTAATATACGTGTTCTAAATGAATGAATAATCTTATTATGAATGACTATATTTCAGTTTATGATGATAAACTAACAAGGAAACACATTCAATATTTAGAACTTATTGTTATACACTTTGCTCAACATAATACAAAGTGTTATGAAAGTTATAAGTTGTTAACAAATTTTCAACCTTTCTACACTGTTTTTGAAATGTCATAGAAAAATCATACAAAGTTGAAAACTAAATCCGTAAATTCTGAGAGTTCTCAAAATGTGCCTAGTTTACTCATAATTTTTATCATGATTTTTAATGACCTCCAACTTGGGTGAAAAAGTCCATAATCACAGACTGGTCCGGATTGGTGTTCGAAATGATAGGCAGTTTTGTAAAAATCACCATAAATTGTAGAAAAATCGTATGGAGATGTGCAAGTAGTCATTTTAAAGCTAAGAACGGGAACTACTTACACCTAAAACAGTTTTTCAAACAAAAATGTTTAAGTTGTCCAAAACAGTCCGTGAATGGAGTTGAACTTTTCTGATGAAGGCTGTTAGAAAAGTGTAGTTATGTTCTTGGTGTTTTAACTTGTATTCCCCCCCTAAAAAGTTGAGAAAACATGAAAATACAGGGGTATGAACTCACCTTGAGTGATTTCAGTAGATAAGTGTTGAAGAAGAGAAGTGTTCAACCCAAGAACACTTGAAGAATCCCTTGAAGATTCGAAGCTCTAACACAAATATAATGGAGTTTGTGTAAGATATCCATGATTTGAGTGGAAATAATTGAGATAATCATAAAGAGAATGGATTATGCTTACCAAATGTGGAGGAAAATCCCAAGATCAGCCCTCAAATCTCGAGTTCTAGAGAGGGAAAATGAGAGAGAAAAGAGTTTGCTCTTTTTGGTGAAAAGAGAGAAAATGAGAGAAATGAGGAGAGAGGAGGCTTTTCTAGCCTTTGACCAATTGTGGGGTTGGAAAAAGGTGGGAAAAGTACAATGAAATGACTAGGTAAGGGCTGATGGGGAATAGTGACATGGAGTGGGTGATGGAGGTTGCTTGTGACATAATATAAAGGAAAGTCAACACTCCATCTTTGTACTTCACCTACTCCATTTTGGATAATGTTTTATCCTTAAAAACGTGATTAATTAATAGTTTAGGGGCCTTATATGTTAAAATAAAGTTTTGGGTGAAAATCCCGTGCTAAAACAATTAAAAACGGGCTTAAAACGCGAATTTAATCGAAAACCGGGAGAAAAAGGCTTCCCAGCGAGGCCTCTCGGTCCTAGGCCGAGGTTCGGTCCCTAGGCCGAGGTTCGGTCATGGTGGTTGCTGAGCCGGATGCGAGATGCGAGCCAGAAGCGAGAAGCGAAGGGTCCTAGGCCGAGGGTTCGGTCCGAAGCTCAGAAGGGAAGGCTCGGTCCTCGGTCCTCAGAAGAGAAGGTTCGACAAGCCATCAGAAGGGAGGGTTCGGTTAGTCATCAGAAGAGGAAATGGTCAGAACCGAATGAACTGTAGTGAACAGTACCTTCGGTTCGGTTCCTCTTCATCAGGAGGTTCGGTTCCTAAGAGGGGTTTCGGTTCCTAAGAGGGGTTTCGGTTCCATAAGTCCGTTTTTCGCGTAGACTTCCGTTTTTGGGCTGTTTTCGCCAAATTCGAGGGTCGGGATGCCCCGAGTGATTATAGAGATTTGGGAGAGATTTCGAGAGAGATTTGAGAGAGATTTCACATACTTAGAGAGATTTGGGAGAGATTTGACATGCTTGGAGAGATTTCACATACAAAGGGATATTTGGGAGAGATTTCATATTCTTAGAGAGATTTGGGAGAGATTTGACATTCTTGGAGAGGTTTCTCATACAAAGAGAGATTTGGGAGAGATTCCACATACTTAGAGAGATTTAGGAGAGATTTCTGATAAGAAGAGATGGAGTGATAACGATTGAGGGAGGTTTCATTGGTGATCTTTTTGAGTGTCCGGCTTCGCAATGCAAGGTCTGTAAACCCCGTTAAGCCTTGTTTAAGGATCGTGCATACTCCCGATGAGTATGTAACATTGTTTTATCGGTTTGGCTCTCCACGTACCACCGTTATAGGTTAAGGAGATCTAGATGTACGCACTTTTCGATTTATGATCTCTCATTAGAATAGAGAGTTGTTTAGAAATTACATAACGTAAACTCTAATACTCACGACAAATTGAGTTGACCGGTTTGACTTGTTGACTTTAGTTGACTTTGACTTGACCGAAAATTGACGGTTATCACAGTAGCCAAGGTTATGAGAGGCATCCTTGACGCTACCGCGGTGATCTTTGGGATGGTCATGGAAGGGACGATGGAGATCATGGAGGATGGCTCAGGTCTTTATGACCCGAGATTGTTGTGGGCTAGGTCGAGGCACAAACTCCCTCATTCATAGAGTTCAAGGCATGCAAAGCGCCTGAGTTCTTTGGGGTCTGGGACTCCAAAGTTAGTTGACGTTGGGTAGCCGAAATGTAGAGCACCCAACGCACGAGCTCTTGCCCTAAGGCGGCAAAGTTGGGTTTTGCTTCGTGTATGTTAAGGGATTGAGCTAGGGACTGGTGAGAGCAGGTGACCCATCAGGTGGGATCAGCTGGATTGGCGGAGATGACATGGTAGGAGTTTGTTAGGCGTTTTAAGCTGGAGTTTGCACCATCCATCAAGGTGCAAAAGATTGTGAGGGAGTTCCAGGAGCTACAGTAGACCATCGAGATTGTGGCAAAGATCATCGCCAAGTTTCGAGAACAAGCCCTATTGATCCCGTAATATGCTCTGGATAAGGATACGAAGCGGATGAGTTATCATTCCATGCTGAGGGATCATATACGTGAGTTTGTGAGCTTTTAGGGTGAAAAACCCTAAATGAGATGGTAGAGAAGGCCCAAGAGCGGGAGATGGAGTTGGAGTTCCGCACCAAGTGGAAGCCAGAGCAGGTTCACATAGCTGTGGGTTAGGCTAAGAAATCTAAGACCTTCGATTCTTCCAGTAGGGGCCAGTAGGGTCGTGGCCGGTGTCCCAAGTGCGGTAGGTCGCACAATGGGGCTTGTCATGTAGTAGGCTTTGGATGTTACGCGTGTGGCCAACCAGGCCACCTGACCAGGGATTGCCCCAAAAAGGGCTTGATTTGTTTCCACTGCAACCATACCAATCATAAAAAGGCCGATTGTACAAGGTTGCAGGGAGGAGGAGGAGCAGTGGCGGCACCTGTACCCGCTACAATGAGGATCACTGATGGCCGCCCAGCCAAGACGGATGCTCCTGTGGTGAAGATCTGCACATTTCAGCTGACCACAAAGGAGGCTTGAGCCACACCAGAAGTCGTGGCTGGTACGTGATCTATTTTTTTCTTGTTTGATATTATTTGATTATGCTTATATGTATACACATGTACACTTGTATAGGGACCTTTTTGGACAATGACATGTCATCCCATGTTCTTTTTGATTTTGGAGCTACTCGATCATTCGTATCTCTTGCGCTTAACTAGAAGTTCTGGGATGCTCCGAGGACATTAGATTCCCGGCTGGGGGTTGAGATTGTTGATGACCGCACCATGAATGCTGCGAAGGTATATTGGGAATCTGTCCTGAATGTGTTTGGGGAGAGGTTTTGGGTTGATTTAGTTCCGATACGGTTACGAAGGTTGAAGGTGATCGTTGGGATGGACTGGTTGGGGGGCAACAGGGCCATGATAGATTGCGAGTGCCAGATGGTGCGAGTTCGAACCCCAAGTGGGGGAAAACTGGTTATTCATGGAGAGAGGGCCTTGCAGGGGCCAACCCTCTGCTCAATTGCGAGGGCTAGGAGACTTCTTCATCAGGGTTTTTCTTGATTATTAGTCTATGTCTCGGATACGAGGGATGATGCCCCAACATATTTGGGTAGAGTACTGGTTGTATAGGATTTTCGGGATGTCTTTGTTGAAGAGTTGCATGGGGTGCCTCCGGAGACGCAGGTTGAGTTTCACATTGATTTGGTGTCGGGTACCGCTACGATATCCAAGGCACCGTACCGGCTAGCTCCGCCTGAGATGCAGGAGTTGTCTACGCATCTTCAGGAGCTGCTAGACCGAGGGTTTATTCGTCCAAGAAGTTCCCCGTGGGGATCGTCGATCCTGTTCGTGAAGAAGAAGGACGGGTCGTGCAGGATGTATATCGATTATAGGGAGCTGAACAAGCTAGTCGTGAAAACCCATTTTCCGCTTCCGAGGATCGATGATTTGTTCGATCAGCTTCAGGGTGCATCTTGGTTCTTCAAGATTGATCTTCGGTCAGGGTATCATCAGATACAGATTAGGGATGATGATATACCGAAGACAACTTTCAGGACTCAGTACGATCACTATGAGTTTCTGGTGAATCCATTCGGGCTCACCAATTCCCCAGCAGCGTTCATGGATCTCATGAACAGGGTATGTAGCACTACTAGAAAATAGACCTTTAATGACGTGCAAACAATGACACTCGCTGATAGTAGACGCGCATTTATGCGTGCCCTAAAAAAATAATGTCATTTTTGCAAAATTTGAAGGATAGTGGACACGCATTTGTGCGTGCCCTAAGATTAGTGTCAGAAAAAGAAAAAAAAAAGGAAATGCGGAGGGCGCCTTTCATAAAATGTGTGTCGTCTAAGTGTGTCGCTTTATAATATTTTTAATGAAACACGTGTTTTTTAAGGTGGCATTTCACCCCGCCTGTTGGATCCCAAAAATCAAACCCCCGCCTCTTCCAATTAGCAAGAAAAAACCCTAGGGCCTTCGTCTTCATAGCAGCATTGCACCACCATTCAACCTCCGATCTCGCACCGCCAAGTGTCTCCGACCATCTTCTCCAACCATTATTTCCTGTCGCACTACACTGATAACAACCCCCCCCCCCATCATGATATTCTAATGTTTGTATTTCTGTCAATTGAGATCAAATCATTCATGTCACAGGTGCTCATGCTTCACGTTCATATGATAAAACCATAACCGTAAAAACCATCATTCTCTAGGTCGAGAGAAACGATTCCATCAAGAATGTCAAATACATGATACAGGTTCCTCTTTCTCCTCTATTCTTACCTCTAACTTTGATTTTGAAACTTCTCATCTTCTCCTCTATAAAACCCTAACCGTAAAAATTATATGGGTTTCAATTGTGATTTCCTCCTCCATACTTGATCCCTACTTCTACTCTCTACGCATATCAGATAGGATTTGTTCTTTCTCCCCTTTTCTCCTTCTTTTTCTTTGTTTTCTCAGGTACGACATCATTCTCCCCGACTTTCTACTTGTGCATCCCATTCTGATACTTTTCTACTTGATATAATCATCGGTGACTCAAAACCATCAAACACTTTAGCATCTATCATATTCGGGTAATTCATCCCAATCCATTAATCCCTTTCATTTTTCATTAAAAATCCCCATTGACTTGGCGAGTTCATGAATCGGATCTAGCACATCCGAAACTGGGGATTTAACCAAACCCGATAGAGCCATTGACGAATTCTTTGGATTCGGTCAACAAGGACTCTCTGTAATCGAACAACTTTCTTCACAAGGGATCACTCCAGATGCTTTCTCTCATTGTCTCGTCGGAAATGGTGGTGGTGGTGGGATTTTGGTTCTAGGTCAGATAATCGAGCCAACCATGGTGTATACTCCATTAATCCAGTCACAGTAAGTTCTCTTTCACTTATCTCTTATCATAAAACATTAACAATGGCGTACAGTCTTCTTACCCCTTTTCTCCCTTTTCTATTGTATAGGCTATGATAGAACTACCAATGATTGGGATGACTACCCAAGTTATGTGAATCCTGATGGAGTTGATTCATCCCATGTAAGAACTTGTTTCCGTCTGTGAGTTTTGTCTATTTTTTTACTTGAAAACATGTTTATCATTGTATATTGTTTTTGATTTCATTACAAGGTGTTTATGGTTATGGTTATGCACCATATGGATCTTATTCTCCTTCTGGCTCACCTATGCCAACAATACGTCAATATGGTGAACTCTATGGGGCCCAACATTACTAGTACCCTACTTCTTACTTCCCATCTATGATCCTTACAACCCCTTACTCTCCTGCTCCACCAAAGGGTAAGATCACAGCAACTAAAGACGAACCTGCTTTATCTGTGTACAAAACTAAAGGAAACCCAAATGGTGTGAAGGGGAACATTCAACTGATTGACCTGGATTGCAATACTACTGTGAAATTTTATCTCTTCAGGCTACCATAAACGAAGATGCTTCTGGAGATGTTGTTGCTATCATGATGCAGATTCAAGAACATAAGGTTGGTTTTACTTCAATTTTTCCATACTCTTTTGTGTTATTGCTTGCAGTTAATCAGGTTTTACTTATATATCTTTTTTCATTAACACCTTTATCCCTTAACCAAATTCTATATTTCTTTTCTTGTACTTTGAAAAAAATCTATCCAGTGTGTGTGTGTGTGTATATATATATATATATATATATATATATATATATATATATATATATATATATATATGTTATGGTGTTGGTTGTAATTGAAGAATTTGTGGTTGTTAGAAAGAAGTATCTCAGTTACAAAGCATGATTAATGGGGGAACTGGAACTGCAAATCATGAAAATCATGCTTGGGCGGTGGGATCTCCGGCAGGCTTCAGATGGGAAGGGTTTCAGGGATCATTTAGTCCAGTTACTACTGTTAAACGGATGTCTCAGGTACTTGTTATTGTCACTGATAAAATAAACTCATAAACTTTTTAATTTTCTGTTTCAGTTGAAAATCGCTTTCTTCTATTTGCTTATTACAGTTTCCAACATTCATTTATTGTTTATTCTTAAAAAAAATTTACCAAGTTATTATAATTGAGTAGATTTTTCAAAAGTACACTAAGAAATATATTGAAAATACAGTGTTTGTGATTAAGTGCTATTTCTTATATAGTAGTTGCTTTTTTTGGCATTTGGAATGAAAGATGGTTAGAAGATGTAATTCTAAAAATGTTGAGGTTGTGTGTAATTTATTTGCAGAAGAAAAATATGAAGTAGCCCTTGTTGGTTCTTTTAGGAGGGAAAAAGGTAAAGACCTGACATTACAGGAAGTAACCGCTGAAAGCCAGGCTGCCATGCAATTGGTATGTAACTTAACATAGTTGGTTTTAATCCTTTAATTACAAGAATGTGTATATTTTTATGATTTAGTTAGAAGGTTTGTTACTTTATTTTGGGGTATTTGTAGGCAAAACAAAGGGAAGATGAGATACAGGGATTGAAAATGAGATTAAGGTTTTATGAGGCTGCAGTAAAGAGGCTTGAGGGTGTGGTCTCTGGTAAGATCTCTGCTGAGATGCATTTGCTAAAAAAAAGAACATTTAAAAGAGTTAGAAGTCCTACGCTCCCAGGTTGATATGAACACGTACTGGACTTGCCCCTATCACAACTTTCCTTGCGGTTGAACTTTTGGTTGGGATTTTCCATCATCCTCATGGGTAAGGGTGTTTTCGGAACAAAACCAAACATATTCCTGTGTCTTTGGGTATGTCTACTTTGCGGTTCAACTTCTGGTTAGATGCTACTTGATTTTTATTAAAGGCTACATATATCTTTATTATATGTATTTTAAAATATCTTTTTCCTTTCACATATTATATCTCCTGTATTGGATATGATACCTATGTCTTTGGGTATTAAGCTGGCTTCCCTGGCTTCTAGAAAAGAACTCGTAGATCTGGAAAAGTGGTTGAGAGCAAAATTAAGTACTTACATGGATAATTTCTTTGAGGAATGCCTTAGATTCCTGAAGGAGGTGGAGTTTGGTGTTCAGGAGTCTTCTAGTCGGTCGCATAGCCCTAGTAACATTTGGATTGTTTATGCAGAGACAACTTCTGTGTTCTTTAAGGTGTGTATACATTTTCAATTTCAATCATTTGTGGCCAACACAACACTGTCAATGTTGATATAACCCTTGTTTTCTTTTAGGTTCTTCAATTGCATACATGCTTGCTTACTTCTAACCAACTTATCAAAGAAATGGAAAGATTATAATAGCCTTGTAATTCTGTTTCTTTTTATTACCTTATTGTACTTATTTAAAACTTCTCAATCTCATAAGAAAATGACTACCTTTTCATGAATGGACTGCCTTTTGTTATTTTTTTTTAATTATCCCAGAAATATTAGTACATTGCTTTTTCATCCTTTTAGTTCTATTTGTAATTAGTAACATCATCAATTCTGATAATATACTATATTCACTATTGTTATTGTGGACTTTCAGGTTTTGTTCAAGAATCTGAATGTTGATTTGAAGGAAGTAATCCTATCATCCCTTCTTATGGACAAAGTGAGAGAAGTTGAAGGAAACCCTGATTTTTCCAACAAGGATGTCGGGTCAACTCAACAATATTAGTACCATGACCCTTAAGGTTTCTGATTGGTTCCTAAGTCGTGATTACATGACCCTTAAGGTTTTTGATTTGCTCCTCTTCTGTTGTATTATATACTTTCTACCATGTCCATTTAAAAACCAACTCATCCAGCATTTATTTTTCTATAGCATATAAAATCAAGTTATATGGGTGTTGGTTTGTGTTGTGCAGTTATGGGACATCAACATGAACTCTTCTCCAGTTTCAACATTTCAGGTCCATGAATATTTAACACCTAAGGTATACTTACTGTTCCTATATATATATATATATATATATATATATATATATATATATATATATATATATTTTATTAGCATGGAATCGAGATAAGTGATGTTTGTAGCGTGTATGTCCAGCTATGTGATTTATATGAAAACAATTCTATTTTCGATAAATTTGAATACTATATGATAATACTAGTTATAATAATAATAAATGATATATGATTTATAAGAAAACAATTCTATTCTGAGTATGACTAGAGAGTGGATTAATGTGTTTTTGGTGTAGGTGGTGGAGCTTGATTTTCTATATCCAAGTGAGGGGATCCACATAAGATGGGATAATGGTTACTGTATTACATTAAAAAGCTGCAACCTGGGATCTATATGTTGTCACAAGATGCAAGAGATGTTGTAGCCCTTAGAGAAGCTAAGGACAAACCAGAGAAGTGAGTTGAAGAGCTGACATGTAGATTAAACTTTGAAAAGAATTTGAAGGTATATTTTTTATATTTCTTGTATCTAATTAGTTTCTAAATTTTTGTTACAACTTCTATTGATTTGTTTTATCTTTCCATGGAACGATTATTTGTATGACATTAAATTTATGCAATGGATTCTATTTTTTGTATATGGTATTTTATTTTCTATTATGAAACATTAAATACAAATTTAATTTGAAAATAAGTAAATCTATAAATAATATTTTTTTAAACATTTAAAATTATGATACGCAAAAATGTGTGTCATCTTCATTTATGACATGGCCTTTCTTGACATGGTCTTTCTTGATACGCATTGTGTGTCATTAACACGCGTGTCGTAAGGTTACGACACGCGAATGTGTGTCGTCTTCCTTTATGACAGCGCCTTCCTTGATACGCATTGTGTGTCTTAAACGCGCGTCGTAATTTTGCGTCGTAAATGAGCGTCGTAAATGCGCGTCGTCTATAGACGACGCACAAAAGCGCGTCGTCTCTCTTTATGACAGGGCCTTCCTTGACGCACATTTGCGCATCGTCTGAGCCTTTTACGACGCGCAATGAGCGTCGTAAAAGGCTGTTTTTCTAGTAGTGTAGGCCAATGTTTGATCGGTCTCATTTTTATTGATGATATCTTGGTCTATTCTAAGACCAATGAGCAACATGAGCGGCATCTGAGGGAGGTATTGCAGACATTGAGGATATAAATGCTTTATGCCAAGTTCTCAAAGTGTGATTTATGGTTGAGAAAGGTGCAGTTTTTTGGGCACATCATCAACCAAAGCCCTCAAACCCTAGAACTATCATACCAAAATCGAAATTAACATCTAATAAACAAGTTAGAAGGTTACCTTTGATTGTAGCTTGAATATCCTTGAGCTTTTGAGAACCTACTACCTCAAATATGATGTCTTCCAAAGTGAGTATCCCATGCTTTTACCGAAGTCTATCACCCAAGCACGAAGCATGTCTTCCAAAGTTTGTATCTTTATTTTGCTCTGGTCATCCATCTATGGATGATATATAATACTCGTCGAGTTTGGTTCCTAGGTATATCTATAATGATTGCAAATAAAATATGGAACTGAATCTGTTATCTCAGTCCAAGATAATAGATATTGGAACCCCATGTAGTCTAACTATCTCCTTGAGATAGGTCCTGGTGAGTTTCTCCATTTTGTCAGCTTCTTCTTTGATGGCTAGGAAGTGGGTAGACTTGGTTAAACGGTTAACCACTACCCATATGTTGTCAAAACTGCTTGACGCCTTTGGCAACTTTGTTATGAGGTCCATGGTTATCTATTCCCACTTCCATTTTAGGATTGAAGGTTGTCGTAGTAGACTTTCTAGTACTCTGTTTTGACTTTGAGCAAGTCAATCATTTACTAACATGGATGACAATCTCTGCCCTCATTTTGGGTCATCAATAAAGCTTTTTAAGATTGAAATACATCTTATCTGATACTTGATGTATCAACATCTCTACTTATGATCTTCATATAAGACTAGACTCCTGACTTCACCAAAAATGCTTTGCTCGCTCTTTCCTTCTTAATGCATCTGCCATGACATGATGATAACAAATTTCACATTCATAATCATTTAGCAATTCAACCCATATTCGGGGTCTCATATTTAGCTCTTTCTGATCAAATAGGTGTTGAAGGATTTTTTGGTTGGTGAACACGACACACTTTGTTTTGTACAGGTAATGTCTCCAAAATTTTAAGGCAAACACTACAACTCCTAACTCTAATTCATGGGTAGTGTAGTTGGTCTTGTTTGGCTTGAATTGCCTAGATGCATATGCAATGCATTAATTCCTTTACATCAGTATGCATTCTAATCCTTGGTGTGATGCGTGAAGAACACTATAAAGTCTTATGTTCCTTCTGGGAGAGACAAAATTAGTGCACTGCACAACAACTATTTCAATTGCTGAAAGAAGACTCTTGGCTATCTCCTCTATCAAACTTTTTGTCTTTCTAGGTTAGTGTGGTGAAAGGCTTGACTGTTTTGGAAAAGTTCTCGGCGAATATCCGATAACAACTTATAAGCCCTAGGAATTGGCGTATTTTAGTTAGCGTTGTCGTTCAGTCCGAATAGCATAACCAGAAACTAATTGTAATCGTACCAAGTCCTGAATGTTGTCTTCTTGAACTCTGAGATGACGATAGACAGATCTGATATCGATCTTTGAGTAGTAACAAGATCATTGTAGTGGGTCGAACAGGTCATAGATCCTCGGGGAGTTGATATCAGTTCTTGATGGCAAGTTTGTTCAACTCTCGATAGTCGATGCACATACTGAATGATCCATCCTTCTTTTTTACAAACATATCGGGGCTCCCCATGGAGAGAAGCTTGGATGACTAAAGCCTTTGTCAAGAAGTTCCTGGAGTTGACTAGATTTTTATTGCATTTCCGGTGGAGCCAAACGATAAGGAGATCGTGCAAATGGTGTTGCACCCGAAATTAGGTTGATTTAGAATTCGACATGTCTGACTGGAGGTATTCCAAGTAGATCTTCTGGAAATACGTCTGGGTAGTCACACATTTGTTATATGTATTTGATTTCCTTACCGTTGGCTTACATATCCACCATGTGGGCCAAGAAAGCGAAGCATCTCTTCTGCAAACACCTTCTTGCCTTCATGCAAGAGATAAACTAGGAAAGAATCTAAAAATCATCTCTTGCATGAAGGCAAGAGTTTCATTGTTGGGTAAAGGTAGCCAGACGACTTTTTCGTAACATAAAATGTCCGCTCGATGAAGTAATAACCAATCCATTTTGATGATCACATCAAAGCTTCCAACGGTCATAGGATTTGGGTTGACGTGAAAGACATGGTTATTCAGGATGAGAAGCCAATTAATGAGTATTTCTAAGGCTCTTTTTAATTGGTTGCTAGTACTTTCACCATGTAAGCTTCATTAAGTTTTCATATTTTTGGCTAATCATGCTTCTAAACTTATGAGAAATAAAGCTTCTATCGACAACAGTATCAAAAGCGTTTGAAGCTTTAGTATTGTTGATAGGAAACGTACCATTAACCATAGTTGGTTCCTAGAGAGCATCTCCAACACCTATCACAAATGCTCTTCCTTGGCCACCCTGATTCTTTAGTTTTGGGGAGTCCTTCTTGAAATTCCGTGGTTGATTGCACTCAAAGAAACTTCAGCTTTCTCCGGAAATAGTTGTTGATGTTGTATTGTTTGGGGTCTTTCTGTAAAACGTAGAGGTATGACCTCTTAAGTTACGGATGTTGTAAACCATGCAATATCTGTCATGGTGGAAATTTCACTTGGTATAGTAAGGTAAAGTCCTCAAGTAGGTGTTTGATGGAGTGGGAGTGTTTGCGATTGTGGCGTACATAGCCACAAGTTTTGGGTTGTGTTTGTAGTGATTGGAGTTCCCTTTTGAGTTTTCTATGGAACTTCCTTCTTGTATTCCCATTCTGGTTCTTTTCGATTTGTAAGGTCGTGGTATCCTGACATATATATTGCTTAGTCAATTGATAGGCTAATTATTGGGCACTACCCAAAGTAGTTGGTGTGGATGTAGTAACAAAACCTTGAACTGGTGAAGATATTCCCCAAATGTACTTTTCGGTCTATTTTTATTATGGGTTAACCATTCCCGGATAAAGTTTTCGAGGTTCTTAAATCAGTAGGTGCAAGTAATCACCTCCAATCCTTTCATGGCAAGGTTTCAAATTATAGAGAGTGATTGATTCCAGAAATCCGACAGATTTCCAAATTATATATATATATATATATATATATATATATATATATATATATATATATATATATATAGAGAGAGAGAGAGAGAGAGAGAGACAGAGACAGAGAAAATTAAAATCCTACAAATTTCAAATGATAGAGAGAGAATTTTGGAGACTACTAAATGATCGATTGGGAAGTATGGGTTTCTCTGCTACGAGGGTAGTGGAGCTATTCATTCTTTGTTCTTCTTTAGGTTTAGGCTAACTACGAAAATTTGAATGTTATCCCAAATTTTTAAGTATTAAAATGTATATATTCTTTTGTGGTTGATATAAGATTTCTAAGGTACTAGGTTTCTGAAGCGAATCTTGAGAACATCCTTCAATCCTTAAAACTTTCAACCACTGTAGTCTGTCAAACTCCTTAGTTAAGGTTGGTTGTACACCGGCTTGGCCATAAATGTCACACCCCAAAACCGAGAATGGTGGAAACGTTTTAGGGCGGAGGACATCATGTAAAGTATCACAACACAGTATAATAGTAAACAAGTAAACAACATCATCCATTGCATTAAATATATAATTTTAATACAAGAGTGTTCTATAGTATATAAGTCACCAAAATATGAATCAAAATATAAGATGAGTCTTGTATGCGCTCTATCTTCTCAAAAGCTAGCATCGGTACCTGTCTACCGATGACCTGAGAATACAAGTTATTTTGAAAGAATTTATCATCATTAAAGCTGGTGAGTTCATAAGTATTTAGTGTCTATGTTTGTATAAAAATGTTTGAAACAGTGTTTAAAGTACGAATTTGTAAACGTTTGTAGTAAAAGTATGAATATGTTTGTGAGTGTTTGTAAAAGTTTGTAACACCTAGAAAATCCTATATTTTCTACTAAAATCAGCCTTCTACCAAGGCACAATTCTTTTGTATGTTTGTTTCTTGTAAAAGTGTGTAATTTTCCCAACACTAACTATCATTTTCAAAATATAGTTTGTACATTAATGTTTAAGTGAAGTAATCACCAAATAAATGTAAACGGTAAATTAATGTAGTACTGTAGTGTTGTATTATAGGAACTATTGCTGTACTAACTACCTTAAACCGGATTTATATCAAGGTATTATGTGATTAATTGTACCATACTATCAACTATGAAACACGACAATGAAAGTCGTCAAGAGGTATGAGATTTGGCACCCGAAGACCTACCGGTCCCACTGTAGCTAGCAGTAAGGTGCAGGATAGTCAATCCAGTATAGATCTATACGCAAACTCACACTCTCCCTCCAAGAGATTCTGGTTACAACTCGGGCCATGACGATGAAGTCGTGCTCCGATACAGTGGATCACATTTTTGTTATAGTATACTTGTACATGTAATGTATGTACTTGTGTAATGAATGTATTGTTTCTCATCATAGTATCGTTGTATATGTTCCCATCCTAGTATAGTTGTATAAATTCTCGTCATAGTATAGTTGTATATGTTTTCATAGTATAGTTGTATATGTTCTCATAGTAGTAAGTAATGACACATGAATGAACTGACTCTTGTATGCTTCATTGAGCTAGTAGTAATAAGTTGTATAACCTTAAACTATACCTATTATAGTTTATTAGTAGACTTGTTTGTATGACTGAATGTACTGTACTAAGATAAAATCCTTTATATCTATATATATATATATATATATATACATAATATATAAGTAAGGATTCAACGACACTCGGACAAACAATCGGGTACCTTAAGTCCACAACCAAACAAGGACAGGAAATAAAGTGGGTTATCTCTCCTAAGTCCTTCAAACCTTATTTATATAATTATATATGTAGTAGACATGGTTTTAACAATATATAAGTTGAAAAACTATAAAAGATAGGTTTAGTATACAAAAGTGAATTTGATAAAGAGTTTGACATGTAAAGTAGTTTGATAAACAGTTTAAAGTCATTGTTTCGTAAAACAGTTTAGAGTATAGAAAATCCATTTGTATACTAGTTATTAATCACATGTGATTGATCTAATAACTAACATGATTCACCTTGTATCCCTCCCCCATAAAAGCATTTAAAAACATTTAATAACATTTCAAAGGTTAATTAAGGGGTATAAAATCAATTGTAGTGAATAATTCGAATATACGATTGATATAGGATGTTGAGTGTCAATTGAAGAGTTGAGCACAAACGAATCCTATTAACCATATAATAACATATATATGCATACAGTTAGTGTATGTAATATCTAATTATTGATTTAGAACCACCTTAGGGACTAGTAAACACTTATTGTTAAGTGTTACCACCATATGAGATTGTATATGAGTGGTATATGACTACACAAGGGAGTGTAGGGTCAAAATGCACGACAATTGTGTGTGTGCGGCCAGGAGGTGTGTGCGGCCACATACTCCTTATAGAATGTTCCAAAACGTGATTTTAAGCTATAAGATACATCTAGGAAGGTTTCATTCTTCATGCCTTAGCCTTAAATGAAGTTTGTTGCCATTTTGGGACCTGAAAAGGGTGTATGCGGCCACCATGAAGGTGTGTGGCCGTACACCCTTTATGAAGATGATAAACTCGAGTTTTTCAAGCATATCATCAAGTGTTGTTTACATATAACCAGGTATAGCAAGTATATACACGTTATAGAGGCTTGAAAAGGGTGTTTGAGGTCCAAAACATAGTGTGTGTTCTTGGTGTTCTTGAAGATCTAACACCAAAAATGCGTTTTTAGGGATCTAAGTGGGGAAGAAGACTAGTTATGGTCATGTAATAGTAACCAAGGGATGAATCACTTACTTGTTATTGGATATTGGAGTGAAAAGTTGGATGATACTTGAGAGGATTTCGAGTTCTAGCTTTGAAGAAGTGGGAAAAGTGTTCAAAATGAGTAAGTGTGGTATATATAGGTGAGAGTGTGTGGCTGGGATGGGTGTGCGGCCGCACACTCCATGTGTTGGAGTGGTTGGCCCGATCTTGCTTGATATGCATTGTTTCATCCCATTTCTAGGTTCCCACCTTAATTATACTTGGTTTAGAACACAAACAGTGTTAAAAGCTAATAAAATGAGTTTAACTTGAAGTCAATTGGTCTCACGTACAAAATAGAAATTTCGGGTTGTCACAATAGAAAACATAGGCGTACGTTTCGTATTTATTTCTGGTATGGCTTATGTATGATACAAACCTTAGTTATGTCGTTTGACCTAAACGGTTGAGTTTGTAGTTTTAGTTGGAGGCATGTTAGATTTTATTAAGTGTTCTCATCTGTCACACCCCGAAAATCGAAGGCGGAAACATTTCCGGGGTTGACTCCATGTTGAGTATCAAATCCAATGCACATAGTAAGTAAAGTAAAATAACCATTACATTACATAATAAAGTTTTACAGTTGTTTCAAAAGTAAAGTTTGTATAGTTGTGATACATAGTATATATAAACAAAATGAAGCGGATCTTCATGTACACCGTCTTCAAGAAAAAAGGATCTTCGGGTACCTGTTCTAACGCTGACCTGAGAACACAAGCGGTTTGAAAATCAGCATAAAGCTGGTGAGTTCATAAGCGGTTTTTGTTTGTGAAAATGTTTCAAATTTCCTTTCTGTTTCTGAAATGTTATGTATACCAAGAAAATCCCATATTTTCTTAAAGTTGATTGTACTTTCACAAAAGTAAGGTATAGTAAGTTTGTACACTGAAAACATATCTACTCATGTGAAAATGTATAGTTGGCTATCTGACTTGTTAAACTGTTCTGTTTACTTATCATGTGTTACCAGGAAAGTCCCATACTTTCCTTATTGTATGTTACCAATTGTAAAAGATGTAATGTTATTCAGTTTGTTACTCTTTTTGATATATAAGTATTACCCAGGAAAGCCCCATGCTTTCCTGCATGTTGGTTTCTAATGTGAACGATGTTAAAGATGTACAGATGTAAACGTGATTAGGTTTCATGTTCTCCCCAGGAAAGTCCCGTACTTTCCTGAATGTTAGTTACAGTATGTGAAAGATGTAAAGGATGTAAAAGATGTAAAAGATGTAAAAGATGTATAAAGTGGTTCGTTATTACTATAAGTAAATCTCTGTTATCCTAATTGCGAGTTCCATAACCATACGATAGACTAAAACGTGTGGCAATAAGTTGTCCACATGTGGCAATAAGTAGTCCACATACTTATGACTTTCGTCACCTTTGAATCATTTCGGTTCGGCTGTACCTAGCAGCCAGGTGTGGGGTAGTCAGCCCCGTATAGATCTATACACTCAAGTCACGCTCTCTAAATACCAGAGATTCTGGTTATGGGTGTAGTCCTCCACTCGCGTATCTCGGTGGAGTGTTCGCCGAGGATGTGTCTCCAATCATACAGGATTAACAAATTTACTAGTAATAATATGATAGTCCTCCACTCGCATATATGTGTGGAGTGTTACCGAGGACAAAACAGTGTACAGGTATTATTCAAATGTTTAATGTTATGCTTTTAACTGATAAAATATGGAATCCATTTGTGAAATATATGTAAAACATAACAATTTAAAGACCTATTTCACAAATATATGTTACGTGATCTGCATGTTCAATTGGTTATCAGTTATGGTAATCAATAATAAAAGCATATGAAATATGAAACACACATTTGAAAACATGTTTTGAGTACAAGAATTCCCTTGTACTTTGCTTGTGTTCCCCCTGAAAACAGTGAAAACAGTGAAAAAGGGTAGGGGTATGAACTCACCGGACTCGGAAACGTGTCGGTTTTGAATACTAGACGTTGGTTCGGGGTTTGATTACTCGCGATGTCCCTATGTAAAATGAAATAATGTCCATACATATACAATTAGAGATACATTCACTAATCATATGGAACATTACACTCCAATGAGGTTAAACACCTCAAAACGAGCGTTTGGAGTGACCCGGGTGACATCTTCGGACGTGTAATGGTACTAGGGACTTGGGACTTGAGTTTACTCCCCAAGAGTAAACATTTTAAGGAGTTTACAGCCATAGAACACACACACACACACACATGAGTTTACGGCCGTAAACTCATGTTGGTGTAGTTTTGAGTGTTTAAATGGCTTAAATGGACATGGGGATTGTTGGAATGGATTTCTAAAATGCCTTGGAATTGATTGTATGAAATTTTAACACTTATATGGGAGTTTACGGCCACACCATAAGAGTTTACGGCCGTAAACTCACCTATGGCCAAGGAAACTTGATTTGAGCTATAAAGGACAATCACATGTGATTCTAATTAATTTTCCAAGCCTTGTTATGAATTTAGAATACCATTTAACATACTTTTTGGAGTTTACGGCCTAGAGGTATGTTCTAAGGCCGTAAACTCTCTTATACCGATGAAAAAGTTAGTTTTTGATGCTTAAAACAATCACATGTGATTCTAGAAATTTATGCAAGCCATTTGAGTGTATTTGATGCATCATTTAACAAGTTTTATGAGTTTACGGCCAAGGGTATGTTCCTAGGCCATAAACTCCTATAAATGACATTTTTGATGTGTTTAAAGTCCTTAAACTATTTTTAGATGCATCTAGATTTTACCACAAGGCCATTGGTTGAGTTTCAAGGCATTTGGACATGATTTAAGGCACTAAATCCTCATTTAAGTGGAGTTTACGGCCCAAGAATATGTCTTGGCCATAAAATCACTTTTGTCCCCCAAAAATCATGTTTAAAGTGTTCCAAATCTAGATTGGCAAGCCTTAAGGTCATATCTAAGTCCCAACTATGATTTGGAAGGGTTATTTGGCTCAAAAACCCCATGAACATGAGTTTACGGCCCAGGCTTATAACTTGGCCGTAAACTCCTTCAAATGGCTCAAAATTAATGTTTTAAATATTATAAGTCCTTTCCATTAAGTCATTAAGCCATATCTAATGTCCAATATTGCTTAGGAGGGGTTTTAGGGCTTAAAAACCCCATCTTTAGGAGTTTACGGCCCAAGCTTGTTCCTTGGCCGTAAACTCATGTTCTTGGTCCCAAAACATAATTTAAACATAAATTTGAAGGCTAAAGAGGTTGAATAACAAGTTAAGGGTGTTACCTCTTTGATTGGAAGCCTTAAATCTTAGTTTTGGACCTTTGAATTTGGATGAGGAGAGAGGTTGGAAGAGTTAAATGAGAAATTGGCCAAAGGCTTCAAATGGAGGCTTAAACATGTTTATATAGGTTCTAAAACCTGAACACGGTGGAATTCTACCCGATACCGGCGTTAGACGAGGCTTTTGGTCGTACCCGATTGAGTTGCCGTAACCCGATACGGTAATTTCTAGAATTATTCCGATCACTAAATTTGGGTGTTAAAATGATTTCTAAATGTATTAAGACACCCATTAAGTCATTTTAAATATGTACAAGTTAATGACTTAATTAAACGGAAGATCGAAAATTGAATTTGGAAACGACGATTGGTTGCGTGAATTGTACTACGAAAGATTTACAAGAAATGATACGGAAATTTCGGGTTGTTACATTATCCCCCCGTTAAAGGGAATTTCGTCCCGAAATTCAAAGTTTAAAACACAAGACAAGATACAAATCATGGGTCAAGAAAGAGTTGTGGATACTTCTGTTTCATTAAATCTTCCCGTTCCCAAGTGAATTTCGGTCCCCGCTTGGCATTCCAGCGAACCTTCACTAACGGGATGCGACTTTGTTTTGTACGTTTGACTTCTCGATCCATGATTTCGATCAGTTCCTCCACAAAGTTGAGTTTTCATTGATCTCGATCTCATCTAAGGGAATTGTTAGGGTTTCATCGGATAGGCACTTTTTGAGATTTGAAATATGGAAGACAGGATGAATGTTACTGAGTCTGTGAGGTAAATGAAGTTTATAGGCAACTGGACCGATCCTGGAGAGGATCTCAAAGGGTCCAATGTGCCTTGGATTAAGTTTCCCACGCTTACCAAAGCGTACAGTGCGTTTCCAGGGCGAGACTTTTAACAGGACACGGTCTCCAACCTGGAATTCTAGTGGTTTCCGACGATTATCAGCGTAACTCTTTTGACGATCACGTGAAGCTTTCAATCGGTTACGGATTTGAATGATCTTTTCGGTGGTTTCGCGGATGATTTCAGGACCAGTGAGAGCACTGTCGGGGACTCGACTCCTGGCTAACTGTGTATCCCCCACCTCGGCCCAGCACAGAGGGGATCTGCACTTACAACCGTATAGGGCTTCGAACGGAGCAGCCCTAATGCTGGTGTGGTAACTGTTGTTGTATGAGAATTCGATCAAAGATAGATGTGTGTCCCACGACTTTCCAAAGTCAATGACACATGCCCTAAGCATGTCCTCTAGGGTTTGGATTGTTCTCTCACTCTGTCCATCGGTCTGAGGATGATACGTTGTGCTCATATCTAGTTTGGTTCCAAGGGCTTTCTGAAGGGATTGCCAGAATCTGGAGGTAAACCTGCTATCTCGATCAGAGATAATAGATACAGGTACACCGTGTAGACGTACTACCTCCTGAATGTAGATTTGCGCGAGTCTTTCCATCTTATATGATTCTTTGATTGGATAGAAGTGAGCGGATTTTGTCAAACGATCGACAATTACCCAAATGGTATCGTATCCACTAGAACACTTGGGCAGTTTGGTGATGAAGTCCATGGTAATCATCTCTCATTTCCACTCGGGGATGTCGGGCTGTTGGAGCAGACCTGAGGGTTTCTGATGTTCAACTTTGACTTTGGCGCAAGTCAGACACTTGCCCACGAATGTAGCTATCTCAGCTTTCATGTTTGGCCACCAGTATTGTTTCTTGAGATCCAGGTACATCTTGTCCGAACCCGGGTGAACAGAGTATTTGGTTCTGTGCGCTTCTTCCATGACTATTTCTCTGAATCCTCCGGACTTGGGAATCCAGATTCGATCCATGAAACAGTGAACTCCGTCACCTCTAATCTCAAGTTTCTTTTCCATTCCTCTCAAGGCTTCATTTGACATGTTCTTGGGTTTGAGGGCTGTTAACTGGGCTTCTCGGATTTGTATGGGTAAGTTGGAATGGATGGTCATCGTCTGGTTCTTCACTTTGTGGCCTGCACTATCCTTTCGACTAAGGGCATCTGCTACCACATTGGCCTTGCCGGGGTGGTAACGGATTTCACACTCATAATCACTGAGTAATTGTACCCATCGCCGTTGCCTCATGTTTAAGTCTTTCTGATTAAAGATATGCTGCAGGCTCTTGTGATCAGTGAAGATCGTGCACTTGGTTCCGTAGAGATAATGTCTCCAAATCTTCAATGCAAAGACTACTGCTCCTAGTTCCAAGTCATGTGTAGTATAGTTGACCTCGTGTGCTTTCAGCTGTCTAGAGGCGTAGGCAATCACCTTTCCTCTTTGCATAAGCACACAGCCTAAACCTTGATTAGACGCATCGCAGTAGACAACGAAGTCCTCTGTCCCTTCAGGCAGAGACAGAACAGGCGCGCTGCATAAGGCTCTCTTCAACGTTTGGAATGCAGTTTCTTGTTTATCACTCCAACAAAAGGGTACACCTTTCTGTGTTAGAGTGGTTAAAGGTTTAGTGATTTTGGAAAAGTTCTGAATGAATCGTCGATAGTAGCCGGTGAGACCCAAGAATTGACGAATTTCTGTGGGTGTTTTCGGTGCCGACCAATTCTCTATCGCTTTAATCTTGGAAGAATCTACATGAATACCCTCCTCGCTTATCACGTGACCGAGGAAAGTTACCTTCCGTATCCAGAATTCACATTTGGAAAATTTCGCGTATAGCTTTTCGGATCTAAGGGTCTCCAACACTAGCCTCAAGTGTTGCTTGTGGTCTTCTTCGCTTCGGGAGTAGATGAGGATGTCGTCAATGAATACGATGACGAATTTGTCTAAGAAAGGACGGCACACTCGGTTCATCAGGTCCATGAACACAGCCAGTGCATTGATTAGACCAAAGGGCATCACTACGAACTCGTAGTGTCCATACCGAGTCCTAAAAGCTGTTTTGGAAACATCATTTTCCTGGACTCGTAACTGATGGTACCCTGACCAAAGGTCTATCTTTGAAAAGTAGCTGGCTCCCTGGAGTTGATCGAAGAGGTCGTCTATTCGTGGAAGAGGATATCGGTTCTTAACGGTTAACTTGTTCAGTTCACGATAGTCGATACACATCCGAAAGGATCCATCTTTCTTCTTGACAAACAGAACCGGAGCTCCCCAGGGTGAGGAACTCGGTCTAATGAATCCTTTACTGAGCAACTCATTGAGTTGACTGGATAACTCCTGCATTTCTGCCGGAGCTAAGCGATACGGAGATTTTGCTACGGGGGTAGCTCCAGGAATTAGGTCAATACGGAACTCGACCTGACGTTCGGGAGAAATTCCTGGAAGCTCTTCGGGAAACACATCTGGAAAGTTACAGACTTCGGGGATGCTCACGAGGTCTCTAACTTCTTTTTTCTCGTTGATCACATGGGCTAAGAATGCAATGCACTCCTTCCGTAGGAGCTTTCGAGCTTTGATGCAAGAAATGATATGAAGATTGGAACTGGGTTTATCGCCATAGATTACGAGAGTTTGATCCGAAGGAAGATTGAGACGAGTGGATTTTTCGTAACAAAGAATATCAGCATGATTGGGACTCAACCAATCCATGCCAATGATAACATCAAAGCTCTTAATGGAAACGGGCATGAGATCTATAGGAAATGAGTGATCATTTAAGGTAAGCGTACAACCTATGAATACATCATTAGCGCTTTCTTTCTCACCGTTAGCCATCTCGACGGTAAACGTTTCAGTTAATGGTTGAGGATTTGGTTATAGATTATGTTTGAATGCATGACTAACAAAACTCCTTTCAGGACCCGAATCGAAAAGAATACTAGCATATTAGTTGTCGAGAAGGAACGTACCCGAAACAACAGTGGGATCAGCGACTGCTTCCTCCCGTCCCATGGTTGGAATCCTTCCAGTGTTATCAGCAGTTGACTTCTTGGGACAGTTCCTTTTAAAGTGCCCAACTTCTCCACAGTTGTAGCAGGCTTGACTAACACCTGCTCCAGATGATTGGTTGGCTGATTGGGTAGGAGTTTTGCAGAATCGAACTGTGTGCCCTTTCTTACCACAGTTGGTACAGGATAGTTCTCGGCAAGGACCAGGATGATGATGGTATTTACACTTGTCACACAGAGGGAGGTTACCAACATATTTACTGGTAGGAGTTGGGGCTGTGGATCCCATGACAGAAGCAGCAGCAACAGGGATAGTAGTAGCAGCATGGACTGCTACCGTCTGCCGTTTCTTGAAAGATCCTTGAGAAGATTTACCCTTCTTCTTCTTCCAGAATTTTCTCTTTTCGCCACTCCTTTAAGTCGGCTCAGAAGTGGTAGTGATTTCCTTAACGTCGTCACTGTGATCAATCAGAATTTGAACTAAAGTCTTAGCACTATCATAGGTATCCGGACGAGCAGCCAAAACATGACTCTTTGTCGGTTGAGATAACCCCCAAACGAACCTTTCGATCTTTTTGTTCTCAGGAGTAACTAATCCCGGGCAGAGAAGTGCGAGATCATCGAATCGGGAAGTATATGCAGCAATGTCGGAACCTTTCATCTTCAGGTTCCAGAGCTCGTGCTCTAATTTCTGCATTTCACCATGGGGGCAGTATTCGGCAATAAGAAGTTCTTTCATGGCTTCCCAGCCCATGGCATTGGCTACTGGTAAGGTCAGAGATTTGACTCGGCCATTCCACCAAGTCAAGGCTTTATCAGCGAAGGTACAGGCCGCGAATTTAACTTTATCAGATTCTACACAAGCACAGATTTCAAAGATGGACTCAATTTTCTCGAACCATCGAGATAAGGAAATGACACCTCCAGCGCCATTGAAGGATGTTGGTTTTGCGTTCATGAAATCTTTGTAGGAACCCCCTCTTTGGTGTCCTTGGCTAACCTCGGGGTTTTAAGATTGAGGACCACCTCCTGAACCACTAGGGTTCATTTGTGACATAGCTGCTACCATTGCAGCTGTCATCACCGTCTGGAGCGATGCTAGGTCAAACTGGGGAGGAGGTGGCGGCGAAGAAGGATTGTTGTTGTTCTTTGAGCTGGGTCTCTTTCGGGGAGGCATCTTGATCTAATAAGATCAAGAAAGAGAGGATGGTAATTCCTCTATATTGAATCGATAGATATGGCAGTTATATGATCTGAGTAAGCGATAAAACAGGAAAGAGTTATCGAAACAGATAATTTATCGCTAAGAGTAATCACAGAAAGTCACTCGAATAATGATTTCTACAGAGGATTGGGATCGAGAAATACTCCCATAGTATTTCATGAATTGATTACGACAATTGTTCAATGTTTGGGATATTAGGGTAAGTTTTAGACATGTCGTATACCACAGTCACTCCCAAGCACATGTTGGCCGTGTCTCGAATGAATATAGTTGGCCAGGCTATATTGTCCCTAGACACGACTACATAACTGCCCAGGTTTAACCATAGCACACAACATCCAATTACTTATGTTCTTTTCTACTTGTGGTTACGGATGACGACGGTTCGATATACTTGTATACTTTTGAAAATACTTGTACTTTGAAGATACTTTTAATTCAGAGCACTTAGGCCCTTTAGTGTTTATAGATTTATACCATGTAAGGTTTGGTATACTTCATTCACTATAAACAAGGGCTCTGATACCAATCTGTCACACCCCGAAAACCGAAGGCGGAAACATTTCTGGGGTTGACTCCACGTTGAGTATCAAATCCAATGCACATAGTAAGTAAAGTAAAACAACCATTACATTACATAATAAAGTTTTACAGTTGTTTCAAAAGTAAAGTTTGTACAGTTGTGATACATAGTATATATAAACAAAATGAAGCGGATCTTCATGTACACCGTCTTCAAGCAAAAAGGATCTTCGGGTACCTGTTCTAACGCTGACCTGAGAACACAAGCGGTTTGAAAATCAGCATAAAGCTGGTGAGTTCATAAGCGGTTTTTGTTTGTGAAAATGTTTCAAATTTCCTTTATGTTTCTGAAATGTTATGTATACCAAGAAAATCCCATATTTTCTTAAAGTTGATTGTAGTTTCACAAAAGTAAGGTATAGTAAGTTTGTACACTAAAAACATATCTACTCATGTGAAAATGTATAGATGGTTATCTGACTTGTTAAACTGTTCTGTTTACTTATCATGTGTTACCAGGAAAGTCCCATACTTTCCTTATTGTATGTTACCAATTGTAAAAGATGTAATGTTATCCAGTTTGTTACTCTTTTTGATATATAAGTATTACCCAGGAAAGCCCCATGCTTTCCTACATGTTGGTTTCTAATGTGAACGATGTTAAAGATGTAAAGATGTAAACGTGATTAGGTTTCATGTTCTCCCCAGGAAAGTCCCGTACTTTCCTGAATGTTAGTTACAATATGTGAAATATGTAAAGGATGTAAAAGATGTAAAAGATGTAAAAGATGTATAAAGTGGTTCGTTATTACTATAAGTAAATCTTTGTTATCCTAATTGCGAGTTCCATAACCATACAATAGACTAAAACCTGTGGCAATAAGTAGTCCACATGTGGCAATAAGTAGTCCACATACTTATGACTTTCGTCACCTTTGAACCATTTCGGTTCGGCTGTAGCTAGCGGCCAGGTGTGGGGTAGTCAGCCCCATATAGATTTATATACTCAAGTCACGCTCTCTAAATACCAGAGATTCTGGTTATGGGTGTAGTCCTCCACTCGCGTATCTCGGTGGAGTGTTCGCCGAGGACGTGTCTCCAATCATACAGGATTAACAAATTTACTAGTAATAATATGATAGTCCTCCACTCACATATATGTGTGGAGTGTTACCGAGGACAAAACAGTGTACATGTGTTATTCAAATGTTTAATGTTATGCTTTTAACTGATAAAATATGGAATCCATTTGTGAAATATATGTAAAACATAACAGTTTAAAGACCTATTTCACAAATATATGTTACGTGATCTGCATGTTCAATTGGTTATCAGTTATGGTAATCAATAATAAAAGCATATGAAATATGAAACACACATTTGAAAACATGTTTTGAGTACAAGAATTCCCTTGTACTTTGCTTGTGTTCCCCCCTGAAAACATTGAAAACAGTGAAAAAGGGTAGGGGTATGAACTCACCGGACTCGGAAACGTGTCGGTTTTGAATACTAGACGTTGGTTTGGGGTTTGACTACTCGCGATGTCCCTATGTAATATAAAATAATGTCCATATATATATACAATTAGAGATACATTCACTAATCATATGGAACATTACACTCCAATGAGGTTAAACACCACAAAACGAGCGTTTGGAGTGACCCGGGTGACATCTTCGGACGTGTAATGGTACTAGGGACTTGGGACTTGAGTTTACTCCCCAAGAGTAAACATTTTAAGGAGTTTACAGCCATAGAACACACACACATGATTTTACGGCCGTAAACTCATGTTGGTGTAGTTTTGAGTGTTTAAATGGCTTAAATGGACATGGGGATTGTTGGAATGGATTTCTAAAATGCCTTGGAATTGATTGTATGAAATTTTAACACTTAAATGGGAGTTTACGGCCACACCATAAGAGTTTACGGCCGTAAACTCACCTATGGCCAAGGAAAATTGATTTGAGCTATAAAGGACAATCACATGTGATTCTAATTAATTTTCCAAGCCTTGTTATGAATTTAGAATACCATTTAACATACTTTTTGGAGTTTACGGCCTAGAGGTATGTTCTAAGGCCGTAAACTCTCTTATACCTATGAAAAAGTTAGTTTTTGATGCTTAAAACAATCACATGTGATTCTAGAAATTTATGCAAGCCATTTGAGTGTATTTGATGCATCATTTAACAAGTTTTATGAGTTTACGGCCAAGGGTATGTTCCTAGGCCGTAAACTCCTATAAATGACATTTTTGATGTGTTTAAAGTCCTTAAACTATTTTTAGATGCATCTAGATTTTACCACAAGGCCATTGGTTGAGTTTCAAGGCATTTGGACATGATTTAAGGCACTAAATCCTCATTTAAGTGGAGTTTACGGCCCAAGAATATGTCTTGGCCATAAAATCACTTTTGTCCCCCAAAAATCATGTTTAAAGTGTTCCAAGTCTAGATTGGCAAGCCTTAAGGTCATATCTAAGTCCCAACTATGATTTGGAAGGATTATTTGGCTCAAAAACCCCATGAACATGAGTTTACGGCCCAAGCTTATGCCTTGGCCATAAACTCCTTCAAATGGCTCAAAATTAATGTTTTAAATATTATAAGTCCTTTCCATTAAGTCATTAAGCCATATCTAATGTCCAACATTGCTTAGGAGTGGTTTTAGGGCTTAAAAACCCCATCTTTAGGAGTTTACGGCCCAAGCTTGTTCCTTGGCCGTAAACTCATGTTCTTGGTCCCAAAACATAATTTAAACATAAATTTGAAGGCTAAAGAGGTTGAATAACAAGTTAGGGGTGTTACCTCTTTGATTGGAAGCCTTAAATCTTAGTTTTGGACCTTTGAATTTGGATGAGGAGAGAGGTTGGAAGAGTTAAATGAGAAATTGGCCAAAGGCTTCAAATGGAGGCTTAAACATGTTTATATAGGTTCTAAAACCTGAACACAGTGGAATTCTACCCGATACCGGCGTTAGACGAGGCTTTTGGTCGTACCCGATTGAGTTGCCGTAACCCGATACGGTAATTTCTAGAATTATTCTGATCACTAAAGTTGGGTGTTAAAATGATTTCTAAATGTATTAAGATACCCATTAAGTCATTTTAAATTCGTACAAGTTAATGACTTAATTAAACGGAAGATCAAAAATTGAATTTCGAAACGACGATTGGTTGCGTGAATTGTACTACGAAAGAGTTACAAGAAATGATACGGAAATTTCGGGTTGTTACATCATCACCGGTCAGAGTATATATATATATATATATATATATATATATATATATATATATATATATATATATATATATATATATATATATATATATGGTAAGGTTCAATAGAGATCCATAACTAACAAAGGAACCAAGGAACCAATCTTTTTTTCAACTTTTAGAACTTATTTTTTATCAAAAAAAAAACTAAAAATACAAAAATTCATAACGTTTTATCCTTTTTCCAATGATATCAAATTCGAAAAAAAATTCGTCAAATTGACAATGTGAATCTTTGAAAATTCACAATGTGAATCCGGATTCACACGGTGAATCTGAAAAATATTTTTCACATTCACAATGTTAAGTTATTAATTTAGATATTTTTAGATTTTTTTCGATAAAAAATAAGCTCTAGAACTTGGAAAAAAAATTGGTTTCTTAAAGAACCAATGATTATGGTTCTTTATTGAACTTTTCCATATATATATATATATATATATATATATATATATATATATATATATATATATATATATATATATATATATAACTCTTATATATTATTGTTGATGAGGATTTTAGTGTTATTAACTTTTATTTTGTACTCCTAGACTACGAAGTACAGACATGGGCTAGACAGGAAACACTGGAGGGAAGGAGCATTTTGGCAATTAATCCGTTGTGAATCCAGCAAGCCAAGCAGCCCTTCAATCCAGCTTCCTCATACTGTCAGTAGCCATGTAGTAGTGTAATTAATAATAATAATAATAATAATAATAATAATAATAATAATAATAATACTTTTATTAGAAGGTAGTTGCTATAGTTGTATTCCTCTTTCTAGGTTACGAGTTCTCTATTGCCAATTTAGCTCTGATACCAATCTATCACACCCCCAGCCGAGGAGGCAGAACACGCTGGGTCGTGCGACTAAATTCATGGATCACAGCTAAACTGAATATACGACACAAATACAACAATAAACAATATAGAATTCATGTTCCATCTTGATATTTGAATACAAGGTTTTTACAAATAATAATAATACATGAATTGCCTTAATGGATAGGCATATAGTATAACAGCAAGTAACCTAGATCACCTGTAATCCAATATGTCTTGAATGTCTATTTAGTGATTTGCTGAGAATACATGTAGTTTTGAAGGTCAACACTGATGGGTTTTGAGCATTCTAACACTTCCTAAGTGTACATGCAACCCTAATAACCTTGGATCTATGTTTGTCTAATTATCATGCAAAGTTTACTTCCAAGGCTATATTCCTATCTAGCATACATGGGGAACAATTTTAACTTGAATGATAGATAGAATAACTTACCTTGTTGTTGCTTGTGTTCCTTGAACCTTGTGAGCCTAGCACCCCAAGTGTGATGCCTCAAATGCTTCACACAACACCAAATGCTCTTGGAAAAACTTATGAGAGAACACACACTTTCTTGAAATCGGCCAAGCCCTCTTGTTTTCTTAGTGTAGCCGATTTTGGTGGAGAATATGATTCTTATATAGTGTTGACACATCTAGGGTTACACCATTTAAACCCTAATGTGTCATGACTCTTCATTTCCATGACCCATGGGTTTGTAACTCCCATGGAGCATCCATGGAGCATCCTATGGGTAGAACCCAACTTGATAATCCATGGAGCCTCTTAGCCCACTATACAAGATATGGATGATTTACATAATCAACCCATATATTTAATTAGTTCTCTTTTGACCACTTAATTAAATCTAAATTAATTATTGATCAAACTAATCAAATAATATTATTAGTATATTAGAACTTATAATATATTAATAATCTCCAAGTGTTATTTCTCTCATTTAGTCTATCCAATTGCATGGTGCCATGCAACCCAAATGGACCATGCCGGGTCGGGTCAAGTACATACCAGAAATAGTTATGGACTTAGACACCTTATCCAACAGTCTCCCACTTGGATAATTCTAATAACTATTACTGCAAGTATGACTTCAGGAACCGATCGGCAATCGTAGCTCTTTTCAAGGTTTCTCGGAACTGAGAAGATGATGGTACGCCATTTAAGATAAGTGATCATATAATCCTCTGTTCTAGATATCAGTCGGACAAATACATGGAACAATGTCTTACTTATTGTCCAACAGTTTGTTTCCCGATTTCCGATTTGTTTGACAAAGAACTTAATTGAACACATCAACTTAGTTCTGACCGGGCCCGGTACATGGGTCAAAACAAAATCATCGAGGGGCCCAGATATCAGCTTCTAATCCAAGAAGGAACAGATAAACTTCGACTCATATGTTTGTTCTACCACTCATTGAATTACACACAAGAGCATGATTTATAACATCGAGTTACCAATTTGTTTTCGTATAATCAATGCATAACCAACTTGTAAGTAACAAATCATATCTCTAGGTTTGAAGACTTATACGATATTACCGTCTCACGATCACTCGAGATAGAATTCCATGAAGTGATTCCAGTGAGCGTGGGTTGAGTCCAATGCTCAGAACTTATGAGCACTCATGATTGTTGTAGCCTTGTCCAAGACCTCTACAACCAAACATGACAGTCTTGATTCATACCTACTTCCGACATATGACTGACTGTGGAGGTTTGAATAATATGTTATACCAAACAAAAATTATTCTGGAAGTCAAAACATGCAAAAGAAATATAGTAAACGATCGACAAGAGATAGCAACACTTTACTCATAAATAAAACATTTTTTATTCATCATCAAATGTCAATTACACTTTACAAATTTCGAGGTTATCTAACTACTAAATCTAATATCATCCTTCAGCCCTATGCTCCGAGCATGCTGGAGATGCTTAACCCGAGTCAGTCCCTTTGTGAGGGGATCTGCCGGATTCTCATATGATGATACCCTCTTTGCCACGAGGAGTCCTTCTTCGATCCGATGTCTGATGAAATGGTATTTTCTGTCGATGTGTCTGGATCTCCCGTGATCCCTTGGTTCCTTGGCTAAGGCAACAACACTTTCACTATCACAGAAAATTTCCATTGGCTCTTTAATAGCTGGTACAACTCCAAGGTCTCCAATGAAGTTCTTCAGCCATATCGCCTCCTTTGCCGCCTCGCTAGCTGCAATATACTCTGATTCACAAGTAGAATCTGCCACTGTCTCTTGCTTGGAACTCTTCCAAGAAATTGCTCCTCCATTTAGGGTAAAGACCCAGCCTGACTGAGAGCGGAAATTATCCCTATCAGTCTGGAAGCTAGCATCACTATACCCTACTACTCTCAAGTCATCACTCCCACCGAGGGTAAGGAACCAGTCCTTAGTCCTTCGTAGGTACTTGAGAATATTCTTTACCGCAGTCCAGTGTGCCTTGCCAGGGTTCCCCTGAAACCTGCTAACCATGCTCAAGGCAAAGGCTACATCAGGTCGAGTACACGTCATAGCATACATGATCGAACCTACAGCCGAAGCACAAGGTACTAGACTCATTTCTGCTATCTCAGCCTCAGTGCTAGGGCTTTGTGTCTTACTCAATTTGGCGTTACTCTGGATGGGTAACTCTCCTTTCTTGGAGTCCTGCATGCTGAATCTCTTCAGCAACTTATCCAAGTAGGTACTCTGACTAAGTCCAATTAGTCCTTTACTCCGATCTCTCAAGATCCTTATCCCTAAAATATAGGCAGCTTCACCAAGGTCCTTCATAGCGAAACACTTCCCAAGCCAGGACTTTACTTCCTGCAGGGTTGGAATGTCGTTTCCTATGAGTAGTATGTCATCCACATATAATACCAAAAAGCTAACTATACTCCCACTAGCCTTGACATACACACAAGATTCATCTTCACTCCTAGAAAAGCCAAATTCCTTGACCTTTTCATCAAAGCAAAGATTCCATCTGCGAGGTGCTTGCTTTAATCCATAGATGGATTTCTCAAGCTTACACACTCTATTAGGGTACTTGTTGCTGACAAAACCTTCTGGCTGACTCATGTAAACATCTTCAACCAACTTTCCATTAAGGAAAGCGGTTTTGACATCCATCTGCCATATTTCATAGTCATGAAATGCAGCTATGGCTAACAGAACCCGAATAGACTTAATCTTGGCTACCGGAGAAAAGGTCTCATCATAATCCACTCCAGGAATTTGAGAGAAGCCCTTTGCAACCAGTCTAGCCTTATAAGTGTGTACTTTACCATCCATGTCGGTCTTCTTCTTGAAGACCCATTTGCACCCCACTGTCTTACGACCTGGTACATTTTCAACCAAGTTCCAAACTTGATTGTCATACATGGATTGTATCTCGCTATCCATAGCCTCTTTCCATTTAGCAGACTCGGGGCCTGCCATGGCTTCCTCGTAGCTGTTAGGGTCATCTTGACTTACTAGTGTCCCATCACTAATAAGTGTCTCACCTTCTGCAGTAATATGGAATCCATAGTAATGCTCAGGTGCACTCCTAACTCTCGTGGAACGCCTCAGAGGTACAGATTCGTCAATTGGCTCAACAGGAGTTTCCTCCTCAAGTTGAGGGCTAGAGTTTGAAGTTCCTTCACCACTTGATTCTTGAATTTCTCCAAGATCAATTTGCCTCCCACTGTCTCCTTGGCTTATAAACTCTCTTTCTCGAAAGACTCCTCTTCTTGCTACAAAGACCACATTGTCACTAGGTCTGTAGAAGAGGTAACCAAAGGATTGCTGTGGGTAGCCGATGAAAATACACCTCTCGCTTCGAGGTTCGAGCTTATCATGAGTCTCGCGTCTCACGAAAGCCTCGCAACCCCAAATCTTGATGTGGTCTAGTTTAGGTATTTTACCAGTCCACATCTCGTGAGGAGTTTTGGCAACTTTCTTTGTAGGGACTAGATTAAGAATATGGGCGGCAGTCTCTAAGGCATACCCCCATAATGAGATTGGTAGCGAAGCTCGACTCGTCATGGAACGAACCATGTCTAACAAGGTTCGATTACGCCTCTCAGCCACACCATTCAACTGCGGTGTCCTGGGAGGTGTCAATTGTGAGACAATCCCACATTCCCTTAGATAGTCGAGGAACTCTGAACTAAGATACTCACCACCTCGATCGGATCGAAGCATCTTAATGTTCCTGCCCAATTGATTCTCGACTTCCTATTTAAATTCCTTAAACCTCTCGAAAGTCTCTGACTTATGTTTGATTAAGTAGACATATCCATGTCTACTATAATCATCAGTAAAAGTCAAATAATAACGATTAGCATCCCTTGTGGCATGTTTGAATGGCCCACACACATCCGTGTGTATAAGGTCCAACAAACCTTCACCCCTTTCACACGAGCCTGTGAAGGGTGATTTTGTCATTTTTCCAAGTAAGCATGATTCGCAACTATCATCTGACTTTAGGTCAAACGACTCCAAGACTCCATCCTTTTGGAGTTGGCCTATGCGTTTCCTGCTTATATGTCCAAGGCGACAATGCCATAATGATGCTTTATCCAAGTTATTATTAGTAGTAGAATCAATACACAAAACATTATTTCCTAAGTTATCTACAACAGACACAGCTTCATACACACCATCACAAGGTAATGCTTTAAAATAAAGAACATTATTAAAGAAAGCATCAATAGAACCAATTTCATTATTAAACGAAAAGGTAAACCCTTGTTTGTACAAAGCATGAAAGGAAATAATATTTCTTGCCATTCCTGGCGAGTAACAACATTTATTCAAATCTAAACTAAACCCACTACTTAGCGATAAAGTATAAACTCCAATCTTGGTGATAGGTGAAGCTTTCCTATTCCCCATGATCAAGTTTATTCTTCCTTGCTCCACATCCTCACTTCTTCTTAGTCCCTGCAAGTCACAACAAATATGAATACCACAACCGGTATCAAGGACCCAAGATTTAGAATGGGGTGAGCTATTAGAAATGATAGTGTAAATACCTGCATGGTTGGGTTTGACTTTCCCATCCTTCACATCCTGCTGGTATTTTGGGCAGTTCCGCTTCCAATGAGCCTTTTCATGGCAATAGAAGCATTCAGCCTCTTTTGGGTCAGAAGAAGGAGTAATGAAACCTTTCTTGGTTCCACTTGAAGAAGAGCCATCAAGGGTCCGAGCCTTGGTACCCTTCGAAGATCTCTTTCTCTTCCTCCCTCGACTTTTCCCGATTGCCAAAACCGGAGTTGAGTTTGGAGTAGCAGTGATAGCAACCTACTTCCCCTTAAGACCTGTTTCTGCGGTCTTGAGAAGTCCCTGAAGTTTGCTGAGGGTGACCTCTTCCTTGTTCATGTGATATGTCATGCGGAATTGATCATAGCACGATGGTAAGGAGTGCAAAATGATATCTATTGCAAGCTCCTCAGGGAAGTTCACATTAAGCTTCAGCAAACGATCCACATACCTTTGCATTTTCTGCATGTGGCTGGTGACAGATTCCCCGTCCTTCATCATGGCTGTTATCATGGAGCAGATGATCTCATACCTCTCTTGTCGTGCACTTTGATGGTATCTTTCCATCAAATCTTGGTGCATTTCATAAGGGTAGAAATCTTCATAAGACTTTTGGAGTTCAGCTGTCATTGTGGCCAACATGATGCAAGCCACCTTGGTCGCATCTCTTTCATGAGTATGAAAGTCAGCGATCTCCTGGGGAGTTGCAGTGGTCTCATCAATTTCCTTAAGCTCCTTGTCAAGGACATATTCTTTGTCCTCGTAGCGGGTTATCATCCTGATGTTTCTGATCCACTCATTGAAGTTGGATCCATCAAAGGTAACTTTCCCACACAAACTCATAAGAGTAAAGGAGCCATTAGGATTCGAGCCAGAAGCAACATTGTTTGAAGACATCTGAAAGAAGAGAACAAGTTTAGTATAGATCTATGAGAGTCCTTAATAAGACACCCAAATGTCATATTAAGGCTAGGATCCAATCACAATATAACATAGCTTAGAAGAGGTATGCCGTAATCTAAGCTATACCATATTTGAAAGGTAGGTGAATGACGATTCACCAATTTCCACCACGAAAACCGAAACATTTAAGTATAAGGTTTTTTTGTTTGACTCTTAGAAATTCCTAGATTCTTTGAGATTCAATGAGCTTTTCAAAGGCATGTTTCAATCTCGAGTGTGCCCTCCAAGTTTTGTGACTGGGATACCGAGGATCACAAAACGAGGTGTGAAGTAACCATGCAAATCACTTGGTACCCTTAAAGTTTATCACTCAATCGATGTGCCGGTAAACCACACACGCTCCACCGATACTATAATAAACCTTAAGTCACCCTTTACCTACCTTGTTAAGTCCAAGTTAGTGTGCCAGTTAACCACACACGCTCCACCAACGACTTAGACAAAGTGTAAAGTGTAATTTCATGGATTAGCACCTTATTCACATTTTCCTAAAGTAACTAAGATTGGGAATTTAATAGAACATTTAGTTACTTTATTATATTCATCATACTTTGAATGAGAATTTATAAGTCCTTATCCTACCCGTTCGGCTAACGACCCTCCACCAGTCAAGCAAGCGGTGGGTGAGAGTAGACACCCATTAAGTCACCATTTTATAGGCAACAACCTTATACCCACCTTATAGACCGGCTTCGTGAATGAGGCGTACTAGCGGTAAGACGACTTTGTTCTTATACATATATATATATATATATATATATATATATATATATATATATATATATATATATATATAATTATTAAATCATCATAATATAAGTATAAGGGTTGAATTTTAACTTTTAAAATTCTAGGGGTTGGAACTAAAGTTTTAACTTAACTTTACTTGTTCCAAAACTTGAGGGCAAGTTTTGTAACTTTCAAAACTTTTCATTTCTTGTAACTTATGAGTTTAATAGTGTAATAAAATGAAGACTCTTCATTTTTCTAACTCTTGTGTTTTGTTTTAATGGTTTTAATTCAAGTGTGACTCTTGGTTTTCCATAACTTGAGGACAAGTTATGGACTCCATTAAAACACATTATGATCAAGAATTAATCTACCACATACGTTACAAATAATTCCTATGATCATCTAAAACATCATAAGAACAAGAACATGAATATGAACTCATTCATAAATCAAAAATTACACTTAAAACTTTGTAATTTTGATAACTAGTTGTTGTAAATGAATTATCAAAGACATTACACCATCTAAAACAAGTTTTCAAGTACCAAAAAGTTTAGGGTAATGTTTCTAATTCATTTCCAGCAACTAAAATCTAAATTCTGCAACCTATCGACCCTACTCGCCGAGTGCATGAACTTACTCGCCGAGTTGGTTGAAGATACACGTGAACTCGACGAGTCCCCCTTATGGACTCGACGAGTCCATTCGTAGATAGCAAGTTTTTCGACTTTTTTTTCCAACTTTTAAGCACAAATAAAAAGCAAACAAGCCTAGGCTCTTATACCACTGATGGGTTTTGAGCATTCTAACACTTCCTAAGTGTACATGCAACCCTAATAACCTTGGATCTATGTTTGTCTAATTATCATGCAAAGTTTACTTCCAAGGCTATATTCCTATCTAGCATACATGGGGAACAATTTTAACTTGAATGATAGATAGAATAACTTACCTTGTTGTTGCTTGTGTTCCTTGAACCTTGTGAGCCTAGCACCCCAAGTGTGATGCCTCAAATGCTTCACACAACACCAAATGCTCTTGGAAAAACTTATGAGAGAACACACACTTTCTTGAAATCGGCCAAGCCCTCTTGTTTTCTTAGTGTAGCCGATTTTGGTGGAGAATATGATTCTTATATAGTGTTGACACATCTAGGGTTACACCATGTAAACCCTAATGTGTCATGACTCTTCATTTCCATGACCCATGGGTTTGTAACTCCCATGGAGCATCCATGGAGCATCCTATGGGTAGAACTCAACTTGATAATCCATGGAGCCTCTTAGCCCACTATACAAGATATGGATGATTTACATAATCAACCCATATATTTAATTAGTTCTCTTTTGACCACTTAATTAATTCTAAATTAATTATTGATCAAACTAATCAAATAATATTATTAATATATTAGAACTTATAATATATTAATAATCTCCAAGTGTTATTTCTCTCATTTAGTCTATCCAATTGCATGGTGCCATGCAACCCAAATGGACCATGTCGGGTCGGGTCAAGTACATACCAGAAATAGTTATGGACTTAGACACCTTATCCAACAAACACAAGGTTGGTGAAAGTTACAAGTTTTCATTTAACCACAGTAATACTTTTAATAAGTCTAAAAAGTGTTATCTTTGTATGTATAACAATAGTTAAAACTGTGTTTTCAAAGCATTTTTGAAAAAACAAAATGTATCTTTGTATAAGTAAATCAATACTGAAACCGTATTTGTAAAGGATCTTTGAAAGCCAAAATGTATCTTTGTATAAGTAAAGTCATACTTAAAAAAGTTTTTTGAAAGCAACCAAGCCCATGGTTTGAGTGAGAGAGAGATATATTCCTGTTAATGTTTATATTGAGTCTGATAACCGAGCTATGTGACTAAATGTACCTCCCTAAAACGCTTCATTGGACGTTGTAGTAACAATTGCCGACACTTATCACCCGCTTCGATTGATCATTCAAGGTTGTATCTAGCAACCGCAGGTAGGGATGTCAACCCCGTTTAGATCTACCAAGTACAGACGTGGGCTAGATAGGAAACACTAGAGGGAAGGAGCATTTTGGCAATTAATCTGTTGTGAATCCAGCAACCCAAGCGGCCCTTCAAACCAACTTCCTCATACTGTAAGTATCCAAGAATTAGTGTAATTAATACTAATAATACTTTTAGTAGAAGCTAGTTGCTATAGTTGTATTCCACTTTCTAGCATACGAGTTCTCTATTGCCAATTTAGCTCTGATACCAATCTTAACACCCACAGCCAAGGCGGCAGAACACACTGGGCTGTGCAACTAAGTTCATGGATCACATTAAACTGAATATACAACACAACTACAACAATAAACAATATAGAATTCATGTTCCATCTTGATATTTGAATACAATGTTTTCATAAATAATAATAATACATGAATTGACTTAACAGATAGGCATATAATATAACAACAAGTAAACTAGGTCACCTGTAATCCAATCCGTCTTGATTGTCAGTTTAGTGATTTCCTGAGAATACATTGGATTAGTGTCTAAGCCCATAACTATATTTGGTATGTACTTGACCCGGTTGTTCATGGTCCTTTTGGGTTGCCTTCACCAAAGAAACTTGACAAGGTAATTTAAGGAGAGGGAGAGAGAGAGAGAGAGAGAGAGAGAGAGAGAGAGAATATTATGGCTTATTAATATATTACAAGAATAATATATTAAAGGAGAAATCATATTTATTTAATTAGTATTGGTCATAAATTAATTAGGACTTGATTTGTTACTAAAAGAGATTAATTGGATAAAGGGGTATAAACTGTCAAATGTATTATAGTTGAGTTTTAGGCTGGGAAACCTAGTGGACTACGGGGAACGAAATTATGATGGGGATCCATCATATTTTCATCTAAGGCCCTAATCTAGAAGATTCCTTGGGCTGCCTGGTGATTAAGCTATCCATTAGGGTTTAGACTGAAACCCTAGCAGCCTGCAGTATAAATAAGACCCCTAGGCTATGGAAATCGACTACACTTGATTCCAAGAGAACACTAGGGCCGATTTTAGTATCTCTCACCCTCTCTCATATTCCAAGATCAAGAAGACTACAAGGATTTTCAAGCTACTTGAAAGAGGTAAAACACTTAGATATGTTTTCATAATGTTAATTTCGAATTATATATGATAGATCTAGGGTTGCAAGTCTTGGATTCAAAGCATGTACAATAGTGAAACCTAGATTCGAGAATTAGAGTTTGTATGAGCACATAGGATTGTTCTTATGCATAAAACCCATCAGTGTTATCAGAGCCATGATTGATTTCAATTGTATGTGATGCTTTAACTATTTGCTTGCTGAAAATCAAATTTTTGTGCTAACTGTTTGATGAACTTGATGAGTTCCATGAGGAACTCGACGAGTTGGATGAACACGACGAGTTCCATAGTGGACTCGACGAGTTTTGCCGTCAGACAGAAAGATTTTCGGGATTTTGTTGTTGTTTTGTCATGGGATTAATGCCTAAATCATTTTGAAAGATAAAATCCGAATTTTATATTATTTGCATGATTATCCCTGCCATAACAATAGATAATTTCAAATCTTTTGAATATTAGTTATTTATATGATAAATATGCATTATTTTGAAATCATTTGGTAATTATCTTATGACTAAAATAGAGGTCAAATATAGATAATAATGAAATTAAGTGTTTAATTTAAATTATTTGTTATTTGATCCCTTGTGTTTTGAAAAGCTCAAAACTTGCCCTCAAGTTTTGAAATTTAAATTTTGTGATTAAAAGTTTAATTTTGAATAATTTAAATTTCAAACCCTTAGAATTTTACAAGTTTAAAATTCAACCCTATACTATTATATTATTACAAGCTTAATTAATTAATATATATATATATATATATATATATATATATATATATATATATATATATATATGTATGTATGTATAACTTAAAATGATAGTCTTACCATTAGTAGGCCTCATTCACGAAGTCGGTCTATAAGGTGGGTATAAGGTTGTTGCCTATAAAATGGCGCTTAATGGGTGTATACTCACACCCACCGCTTTCTTGACTGGTGGAGGATCGTTAGCCGAATGGGTAGGATAGGGCAATCCTCTCCTCATTAAAAGTATAATGTAAAATATAAAGTAACTGCATGTTTTACAAATTCCCAATCTTAGTTACTTTAGGGTAAAATGTGAAAATGATGCTATTCCATGGAAGTTACACTTTGTACCCTTGTCAAACATTAGTGGAGCGTGCATGGTTAACCGACACACAAATTTGGGATTGACATTGGTGGCAAAGGGTGACTCGATGTTTATTATAGATCAATGGAGTGTGTGTGGTTTACCGGCACATTGATTAGGTGATAGAGACATTGAGTGCACCATGTTGATTCGCATGGTTATTCACAACTTGTTTGCGATCCTCGGTATCCCAGTCGCAAATTTGAAGTGCATATCAAGATTTAAACATGCCATTGAAAGGTTCAATGAATCTCAAAGATCTAGGAGTTTTCAATACATTTAAAACTTCAAACACTTTTTCGTTTTTCATGGTGAGAATTAGTGAATCGTCATTCACTTACCTTCAAATTATTTACTTTTAGAGTACAACATCCCTTTCTAAGTTGTAAATAATGTTGTTGGGTCCTAGCCCTAATTTCTCATTTGGGTGTTTAAGTAGGTACTCATTTCTAATCAAACTTTGTTCCTTTCTTTTTCAGATGTCTGCAAACAACAACAACAACGCTTCTAGGTCATTCTCGTAGATGAACCTATGTCAAAAGGTGACATTTGATGGGTCAAACTTCAACAACTGGATGAGGTATATTCGTATGATCACACGCTATAAGGACAAAGAATATGTCCTCGATGAAAAGCTTGAAAAGATCATCCCAGATGTTGCTACTCCTGAAGAGTTGGCCGCCTTTGAGGCCCACGAGGGTGATGCCATGAATGTTCATTGCATCATGCTGGCCACCATGAACCTCGAACTCCAAAAGTCCTATGAGGACATGTATCCGTATGAAATGCATCAGGATTTTCTGGACAGGTATCACCAGAGCGTGAGGCAAGAGCGCTATGAGATCATTACTAACATGATCACCGCTAAGAAGGGGAATGGAGAATTCGTAACCTCTCATTTGCAGAAAATGCAAAGGTATGTTGATCGTCTTCTCAAACTTAATGTTAAGTTTGATGAGGATTTGGCTATCGACATAATCCTCCACTCCTTGCCCTCCTGTTACAACCAGTTCAGAATGACCTACCACATGAACAAAGAGGAGGTCTTCTTGAGCAAGCTCCAAGGACTGTTGAGGACTGCTGAGAGCAACCTCAAAGACAAATATGTTGCATCTTCCCCTGCTATGGCTGCTCCCGTGTTGGCAATTGGCCAAGGAAAGGGTAATAAGAGAAAGGCTCCATGTAAGAGCCACCATAAGGGTAAGACCCAAAATGGTTCCTCTTCTAGTGGAACCAAAGTTGGTTCGGTCAATCCCTCTTCCAACCCCAAAGAAGCACAGTGCTATTACTACCACCAAAAGGGCCACTGGAAACGAAGTTTCCCTCAGTATCTACAAGACATAAAGGATGGGAAGATTCAACCCACCTTTGAAGGTATGTATTCTATTAAATCTAATAACTCATCATTTGCTACTTCATGGGCTCTTGATACAGGGTATGGTTACCACATTTGTTCTGATATGAAGGGCCTAAAAAGAAGTAGAGAAGTAGAACATGGAAAGATGAACCTGATTATGGGAAACAGAAGATCGTTGCATGTGACCAAAGTCGCAGTTTATTCTTTAGTGTTGAGTAATGGGTTAGGGCTAGATTTAAATAATTGCTATTATTCACCAGATATGGCAAGAAACATTATTTCATTTGATGGGTTGTTTAGACAAGGTTTCATATATTCTTTTGATAATAACAATGGTTCTATTAATGTTTATTTGAATGGTGACTTTTACTTCAATGCATTACCTTGTAATGGGATTTATGAATCTGTGATGGTTGTTGATAATTTAGGAAATGATGTTTTGAATATTGATTCGTCTACTAGTCTAGACAAAGCATACTTGTGGCATTGTCTCCTTGGCCATGTCAACAAGAAACGCATAGCCCAACTCCAAAAGGATGGAGTGTTGGAGTCATTTGACCTAAGGGACAATGTCATGTGTGAATCTTGTTTACTTGGGAAGATGACCAAGTCACCCTTTACTGGCACTTGTGAAAGGGGTGAGGGTCTATTGGATCTCATACACACCGATGTGTGTGGGCCCTTTAGAAACACCACAAGTGATGCTTGTCGCTTCTACATGACTTTTACGGATGATGATAGCATATATGGATATATCTATTTAATCAAGCAAAAGTCGAAAACCATTGAAAAGTTCAAAGAGTTTAAGAATGAAGTGGAGACTCAGATGGGCAGGAAAATAAAGATGCTTCGGTCAGACCGAGGAGGAGAGTACCTAAGTCTTGAGTTTCACGACTATCTAAAAGAATGCGGAATTGTTTCGCAATTGATGCCTCCGAGAACGCCACAATTGAATGGTGTGGCTGAGAGACGTAATCAGACCTTGTTGGACATGGTTCGTTCTATGATGAGTCGGACTTCATTACCAACAGCTTTCTAGGGGTATGCCTTATATACTGCCGCCGATATCCTTAACTTAATTCCTACCAAGAAGGTTACCAAGACTCCTCAAGAGATGTGGACAGGGAAAGCTCCCTCGTTGGCACATATTAAGGTTTGGGGTTGCGAGGCTTTCGTAATACGAGAGACTCACGACAAGCTCAAACCTCGTAGTGAGAAGTGTTATTTCATCGGCTATCCGCAGAATTCTTTTGGCTATCTTTTCTATAGACTGAATGACAATGTTATCTTTGTTGCTAGAAGAGGAGTTTTCCAAGAAAGGGAATTGATAAGCCAAGAAGACAGTGGGATGAAAATTGATTTTGAAGAGATTTAAGAGCAAAGCGATGAAGGAACCTCTGACACTGGCACTCAACCCGAAGAGGAAACTCCTGTTGAGCCCATTGACGAGTCCTTACCTCTTAGACGTACAATTAGGGTTAGTGTTCAACCCCAGTTTTATGGGTTTCATATTACTAGTGAAGGGGATACATTTATTAGTAATGAAACACTAATGAATTTGGATGAACCTAGCAGCTACAAGGAAGCTATGGCATGCCCAGAGTCTGCTAATGTGACAACCTAGAATTTTCATTCGATCAAACCCTAAAAATCAATCACTTCTTATTACAAGTCAAGTTCACTTTTACTTGTTTTTGGGAAAAATAAGTTCATTTGATTATTTTAATAATTAATCTTTAAACGAACGGGTGAACGAATGGGCCGTCTCGGGACTTGAAATTTAAAAACCGCAAACATCTCGTGTCTTAGAAGTTCACGGCCAAACTTTTATGTTTGGGTCGGAAAAACTTCCAAAAATCGTGAACTCATGCATATACATTAGCTTACTCCCCAAGTTAATCACTTTTCACTTTTCACCCCAAAAGAGTAAACTCCAAAAGAGTAAACTCAAGAAACCCTCTCGAGTAACAAACTATAAACAATTCAAGATCTTCAAACTTGTAAGTGTTCTAATCATTCCAAGTTGATTAAACACTTAATCTAGTGTTTGTGCATCTATTCATCCATTCACTTTTGTGTTTTTGATTAGATTTCCAAAAACACCAAGAACACACACTAAGTGTTCTTGGACTTTTAGCATATTTCAAGCTTCCTTATAGTAAGTACTTCCATCCTTGAGTCTTAATAAGCTTGTATTACATATTAACATCAAAGAAAAGTCCCAAGAACACCAAGATCAAAGTGTTCACGGTTTTGGGAGGCTCCCAAAACCGTAAACACCAAATATGGTACAAAGTGGTGCCTTAGGGTGCTTAGATGCTTCTCCATGCTTTAGGTACTTGCCTAGCTTCATCCTTGATGAGTTTATCACACAAAAAGCACCAAATACTTACATTTTTATGTTTTTACGGTTTGGGGATCTCCCAAAACCGTAAACACCCCAAAAAGTGCATAAAAGTCCCATAAAAGTCTAATGGTTATTCCTTATGTCTAAATCTAACCTAGACTATTGCCATGATTGAGCTAAGGACTTGAAAACCCCCCACATACTAAACTTATGAGTTTAAGGTAGTAAACTCATGAGTTTAAGGTAGTAAACTCATGAGTTTAAGGTAGTAAACTCATGAGTTTAAGGTAGTAAACTCATGAGTTTAAGGTAGTAAACTCATGGGTTTAAGGTAGTAAACCCAAAGAGAAATGACCATGAGGCCGTAAACTCCTCAAAGGAGTGTAATGATACCCTAAGGTAGTAAACTGTTGAGTTTACGACCGTGAACTCATTAGGTCAAAGTCATGAAAACCACAAACTCCAAGGGAGTTTACACTTGAACCCCAAACACTATAGCAAGGTCCTTTAGCACTTAAATGCAATCCTTATGACTTGTAGCACCTAAATAAGGTGTTTTACATGCCTTAGGATGTCTTCACTTTGTCAATTAGTGGTTTAAAGTCTAATTGGATACATATATGTGTGATTATATGTTAACTAGGATCCTTGAGGGTGAACAAGTCTTTACTTATCACCTAGTTATCCTACATCATTCAGTACATCCAAACCACCACCTTCAGGTGAATTCATACCCCTTAATCAATGTTTTAAATGATTTTAAATGCTTTAATGGGGGGGGGGGGGTTTGGAATACAGGTAGAAAACAGCATGTTATTAAATCAATCATATGTATTTATAACTGTGTTTTCATTCAGCAGATTTCACATACTACAAAATGTGATGCATGAAATGGTTTTATATCTTAAAAATACCTTGATAGTAAAAGTATTACGTTTGAAATGTTTATTAACATGACATCAAGTCATTGTTAGTTATTGTTCAAAACTCTTAGATGTCTTACAAAACCATCTTTACCTTCTTGAACAAAACTATATCTATACACTTATCTTCTTATATATGTATTGATGTTATAGTTTTCATCCTTCATTCAGTTCCCACAATCTTGTGTAGCAAGGGTGTATAAACCTGCTTGGACAACCAATTACCTTCCAGTTAACTATTATAGGGATAGTTAGAAGATACAAAACATTATTCCTAATACAAGGAATTACATCAGAGTCAGTTCATTAATGAGTCTATACTATACATTACATGTTACATGAATACACTTACATGAGTACGCTTACATGGATACACTTACATGAGTACCTTACATGAATACATTACATGAGTACCTTTACGTAGATACATTTACCTGTATACACTTACATGAATACTTGTATCTCGATTCACGAGGATGATTTATTAGTACCTTCTGTGTAAATTGTCCTGCCTATCCGAGTTCAACGGGATGTCTAGATGGGACTAACCATTCTGAATCCCAGCTGTTAGCACCAATGGTCGACGAACATCTACGGATGCCTACGGTTATTACTTATATTAGGAGTACCTTTACGGGACTAACCATTCATTGGGCCTACTGTTCGCTACAGAGGTTGATGAACATCTATGGATGCCTACGGTTAATACTTATATTAGGAATACTTTTACGGGACTAACCCTCCTCCCACCTGCTGTAGCTACAGAGGAAAATTGAACAATCTACGGATGTTCAAAGGTTATACATTTCGCAAATCGCGATGTCGTGTTAATCCTAATACAAAAGGATAACACTTTCATGATTATAATTTCCCTATTACTTTATTTTGTGATACATTCACATAAACGATGAGTTAGACTAAGTATCGTTCGTAATAGTCAAAAAAACGGAAAAACTATCATTATCATAGCAAAACATTCGGGTCTTGGTAGAAGACAATTATATTCTTTTCCCTATTTACGTTATTTTGTGATACATTCACATAAACGATGACTTAGACTAAGCACTGTTAGTATTAGTCAAAAGAAAGGAAAAACTATCACTTTTACTTACAAAACATTCGGGTCTTGGTAGAAGACTACATTTCATACTAGTAGGAAATAATGGATTTTCTAGGGTTTTCATACTTATATCAATTGTTTCATTTAAAGATTTACAAGGCATTCATAACAGCTTTCCAAAACAAGACAATGAAACTTAAATACTTATGAATTCACCAGCTTTAGGCTGATACTCGCTTTCAAAATAACTTATACTCTCAGGTCACCAGTTGGATAGGTACGATGGCCAAGCTTTGAGAAGACGGAGCACAAACAAGACTCGTCTTATTTTCATTATTCATTTTATTGTTGTACATTATGAAAGAACACACATGTATTAAAACTTTACATTTAATGCAATGGATGATGTTGTTGCTTGTTTACTACTTTACAGTGTTATGATACTTCACATGACGTCCTCCACCTCGAAACGTTTCCGTCATTCACGGTTTTGGGGTGTGACAGCTAAATGGAAAGAGGCGATGGACAGCAAGATTCGGTCCATGTACGACAACTAAGTTTGGAATTTGGTTGATTATGTGTCGGGTCGTAAGACAGTCGGGTGCAAGTGGATATTCAAGAAGAAGACAGACATGGATGAGAAAGTGCATACTTATAAAGCACGATTCGTTGCGAAGGGCTTTACTCAAACTTTCGGAGGTGACTATGATGAGACCTTCTCACCAGTTGTTTAGTCTATTAGGGTAATGCTCGCAATAGCTGCGTTTCATGATTATGAAATATGGCAGATGGATGTGAAAACCACTTTCCTTAATGAAAAGTTGGCTGAGGATGTTTACATGAATCAGCCAGAGGGTTTTGTCGATGCAAAGCATCATAATAGAGTGTGCAAGCTTGAGAAATCCATTTATGGATTGAAACAAGCGTCTCGCAGATGGAATCTTTGTTTTTTGATGAGAAAGTTAAAGAGTTTGGCTTTCTGCGAAGCGTAGATGAATCTTGTGTATATGTCAAATCCAGTGGGAGTATAATGAGCTTCCTCGTATTGTATGTCGACGACATACTACTCATAGGAAACGACATCCCAACCTTGCAGGAGGTTAAGTCCTGGCTTAGGAAGTGTTTCGCTATGAAGGACCTCACAGAGGCTGCTTATATTCTAGGATTAAGGATAGAAAGAAACATGGAAAAGAAACTGATCGGACTCAGTCAAGATACATACTTGGATAAGGTACTAAAGCGTTTTATTATGGAAAATTCCAAGAAACAGGAGTTGCCAATCCAAAGCAATACCAAGCTGAGTAAGACTCAGAGCCCGAGTACAGAGGCAGAGATAGCTGATATGAGCTGAGTACCTTACGCTTCCGCAGTAGGCTCTATCATCTATGTTATGACTTGTACTCGCCCTGATATGGCCTTCGCTTTGAGAATGGTGAGCAGATATCAAGGGAACCCTGGTAGAGCTCATTGGATTGCAGTAAACAATATTCTTAAGTACCTATGAAGGACCAAGGAATGGTTTCTAGTCCTCAGTGGGAGTGATGACTTAAGGGTATGAGGGTACAGTGACGCTAGTTTTCAGACGGATCGGGATAATTACCGATCACAGTTGGGCTGGGTCTTTACCCTAAATGGAGGAGCAGTGACTTGGAAAAGTTCATTGGAGACAGTTGGGCTGGGTCTTTACGCTAGTTTTCCAAGCAGGAGACCGTAACTGATTCAACTTGCGAATCAGAGTACATTGCGGCAAGCGAAGCGTCAAAGTAGGCTATATCGTTAAAGAACTTCATTGGAGACCTTGGAGTTATGCCATCCATAAACGAGCCAATGCAAATTTTCTATGATAAGGAAGCAGCGGTTGCTTTAACCAAGGAACCAAGAGATCATGGTAGATCTCGACATATCGACAGAAAATACCATTTTATCAGACATCGGGTAGAAGAGGGACTCCTCATTGTGAAGAGGGTATCATCAGAAGAAAACCTAGCAAATCCCCTTATGAAGGGACTGAGTAGGGTAAAACACTTGCAGCACGCTAGGAGCATTGCGCTGAAGGATGATATAAGATAGGAAACGTATAATAGATAGTTTGTACTTGACATTTGATGAATAAATAAAGTTGTGTTATTTATGAGTAAAGCTACTATCTTTTGTTGGTTATTTATCTATTATTTCAATTTTGCATGTTTTGACTTCCTGAATGATAGGATTATTCGAACAGTCCACAATCGTTCATATTTTGGAAATAGATGTGAATGAAGACTATCATAAATTGTTTGTAGATTGTCTAAAAGGTTTTGGGCATAGCAAAGGTTTGCTGCAAAGTTCATGAGTACTTATGAATATGATTTGAGCATTGGAATAAACCCATGTTTGGTGGTATCACTTCGTGGTGTTTTACATTAAGTGATCGCAAAGCGATAATATCATCTAGTCTTAAAACTCAGAGATATGATTATTTGTTGGTCGGTTATGCATTGATGATGTGTAAACGCATCAGTAACTTGATGTTATAAAACACATTTTTTTATGATTCAATTAGTAAATAATAGATGCATATGAGTCGAAGTTAATATGTTCCATTTATTCTATGAGAATAAAGGCGATATCTTGGCCACTTGATGATTTGGTTTGACTTATGTGTCGGGCCCGGTCAGAATGAAGTTGATGTGTTCAACTAAATTCCATACCAAACAAATCAAAAATCAAGGAACGAATGCTAGACAATAAGCATTGTCGGCATGATATCTAGAACAGAGGATTATACGATCCCTTATCTGAAGGACAAGTTGCTGATCAGAGTTCACAATGAAGTATATGAGCTACGATTGCTAATGGGATTTTAAAGTTATATGTGAGATATAGTTACTAGACTTATCCAAGTGGGAGACTTTTGGATTAGTGTCTAAGCCTGTAACTACATTTGGTATGTACTTGACCCGATTGTGCATGGTCCTTTTAGGTTGCCTTCACCAAAGCAACTTGACAAGGTAATTTAAGGAGGGAAAGAGAATATTATGGTTTATTAATATATTATAAGAATAATATATTAAAGGAGAAATCTTATTTATTTAATTAGTATTGGTAAGAAATTAATTAGGAACTAATTTGTGACTAAAAGAGATTAATTGGATAAAGGGGTATAAACTATCAAATGTATGATGGTTGAGTTTTGGGCTTGGAAACGTAATGGACTAAGGGGGGAACGAAATTATAATGGGGATCCATCATATTTTCGTCCAAGGCCCTAATCTAGAAGGTTCCTTGGGCTGCTTGGTGATTAAGTTGTCCATTACGGTTTAGACTGAAACCCTAGCAGCCTGCAGTATAAATAAGACCCCTAGTCTATGGAAATCGGCTACACTTGATTCCAAGAGAACCCTAGGGCCGATTTTAGCACCTTTCACCCTCTCTCATATTTCCTTCTTGCTTGTGGGGTTTGTGAACCATTAGAGGAGTTACAATTGTGACTCTAAGCTCAAGATCAAGAAGACTACAAGGATTTCAAGCTACTTGAAAGAGGTAAAACACTTAGATCCGTTTTCATAATGTTAATTTCGAATTATATATGATACATCTAGATCCAAGCATTAGGGTTTATATGAGCACATAGGATTGTTCTTATGCATAAAACCCATCAGTTTTGTGGGTCAACATAAGGTTTATGAATGGTACAAGTTTTCTTTTAACCGTAGTAATACTTTTAATAAGTCTAAAAAGTGTTATCTTTGTACGTATAACAATAGTTAAAACTATGTGTGCAAAGCATTTTTGAAAAGACAAAATGTATCTTTGTATAACTAAATTAATACTGAAATCGTATTTGTAAAGGATCTTTGAAAGCCAAAATGTATCTTTGTATAAGTAAATCCATACTTAAAATATTTTTTTGAAAGCAACCAAGCCCGTGGTTTAAGTGAGAGAGAGATATATTCCTGTTAATGTTTATACTGAGTCTGATAACCGAGCTGTGTGACTAAATGTACCTCCCTAAAACGCTTCATTGGACGTTGTAGTAAAATCCCTTAACTAGCAACCGCAGGTGGGGATGTCAACCCCATATAGATCTATATATATGTATCTTGCTCCGAATATTAATGGTTATAGTAGTGTAGGTATGAAAAGTAATTAGACTCAGCTAGTGAATATTGGTTCACTAAAAATCTCTTAACTAAAAAGTATGTGAATAGCTTTCAACCCTAAGTTAACTGTGGTTAAGTCACTAAGCATAACGAATTTCATTGTATAAAGTTTATAAAAGTCAAGTATACTTGGTATGTATGTAAAAATGTAATGTATTCGTTTTTATAAAGATGTATGTTTCAATGTAAAGAACATGTGTACATGTATAAAATTTGTGTATTTAAACATATAAATATACATGAATAGTAATAGCTTGAATATTTGAAATACTACAAAGTTTTATAACGTGTTTGTTATAATGTGCAATGTCACATAAAAATCATTTATTTTTGTATCATGTAGCATTTGTTCGGAGTTCGCTTATTTTTTAGCAACTTGACGTGAGAAACCACAAAGTCATGTTTCTTGAACTTTGAAATATTTTCAAGACCGTTTCGTAACGAATGCAAACTATTGGGGACTATTTGGTAACCTAATTAACAAAAAATAGGATTACTTTGGTTAAAATAAATAAAGGAAGAAACGTAACTTTTTGGTTTCTCACGTCACGCTTCTAAAAAACAAACGAACTCCGAACAGCTTGAAGAAATGGGCTGTTTTGAATATTTGGAGTCAAGGTTTGGGGGTTGGGACTTATATTAAAAGGGAATGTTGCAGAATGGGTTATTTAATCATTTGTTGAAACTAAAAAGGGTTTAAGGCTTTTTGTATAAGGAAATCTCATGGATGGGCCGTTTTTTTATTAATGGCCCAAACTTAAACGAATGTAGGGCTTTTTGTGCCTGTTTCTTTTGTTGATCGGGCAAATCAAAGGAACGAATAGAAGCAGCCAAGTGATGGCGATTGAAAGGAACACTAGTGCAGATGAACGAAAATGAGGAGAGGAAATCACGAAGGCTTTGCAGGTTTCTACTCCGGTCGTTTGGTCGATCGATTGCGAGAAGGAAAGATCGTCTCCGGGGTTCGACGATCCGAAGCAACGAAGATGGGAAGAAGCAGCGAAGCTTTCTTCCTGCTCCGATGGCGATACACTAAGGGGTAAAGGGAATCGGTCCGCCTAGAGCGACGCGAGAAGCAGCAGCGACGAAGTCGAGACCTTCGGAGATCTTTGATCGATAGGAACAGAGGAGAAGGAGAGTGAGGGCAAAGGAGGTCCGATGCGAGTTTTTCATCGAAAGAGGGTTGTTGCTCTCTTGGTATCGCCGGAAAAATCATAAGGAACCCAACTCCAATGGTTTCTTTGATAGAAAAATAAAGAAGGAATCAGTGGGTTTTTTGGGTTGCTTCATTTGACAGGGAAGGAGGAGCACAATCGGGGCTGCTGTGGTTGATCAAAAGCGGGAAGAAGATGAGAGGGTTGTTCTTGGCTTCAACGAGACGAAGAAGAACGGAGAAGAGGCTGCTGGTCTTTAATTGCCTCATTGTCAACCTTAATTGGGAAAATTGTTTCAACACGTGAGCTTTGTACTAGCTTTGTGTGTAGTTTTTGTTATAAAATGAGTTATTTACTTTGTGTGCAAGCTTAGTAGCTTTGTGTGTAGTTTTTGTTATAAAATGAGTTATTTACTTTGTGTGCAAGCTTAGGTAAGTTAAAAGATGTAAGTAACATTTTCATTTGGCTGTCAATTTATTTGAGTGTATTTGTTTTTAAACTGGCAAACAATGTATAGATTTATTGGTTTAGTTATTTATGTATTTTGTTTGGATTTAATTATAACGTAATTTTTATAATTAAACATGATTTTATTATGTTAAAATCATATTCTCTACGAATTTCAGGATACGTAATTCTATTAGAAATGATATTCTTTGAGAATGAAATAACACATTTTTGGATACAACTTCAAATATTGCATTACATTCTTAAAAAAGTAAAAACTTTATAGAATATTCTATAACAATGAAATACTCACTAATAACAAATAAAAATATGTATATTATTCGACCTGAATTTTCTAGCAGAATATATTATTACATATACTTCTATCATTCTATTGTAGATTATTGTAACGATCCAAAATTTAAGACCAAAAATTTCTTTTAATAAAACATTACTTTAAGCAAAGTCATAATTCCAAAACATAATCTGAGTATAAGTTTTCAAAACACATGTTCATTATCAGAGTAAACATTTCCAGGTTGTCTTATCTATGGTGTGTGCCATGTGATCACCTCGAGCTCTTCCCTCCGCTACCGGAAGTACTTGAAACCAAAACTGAAAACCGTAAGCACGAAGCTTAGTGAGTTCCCTACCCTACCACATACCATGCATAACCACATACTGCACATACTGGGCCACGCCCGCTATCTTGGGCCTCGCCCCCTACCTCGGGCCTCGCCCGCTAGCTCCAGGCCCCACCTGGTTTCGAGCCCCGCTCGAATACAGATCTGTTTTACTTAGGACTCGGCTGTCACAGGGCCCCGCCCGTCAACAAATAATAACAGATAAACATATCACAACACATAAGCTAAACTCATACAACTGATCCTGTTCTAAGGCCTCGCCTATCCTAGGCCTCACCCTTGTCCTGCTACTGATGAGTGATGGAACCCCGTCCACGCTCCTACTGGTAGTGAGATACGGCCCCAGCCCACTCTCACTCTTTCCCTAACTTGGGCCTCGCCCTTGTTCTGCTACTAGTGAGATGTGGAACACCATCCACACTCTGCTATTGGTGAGTCACGGGACCTCGCCCACACTCACCTCCCTACCAGGCACATACATGTATCACACAGACAACAAGTATAAACTATCATATAAACAAATCCTTGGGCACCCGCCCGCTATTAATGGACCTCGTCCTGAATATCATACTAGCATATTGTGCCTAGGGCTAACCCTAGGGTCATCTACTCATAACTACATGGGCCGGCATTGTGGCCTTAGACCCATTCACACAAAGGGAAACTCACATGCACTGGCTGAACTTGCTGATGATCTCACTAGTTGCTGCCCAGTAACTCACTGAACTCCTGCTCCCCTTGCACCCCGAACTACCAATATCAACACAACACTGAGTCTAACTGACCCTCGAAAGACAACCAAGTCAACCCTGGTCCAAGTCAAAGTCCTAGTCAAGGTCAAACTTCCACGTCAACCCTACTCGCTGAGTCACCCTACTGACTCGCCGAGTTCATATATTCAGAGTCCTTCCTTTCGCGTCTCAACTTGCCGAGTCTACCGATTTCTGTGTCCTGACCTGTCCAAATCACCGAGTCTCCACCCGACTCACTGATTCGAGTCTTAACTCGAAGGGTTTTGAGTTTCACGACCTGACTCGCCGAGTACATGGCAATCTTCAACAGACTCGCCGAGTTGTTCTTCCAACTCGTCGAGTTCCTGCCCAGCTTCATCCAACTCGCCGAGTCCACCCATGTGACTCGCCGAGTGTCACCAGTTCTTAATCCATATAGTGGGTTTTCGAGCCATGCAGGGGCTCCAACTCATAGATCCATACTCCCAAAGCTCAATCCTCACGTAAAGTTGCAAACTTTACGTATAACTAAAGAGATTTAGGCTCAAAACACTCTAGGGCTAGGTTTTTGGACAAAAAGGGCTTCACCAACTCCTCATCTTTTGATGCTTTATGACATATTAGACTATCCCACTACTAGAGGTAACAACATATCTAGGCCCCAAACTCGAATTGGGTCTCAAACAACCATAAACCCCTCCAAATCTCATAACAAAAATAGATCTAGATGTAAAGGAGGGAAGATAGCAGCTTGTTACCTCCAAGATGAACATAACTGAAGTAGATCTCGGATCTACACCTCCTCCTTTGAAGCAACCTTCTTGATCTTCAAGTTCCTTTCCAAATTTTCCTTCCTCCTAGCTATTTCTCTCAAATGATGGAAGCTCACACGAAATCAAGGGTTTACTAGTTCTCTAGGATGATATGGGGGCTGAGGGAGGGACATAACACCCATTAAATAGGATACAACTCCCGGGATTAGGGTTTTCCTCGTTCAGACCAGACTCGTCGAGTCACCTTGGCCGACTCGCCGAGTCGGTCACTTACTCCTCGACCCGGATCCCGCTCGGACTTGCCGAGTTCCTCCTTGGACTCGCCGAGTCGCCCCTTAAAATTAGGGTCTTCATTCCTTTCTTGGCCTTCCAAACTTTGGGTGTTACAACTCTCCCCCACTTAAACTAAACTTCATCCTCGAAGTTTGCTATGCTCCACTGCCTGCGATCTGCCTCTGATACCCCACTAATTATTCTAACACCAGCTGCTTACCTTCGCTGGCCTTCCGTTCAGTCATTCAGACTAACGTGAATCCTTACAGATAATTATCTCGGGTGCATCCTGACCCTGAACATCCTGGAAACACAACTTACTCAACCGACAATCTTTCTGGTAATCTCCAAATACTACACTCACCCCATAGGGGTTCACCCCTTCTTTCCTTGCGCGATTTCCTTGCCTCCCAAAGGCAATGCTCCATAACCATCTATCCCTTCTACTACTGTGAAGACCCTTTCCTCACCCAATCTATTACTCCCGCTACTCCCAGTACGGGTCATCATCGCCAGTATCCACTGGGCATTCTTTCTACTATCATTTGGTGTCGAGCACCCCCGCGATCAACTAACTGAATTCCACCACACGCTGCATACTCGCACTGCTACCGACTGGAAATCCTGATATTTCTTATATGGTTTCCAGATTAACTGAGACCACCCTGGTCCCTACCAACCTATCAATATCTAGATTACCGGCTCCCACCGATCGCTGACCCAACACAACTGCTACTCGCTCCTATCAACTTTCGAAGAAACTTCAACCACCTATACTGCTCAATCTATTCTACCATGTTGGCACTACAGTTTCCTGGGATCCCCGATCCCTGCCTAGACACTAAGATCCTTACCAGGTCCCACTTGTGCTGCTAAAACTCATGGGCCTCGCCCACGGGTCTCACCCGCCCCTATCATTCTAGTCCCACTTGTCTAACCACTCTCGCACGGGCCTCGCCCATGGGTCTCACCCAACCATACTACTGAGCAACCCTGCTCTCAGGTCTCACCTATACTACAATTCTCATACGGGCCTCGCCCACAGGTCTCACCCGACTATATCCTAGAGCGGCCTCTCCCAAGGTCTCACCTCTCAAGGGCTATACAGACAAACTCCTTACCATTCTCCTCCATTACCCATTCATGATCCCTATCTGAATGCTAGGAGATAAGGGCCTCGCCCCGACTCTGCCAATGAAGCCACTATAGGATGCTACGGCTTACCCGCAGTCTTACATCACCTTTTATCATCGTCTGCTAGTGAATGCTACGGCTGCCCCGTAGTCTGACAACACTTCCCACTACTAACTGCTAGTGAATGCTACGGCTGCCCCGTAGTCTTACATCACTTTCCTCCACTGACTGCTGCTGAAGAAAGCTGAGGCTCTCCCGCCACTCTTCCATGCTCTACATGCTACTTATGCCACTGACTACTAATACAAAAGCATCCCATGCTATCTGACCTCAAGATCTTCATTCCGACTCACACGACTCCTACGGGCAACCCTTCAACCTGAATCCGAACCACATACTCACCATTACCATTTACACACACAGACTGATGGGGAGTTTCTCAAACTCCCAACCCTGAACTACTCAATCCATCAAACACTGAACTACCTCTTTACCCTCTCATAAATCATGTAATCGTTCTGGATTTGCGTGCTCTTACCCTTGTACATTCGGAGGATTCTCCCCCACTTTGATCCTGCTCACACCTAGCTGCTCAATGAATAGAAATCCAAATCCTTGCTACCATTCCATAATTAATCTGCTGAGGAATCCCATGCTTACCATAGCTAGGGATCTAACCTGTCCATTTCTAAAACTTATACGGCTCCGAACTAGTGAGATATACCTGGTCCCTCCAAGGCATGCTACAGTTACTGCACCCTAAGTAACCTTCTTCGATAGAACCCATCCCTTAACTACTAACCAAATATCCAAGGTATGCAGATGGCATATAACTCGATCACAATCAAACCGCTCAAAAATGGAATGCTCATACCGATAATGATGCAGACCATAACAATATAATAACATGCACAAACAAAAGAACTGAAAACGGAAATCGCATGCGTGCAACGTCCGGCGCTGCTCGCGTCTCCAAAGTAGCCATCTGAAAAGCCCTGCCTCCTACCGCAGGCGCCTCTGCACGGCCCTGACGGCCGTCTGTGATCCTAAAGGTTGCAGGGGAAGGTGCTATCACCCGTCCTGCTAAAAACAAACTGGGGCACTGGGGCTTCTTGTGGCCCCGCTGATTGCAGTGAAATCATATCAAGTCTGATCCCTGAGTGATGGTAACAGTACAATCCCTGCTAAAATGACCAGTCCGACTGCACCTGAAGCAGCTAGACTCACCACCACTACCACTCCTGCACGCGCCCCCATGCGCCCTGCTAGACTTTCCGCATCGACTACGGTCCTGATAATCCCTCGATCTCGAATCTGATCCCTTGGGCCTTTTGCCCAAACTCGCGGCTACCTGAACCTCATCCGACTTCCTCTTCCGGATCTGCTCCAAATCAATTTCCCTCTCCCTGGCCCGAGAAATCATATATTCCAGCGTCTTACAACCGGACCTACTCACGAACTCCCTGATGTCAGCCCTCAGCATCTCGTGATATTGGGCCTTCTTCATTTCCTCATCTGCGACATACTGCGGTACAAGGAGAGCCTTCTCCTTGAACTTGGCGGTGATCTCCGCCACAGTCTCAGTAGTCTGCGTCAAATCCTGAAACTCCCGGGCCAGCTGCTGCACCTCAATAATTGGCGAAAACTCCGCCCTGAACCTAGCTGAGAAATCGCTCCAAGTCATCGCGTCCAATGCGGCATCATCACCCAAAGCATGACCAATCTCTTCCCACCAATCCCTCGCTTTGTCCTTCAGAAGACAAGAAGCGAGTCTGACCTTGTCCTCGTCAAGACACCGCCTCGTACGGAACGCGTTGGCAACATCAGCTAACCATCTGCTGCTAGCGATGGGGTCCCTAGCCCCATGATAATCTGGTGCCCCGCAATCCCTAAACTCCCAAAATGTCAAGGTACGCGCTCCCATCAATGCCATCATCTCAGTACGGAAGGCTCCCAGCCTCTCATCCAAAATCTCCAGCATACCCTCCTTGACCGTGCCAAAGATCACAGGAGTCTGAGCTAGGTACTGCGCGTAACCTCAGCTGATATCAACTCTCTCATCCGCTCCTCGAGCTGCTCGTCCCCTGAACCTGGGCTCGATCCCTCTCCTGCGCCTGATCCGCCCGCTGGTCTCTCTCGCAACGTCACCATACTGAAACTGATAACATAACCACTATCAGAATACTCCTCACTGCTGCGAGACCAAACATACTCACTACCAGGTTCCCGGTCTTGTCTCGGCCTTTCCCGAATCGAGTACGGATCCTATGCTTTCAGTAGTACGGGCCCATACTACCTTCCACATCTATCTGTACTTTCCTTAAGAACTGCTTCGACTCCACCAGGTCCCTTTTCTACTACTACTACTCCCAGCACTACCTCATCCTAGGCTTACCCTAGGGAAACCTCTGACTCAACTCAAACCAGCCCTCAGCTGCTGAAGGTCTCCTTGTGATGCCAATTAGCCATCACCTGGATACCATCACATGCGACGAGGCTCAGATAATCCTTCAAGTAGAGGACTCGTTCCTACAACGGTTCGACTCAAACAAGAGCTGCGCAATAGGACCAAATCCAACAATTTGAGATTATTCAACCCTGATCACATGTGACGTGCCGTATCCACCTAATGGCTAACTCCCATCACTCAGAATCCCACAATGCACAAAGCAAGGAGCATTCTGACAAAGGGAAAAGCTAACCATAACATACTCAAGCAATCATATCCACATAGCAAGAATCTGAAATAGCATGCAACACAACTCCTAAACTCAGGCATAACCTAAACAGGCTATCCTACTATCATCTATTCAGCACTATCATGCAGATCAAAAGCGCATATAATAGGCACATAAGGCATCATCCCTAGATCCTCAGTCCTAATCTAGCATGTTGTTCTATTAACTGATTAATCAAAACATAGGCTTATATGGGTATTTTGGCGTACTTACTTGAGCTCGGTTGATTGCATGCACCACACCTCTTTTCTCTTTTTAAAGTTCATTTCTTTCTGAATTCTTTTTGCTTTTCTAAAACTGTTTTCTTTCTCAAAACTCTCTTTTTACAAAACTGTATTTACATTTTGAAAACTTCTATACCAATTCCTCAGTTTGAGCTCAGACACACCCGAGAGCATGTCCGAATCCCTCAAACCAAGGCTCTGATACCAACTTGTAACGACCCAAAATTTAAGACCAAAAATTTCTTTTAATAAAACGTTACTTTAAGAAAAGTCATCATTCCAAAACATAATCTGAGTATAAGTTTTCAAAACACATGTTCATTATCAGGGTAAACATTCCCAGGTTGTCTAATCTATGGTGTGTGCCATGCGATCAACCCGAGCTCTTCCCTCTGCTACCGGAAGTACCTGAAACCAAAACTGAAAACCGTAAGCACGAAGCTTAGTGAGCTCCCCACCCTACCACATACCATGCATAACCACATACTGCACATACTGGGCCACGCCCGCTATCTTGGGCCTCGCCCCTACCTCGGACCTCGCCCGCTACAACGGCCCCGCCGCTCCAGGCCCCACCTGGCTTCGAGCCCCGCTCGGATAAAGATCTGTTTTACTTAGGCCTTGCCTGTCACAGGGTCCCTTTTCTACTACTACTGCTCCCAGCACTACCTCATCCTAGGCTTACCCTAGGGAAACCTCTTACTCAACTCAAACCAGCCCTCAGCTGCTGAAGGTCTCCTTGTGATGCCAATTAGCCATCACCTGGATACCATCACACGTGACGAGGCTCAGATAATCCTTCAAGTAGAGGACTCGTTCCTACAATGGTTGGACTCAAACAAGATCTGCGCAATAGGACCAAATCCAACAATCTGAGATTATTCAACCATGATCACATGTGACGTGCCGTATCCACCTAATGGCTAACTCCCATCGCTCGAAATCCCACAATGCACAAAGCAAGGAGCATTCAGACAAAGGGAAAAGCTAACCATAACATACTCAAGGAATCATATCCACATAGCAAGAATCTGAAATAGCATGCAACACAACTCCTAAACTCAGGCATAACCTAAACAGGCTATCCTACTACCATCTATTCAGCACTATCATGCAGATCAAAAGCACATATAATAGGCACATAAGGCATCATCCCTAGATCCTCAGTCCTAATCCACCATGTTGTTCTATTAACTGATTAATCAAAACATAGGCTTGTATGGGTATTTTGGGGTACTTACTTGAGCTCGGTTGATTGCATGCACCACACCTCTTTTCTCTTACTAAAGTTCTTTTCTTTCTGAATTCTTTTTTCTTTTCTAAAACTGTTTTCTTTTGAAAAACTCTCTTTTTACAAAACTGTATTTTCATTTTGAAAACTTCTATACTAATTCCTCAATTTGAGTTCAGACACACCTGAGAGCATGTCTGAATCCCTCAAACCAAGGCTTTGATACCCACTTGTAACGACCCAATATTTAAGACCAAAAATTTCTTTTAATAAAACATTACTTTAAGCAAAGTCATCATTCCAAAACATAATCTGAGTATAAATTGTCAAAACACATGTTCATTATCAGAGTAAACATTCCTAGGTTGTCTAATCTATGGTGTGTGCCATGCGATCACCCCGAGCACTTCCCTCCGCTACCGGAAGTACCTGAAACAAAAACTGAAAACCGTAAGCACGAAGCTTAGTGAGTTCCCTACCTGTCACACCCCAAAACCACGAACGGCGGAAACGTTCAGGGGTGTAGGACGTCATGTACAGTATCACAACAGTGTAATATAATAAACAAGCATCAACATCATCCATTGCATTATAAGTAAGGTTTTATACATGTGTGTTCTTTACAGTTATAGACACCAAAAATATACAATCAAAATAAAAGACGAGGCTTGTCTGCAGCGTCTTCTCAAAACCTGTCCTCCGTACCCGTCTACCGGCGACCTGAGAATACAAGTTATTTTGAAAGGGAGTATCAGCTTTAAAGCTGGTGAGTTCATAAGTATAAAGGTGTCGTTGCTTTGTTTGTGAAAACCTGCTATGAATGCCATGAAAACCTTTAAGTGAAAATATTGAGGTAAGTATGAAATCCCTAGAAAAACCCTTATTTTCTATAAGTATGAAGTGTAGTCTTCTACCAAGACCCAATGTTTTGTATGTATGAAATGTAGTCTTCTACCAAGACCCGAATGTTTTGTATAAATGAAGTGTTGTCTTCTACCAAGACTCAAATGTTTTGTTTGTATGAAGTGCAGTCTTCTACCAAGACCCGAATGTTTTGTATGTATGAAGTGCAGTCTTCTACCAAGACCCGAATGTTTTGTATGTATGAAGTGCAGTCTTCTACCAAGACCCGAATGTTTTGTATGTATGAAGTATTTTTCCTTTGCGTAGACTAGTACTAAAAGTGCTTAGTCTAACTCATCGTTTATGTGAAAGATATCACAAAATAAAGTAAACAGGAAAAATAAAATCAGATAGGTGTTAGCCTGAGGTACTGGTGCTAACAAAATGAATGTAAATGTTGACCGGTGGTACTGGGGCTAACATATTACATATAACCTAATGGACATCCGAAGATAGTCCAATTCTTCCTCTGTAGCAGCAGCAGGTGGAAGGAATGGTTAGTCCCTGTAAAGGTATTCCTAGTATAAGTATTAACCGTAGGCATCCGTAGATGTTCATTACCCACTGTTGCTAACAGATGAGTTCCGGAATGGTTAGTCCCGTACGTATATCCCGAGGTACTGTGGGATATAGGCCCATCTAGGTATCCCGAGGTACTGTGGGATAGGGTCCTTTCTTAAATATTCCGAGGTACAGTGGAATAGGTAGGAAGATTTACTCAGAAGGTACTGATAAATCATCCCCGTAATGAGAGATACAAGTAATCCTATCAAAGTATACAGATAAGTGTATCTATGGAAAGGTACTCAGGTAATGCGTTTACGTAATCGTGTTCATGTATCAAGCAAGTATATGTAAAGGTACTCATGTATCAGGTAAACATCTATAAGTACTCGTGTATCAGGCAATGTGCTAGTATAGACTCATGAATGAACTGACTCATGTTTGATATCTTCTGACTATCCCTATGATAGCTATTTGGAAAGTGTGTTGTTGTTCAAGTATGTATATGCAAGGTATCTAGGAGCTTTGAACAATAATATAAAGTGACTTGAAGTCATTATACAATTCAAAACTAATACTTCTGTTGTCTAAGTATTTTAAGATAGAAAACCATTTCACGTGACTTCCTTTGAAATATGTGAAATCTACTGAGTGAAAACATAGTTATAAAATACATGAAACTGATTTAATAACATGTTTGTTTCTACTTGTATTCCCCCCATTAAAGCATTTAAAATCATTTAAAACATTGATTACGGGGTATGAACTCACCTATAGTTGGTGATTGGAATGAACTGAACTGTATCGGATGGCTAGGTGTCAAGCGAGGACTTGTGCACACACTACGATCCTAATGAACATATAATCACACATATATGCACTCAATTAGACACAAAGACTAATTGATAATGTTTAAGACATCTCAGATATAGATAACACTTTATGTAAGTGTTTTAAGCCGTAAGGACTTCATCTAAGCTATTGTGGGACAGGGTACCTGAGTTTAGGGTTTCCAAAGGACCCCATATGAGAGTTTACTCTCCATAAACCATCACACATGGAGTTTACGGTTGTAAACTCCCAAACATGTGTGTTTGGTGTGTTTTGAAGTCCAATATGCTTTCTAGACTTATTCTAACCTAGTGGCTATGTTCTTGGAAGGGTTTAAGGCCTAGAAGTACTCCATAGGGGAGTTTACGGCCTAAAGTCCATTTACCCTAGAGTTTACGGCCGTAAACTCCTATGGGTGATGGCTTTTAATTGTTTTGAAGCCCTTGCATGTGTAGGATAGCTTCCAAACTTTTATCTAAGGCTAATAGGGACAAGAGGCACACTTTTGTGCCTTCACTTGGAGTTTACGGCCCAAGATATGTTCCTTGGCCGTAAACTCCTTTCAAGGAGTGATTCTTATGTGTTCTTCCTTCCATTCTAGTCCCAAGGGTTCAAGGAAAATTGTATTAAGGCCTATGGTGTGGTTGTTGTGCATTTTACCCTTAGAAAAGGGGTTTACGGCCCAAGAGAGGTTCTTGGCCGTAAACTCCTATAAACTTGTGATTTTGAAGTGGTTTGGTCCTTCCATTTAGTGGGCACAATTTCTTGTAAAGGGCTAGGGCATTAGGTGTCATGAAAACACCCTTTGAGACCATTTTCATGGAGTTTACGGCCTAGGAGAGTTCTGGGCCGTAAACTCACTTTCTTTTGTGTCATTTGAAGTGTTTAAGACCTTAAGCTAATTGGGGAATTAATCTAGATGCAAGCCTTAAAGTCCTTTAGTCTAAAAACCACCATTTAGCCCTTTGAAATGGAGTTTACGGCCTAAGAGAGTTCTGGGCCGTAAACTCCCAATCTTGGGTGGTTTTGTGTGTGATTTCATGTCCCTCAAGTGTTTACCTAATGTCCTAAGGTCTTATTCTAGCATCAATGTCGGTTTTGGCCTTGTTTCGGGAGTTTACCGCCCAAGAACACCTTGGGGAGTAAACTCCTAGATCTCATGATTTAGCCCACTAAAGCATGTTATAAGCATCAAATATGTAATATAACACTACTAGAAAGAGTTACTCACAATCTGGGATAAAAACCCGAAGATCCGTCAGAGAGAATATGGCTTTTCTCTATTTGGAATTGTGAATAAGGAATTAAATAAATTCAGAAAACTATTTATAGTCCTGAAATATTTTGACAGAAAATATTTTTATTCTTGGAACTTAGACTGCAACATTATGAAACTTGAAATGTCCAAATTTCACAAACTCAGGAGCATCCACTCTCCTGATATCTCCTAAAGTGTAAACCCTAAGGTACACTAACTTGTTCGGAAAAGTCTGAAAATCACTGAAATTGAACTGACTTCTATTGAATAGATATTGTTCGTACAAATGGAAATTTCGGGTTGTCACACTACCCTACCACATACCATGCATAACCACATACTCCACATATTGGGGGACGCTCGCTATCTTGGGCCTCGGGCCTTGCCCACTACAACGGCCCCGCCTGGCTTCGAGCCCCGCTCGGATACAAATCTGTTTTACTTAGGACTCGACTATCACAGGGCCCCGTCCGTCAACAAATTAGAACAGATAAACATATCACAACACATCAGCTAAACTCATACAACTGATCCTGTCCTAAAGCCTTGCCTATCCTGGGCCTCACCCTTGTCCTACTACTGATGAGTGATGGAACCCTGTCCACGCTCCTACTGGTAGTGAGATACGGCCCCAACCCACTCTCACTCTTTCCCTAACTTGGGCCTCGCCCCTGTTAATGGTGAGACACGGGACCTCGCCCACACTCACCTCCCTACCAGGCACATACATGTATCGCACAGACAACAAGTATAAACTATCATATAACCAAATCCTTGGGCACCCGCCCGCTATTAATGGACCTCGTCCTGAATATCATACTAGCATACTGTGCCTAGGGCTAACCCTAGGGTCATCTACTCATAACTACATGGGCCGGCATTGTGGCCTTAGACCCATTCACACAAAGGGAAACTCACATGCACTGGCTGAACTTGCTGATGATCTCACTAGCTGCTGCCCAGTAACTCACTGAACTCCTGCTCCCCTTGCTCCCCGAACTACCAATATCAATGCAACATTGAGTCTAACTGACCCTCGAAAGACAACCAAGTAAACCCTGGTCCAAGTCAAAGTCCTAGTCAAGGTCAAACTTCCTCATCAACCCTACTCGCCGAGTCACCCTACTGACTCGCCGAGTTCATATATTCAGAGTCCTTCCTTTCGCGTCTCGACTCGCTGAGTCAGTGCATGACTTGCCGAGTCTACCGATTTCTGAGTCCTGACCTATCCAACTCACCGAGTCTCCACCCGACTCACTGATTCGAGTCTTAACTCGAAGGGTTTTGGGTTTCGCGACCTGACTCGCTGAGTCCAAGAACAGACTCGCCGAGTACATGGAAATCTTCAACAGACTTGCCGAGTTGTTCTTCCAACTCGCCGAGTTCCTGCCTAGCTTCATCCAACTCGTCGAGTCCACCCATGTGACTCGCCGAGTGTCACCAATTCTTAATCCATACAGTGGCTTTGCGAGCCATGCAGGGGCTCCAACTCATAGATCCAACTCATATATATATATATATATATATATATATATATATATATATATATATATATATATATTGCTATCTCATAATGTTCATCATAATAGATACTTTGGAGAATCGTAAGAACATATAGTAAAAGCTTCGGATAAATCAGTTATAGGAGGTATTAATATTTAACATCATCGGATTTAACAGAGAAAATGAAGATGGTATCGAGAGTAAATTAAGGCATGAAAGCGTAATATGATAAATTTTAACTACAAAACTGAAGAACTAATAACACATTGCATTAGGCAAACATGAAAAAGTTCCCACAAATTCATGATCTGAACAATCAAAATTTTTGCGCCAGCTCCTTCAAGTTGTTTCTTAGCCTCTTCTGCTTCATCGCTCGATATTCCTTCCTTGAATTTCTTCGGAAGTCCTTCAATATGCTCTTTGGACTCCTTAAGCGCCTGACTTGTTAAAGCTCTAACGACTTTAATCAACTAGGTTGTCTTGGAGGTACTCAACTAGCTTTTGTGCATCTGCAAGGGTTAGGTTTGAAATTTCAACGCCTAGCTCTACAACCTTCCCCTCGGCGACGGTGGCAACGGGGTGGAGAAATATCGATCGGTGGGAGAGTTTGGGGGTCTGGAGGGGGAATTCTAGAGTTTGATTAGCGGAAAAGACTGCAGGAGATGCAGCTTGAGGGGTGGCGTCGTAAAGATAGGGGAGAGGCGAGTAGGCTTCATTGATCGACGAAGATTGATCCACTGCCATTGACTTTCATCAGAAACTGCCATTGATTTAGAAGTAGTGGCGAGGAGAACTATTAATCGGTGATGGAGACAATGAGGAAAGTGAACTACGACGCATAGAGGAAGAAAGAGGCGGATTTAGGATTTAGTTCACCGGTGTGATCCTATTACGGTGTAGGTGGATTTTAATAGGGTTAATAATAATCGGATCCCTAAAATAAAGAGACTATTTATAGAATTCATTTATCAAATTACTAAATAACGCTCATTAATTTATTTAATTATTTATTTTTATTTCAAATTTTGATTAGCCCATATTTATGCATACAATAACACAATAGATACATTAAACACCTACATCTCTCTCTCTCTCTCTCTCTCTCTCTCTCTATATATATATATATATATATATATATATATATATATATATATATATATATATATATATATATCGAAATCTATATGTTAAAAGTGTTAGAAATACTAATTTATTATGTCTTGATCTTTTAAGTTTTGATACATATATAAAATCATGTATATATTAGTGTTGTTGAAGTGCTATAATTTTCAAACATATAAACACTATGATTAAAATTTGTTGCTTGTTAGACACATGTATATAGTTTATTTTTTTTGAAACTATAGCAAATTCTTATAGTTATTCATAACTTATGTTCCATGCACAAATGTATAAAGTTGAACAGGAATTTAGAAATATAGGGCTATTTCCATCGTAAAAATTCACATCAATCGGATTTGGATTTATATATCATTCCGGAATACAATACCAATAATGGAAATCATGCCGAAATAAATAGTTTAAGGTTTCGTGATTTACTGATTCAAAACAATTGATTTTTCAACTTTTATAAATATTTTTACTAAAAATATTTCAAGTATGAAATTAAATATTAGGCTATAGCCTGAGTCCAAAAATGATTTCTGAATTTCCATTTGAGGTGTGCAAGTCCCTCAATGGGTAGAAACGATTTTTAGTAGTTTTAAAAAAATCAGTATTATACTGGTTTCGGATTCTTCAAACGGTTGTATCTTTTTGCATATGAACTCCGTTTTGGATGTTCTTCATATTTTCATAATCAGGGAAACACGTACTATGAGACTAGAGTGTTTGTATTGCTCACAACTGCTTAACATGAAATTTCAGTTTTTCAGATGCGTTAACTAAGGTTGCAGTTTGAGCTGTTTGATTCGTTTTCCAGTTTACACATTTGGAGGTAAGATACCATATGGTATTTTATAATAGTTGAAGTGAACTCATTGAGTTTTCAGAAGATGAACTTAAATTAAGGTCCTGTTTGATAGGCGTCTGACCGAGTCGGGTCAGATGTCTTTAGCTGACGAGGTCAGCAAAAAAGTGTTTGGTAATCAATGTTTGGGCATCTGACACGGTAAGATTAGTCTGATTGAGATAGAAGGGGAAAAGAACCTGACTGAGAAAGAGAAATATGTTTCCATCTTTACCCTTGCCCTAGTATTCTCTTTCAGCGCCTCCATCTTCTTGCAGCGTTCTCATAGCCACACATCAACCAACTATCGCAGATTTTTGTGATAACGACTCCATCGACAACCTCATCTCATTCTTCTCATCGACTGCCTCCACCGACGATCTCCCTAAAATCTAATTTTTTTCAACCTTAAAACGCATCCTCTGTGATATGACGCCACCTCTCCATCGACGCAACTTCTTCCACACTCTCCATCACCAGTTGTCGGTGCTGCTCCTTCCTTTGCCGGACCTTCTGTCCCATCGCAGTCTTCGTGTGCCTTCGTCGGAGTTTCGTTCTCCGTCACCCGGTTTGTTTTGATTTCCCTGAAATCTGATATTTTTGGAGTCTAATGAGCAAAATTGTAGATAGCTTCGTTATTTAATGATATTATACATGATAGCTTTGTTATTTCCTGAAATTGATTTTGTGAAGCTGATTGTTCCTTCTGATTTTTGTTCCTTCTAATTTTCGTTCATCTAATGTTTGTGGAGGCTGATATGATTTTTGTTATTTATGATTTGCTGAAATTGAGTTTATGATTTATGTTAATCTGTTTTATACCTTGCACTATGATACAACAAATTGACATCTTTGTTATTAATCTAATTTATGATATGTAGATCGTGTCACAGAAGAAGCAAATCTCAAATGGACAAAAGTATGCTTAGAGATTTGGGAATCTTCCAGTGGAGGATCAAGCTCGATAAAGATGGATCTTAGAGCTATGAGCATCTTATCAGGTTGGTGAATCAATGATGCAGATACATTTTCATGAAATTAATGATGTGAATTTCATTAGAAAATCAATGTTTTTGTTTTCTATTAACATCAAACTGATGAAGATAGGTTTCCTTTTAAAGTTATTAAAATGCTTGTTTTGTAATTATTTAGCAGTAGGAGGGTAAAATGGTCATTTTTCACGAGTCAGCACATTCACTCAGATGTACAATCAAACAACATGTTTTCTTACTCAGTAAGAATTTATTACTCAGACAAACCTTTTTCAGTCAGCACTTTTTTGGTCAACAACTATCAAACGGGACCTAAATGAGTCAAATTGCAAAGAGATTTTTTATGAGCTTGACCATTTATAGTGTTTGACCTAAATTTTGGGATGTCAAAAATGGGTTAAGTTTTAAGTTATAAACAAAAAACTGTTTTAATATGCTAATGTATACAAGCAAAGAATCAACAAAAAATCCTTCAGCCAATCAAAGATCTCATGATCACCTGTGATGCAGCCTACTCCACACGACGCCTACACGCCCCTAGGGTGGTGTTCACATGCAGAAATATCCGCCAACTCAGCTCTCTTTATACATGATGTTCGGTCCTTACTGGAAGGCCTAACGGACCGAGACATTCATGATAATTGTTTTCTTTTGCATCGATCGACTCTATCAAACATCAATTGATATATTGTCGATCTCCGTTGATTGTTTAGATTCATTCTGATAACTTTCTGCTTAATCTATTCTTCATACTTCATAGATTCTTCATAAATTTCAAGTTAATGTTTAGAATATGAATTGAATCTTTGAAATTCTGGATCAAAATCATTTGAATTGGAATTGTGGATCTTGAATTGTATGATTCTTATGATTTGAAGAATATTATGAATAAAAAACTTAAAATTTGATGATAATCGAGTTGGATCTAAAAGAGACTTGGTTGTTCAATGTTTGATATTTATTAAAATTGGTCTGATGGCTACCAAAGTGTGACACTAGCCAGTAGACTGTTGAATTTTTGAACATGAAAAAGTAATCAAAGTTCATACCGATGTTCTGCTCCTAAATGAAACCAAATGAAATGGTCGAATTTGGTTTTTCGTGTTCTAGTCTGTGATAAGACGTTTATTGACGTTACAATGTTTAATGAACTCTACTGATGTTAATTTGGTCATTGGTATGGAAGCATAACAAAGATCAAACTAAAGCTACTTTGTGATACTATGGGACGATGAATTTCGTATAACGCAAATCTATTATCACACCAAGCAACCTTAATCCGATTTTTATGAAATTAACTTTAAGCAATTAAACCTTACTTTGGGAAAATGGATTTATTTAATTCGAGCTATGATTTCATCACTTTGGGATTCAAAATATTTATCACTTCAAGTTGAAATCTAATTCCCGTTGTAACAAGAGCTCACTTTGGGATGATATTTTCCTACAATCACTTCCGACACAACCGTTACCACTTTAGGTTCAATTTTACAAAACTATTTGGGCCAGTTAATTTCATCTTTTCGGGATAAGAACCATATTTGCTTTGGGACTATGGACATTGTATTCAAAAATCGATTGCTTTTTTATTTTCATAAACTAGATAAATGGGAAAGACAATAAAAGTTACACTTATCCCTTATCTTTCAATAAATTTCCATTTTTGGTATAAAGTTAGAAAGTTAAAAAATTTGTGGTTGATGTTCGGGATAACATAATCTGATTTTTCGGTATGAGTATTTCACGTGAATAATACATATTGGATTCTGATGAAAGATCTTGTATGCTCAAGAGTCATTATAGAATGATATTGCTAATAACATATGATCATATAAGATCACACATTATAGCAAGTTACCAGTAATTGATTATTTATTAGAGCACTTTTGATTATTAATAAATATTAACACCTGTATTTATTTGGAAAAACATTATTTTATGAAAATAATATTTTACCAATATACTAGGAATTGTTATTATTTATAGGGAAGAATAATAAAGCAAACAAAACTAATAATATATCATATTGTATGATTATTTATTTTATGTACAAATAAGTTGACACTTTGAGTAACCACTTAATATTTGCATAAGGTAATATTTATATATTAAAATAATATTTATATATTTATATATGAAACTAGTTAGTTGCATAAGGTAATGAGCATTTGGATTTTGTCTTATTACTTCACTATGGCCGGAAATCTTCAAGTATTGTGTAGGATTGTTTTTTGATTAGTTTAATGCCTCACACCATGCTTGTAAGAAAGTCTTACTCCTTTACTTCATTTTCTCGATTTTTGACCATGCTTTGGCATATAAAAGAAATGCTTTACATGAAGATTTGTCTAGTTCTTTAGTGCATTAATGTCTCTTGTTTTTGGCGGCCAATTTCCAAAATTATGAAGCTCTTTTTTTTTTTCATATTTCTTCCATTTGGTGCTAGAAATGAAGGATCTAAAGTTGCTTCTCTTTAAGCACTTATTCTATATAAATCTTAAAGCTTAAGAACAAATTTACAAAAGTGTATACTAGCATATTTTGGTCATTCAAGTCTTTGTTGGTGGATACATTATAGAGAACTTCTCTATAGGAATTTCATGCCACACTTCATCAACTTTTAATTGCCCATGAGAATCAAACTCTTCAAAGGTTGTACACTTGACTTTCTATGGTTGTTTTATTCTTTCTAAGTCTTGTAAATAATCCTTGGTGGGTTAAAATGGTTATTCAAATAAAAAAATTTACATTTCTAAACTCATAGTTTTGACTATTTATTTTAGACTATTTTTGAACAAAACCCCAACATCCGATTCAAGTCAAAGGCGGTATGGAAAATCCCAATTTCGAAGTTGTCATATTTTTCAACTTTTTTGGATTTAAACATTCACGTTCATTCCACTTATCGAGGGGGAGTATAACTGCAATATCCATCTCTCATGTATTTCGTTCCTGAGTTAATTAATACATTTTAAATATTTTTGGCGTGTCCATGGCTTGGAACTTGTAGGGCCATGAGGTAGCATCCATTAAAGAGGAAATGTGTATCTACTCGACACCACAATGTGGAATTATGTCTGCTACGACATGGCAACCAATTTGGGTAAACCCTAACTTTTGGGATTGGTGCCCTATTTAAGGGCACTAAATCCTAGGGTTGCGTCATTAAGCAACCTCCACTTTCTGAGATCTTTTTCCATCTAAACATTAGCCTCCAAATGCGCGTTGAAGTATGTGAGGCCAACTTTGTGAAGGTTGCAAGAAGTAGCTCATCTTGGTGTTTGTGTGATTGGTTCCATCTTGGATCTCGTGTCTTCACTTTATTTCCAATTAATTGGAGGTAAAAATTCTTCACCTTTCTAATTAAATCCTTTGATCAAATATTAGGTCACCTTATGAGTTTTTGGTCCACAGTTTTGGTTAGAGTGAATTGGTGGAATAAAGTTAGCAACCTTATGTCTTTCTGAGTCCCATGAGCATTATATCGCACAAATCTAAGAGTTGGATGTGGTTTGTGAACTTTGTATGAGTTATAGGTTACATTTCTCCATTGCTGACCTAGTTTGAGTGTTGGACTTGCATTGGACATCCAGGTTTGAAAAGCATTGATTTTTATGATGTATTAGACCTTAGTACGCTTTTTGGAAAGTAGGAATGGAGTGTCTTCATGGATTGAGAGGTTAATCCATTAGGCTGTGAGAGCCCAATATCTACAACTTAGCAGTCTACTAGCCATGGTGTGGCGATTGGGGTTTACTCGGATATTTTATCGAGAAGCAGCAAAGACATGGCTAAGGATGGCATGACAATGATGACCATCTAGAGTTGACTTTTACTTTAACTATTGACTTTTTGACTTAATTGAATTTTGGTTAACTGTCTAGTTTTAGAAGGTGGATTAAAGGTTTACCTTGTGTGGTTTATTAGGAGGTGTATAGCACCCGTTCATTGGCTGTGAGAGTTGTTAGTTGTTAAATGTGTCCTCGAGGTGAGTCTTCTCACTATAGTATGTAGGTTTCTAGATTGTCTGTGTGACTCTTGCATGAAAGATTGTGGTTTGATCACATCAATTATATGAAAGACTTTTGTTGGATCATAACACTTGTATGAAATACTATGGTTGGATCATAACGCTTGTTTGTGTTTGTGACTTGCATCGAAGGACATTTTTGGATCATGGCAGAAAGGTTACAGTTAGGCTATAATTTGGAAGTGATTGTAAGATCATGGTTGGATCATAGCTTTCACAAAGGGTTGAAACACACCCCTAGGGTTGGGCCAACTGATATGTATAGTATATGGTATTTTGGGGAATTCACTAAGCTTTGTGCTTGTGGTTTATGTTCTAAATGTTTTCAGGTACTTCCAGTTCCAAAGGGAAGGGTCTGGCTTGACTGCACCGCATCCCTTGAAGGATTTTTCCGCATTGATTAATACTATTTCACTCTGATGTTTGAGAGACACGTTTTACTATGATTGGTTTTTGAAAATTTTTTATTATGGATTTGATGGTTTGAAAATGAAAATTTTTACTAGTATTTTTGGGACGTTAAAAGTTGGTATTAGAGCCTTCGTTTGAAAAAATCAGGCACACCCTCATGTATGTCTAAACTCAAACCGAGGAATTGACAAATCGTTCTGTAAAAAAAAACAAATATTATAAATAGATTTTTATAAAGATAGGGGTGTGAATCGTGCAATCAGCCGAGCTCAAGTAAATGATTCCCAAAATACCCATACATGATTATTATGCTTTAGTATGCTATTATGTGAGTTGCATGATAGAATAAGGCTAACGATACCTTTAGGAATTGCATGATAGAATTGCCTGAATTGTGTGATGCTTTATAGCTTAGGAATACTTGAATGTTATGAGCTAACAAAAGTTTAGATTGAGAAAGTTATCTCAAAGTGTATGTTTAAAAATTCTATATGGTCAGGATCATATAGCGTTAAAACTATTGATTTAGTGTCATTTCTAGTTCGTTGTTTGGTTCTGGGCTTAAGGTAGAGTCATTTATTCGACAGTCTATCTGATACTGTATTGTGTATAATTTGCATCCATAAAGCAACCATCAGTGTTGATAGATGTTCTTATTAATTCATAAACGAGTGAGATGATGATCCCTAGGAGATCCTAAGGAGTGTTGTAGTGAGATATGTTTGATGTTTAGCGTAGGGCTCATGAGAGTTTCTATATTGGAGTGACTTAGAGGATTCACGGTGATTCTTGAGGAAAGTACGGATAGGTGTGGAAGGTAATATTGGTCCCGTACTACTGAAAGCACATGATTCGTACTCAAATCAATAGAGGTCCTAAGGAGCTTGTAGCGTGATAGTTCCCTATAGTATGTTCTGATCATTTGTAAGATTGTCTTTTAGTATGGTGGTGAGCAATCGAGGAGGAGCTTCTAGTTCGGGCTTTAGCGTTGAGTCGATTGATGACAGAGCACACAAGTTCATTATGTCACAGATCATGCGCAGTATTCTAGATGGGACCCCTGTGATATTTGGTACCATCAAGGAGGGGATCATGGATCTGTTGGATGATCGCTTAGGGGCCTTTAATGCATAGACTGCAGTTTCTGAGTTCGAGACATAGATTTTCTCCTTTCGGGAGTTCAAGGCTTGCGGGCCCCTAGAGTTCTTTCGGAAGAAGGGCCCTATTTATAGTAGACAGTGGATCACATAAATGGAGAATGACCAGCGGATGAGTTTTTTCCATGGCGGATCGAAGGAGGGGTTTGCATCTTGCCTTCTGAGGGATGGATCCTACTAATTTGTTTATGTTTGCATGAGACATCCCTATTTTCGCGGTCAGAAAAGACCGATTTGTTTATGCTTTATTTGAAAATCATAGTATACTTTGAAGAAATATGTTGCGGAATTTGTTCCCAAAAATATGATAAATAATTTTTCAAAGCATTCCCAAAGGAATGATTTTTATTATATTAAAAACATTGGGATGTCATTGTCAGTATAGTACATAAGCATAAATAGAAATAGTACAGGCCTTACAACATCTATTATTCTTGGCCTATAATCTGTAGATCTCTAATCAGATCAATACTACTGTGTTCTTTTGCCACTACCTATAATGCAAGAAACTGAGTGGGTTAGGCTTGGGAGCCTGGTGAGCACACAAGGTTTTCAACCCACAACAATTAAGTTTATTAATTTCATCAAATCATTAAACCCAATTACCCGTTCTCGTTATCCTTACTTTCTGTCCCTAAAGCATCTAATTCAAGGGACCTAGCCTAAGGATCATCATCAGGATGACAATACTACATACGGGATTCCTCAGCAATATATCTCAGTAAGGCAATCATGAGGGGGATGGAGTACACCATTGAACATATCATTCACAAACACCTACAGGCTGCAAGCCTGCAAAGTTCCACTAGATTATCTAGAATAGTCTGTGGTCGTCATCTATACTCCACTAGATGACTAAATCAGCTAAAACATCAAGGCCTCTCATCATTTTATTTCATCGCTTATCATCTATTTCATCTACCCATCTTTCCCAACATAATGATAGGTATAATATATATATATATATATATATATATATATATATATATATATATATATATATATATATATATATATATATAGTTTGAATCAAGTAAAACATGTATATTTTGTTCATCCATCATAGATATCAAGAACACAAATAATATGCACAGATAGCACATAATTTATATTAAATACTTCATATCTATGTGTAAGATGAAAATAACTATGCACTAACTTTTTAAAGTGATGACTCCAAACTTGGGTACCGCTTTGCTTCTAACAATTTTATTTTCCTATGGCGAAACCTACTGTCATTATCACTAGAGCTTAGTCTAATACTCATTGTGACTAATTATTAGTGTAAGCAATATTGTTTTTATTGTATTATATAAGTGTTAAACAATACTTTTCAACTACTATGTATAGACAGGGGCCATACATGAAACACCGGAGGGTAGGACCATTTTGACATTAAAGTTGTTCTAAAATTCTACAACCTTATGCGGCCATTCAAAGTAGATTTCCCATACCGCGAGTAGTTACAAGATATTATAATAACACTTTATATTGTATGATGTTTAGTGCATATTTTTTATAGGTTCATAATAACTATAATGAACTTGAACATAAGCTATACTTAAAGTAGGGTAAGCATAATTTACGTACAAGGGAGATCGGCTTGGAGCCGTGTTTTCGGGGGCAAAACTTCTGAGCCAAAAGATCTTCTTCTCAGAACCTACTAGAGCTCCGGGACTCACCTCTAGCACTTGGGAAGAACTAGGGAAGGGGAGGGAGAGGTGGGAGTATTGAGAGAGAAAGAACGATTTTGATGTGAAGAAATGGGGTGCTCATCGCATATACTTATAGGGGTTGGCTTCAGACTACGTTGGACGTAGCCTTGGAGTTTGCTGCATATATGAGAAGCTACACAACATGTACGAGGGGGTAGATGTCAGCATCCGAATCGAATGCCGTGGGGAGAAAGCAAGGGCTGAGGTGGTTCCACGTGGCACTCTTCACATCAACCTATACATAATTTCTAAATTTTGTAACTTTCGCGTACGAGCTCCGTTTTTTACGTTCTTTTTATGCATGCTCTCAGTTTAATGTGTACTATGACTTTAATTTAGATCACTAAGGCTTAAAAGTATTTTATTGCAAACTCACTTTTTACGATACACAACATCATGTCGGTTTTGTCGCAAAACTTCGACGGGTCATAACTTCTTCGTTATAAGTCCAATTTCAACGTTCCTTATATCCTCAAAATCCTTGTTACGACTAATTCAACTTTTTTTCATAGATATCGGGTAAAATATTCATTTTATTTTTGACGCTTGTTTTTTTTATTATTTTATTATATCATTATAAGCAAGTATAATGCACATAAATCACATAATACTCAACTAATTCCTCTTCATTACTTCAAAATAAGGTACAATAACTATTACATCATCATAATGCTTATCCTAAAAACACGGGCATTACACACTACTTGCTGCTTCTACTCACCAGTGAACAATATAGTCCCGTCGGGGACTTCCTCTATCAAAGGTGACTGCCGGCGAGCCAAGGCACCACCATCGCCATCACCTCTTTACCTGTTTCCTCCTGTGTCTCTGTTTGATGTTGTTGTTGACTCACCTTCCTCGATCTTTGACTAGCGGCGACAAAATTACGAAGGAGGGATCTGAATGGCCACCATCAGAGTTCTTTCTCCCCTTCGTTCGATGAAGCACTACCCAAAAACCTTCCCTCGATTACTGCCTTCGTTTAACTTTTCTTCTCTGATCAGACATAAAGGTGAAGATCCCCCCTCCCCCATCGCTTGTGTTGTAGGACTAAATCAACCCTCGATCGGTGGCTGACGGTGACAGTTCAAGAGAGCAAAAGGGTTGTCGGAGATCGGTTGATACCCTTCTCGCCAATTATGGTCTTCCACTACTTGATTCGTCTAGTCCTTTCTTGTTCCTTTGCTCTGATCAGACACATATATGAATAAGACACGATCCTCTTTTCATTTGATGAATGTGGCAAAACTAACCCCCCTCCTTTTATATTTTAAATCAAAATTACCCTTGTTGAGATGATAAATCAAATCAGGTCCCTTCCCAACCCCTTAATTTTATCAATGGGTTAAAAGCAGTCCATGTTTGGGGTTATTTAATCAAAAGTAGCCCTATACATATTTTACAAGATTTCAAATCAACCTTTTGACTTAAATCATTACAAAACAGTCCCTTTAGTTTTAAATATTACAAAACAAACCTCAAAGTGTTTCAAAGTTCAATAATGTTTATTTTGCAGTTATTCACGAAAGGCTTCATCAAAGTCGAGCCTAGATCGAGATCACATATCAAATGTGAGTTTCTACGACTCCTCTTTTACGTTTTAATATTTAGGGGAGAATAAATGCATGTCTATTAAAGTTTGATGATTTCAAGTTTTATATAAAAACATAGCATCATACTTTATTATTGGTCAAACTTGTATGAAATAGCAATCTATAAATGTGATAAATCACTGGTAAATCTATTAAGTTCAAATACATTGTTAAAAGATGATATATTTATACCTTATGTGAAATATGCATATAATTGTTAAGACAAATCACAAGATTATAAGTAGATTGCTATAATAACAGAAGTGGTTATTATGAGCCACAAAAATAATGATTTTATATGTATAAGTTAAAGTATCTCATGGAAGCATGGAAAGATATAAAATGACCAAAAATATTATCAGCGTATAAAACGAAAGTACATTGTCATATTTAAAGTTGTTTGTAAGGAAAAACTACAAGGTTATGATTAACTAGTAATAAGTGGAAATAGTCATAACTAAAAAGTAACATAAAATCAATTATATATATATATATGGTTATAGAAATGGTATATTAGGTTGCATGTTTAGGGAAAGAATGTATTAGATGCTCGATAAATATGATAAGGTTTCCCAATAAATAATATAGTGTGTATATTAATGACTTGCACATTTCAAAAATATTATGGAATGAAAATCAAAAAAACAAAGTATATATATACATATATGCGTGACTAAAATGAGTTACATTACATTTGATCCATAATAGTATAAAAGGGTACATGGAAATGAAAAATCTATGACTATCGTGCGAAAGGTTGTTTATCTAAAATAAATGTTGTACTATTAGGTTGGCGGAAAATATATGATATTGAAACCGTGAGTTTTAAGTAAAGTTGATCATGAAGTTATTATGATTAATCATATTAATAATTCGTCATTAAAATACGACTAATATATAAATTTCAAAAATGGTTGGTATTACCGAATGTTGTTTCCCTAAACAACAAATGGTTATAATCTTTTAGTGAAATTCTAACAAAAAAATGTCAGAGCTAGGATACCGGCATTCATCGATAGAACCTACCATTGCCGACTATCCCAATATGAACCACTTTATAGGGCAAGTCCAAAACCATAAAGTTCCTTGGTAAAATCAATCCCGATTATAACCGTTAATCTGCAGAGAACGACTAACGAAAAGTATAAGCGTTATATTAATGACCTTATATGGTTTGTCTGCCCGCATGGGAGTTGCTAGCTACAACTACGTTTGACGAGCCGGATTTTTGGTGTTGACGTTAGTACCATTTGAACATTCCCTTGTGTCATCCTAAGATGAAAGGCTCAAGCGTGCTCTATTAAGGTGCTGTTGTAGATTGTGGTGTCATAAGTTTGGTTATAAATCGTTGTATAAACATGAAAATCCTCATATTATATGGAAATCAGAATGGTTTTTATACATGATCCAATTACCCCATGATTCGGTAAAGAATCAAGGAAAACAAGAGGATTTTACCATATTGATAACCCCATTGGCTTTCAAAGTAAACATTAGTACGATTCGGTAAATAATCAAGGAAAGTAAGAGGACTTTACCTTATTGATACCCCATTGGCTTTCAAGGTAACCATTAGTACGATTTGGTAAAGAATCAAGGAAGGTAAGAGGAGTTTACCTTACTCATATCCCATTGGCCTTCAAAATAACAATTAGTACGATTCGGTTAAGAATCAATGAAAGTAAGAGGAGTTTACCTTACTGATATCTCGTAGACTTCAAACTAACTGATATACAAATCGTTAGTAATAATTACCATATGATAACTTGGGGATCCAAAAATCTAGTTAGTTATAAATTATTATATGAATCATGTGACAGTTAAATAAAGTTTGAAAAAGAGGAAAATGATTATTTTGTTGTCTCGGAAAATAAATGAAGATTGTCATTTTATATAGGCAACTCTTTCCGTACAAATATATATATATATATATATATATATATATATATATATATATATATATATATATATATATATATATATATATAGTCAAAACCTGTAGAGCTCACCAACAATTTTTTTTGACATATTTTATTGGCATGTATTATTGGGTTATTTAGTAGGTCGGAAGTGTTCGCTCCGAAGGCTTTCTATTATCTTTATTATACCCTTGTAAATGATGAATTGTTAGGAATGTGTCTCAATTTAGCAATGTTTTTGTCAATGTAATTTCTATTTCAGTAATAATAGAAGATAATATGTGTAATGTTCAATGTATGTTCAATAACTGTGATTATTGGTTTACGTTGCACACCTCGCCGTTTCCGTCGACGGCCTGGGTTGTGACAACTTTTATCCCCACAGCCTCACCTAGGTCCTTCATACCGAAACACTTCCCAAGCCAAGACTTAACCTCTTGTAAGGTTGGAATGTTGTTTCCTATAAGAAGTATGTCATCAACATAAAATACTAGGGAGGTTACTATACTCCCATTAGCTTTGACATATACGTAGGACTTTTCTTCACTTCTAGAGAAACCAAACTCCTTGATTTTCTCATGGAAGCAAAGATTTCATATGCGAGATATTTTTTTCAATCCATAGATTGATTTCTCAAGCTTACACACTCTTTTAGAAAACTCTGCATCAACAAAACCATTTGGATGACTCCTGTGAACATCTTCAGCCAACTTCTCATTAAGGAAAGCGGTTTTGACATCTGTCTACTAAATTTAAAAGTCATAAAACAGAGCTATGGCGAGCATTATCCGAATAGATTTTATCTTGGCCACTGGTGAGAAGGTTTCATCATAGTCAACCCCTAGGGTTTGAGTAAAACCCTTCGCAACCAGTCGAGCCTTGAAACTGTGTACTTTTTCCATCCATGTTGGTCTTCTTCTTGAAGATCCATTTGCACCCGACAGTCTTATGACCCGGCACATTGTCAACAAAATTCCAAACTTGGTTGTTATACATGGACTGAATCTCTCTGTCTATCACCTCTTTCCATTTTGTAAACTCCGGGCCTACCATGGCTTCCTTGTAGCTGTTAGGTTCATCCAAAATTATTAGTGTACTATCACTAATAAACGTATCACCCTCACTTATTATATTAAAACCATACATCATAGGCGGAACACTAACTCTACTGGAACGTCTAAGTGGTAAGGACTCATCAACCGGTTCAACGGGAGTTTCCTCCTCAGGTTGAGTGCCAGTGTTTGAGGTTCCTTTATCATTCGATTCTTGAAGCTCTTCAAGATCGATTTGCCTCCCACTGTGACCTTAGCTTATGAGTTTTTGCTCTCGGAAAACCTACTCCTTGCAACGAAAATAACATTGTCACTCGGTCTATAGAAGAGATATCCAAAATACTTCTACAGATAGTCGATGAAAATACACCGCTCACTATGAGGTTCGAGCTTTTCATGAGTCTCTCGTCTTACGAAAGCCTCGAAACCCCAAACCTTGATATGTGCCAATGATGGAGCTTTCCTTGTCTACATCTCGTGAGGTGTTTTGACAACCTTCTTGGTAGGGACTATGTTAAAGATATGGACAACAGTCTCTAAGTCATACCCCCATAATGAGATAGGTAGCGAAGCACGACTCCTCATGGAACGAACCATGTCCAACAAGGTTCAATTACACCTCTCAGCTACACCATTCAACTGTGGTGTCCTAGGTGGCGTCAATTGCGAAACGATTCAGCATTCCTTGAGGAAGTCGTGGAATTCAAGACTAAGATACTCTCCACCTTGATCGGATCGAATCATCTTGATTTCCTGCCCAACTGATTCTCCACTTCCTGGTTAAACTCTTTGAACTATTAAAAGGTTTCTGACTTATGCTTGATTAAGTAGATATACCTATATATTTTATAATCATCGGTGAAAGTCATATAGAAGCAGCTTGCATCCCTATGGTGGATCCAAAGGTCCCACACACATCGGTGTGTATGAGATCCAATAAACCCTCACCCCTTTCATAAGAACCAGTGAAGGGTGACTTGGTCATCTTTCTAAGTAAACAAGACTCGCACACGTCATCATCCCTAAGGTCGAATGACTCCAACACTCCATCCTTTTGGAGTTGGGCTATGCGTTTATTGTTGAATTGTCTAAGTGACAATGCCATAAGCATGCTTTGTCCAAACCATTTGAGGAATCGATATGCAACACATCATTTCCTAAGTTATCTACAACCATCACAGTTTCATATATTCCATTACAAGGCAATGCTTCAAAATAGAAAACACCATTAAGAAAATCATTAATGGAACCCTTTTCATTATCCAATGAAAATCTAAATCCTTGTCTAACCAAACCATGAAAAGAAATGATGTTTCTTGCCATTTCTGGTGAATTGAAACAATTATTCAACTCCAGTCCTAACCCACTACTAAGCACTAAAGTATAAACTTCAATCTTGGTGATAGGCGACGATCTTTTATTCCCCATGATCAAGTTTATCTTCCCATGATCCATATCCCTATTTCTTCTTAGACCCTGCAAATCAGAACGAATGTGAAAACCACATCCTGTATCATGAACCCAAGAAAAAGCATGTGATAAGTTATTAGATTAAATAGTATAAATACCTGCGAAGGAAGCTTTATCCTCCCATCCTTGATATCTTGCAAATATTTCAGGCAACTTCATTTCCAATGCCCTTTCTCATGGCAGTAGTAGCACTCTGCATCCTTTGGGTTGGAGGTGGGTGCAGTGGGACCAGCCTTGGTTCCACTAGAAGATGTGCCATCATGGGACTTTCCCTTATGGTGGCTCTTGGAAGGAGTCTTCCACTTCTTACCCTTCCCATTCCTAATAGCTAAGACGGGGCTAGTTGTAGTGAGAGTTGATGCAACGGATTTATCCTTGAGGTTGCTCTCAGCAGTCCTCAACAAGCCTTGAAGCTTCCTCAAGCTGACCTCCTCTTTGTTCAGGTGGTAGGTCATGCGAAACTGGTTGAAACACGGTGGCAAGGAGTGATGAATGATGTCAATCACTAGCTCTTCATCGAAGTTAATATTTAACTTCAGCAGGCGGTCGACATATCACTGCATCTTCTGCAGATGAGTAGTGACAGACTCTCCGTCCCTCATCTAGGTCGTGACATCGAGGTGATAATCTAATACCTATCCTGCCCTGCACTTTAGTGGTAACGGTCCAGTAAATCCTGGTGCATCTCATAGGGATAGCAGTCCTCTTAGGACTTTTGGAGTTCTACAGTCATAGTCACGAGCATGATGCAGTGGACTTTGTAGCATCTCGCTCATGTGCCTTAAAGGCAACGATCTCCTCGGGAGTAGCAATGTTGACATTCACCTCCTTCAACTCCTTGTCGAGGACATACTCCTTGGCTTCGTAGCGGGTGACCATTCGGATGTTGCGGATCCAATCATGGAAATTGGTCCCATCGAAAAACACCCTACCACAAAAGTTCATGAGTGAGAACGAGCCAGAAGAGGTTGAGCCCGAAGCGTTGTTGTTGTTCGAGTTAGACATCTGAAAAAGAAAAGAGACAAAGCTTGATTAGATATGAATCCCCAACTAAACACCCAAATGAGAAATTTTGGCTAGGATCTAACAAAATTATTTGTAATTTAGAAGAGGGATGCCGTAATCTAAACAACAAATAAATTAAAGGTAAGTGAATGACGATTCACTAATTTCCACCATGAAAAACAAAAGGAGATTAAGTTTTAAATGTATTCAAAATTCCTAGATCTTTTGAGATTCGTTGAACTTTTCATTGGCATGTTTCAATCTTGATATTCCCTTCAAGTTTGTGATTGGGATACCGAGGATCGCAAACAAGCTGTGAATAACCATGCAAATGTACATGGTGCCCCCAATGTTACAGTCACCTAATCAATGTGTTGGATAGCCACACACACTCCATTGATCTATGCCAAACATCGAGTCACCTTTTTCCACCTTTGCTAGACCCAAATATGCGTGCCGATTAGCCACACACGCTCCACTAACGTCTTGGCAAGGGTACAAAGTGTAGTTTTATGGAATAGCATCAAATTCACATTTTTCCTAAAGTAACTAAGATTAGGAATTTTATAAAACATTTAGTTACTTTATTAATCACTATACTTTTAATGTGGATTTAGTTGCCCTATCCTACCCGTTCGGCTAATGACCCTCCACCAATCAGGGAAGCGGTGGGTGAAAGTGGACACCCATTAAGTTGTCATTTTATAGGCAACAACCTTATACCCCCTTATAGATCGGCTTCGTGAATGAGGCCTACTAACGGTAAGACTAACATTTATCTTATACATATATAATAATTATTCTTATAATATTATAAAAGTATAAGGGTTGAATTTTAAACTTGTAAAATTTTGGGGTTTGGAATTTAATTATTTCAAAATTAAACTTTTAGTCAAAAATTTAAATTCCAAAACTTGAGGACAACTTTTGAAACATTTCAAACCTATCTAGATCAAAATTCAAATAATAATTAATTGGGGATTATCTAATTTTGACCTAATCCAATTTCATGCAAGATAATTGATCAAATAATTCAAATAATTAGGGTTTATCAAATAAGGCAGTAATTATCTAATTAAATGATAAATATATTTTATTTTGACTAAGATAATCACATGGAACCAATAAAAATCAGATTTTATTAATTCAAAACATTTTTGGTAATTATCCTAAGTCAAAATAAGCCAAAATCCTGAAAATCCATCTGTTTGACAGCCCGACTCGTTGAGTCCCTTACAGAACTTGCCAAGTTCATCTGACTCGTCGAATTCATCTTGGGACTCGATGATTCTGTCAGGCAGAAGGCATAAAAACGATTTCAAGTAATGAATAAACAGACAATGCATCAAATACAATAGAAGCTAAGCAAGGCTCTGATGATGGGTTTTTAGCAAAAGAACATTCCTATATGCACATGCAAAACCCTAGAGCTTTGGATCTAGGTTTCTCTATTATACATGAAAATTTATCCAAAACTTGCAAACCCTAATCTAGCATACTATAAAAATCAAAATCTATATCTAAACAAGTTTAGATGATTACATTCTGATATTAGCAAGAACCTTCAATCTTCAAGAGCTTTGTATCATAATTGTAATACCTCTAATGGCTCACAAACACTAAGGCACGAATATGATTATGAAGAGAGGGAATTGAGGCTTAATTTCGGCTCTTAGAACTCTAAGGTTTCTTCTGGTAGTCGAAATATGAAGCCCTAGGGGTCCTTAAATAGCTGAGCTACTAGGGTTTCAGTCAAAACCCTAATTGGATAGCTTAGGCCCTAATTTCACCCACTCCCTTAATCCACAAGATCCACAACCCAAAATCAATTATCTTATAATTGAGAATTCCAATCCCCTTTATTTAATTAATCTCTTTCAGCCACAAAATTATGACCAGTATTAATTAAACAATATGATTTCTCTTTTAATATATTATTCATATAATATATTAATAAACTATAATATCCTCTTTCTTTATAAATCATCATGTCAAGTTGCTTTGGTGAAGGCAACCTAAAAGGACCATGCAACAGCGGGTCAAGTACATACCAAATATAGTTATGGACTTAGACACTAATCCAACATTTTTTGGTCCACGGTTTTCGTTCGAGTAAATGGATGGAATAAAGTTAGAAACCTTATGGTCTTTCTGAGTCCTATGAGCATTATATCGTACAAGTCTAAGAGTTAGATGTGGTTTGTGAACTTTGCATGAGTTATAGGTCACATTTCTCCATTGTTGACCTAGTTTGAGTGTTGGACTTGCATTATACATCCATGTTTGAAAAGAATTGATTTTTATGATGTGTTAGACCTTAGTAAGATTTTTGGAAAGTTGGAATGGAGTGTCTTAAGGGATTGAGAGCTTAATCCATTAGGCTGTGAGAGCCCAATATCTACAACGTGGCAGTCTACTAGCCACGATGTGGCGACTGGGGTTTACTCTGTTGTTTTATCGAGAAGAAACAAAGACATGGCTAAGGATGGCCACGACAATGATGACCATCTAGAGTTAACTTTGATTTTGACTTTGGCTGTTGACTTTTTGACTTAGTTGAATTTTTGTTAATGGTCTAGTTTTCGAAGGTGGATTAAGAGTTTACCTTGTGTGGTTTATTAGGAGGTGTATAGCACCCGTTCACTGGCCGTGAGAGTTGTTAGTTGTTGAATATGGCCTCGAGGTGAGTCTTCTCACTATACTACGTAGGTTTCTAGATTATCTGTGTGACTCTTGCATGAAAGATTGTGGTTTGATCACATCAATTATATGAAAGACTTTTATTGGATCATAACGCTTGTATGAAATACTATGGTTGGATTATAACGCTTGTTTGTGTTTGTGACTTGCATCGAAGGCCATTTATGGATCATGGCAGAAAGGTTACAATTAGGCTATAATTTGGAAGTGATTGTAAGATTATGGTTGGATCATAGCTTTCACAAAGGGTCGAAACACACCCCTAGGGTTGGGCCCACTGATATGTATAGTATATGGTATTTTGGGGAACTCACAAAGCTTTGTGCTTATGGTTTATGTTCTTAATGTTTTCAGGTACTTCCAGTTCCAAAGGGAAGCGTCTGGCTTCACTGCACTGCATCCCTTGAAGGATTTTTCCGCATTGATTATTACTATTTCACTCTGATGTTTGAGAGACATGTTTTACTATGATTGGTTTTTGAAAAAATGTTATTATGGATTTGATTGTTTGAAAATGAAAATTTTTACTAGTATTTTTGGGACGTTAAAAGTTTGTATTAGAGCCTTCGTTTGAGGAAATCATTCACACCCTCAGGTATGTCTGAACTCAAACCGAGGAATTGATAAATTGTTCTGTAAGAAAAAACAAATATTCTAAATAGATTTTTATAAAGAAAGGGGTGTGAATTGTGCAATCAGCCGAGCTCAAGTAAATAATTCCCAAAATAGTCATACATGATTATTATGCTTTAGTATGCTATTATGTGAGTTGCATGATAGAATAGGGCTAACGATACCTTTAGGAATTGCATGATAGAATTTCCTGTATTATGTGATGCTTTATAGCTTAGGAATAATTGAATGTTATGCGCTAACAGAAGTTTAGATTGAGAAATTTATCTCGAAGTGTATGTTTAAAAATTCTATATGGTCAGGATCGTATAGCGTTAAAATTATTGATTCAGCGTTATTTCTAGTTCATTGTTTGGTTCTGGGCTTAAGGTAGAGTCATTTATTCGATAGTCTATCTGATCCTGTATTGTGTATAATTTGCATCCATAAAGCAACCATCGGTGTTAATAGATGTTCCTATTAATTTATAAGCGAGTGAGATGATGATCCCTAGGAGAGCCTAATATGTGTTACCATGAGATATGTTTGATTTTTAGCATAGGGATCATGAGAGTTTCTATAGTGGAGTGACTTAGAGGATTCGTGGTGATTCTTGAGGAAAGTACGGATAGGTGTGGGAGGTAATATTGGGCCTGTACTACTGAAAGCACATGAGTCGTACTCAAATCAACAGAGGTCCTAAGGAGATTGCAGCGTGATAGTTCTCTCTAGTATGTTCTAGTCGTTTGTATGATTGTCTTTTAGTATGGTGGTGAGCAATCGACGAGGAGCTTCTAGTTCGGGCTTTAGCGTTGAGCCGATTGATGACAGAACACACGAGTTCATTATGTCACAAATCACGTGCGGTATTCTAGATGGGACCCCTATGATGTTTGGTACCATCAAGGAGGGGATCATTGATCTATTGGATGATCGCTTAGGGGCCTTTAATGCATATATTGCAGTTTCTGAGTTCGATACATAGATTTTCTCCTTTCGGGAGTTCAAGGCTTGTGACCCCTGAGTTCATCGGGAAGAAGAACCCTATTTCTATCAGACAATGGATCACATATATGGAGAATGACCAAAGAATTAGTTTTTTCCATGGGGGATCGAAGGAGGGGTTTATATCTTGCCTTCTGAGGGATGGATCCCACTAATTTGTTTATGCTTCCATGAGACATCCCCATTTTCACGGCCAGAAAAGACCGATTTGTTTATGCTTTATTTGAAAATCATAGTATAATTTTGAAAAAATACGTTGTAGAATTTTTTCCCAAAAATATGATAAGTAAATTTTCAAAGCATTCCGCAAGGAATTATTTTCATTATATTAAAAACACTGGGATGTCATTCTTAGTATAGTACATAAGCATACACAAAAATAGTAAAGGCCTTACAATATCTATTATTCTTGGCCTATAATCTATAGATCTCTCATCAGATCAATACTCCTGTGTTCTTTTTCCACTACCTATAATGTAAGAAACTAAGTGGGTTAGGCTTGGGAGCCTGGTGAGCACATAGGGTCTTCAACCCACAAGAATTAAGTTTATTAATTTCATCAAATCATTCAACCCAATTACCCGTTCTCGTTATCCTCACTTTCTGTCCCTAAATCATCTAATTTAGGGGACCTAGCCTAAGGATCATCATCGGGATGACAATACTACTTAGGGGATTCCTCAGCACTATATCTCAGTAAGGAAACCATGAGGGGGATGGAGTATACCATTGAACACATCATTCATAAACACCTATAGGTTGCGAGCCTACCAGCGTTCCACTAGATTGTTTAGAATAGTCTATGGTCATCATTTATACTCCGCTAGATGACTAAATCAGCTTAAGCATCGAGGCCTCTCATCATTTTATTTCATCGCTCATCGTCTATTTCATCTACCCATCTTTCCCAACATAATTATATGTATATATATATATATATATATATATATATATATATATATATATATATATATAGTTTAAATCAAGTAAAACATGTATATTTTGTTCATCCAGCATAGATATCAAGAACACAGATAATATGCACACGTAGCACATAATTTATATTAAATACTTCATATCTATGTGTAAGATGAAAGTTACTATGCACTCACTTGTTAAAGTGGTGACTCCAAACGTGGGCACCGGTTCGCTTCTAACAATCATATTTTCCTTTGACGAAACCTAGTGTCATTATCACTAGATCTTAGCCTAATATTCATTCCGACTAATTATTCGTCTATGTAATATTGTTTTTCTTGTATTATATAAGGGTTAAACAATACTTTTCAACTACTATGTACAGACAGGGGCCAAACATGAAACACCGGAGGGTAGGGAAGTATGTTGGGCGTACATGTAGGTGCGTGAAGCGTACACACCATTCAACCATTATTAGTTGTAACAGTAACATCCTGGCCAGGCTTTATCTCACTATATTTTGATGGTAAGTCAATGGTGTAATGCTCATGACCGATCAAACCTAACGTCTCCACATCCTCACTTGCATTGAAGCATAGTGGAATAATCCCCATACCAACCAAATTACTCCTATGAATCCTGTTAAAACTTTTTGATATCACCGCTTTCACCCCCTGTAACATTGGTCCCTTTGCAACCCAATCCCTTGATCTCCCACTTCCATATTCTGCACCCACCATGACAATAGTATCCTGCCCCGCTTCTTTGTACCTCTGTTTGTAATTAACATTCAAATCACAAATGGCTTCAAACAAAAAAATTTCAACATTTTTTTGTTTAGCCACCTAGACTATTCTATGTAGTGATTAAACCATTTTACTTTTGACTGTTTAGAAAACAATTTTTCAGGTTATCTAGTTTTATAATCATGCCAAAATACCAAAAAGCACAACCTACTTCGTTAGATTATTGATTTAGCTACTGATACATTGTGTTTTATTAATTTAGCCACTAGACTATTATTACACTAATCATAAAAATTGATTTAAGTTCAGTGGCTAAATTAATAAAATGTTGAAAGTATGTTTTGTTTTTATGTATTTTGACATTTTTCAAAACCAAGTAACCGATAAAATGGTTTTCTTAAAAGGAAAAATAAGTATGATGGCTTAATCACTATAGAAAAAAAAGTATAATGATATAGCAAACAAATGAATGGAAGTACATTGTTCTTTTGTTGCATTTAGCCCTTATTTCATTGTTAAGATTAAAAAAAGATTCAAAAAATAAGGCTAAAGCTAACCTGAAACTCTCCTGGACGAACCTCCTTCCTTTTAAAAGAATATCAAGGCCTTATCTGCATTTTAGATAAGCAAAAAGCCAAAAATATATAATTATACAGCTTGACACCTTGATTATTCATAGAGTGTAAATTCAATCAGCAATAAATATCAACTTACTTTAACTCATTTGCTTTTTAATCTTTTCATTAGGCAATCAGTAATAAGTTCTCCTTCAATTGGAGATGTTGAAACAGGCTATACAAAAATTAAAACATACAAAATAGTTAGAGACCAAAAACAAATATATAACAGGGTCTTTTAATATTATACATCAGTTTAATGGAAAAATAAGAAGGGCAAAATCTTTTAAACATCTTACAACAACTTTCCTGACAATGAATGATTTGTCTCCAATACCCATTCACATGATTATGCGAAAGGCTTCTACATATGCAGGTAAAGATCCATTGCCACCTGAACCCTCGAGAGCATTTCTAAGCATCTTTAAAGCCTCTCCCCTCACAAAATCCTAAGCATAAAGTAGTAAAAAATGGTGTAAGGGAATACGATCACACAAAGGTTTGAAAATATCACATACACATGGTAGACACAAAAAGGTACCACGTCTCTAAGGTTACCTCGGAAAACTTCATCAATTTTGCTACACTACTTGTACTTTCAAGCAAACCAGAAGTGATTTTCTTCCCATATAACCGATATAGCTCCCCCAAGCATTGTGTAGCACCTACATTCATCACAAACAAATATGAACTCCTAAAATACATGGCAGAAACTCACACAGGTAACAAGGAAATGAAAACAAAAATTATATCAAATCATGAGGATTAACTACATTCTAGCATCAAATGTGGGCTATTTTGTTCAAACAGGGTAAATGTTACCAAAATCAATTGTTTTTTATTTGGCTCAACACAGTGATTAAATCCAACTGTGGCTCACTCATCAAGCGATGAAAATCAATAAAATCTCATACACATATTAAGTTTTCTTCAAGAACTGCCATGGAGTGTTACTGTCATGCAGAAGTGAATTTATTTCTTGTGATTGTATATTCATTCGGAAGTAGTTTCATCGTGTAACAGCATTCCATATTCTCTTCTTCTAATTTTAGACTATATGTTAATATGGATATTCCATTTCACTTACAAATATACTAAGATCATACACTTGACATTACAAAATTTTTATTTCAGTCTAGTAAACATGAGCAGCTAAACTTGAAGATCCAATATCCTAAAGGTCATAACGTAGGATTCGTATTACTAGTGAAGAAAGCAGAAGCAATGGCCTATAACTTGGTGTAGTTTGTAATCAATTTCACAATCAATATGTTTTAGTGACATAAACCGAACAAAATAATCATATTAAAAGTGAACTGAAACAAATCGTGCGTATCACAAAGAAATGTATACAGGCGCAGACCTTGGGCTCATCGTGAATGGAGGAAATGAGATCGGAAAGAAGATCGAAGCATAGGAGAGGACCAGGAAGCTTGTGAGATGCGGAAGCGAATATAGATCTCCTCGTTCATGTTATTAATCGCCTCCTCCAACCACCATCCTTCACCACCTCCTCCGAAGTTCATGGACCCGAGCTGCTGCTCCAGCCTCCAAGTGGAGCCCTCAAGTTGATCAAACCTCGGTGGTCTGGAATATCATGTGATGCACGTCAACGAGGATGTGAAGCGGGCCCTCAAATCTTAACTCCACACCGAAGTACTTGATCTGAGATACGAGCTTGGTTGCGTTATTTATTTAGGATAAACAAAAGGGATTCGATAGTGGTGTAGACGCATTAGGGTTTACAGAGAAAAGGAGAAGGAGAGAGTGAATGTTGTCGACTGGTGGAGAGGATGAATTCATTATTCCTTGCAGAACAACAACAACTTGATCAAAGAATGACACATGCAAATGATGTCTAAGGTTTACATGTAAAGCCTAAAAGATGGATGAAACGCGAGGCTTTTAATTTTTTAGGATCTCATTTCCCCCTGATATTAAAGGATGGAACGCCCGTTCCATTAAAATTTATAAAGCGACGGCCTTAGACGACACCCATTTTATTTTAGGTGCCCTCCATGTTTTTTTTTGTTTAGACACTAATTTAAGGTCACAGAATAATGCGTGACCTAAATCTTTAAATTTTTTTGTAGAGACGACACTTTTTTAATGTCACTCACTTTTGCGTAACATAAATCAATGAGTGTTGTGGTTTGTGCGTCGTTAAAGGGTATTTTTCTTGTAGTGGCTTGACATGTTTTGGGCCTCGGTTAAAGCCGTGCTTTGGACTTCGGGTCTTTGGGTCTTAGTGGGTCATCTTAACTTAGATAATTTAGGCCAAGAAAATTCTTGGGCTTAGGGAAAGACTCAATAAAGGGATAGGGCTCCATATAGCAAACTGGGCCATTAGTGGGCTTGGGAAGCCTTCCTAGTGTTGTGCCTTTTTGTATTATGGTTTTGGGCCTTAGATATAGACCAAGTTAGACTAGGGGTAAAATGGTCATTTTACCCTAAAATTGGATTATTGTTTTGGACTAATTGTTATTTTGGGTAATGGTAGCTCGGGGAGTCGAGAGATCAGCAGTTTGGGGATCTGCCAGATAGTAGCGAGAGGTTTATTCGTAGGATTCTACAGTCAACTTGTGAGGTGAGTTTTCTCTTTTAGGAAAGGGTCTAAGGCACCAATATCGGCACGTGTATGTATGTTAGTGTATACCGGATTCAGATCTGATGTCATGGTTAGCCCAATGTAGTTTTTATGCTTTCGGATTACGGTCCGATGTCGGGCGGGGCCCGAGGGAGGTTTACATGTATGTTATGAACTATGGTTCGACGTCGGGTGATACCCAAGGAAGGATGCATGTTTAGTTATACTTGTTGTCTTTGTGGTACTTGTATGTGCCTGGTAGGGAGTTGAGTGTGGGCGGGGGCCCGTGTCTCATCACTAGTTGAGTATGGATGGGGTTTCATATCTTATTAGTAGTAGTGTAGGGTGGGGCCCAAGATAGGCGGGGCCTTGAGACTAGCAGTTATAGTGTTGTGTTGTCTATTATGTACTACCTTGATTATGATTATATGTTTGCTTGTGTATAGAAAGCGGGGCCCGGAGACAGGCGGGGTCTGGTAGAAACAGATCTGTGTACCAAGCGGGGCTCGATGTCAGCTGGGGCCCGAGGTAGTGGGTTGGGCGCAATGTTTGTAGTATGTGATTACGTGTATGTTATGTGGTAGTTTGGGGAGACTCACTAAGCTTCGTGCTTATGGTTTTCAGTTTTGGTTTCAGGTACTTCCAGTTGCAAAGAGAAGAGCTCGGGATGACTGCATTGCACACACCAAGATGTTTTAGCCTGGGATTTTTACTCTGATGCTTTGAAACTCTGATGACAATGTTTGAGATATTATAACTTATGCTTTGGTGAAATGGGTTGATAACTGTGGTTTTACTTTTAAACTAAAATTAAATTTTTTGGACCGTATTTTTGGGATGTTACAAGTTGGTATCAGGCCCTTGGTTTGAGGGATTCAGGCACACTCTCGGGTGTGTCTGAACTCAAACTAAGGACTTGGTATGAAAATTTTCAAATGGAAATCATTTTTATAAAAATATTTTTAGAAAAGATAAAAGAATTTGAAAAGACAAAAGAACTTTGAAAAGAGAAAAGGGTATGGTGCATGCAATCAGCCGAGCTCAAGTAACTACTCCCAAATTACCCATACAAGTTTATGTTATGATATGTTATGAGAACTGCATGTTAGATTAGGACTAAGGATCTAGGAAGGATTCCTTATGTGCCTGTTATATGTGTATCAGCCTTATGAGAACTGCATGCTAGTACATATTAGTCAGTATGATGGCCTAATTAGTATATGCCTGATTATGTTTACTCAATGCCCGAATGATGTTTTCTTTATGCTTTTAGGAGTTCTAGTTATCTTTTACTAACTAGTAAATGAATATGTTAAGTTACATATTGCAAGGACTAAGTAGTTTCAAAAGGTTAGGTTTTGCCTTATTTCACAACTCTCGTGTAAGTCTAACCATTGTAGGGTAGAAACTTTCATTCGAAGAATTATATAGTCTTAGTGATATGTAATGGTATTCGCAATCTAGTTATGGGGAGATAGCAGGGACTTCTTATGCAGTTAATGGCGGAGAGTGGGATGGTGATTACCCTAGGGCAATCCTAGGATGAGAGTAGTGTTGGTAGTAGTAGTAGTAGTAGGGGACTTGGTGGAGTAGAGCCAATCCTTGAGGAAAGTATGGATAGATGTGGAAGGTAGTATGGGCCTGTACTGCTGAAAGCAGAGGATCCGTACTCGAGTCAAGGAGGGCTGAGATAAAACCAGGAAACTTGGAGTACATGTGTGATCCCTCGATAGTGATGTGTATCCTGGTGATTGTTACGATTTATTCAGTATGGTGATGCTACTGTGTAGACCAGGGGGCAATTCAGGTGCCGGTGAGGGATCAGGCTCGGGTTCAGGAGCCGAGCAGCTCGGGGAGCAGATGAGAGAGTTTATATCAGCAGAGATTACATGCAGTATGTTGGATTAGACTCCTTCGATCTTTGGTACGATCAAGGAGGGCATATTGGAGATTTTAGATGAGAGGCTAGGAACCTTCCATACTGAGATGGTGGCCAAGATAAGGGCGCGTACACTGACATTCTGAGAGTTCAGAGCTTGTGGAGCTCTAGACTACCATGGGGCTAGGGACCCCATCGCTAGCAGCAGATGGTTGGATGACGTCGCTAATGCCTTTTGTTCTAGCCGGTGTCCCGAGGGGGACAAGGTCTGACTCACCTCCTGTCTTCTGAAGCACAGAGCGCGCAATTGGTGGGAGGAGGTCAGACATGCCATTGGGGATGATGCCGCATTGGACGCGATGACATTGAGTGATTTCTCGGCCAGGTTCAAGGTTGAGTTTGCACCAGTGATCAACATACAACAGTTAGCACAAGAGTTCCAGGATTTAAGGCAGACGATTGAAACTGTGGTGGAAATTACCGCCAAGTTCAGGGCATGGGCTCTCCTTGTTCCGCAGTATGTCACGGACAAGGATATGAAGAAGACCCGATATCACGAGATGCTGAGGAGTGACATCAGGCAGTTTGTGAGCAGATCCAGCTGCAAGACGCTGGAGGATATGATTGCTCGATCCAGGGAGAAGGAGATCGACCTAGAGCACCTCAAGAAGAGGAAGGTTGAGACTGAGCAAACAACAAGGGTTTCTGGGAAGAAACCCAAGGGACTTGACTTGAGATCGAGGGACTATCAGAGCCGCAGCCAATGTGGCAAGAGTGGCAGGATGCACGAGGGTGCGTGTAGGAGTGGCAGTGGTGGTGATTTAGGCTGCTTCAAGTGTGTTTGGACTGGTCACTATAGCAGGGACTGTACTACTACCACCACCCATGGATTTGAGCTGACCTGTTTTCATTGTAATCAGTAGGGCCAAAAGAAAGCCTAATGTCCGAGTCTGGTTATTACGGGACAATTGATAGCACCTACCCCTATGATATTGACCGATAGCCGTCAGGGCCGAGCAGAAGCGCCTGCGGTGGGAAACAGGGCTTTCCAGTTATCTATAATGGAGGCACGAGCAGCTTCCGATGTTGCAGGTGTATATCTTTTACCTTCTTATCAGTTTTTATCTATGATTGTACTACCATTTTCTCGCATTCATATGAGTAGTTTCATCTTGGGATTGTATTTCATGTTTATGTTCGGATCATATGCCATCTGCATACTTTGGGTTATAGGGTAGTAGTGAGGGGACGTCTCTGTATAAGTGGATCCTTAGGATGCGGTAGTCGTAGCAAGTGGAATTGGAACCCGATAATTGTTTTGACTATCTTCAAGGGTCTTATTGCTTTAGTGTTGGTTTGTTTGGAAACACTAGCGGTGGTAGGAATTAGTTTCCAGCAAGATTGATCACCAAATGTTATGAAGGACTGGGAACCTTTCCGGCCAGGCGTGCGAAAAAGTGTTAGTTGAATAAAAGTGGGGGAGAGTTCTCCTAGAGTTCAGAAGCAGAAGGAAGCGTAGATTTGGGATGAGTTTGCATTCTCATCAAGAAGGAAGGCAACCCAAGTGGTTGCATGAGTAGAGGAGTGCATGAGCTGGGAGTTGAGAAACTTCCCAATGTTGAGTTCGTGTTTTCGCGATTGTAGATGGATGGTTGGGGAAAACAGGTTGGAGGATCACCAGGAGGACTCGAGTGGGTCAGGATGTAGACTGCGTGCTGTGTCATGGAATGTTTTCGGATTGATATTCAGTGGTTGAGACAACATGGAGACTATTGTAAGACCATGGGATAGTTGCAGCATTCACTAGCGCCTAGTTAGCGGAGTGTGGGAGGGGGACCATATCTCCTAGTTAGCAGAGTGTGGGCAGGGGCCCATATCTCCTAGTTAGTAGAGTGTGGGCAAGGCTCGTATCTCCTAGTTAGCAAGATAAGGATCAGGAAAAGGTTAGTTCATTGAAATTCAGGATGGAGTTGGACCCGTGTGTAGCCCTAGATAAGTGAGACCTGGGGGCAGGGTCGCTCAGTAGTATGGTTTAGGTGAGACCCATAGGCAAGGCCCGTGAGACAGTAGCAAGGCAGGTGGGACCTCGTAAAGACCTTAGGGTCAAGAGTAAAGGATCGGGGATCCCAATACTTGTAGAGACAGAGTGGAAAAGTAGATAGAGCATTTTCGATAGCCAACGTTTTCTTCGGAAGTCGCTGAGAGCGAATGAGAGGATGATCACAGGCTCAGTAACCGGAGGGAATCCGGTATTCCAGATAGTGGACAGATAGGTTCGGACCTGGGAGGTCCCAGTTCTTTTGGAAAGAAGGCAAGAGTTAGCATGATGTTCAGGCAAAAGTAATGATCATGAGGGATCTTGTGTGCGAAGTAGCTTGTGGATCGGAAGTGATAAGTCACTTGCTGCGGGATTAAATAATCTGAGAATAATGGATTTGACCGTGTTGCGCAGGTCTCATCTAAGTCCAACCATTGCAGGGATGAATCTTCTACTCAAAGGATTATTTGAGCCTTCTGTAAACTATAATTGACCGGTAGATGGTTATGCAATAGTAGTCGGTCAGGGAGATAGACCAGTATGGGATTCAGACTCTAGGAAGAAAGATGTGGTATATGGAAGTTCGAAGTTAGTTTTCTTCATAATGTAAGGTTGGTTTGGCTTTCAGTCGTCTTGGGAATATTGTTTCACATGTAGAATCATCGGTTGTTTTCTTCAAATCAGTTGTTGGATGATGGGTGTTAGTAAGGAGAGATTTCGAGGACGAAATCTAATTTAAGTGGGGGAGAGTTGTAACATCTGGTTCTGAAAGTGCTTCGTTGCTAGGGGCCGCAGCCCAATCATCAGTTGTCATGAGGTTAGGGCCTTGGGAAAGGAAGGTTTTGGTCCGTTTCGGATGTGAGTATTAGTGCGTATGAGATTTAAGTATTTAATTCTGGCTTCGGAGGCCAAGGGCATACTCGTAAATTGACATCTCAGTCTTCTGAAGATTTTGGGATCTTGTTCGGGAAGTTTTAGGTAATGAGGAGTTACTCGCAACGTAGGATTTCTCGCCACCTTTTCATGGATATAAAGTTTGTCGGAAACAGACTTAGAATGAAGAAGTTATACCACTTTGAAGTTATTAGCATTCTTGGTCCTTAATGGAGAAGAATGGCAAGAAAGGACCATGCATGGAAGGTGGCAGGCACGAAAGTACGCCTAGCGTAGATGCGGGTACGCCCAACGTAGAGAAGAAATTGGACGGGGGTGCTTAAGGAGTACGCCCAACGTACACTCAAAGATCCTAAACCCTAATTTTGGGGGCTATGCACTATATAAAGAACATAATGCCCTAGATATCAACCTCCCTCTCATTCTTAGACAGCCACCACAAAACCATAATCCTCCCTTGAGTGTTCTTGGAGCTTTGGAGGCCATTAGAGAGCATTTTGGTGTTGTGAAGCCATTTTCCAAGCAAGTAAAGAGCAAAGAAAGGTGGTGGTTCAAAGGAGAAGCCATAAATCCGAGATTGTTGTTCATTTCAGATCATCTTGAGGTATAAAGCCTTTAACTTTCCTCAAGTATGCTTAGATCTAGTGTAGTTTGGTTTTGGAGTCATTTTGGCCCCAAGTATAGAGCTTTATGGTCCAAATCTGACTCATAGACTTAGAGTTGCTACTCTCATTTCTAAATGAGTCCCTAAGGTAGAAAGTTGCCATCTTGGATGTCCTATTGGGTTCATACATGAGCTAAGATCATTTTTATGAGAGTAGAATGCCATTTTGGAGTTTAGGCTTAATAGGGTCATGTTAAGTCACCAAGTCAGTGACTTTATAGATTACGATGTTGAAAAGGACTTGGATCTGTGATTGTAGCCTTTGGATTAAAGTATTAAGCACTTAATGCGAAAAGTGGCTTAACAGGGAAGTACGTTGGACGTACACACCATTCAGCCAGTATACTTAGCGTACAAAGGAGTACGTCTCGCGTACTCATCAGACATGGGCTTGACGTGTTTTGCATCTCGGTTTGGGCCATGCTTTGGACTTCGGGTCTTTGGGCCTCAATGGGTCATCTTAAGTAGGATAATTTAGGCCAAGAAAATGCTTGGGCTTAGGTAAAGGCTCATTAAAGGGATTGGGATCAATTTAGCAAATTGGGCCATTAGTGGGCTTAGGAAGCCTACCTAGTGTTTGCCCTTTTTGTATTATGGTTTTGGGCTTTAGATATGGAGCAAGTTGGACTAGGGGTAAAATGGTCATTTTACCCTAAAAGAGGATTATTATTTTGGACTAATTGTTATTTTGGGTAATGGTAGCTCAGGGAGTCGAGATATCAGCAGTTCGGGGATCTTCCAGCTAGCAGCAAGAGGTCTATTCGCAGGATTCTATAGTCATCTTGTGAGGTGAGTTTTCTCATGTAGGAACGGGTCTAAGGTACCTATACCGGCCCATTTATGTCTGTTAGTGTATACCAGATTTAGATCCGATGACCGGGTTAGCCCAATGTAGTTTTTATGCTTCCGGATTTTGGTCTGATGCTGAGTGGGGCCCGAGGAAGGTTTACAAGTATGTTCCGAACTACAGTTCGATCTCGGGTGATACCCGAGGAAGGGATGCATGTTTAATTATATTTGTTGTCTTTGTAATACTTGTATGTGCCTGGTAGGGAGATGAGTGTGGGCGGGGGCCCATAACTCATCACTAGCTAAGTATGGGCGGGGTTCCATATCTCATCAATAGTAGAGTAGGGGCGGGGCCCAAGATAGGCAGGGCCTTGAGATTAGTACTTATAGTGTTGTGTTGCCTGCTATGTACTAGCTTGATTGTGATTACATGTTTGCATGTGTATAGCGAGCGGGGCCCAGAGACAGGCGGGGTCTGGTAGAAACAGATTTGTATACCGAGCGGGGCTCGATGTCAGGCGGGGCCTGATGCCGTATGCGTCCAATGTCGGGCAGGGGCCCGAGGTAGTGGGCTAGGCCCAATGTTTCCAGTATGCGATTACGTGTTTGATATGTGGTAGTTTGGGGAGACTCACTAAGCTTCGTGCTTACAGTTTTTAGTTTTGGTTTCAGGTACTTCCAGTTGCAAAGAGAAGAGCTTGGGATGACTACATTGCGCACACCAAGATTTTTTAGCCTGGGATGTTTACTCTGATGTTTTGAAACTATGATGACATTGTTTGAGATATTATAACTTATGTTTTGATGAAATGGGTGGATAACTATGGTTTTACTATTAAATTAAAATGATATTTTTTGGACCGTACTTTTGGGGTGTTACATATATTTAAAATGTGGAAATGTAATCAAGGAAATTAATTTAATTCACTAACAATAACCTTACATTTATAAGCTACAAATCCAAGAGTTATGAACATAATTTATATAAAATACACATTTTATATATATCAAAAGAATTTTTATAAAAAATCAAGAGATAATACAAAATAAATAAAATAAAATAAAATAAATTTTCCTCTCTTCCCCCAAGTCACCTCTTCCCTAAGCCTAATCATTTGGATCACCCATTCACTCCACCTTCCATTTCTCTCTCTCTAAAATTTTGACTCTTCCTTTTCTCTAGAAACGATGAACCTAGAAGCAGTATCACTGGGAAAGATTTTTACATTTGATTCTTCATAAGTTCACATATATCTCTGTATTTTGGTGTCCAATTTTGGTGGAGAGAAACCCCAAAAAGATGACAAGAGGGATTGGGTATCCAGAGAGACATAATGTCTCTTTTCTCTCATTTCTTCTCTCGAAACCCCCATTCTTCTACCTCTTTCTAACTCACGGAATTTTGGCAGCAAGAATTCCATTTTACTCAAAAAATCTTCACCCTGTGAAGTTGTTCTTCGAGGTAAACAGAACTTTCCTTCATCATCCTTCAATTTCCTACAAAAAATTACAAGTGTTCTTGCATTTTTCGTCTCCATAAACAATTTTCTTTGAGATTATTAACATGCATGTTTCTGCATGTCAAATTTGATGATGATTGTGGTAGTATTTCGCCCAAAAACAACATGCATGTTGTTAGAAGGTGAAATCCAATGATCAAAACCAAAATCAAATTCATCAACTTGAGTTTTACAAGTTTTAAAGATCCAAAACCACATGCATTCAAGTTTTTCATTTAGAAACATCATTTTGAACAAAAAAGTTCATTCATGGTCTTCAAATCATAATGCATGTGATGAACATCAAGCCTAAAGGCTTGATGATCAAAGTACATTGTTAAGAATGCTTATAAAGGATTTATTCATAAATACATATCTAAAACTTCTTTTCTGGTCAAATCCAATTTTTCCAAGAATCTAAACAACAAAAGAAGATGATTTGGAAATTTTCAGAAAATAACGAGTTTTTCTCGATTTATTGTAAATTTTGCAAGAAAATAGAGCAATAATTCATATAAAATAATTTAGATGATCAATAAATTCTAGTAACTTTTGGATATCACCTATGCACTGAGAAAAGACTTTTCAAAAACTTCTATGCATTTCCAAGGTTGTTTTGTAATAATTTCTAATTTATTTTTGTTGAAGATAAATAAATAGTAAAATATAGTTATGAGTGTGCAAAGCCATATTTCATAATTTTTGCATATTCTAGACATCGTAAATACTCCATGAAAAATTTTTAGATTTTTCTAAGACAATTTCTTATATTTCCCGATTTAATGAATGTTTTTAGAGATTAAATTGATGAAAAATAGCTATGCTTATCCAAAAACCTATGAAACTTCATTAACATATCTTATATTACATATTAATCTTAAATAAAAAGTTTAGTCAATTTTACCTACTGTTTAATAATTTGTCATGAATTAATGCATATTTTAATGAATAAAACAAAGAATAATAGTTAAACTGTTTGAAAACCAATTTTGATATTTTTCTCATCATATATTTGTTAAATAACCGTGGCACAAAATGTTTGGAGAATTTTATAAAATGATACCTATTTATTTTGATTTTTACTATAATAAATACACAACAATCATAAAATCATGTTAATTTGTTTAAAAACCAAGTTTTATATTTTTACCAGATTATATATCATGAATATCAGTGTTACAAAATTTTTGGGGTATTTTCTTAGCTTGTTTCTATTTTTCATGAATTTGTGTTGATTTGAGCAATTAAATAAAGTAAAAATAGTTAGAGAAATCAAAAATTCAAGAAAAATTATTTTAATGTCTTTGCCTTCGGTTAAAACTCAAATACAAAGTTTGGGAAAATTTTATAACTTATTTGACTTAGTTTTGAATATTTAACCATTTGAAACACCTTCCAAAATATTATAGTTACACTTCAATTAACATTGCCAAAAATAGGATTGTTCACATAAATTTGTTATTTAACAAATGGATCCATGAGAATCAAAATTTATAGAAAAATGTATGTAAATTATACGAAAACTAATTTTGACACAATATTGGCATAATTCTATTGTAGAAATTAAGTATATATCGTAGGGAATCGGTAGTAGGACATGAGGGAAGTTAGCTCAAAACATCACAAATACCTTTACGCATCATTGTGAGTATTCACACCTTCCCTTATTTTTTGTTTTCATGTTTTGGGGTGGAAAAGCATTTTCTAAATTGCTTATGTTCGTTGTATTTATTTTGAGTCATATAAACTTGGTTGCTATATTTTTCATGTATGTGTATGTTACTTTAATTCATGCGGATTGTATCACGGTTAAGTCCCTGGAAACATTTGACACAACTCATTAACTCCTTTGAACCCATGTTCATTATGGATAGTGCTATTAGGAGGTAGACAACTCCTCAATCGCACGATTCGCCTGAGTTCATTTTATCATATTTTATACACTATGTTAATTTGCAATACACATAGTAGTCAGTAGGGCACGATTTGTTCATTAGGCTCGGGTTGTGAACTCATGAATGGAAACTTGATGCACATACGAATCTTACATCGCATTTTAGCAAAGAAACTTGTATACTCATTTGAGCAATGAAACTTGTATACTCATTTTAGCAACGAAACTTGTATACTTATTTGAGAAAAAAAAACTTGTATACTCATTTTAGCAATGAAACTTGTATACTCATTTTAGCAACGAAACTTGTATACCCATTTGAGCAACGAAACTTGTATACTCATTTTAGCAGTGAAACTTGTATACTCATTTTATCAACGAAACTTGTATACTCATTTTAGTATTGAAACTTGCATACTTATTTTAGCAACGAAACTTGTATACTCATTTTAGCAATGAAACTTGTTTACTCGTTTTAGCAATGAACTATATTTCTCATGAGATTATGAACTTTGCAACTCATTTTGGAAACATACTTTATTTCTTATGATGCCAACGAACTTTGCTTATGCAAACTTATTTCCTCATTTTAGCAATGTACTTTTATTTATGGAAATTTCTATCAAAACTTTGATTACGATTCATGAAACCAATATTTTTGTAAACCTGTGAAGTCACCAACTATTTTTATAGTTAACCTCATTTTACATGCTTTTTTAGGAATCTTCTAGTTAGAGGCACCAAAGGACACATCACTTGTAGGAGCATTCACATGTGTTGTCTTTTAAATACATTGTAATTTATTTTAAAGTTTTGTTCAAACTCATTGTAAATTTGTAATGCTTTTTAATACTATGATTTGTGTTGTCTTTTAACTTTTGCTATGAAACCCCTTATACTGCCATGCCCCGTATTTCCGCTTTAGCAGGGTGTGACTGTTATCTTCATTTAATGTTGTTGCCATTGGTGTCAAACAAGGTGCTATAAATGTTGAAGATACTGATCGTGGGGATGAAGGTAGCACAACACTTAATTTACTACACAAGGCGAATTCCTTGCTAAATGTTTTGTTGATTTGCTATATTGTAGTAAGTTATTAATGAAAGTTACATGGTTTGCCTTTATAGGCCATTCGACGCAACCGACGAAATGGTGTTGATTCAGTAAGAGGAAGTGGATTGTCAAGTTCCTCGAAGAAGTTGGAAACTCCAAAGAAGGAGAATGTATAGGCTTATTCTAGTTTTCATTGATGAATACATTTGATTGTAGCATTTTAGAAGATGTTGTTGGATTAAGGTGTCTAAATTCTTAACTAAATTAGTATAATCTTAGTGAATAAAAGTAAAGTCCATTTTAGGTTGCCCTCATAACTAGAATAAATATAATTGATATTAAGAGATGGATAAATTGATTTCTTAATATATAATGTGATTAATATATTACTTAAAATAGATAATAATTAATTTTGAATTAGTTCTAAATAGTTGGAATTGATTAATTATTAATCAGAATTAATTAGGAATTTATTCGCAATTATTTAGAATTAATTAAAGGTGCAATGGGTAAAATGTATTTTTCAGTTGTTGAACAAAAAAAAAAAAAGATTTTCTAGAACTTTCTATGACCATGGATGGTTTTGGAGGAATTTCTAAGGTTTCTGGAAGCCTTTTGGTAGTTGATAAGTAAATGATAAGAATTGGAGATTAAACCTAATATTTAATTATTCAAATCCAGATTTATCTGCAAGTTACCTAAACTATAAACAGGACCCTAAGGAGAATAATGCACAAATAGATCGTAAGATTCTAAACAGATAAATAAGAATAATGAAGCAAGAACACAAGAATGAATCAAATGATGTCGAATGATTAATCTTCAACACCTCAGAAGAGCTCGACTATGAACTTCGACTGTAGAGGTGTTTAGGGTTACAATGCAGTAATTAATGAGTATCGTTAACCTTAAAAGGCTATACATGCATGCACTATTTATAAGTAAACCCTAATCATAATCCATGGTTGGACAGGCCCAAACCGGGTATACAAAAGCAAAAACATTAAACCCAATGACGCAATACTATTAAACCCAACAATCTCCCCATTTGCGTCAATTGAGGCGAGACATCAGTTCGGTTAAGAAACGGAAGACTTCTTGACTGTCTTGAACACTTTCGGTATTATGGCCAAAAGAGTTTGTCGAAATGTTATATACCACCGAAGCATGTCAGTGAAGTTCTTCTTATCAGAATCACTGTTATGTTTACATCGATGGATGAGATCAACCATATGTTCCAAGCAGACGGTGGAAAACAGATGTTTGTCAACAAGGGCGAATATAAAATATTCACCTTCGCCTCTTGTGAACATGACAGTGAGATGAGTTGAATTGATCTGGCCCAACTTCATTTTATTAACATCGTCTGGCTTCCCAATGGGCTTCACCGTCGGTTTCTTCCTCAAAACATGAGCAACCTCTTGATCCATCTTTGCAACTTCATGGATATAGGAAGCTAACATTCTCTTAAGATGTTCGAGGATCGGTTCATACGGCCATTGATTGGTGAGAAAAATATTGAGCAGCAAAATCCAATCGTGAGGGTTCAGGTTCGGAAGATCAACTAAGGAAATCATATGAACCGATTTGTCTAAGCCTCGGGTCACCCTGAAACTAACATTGATAAATTTTCCCGCAGTAGTGGGTTTCAATACTTTGACAGAGGTAATCTTCTGGGCACTCCATGTCAAGTATTGAGGTTGAGCGTATTTAAGATAGTAATTAATGAGATCACGATCAACTTGTGGGTGAGGGGAACGAACTTCAACAGTTGAATCGAAGTAGTGAAACACGAAATCCTTTCTGGTAATAGGCATGTCAAACTGTGAATCCTTAAAGTTAACACACTCAAATGTAACAAATGGTTCCAACCAGTGAGCGCTTGGGGACTCGATCGCTTCCTCGATTAATCTTGCAAGAGTCCATGCAAGGAAAAGAGCCTGCTTGCAAGCCATAGCATCATGTTCTTCTTTCTTTTTGCGCTCTCTCTCTTCTTCTTCTCTTGCTATTCGAAGGTTTTCATCTATCTCTTTATCTCTTTTCTTTCTCTTCAAAGCCTCTGCTATTGTTTCTTCTTCATCATCACTGTCATCAGAGTTACCCTTTGGTTTGTTTTGAACACCAGAACCCGAAGCTTCATTAACCTTTGGTTCCGTTTTGATAGTGGCTTTAGGTGGAACTGTAGTAGTTTTAAAACTTTCTCCCCCTTGTTGCGGAGTAACAATTGGCTCCGTAAAACCCTTCATTTGACTTAACATTTTGATTGTAGCAAGGAGTTTTTTTTGTCAAGTGATTTCGGATTGTAAGAGAGAGAATCAGGTCATAGGCATTAACAAGATTACCCAGAAGAGACAAAACGTCACCGGCACAACTTCTCAGAACAACCTGTTCGCTCTTCAGTGTGTCAATCTCCGTCTTCACTTGAGCAAGTTGAACATTATGGAGTTCAATTATCATTGTCTTCCGAGCAAGTTCATCCATAATCTTATTTTCCATGGCTAAATCAGCATGAAGCTTGTCAAGTCGAGCATTGACCGAAGTAATATGAGAAGAGTGATCAGCTTTGATTTCAGACCTAACTGTGTCAAACTTTGCCTTCTCTTCTTGAAGAGACTTGGAGAGCGAATCAACCGTGGCATTTACTTTGGCGGCGTTGGAATCTGCATGACCTTTGAAGGATTCTAAGAAGATCTTTGAATCACGAAGGAGATCTGCCACTTTGATTGTCGCTTTCTTGCATGAAGATGTGGAGGTATTCACAGCTTTTGTGGATTTCTCAATGGATTCGGTATACTGTTGAAGAGCTGTGTCAAGAAAAGCCTTCATAACCACATTAGAATAAGTAGGTAATGAAGCAATCAACTTATCGACTTTAACATTAAGATCCTTTAATTGTTGTGTCGTCACAGGAGAATCATCGTCGTCTTCACTTGGAAGCCGATAAGGACTGTAGTAAGTAGAGTCATACTCAAAATTATCACCACTGAGAATATGTGTTGAATCTGATGAAGGTGATGGTGAAAGAAGTTTGGTGGTAACAGTGGTTTCAGTTTCAACGGTAGGTTCCCCCGTATCAGATACATTGACACGGACCGGAGGGTCGGTTGTTGTGGTAGTTGTAGAAGTTGCTTGAGAGATAAGGGGAGGAGGTATTAGTGCAGATGAGATTGGGAGAGTAGTGACAGGTGGAAGTAAGGGTGAGGTTGAAGTAGGTTGAGTAGAGATGGGTGGGGGAATTGGAGCAACATAAATAGGTACAGTTGTAGTAGGTGGAGAAGAAGGTTGAGTAGGAACAAAGTCATTATGTTATACCTCTGGAGTTAGAGATCAGGGAGGAGTGTTTCCCCCTGGTGAACCTTCATCTTGAACTTCTTATTCCTCTTCGGCTGGTGGCTCCTCATTATTTTCAGAACTAGAAGGTGAAGTATCCTTCGGTTTCTTTGCCATCTTCTTGACCTTCTTCGTTTTCGGAGCCGAAGGGGCTGCTTTGTCAGCTTTATGCTTTTTGGGCGTTGCAACTTTGTTTAAAGGACCTTCGGTCTCAGCCTTCTTTGTGTCTGGCTTCTTCTTTCATTTGGTTGGCTTCTCAACAGCATCCAACGCACTTTGCATTTCTAGAGTTAGTTCTCGTGGGCCTATAGGAGAAAGCTTTCTGTAATCGGCCATGACATGACTCTGGTTTGTAACACACCGGTACATTGACTCAGGAATAGAACCGTTGAAAGAGTACTTAGTAGAATCGGTGACTATTATCTTCTTGGTGTGAAAAGTGGCCACAGAAGAAAGCAGAGCATCCATCATTATAGTAATCTTGTAGTGATCATTTGCCCGCTGAGTGATGAACGTCCAGAATCGACCACGAGAAATTTTAGAGTCACTCGATGAAGAATTGAGACTTTGCACCACCTGAGCCCAGATAAGAGTACCATAGTTGAGATTTATTCCATGGTAAAGACCATAAAGAATGGTCATGAATCCCTTGCTAGCTCCGTCAGAACCTGCAGCGTGTTTTGATAACCCTTTGACAAGATGTAACGCCCAAAATTTTCAAATAAGTTTTCACAATTTAAAATCACACTTTCATTCATAATTGTTATAAAAATATCATTGTATGAAAACAATCCACAACATCACATCCCAAGATCATAATATGTAAAAACTCCTCGTTTGTGTAATGATCAAGCCGACGCCTTCCCGCGATCCTCACTGGTACCTGAAACACGTAACACAACACTATAAGCATAAATGCTTAGTGAGTTCCCAAAAATACCACACATAACACATATTACCCACTCGAGGCTATAACTTTATTTGACCCTCTAGTCAATGTGTCTCAGTGGGACCCTCCGGTCCCATAACTCTGTGGGCCCTCTGGCCCTAACTTTGTGGACCTTTCGGTCCTAACTCTATAAACTCTTTAACATACATAACATAAATAACATAGAAATCAAATCATGCAAAATCATACAAAATACTCTGTCACATAACTCTAATTACCACTCTAGGTAAAGTATAGTGAGAAGACTCACCTCGGGTAACTTGGTAATCTCGAACTCTGTAAAAATCTGGTCTAGCCTCCGCCTAATCATATGAAATAAACACTCTAAATCAATACATCTCTCAAGGCTAGAATATTCCCTCTCTTAGTCTCTCATAAGGGTAAAAGACCATTTTACCCCTCTCATGGCTCAAAGACCCTAAAGTTGACCAAACCCTAAGAGTCAACAAAATTCAACTCTCTGGGTTACGTTGCGCATACCAAACATGTACGTTGGGCGTACCCGGTGTCGCACGTACCGAGATTACATCCCACGTAACTCCCAGTTTCAGACTCTAAGCTCTTGAGGTATTAAACAGTTAAGACCCACGTCCAACTTCTAGATCTGACCATTTTTAAGCCTCTTAATGCATAAAGTTGGTGACTTTAAGCCTTTGCATGGCTGGAAAGGTGACTAACACCCATAACATTCCAATTCCCAACTCTAGAAAGCTCATAACTCAAGCATGACCTCATAAAAACGACCAAAATGGAAAATTTATGGATCTATAACACAAATATCACTGAAATGGGACAGATCTAGTTCCATGGAGTACATTACACTCATAAAGTCTCCACCTTTGTGACATTTAACCCTATAAATGGTCCATGCAACATCAAACCAAATAAAGAGGAAAGTTTTGCACTTTATACCTCTAGATGAAGCTCCTTTCTCTATAGATCTCAGATCCAAACTTGCACTTCAAGCCCTAGCCTCCACAAGCTCTTCTCCTTCTTCTTCACTAACACACCAATACAGTTTTAGCTCCAAAACATACACACTCAAGCTAAGGACGATGGAAGGCTCTCTCTTAGGGTTTCACTCTCTGATATGGAGGCTGAGAAATGAGCCTTAGCATCCTTTAAATAGTGCACAAGCCAAACATTTAGGGTTTGCATCTGGACCTGTTACGCCCAGCGTAACCCTGGGTATGCCCAGTGTACCTAGGCGAGTCCGCGTCCAAATTAAGCGCATTAGTACGTGCAACGTACTCCCTAGTACGCCCAACATTCTCATTTGCTACAAGAACTCTCTCAAGGGACCAATCTTGACAACTTGACAAAATGGAAGTGTTAAATTGCTTTACCTGAATTTCGGGATGTTACACAAGAAGGGTGAAAATACCATTCCATTGAGGTGGAAGGCAGGACTTCTTGAATTTGGTAACTGTAGTTAAAACATCCGTGTAACCCATATCGTAAAAGATCTTGAATAGTTGGGTAGTAGTGATTGAATCAGGATCAACCAGAGAATCATCAATGGGAAGCCCTAGAAGAGTATAGAATCGGGCTTTGGAGATGGATGACTTGTGACTGAAAATGTCGAAAAAGATCCTATCCTTGCGCTTTTCATATACAGCGGAGGTATACACTTGAGATAACAGGGACATCAGGAAGGACTCCACCTTGGTGAGGGCAAAGACAAGTGGCGAATATTTTAAGCATTCAACCACCTCAAGCATGTATGAATCATAAAGAAAAGGATTTATACTGATGATCAGATTCTGATACGGCTTGATAACCAATAGTTGAGAGGATGCAGTCTGTTCATGGACGGATGAAGATTCAGCCATTGTTGCAGGTGAAGAAGATGATGAACAGTAATAATCGTTTTTCTTTGCACGGGAGTATTTAGAAACGGTAAAGAGCCAAAATAGGGGTGGGAAGATCTTATCTACGATTAGCAGGAGAGAGAAAAATTTGTTGTAATGATTCCAAGATCTTCAATATCGACGCCTGAAAAGGCGCGATTTGACAGCTGTGTTACCCCTATAATATGTCAGGCGGCGTGACATTAGGAAACCATTTCGAATTCACGCGCCCGTTTGAAATCTTATCCAAAGACCGACTATTCAAACTCCAAATGATTCAAATTCCCTAGCAATATATGACTTATCCATTCGCTTCATATCAAGTAACTTCTGCTCCATATAATAATGAACCACCATATCTTTTAGAACCGAAAGCACAAATCTGAAAAGAGCCATTAGTACCACAAACAAGAGTTTGGAAAATCATGAAAATCTTCGTGCAAGAGTGTGCCAAAGAAAGAGAAATAAAGCAAGAAGTGTGTGGGATGTGAGTGATGTCAATTAAGACACGAAACTGTAGATCCCGAGCACGAATCTCTTTCTTCAAAGTCAAGAGAGACTTAGAAGTGTCATTGTGGTTTCCCATTGAAATACGATCAAATGTTTGTTAAGAAACATTGAAAGGCATCTTTTCAAATATAGGCTTTAATGGGTGGTTTATCTTCAACCGAACTTTGGTTCTTAAAATAAGACCGAAAGTGGGATGAAGTACGTGTGAGACCGATGTGGTCTGTTGAACAAGTAGGTTAGATATAGTATTTAGTGACTGAAAGATAATAAGAAGTCTAAAAAAACGAAACTGGATCTTATGGGAAGAAACCTCTTGGTGTTAGACAATTTCATAAAGATCACACAAAAATAAAATGAGATTTCATTAGGAAACAAGTAATAGCTAGAACATTGAAGCGTTCACTGTCAATTCAATTAAGGTGTTGGATTTTGGGTCTCACTTAGCACGTGGTGAATGTATCTAAGATCATCAACACAGATTTTGTGTAACCGTAAACCTAAATGGTAATTGTTGAGAGTCTCAAGGGTTACGATTGTGGAGCGAAACGTGATGGAGAAATAAGATGAGGTGGTTAAAGAACCGAAATTACCTCTACTATTTAACAGTGACTAAGCAGAAAACTCTTAACTCAATAAGAGAAGAGTAAGGTAGCTCATGACTTGAGTGAATTTAGCAGCCTAATTGGGAAGAAACGATTGGTATTGACCGAATCATTAAGGCTTCACTGAGAGTCTTAGAGGCTTTATTTTACATACAACAGCATGCTCCTAGGGACACTTAACCAGTACAAAGATAAGAATGTCATACCTGCCCTAGCTCTAATTTGTAACGCGTCTGTGATCTTCAATCCTAAGTGAGAAAAGAAACAAAACGAAACGAAACAAAAAGAAAATATTTTTGAAGTTTTGGATTTTTCTGAAAAAGAATAAAAACAGAAAATAAAATATTTTTTGGATTTTGAAAATTTCTGAAAAATGATAAAAACATAAAATAAAATATTTTTGGATTTTTGAAAGATGAAACATAAAGAAAAATAAGCGAAATGATAAACAAGTTATACAAATATAAAAAACTAAAACCAAACTTTAGAAAAAGTTGAAGCGAAATGGGTCGAGCGTACGGTTCATTTCGGTCCACGAAAATTCAGGAACCGAAATAGACTGAGCGTTCGATTCATTTAGGTGCCCGAAAATTATGGAACCGAAATAAACCAAGCGTTCGCTCTATTTCTCTTGTCCAATTTTTAGTTAATTGAAAGTTGTTTCGGTACCAACTCAGATTCCATCATTCCCAGGCCTTGTAGTATTTTATTAAAGCTTACTTTTGGTAAGGCCTTAGTAAAGATGTCAACCAGTTGATCTGAGGACCGAACGAAGTGAACTTCAACATTGCCATCTTCAACATGGTCCTTGATGAAGTGGTATCTTAGTGCAATGTGTTTGGCCTTGGAGTGTTGCACGGGATTACGACATATTCATATCGTACTTTTAGAGTCACAGTAGAGGGGAATCTTCTTCATGCTTAAGCCATAGTCCCGAAGTTGGCTTTGTATCCATATGACTTGTGATGTACAGGATGTTGCAGCGATGTACTCAGCTTCGGCTGTAGAAAGTGACACGCAAGTTTGTTTCTTTGATTGCCAGCTGACGAGTTTACCGTCACGAAATTGGCACCTACCAGTTGTGCTCTTCTAGTCCAGACCACATCCACCAAGGTCAGCATTAGAGAAGGCTTGAACAAAGAATCTGGATTTAGCAGGATACCCGAGACCGAGAGATGAGGTTGGCTTCAGATACCGGAAGACATTTTTCACTGCAACCATATGAGGTTCTCTAGGATTTGCTTGAAACCTTGCACAATAACAAACAAAAAAACATTATGTCTGGTCTAATAGTTGTTAGATACATTAGAGACCCTACCATTTGACTATAGAGTGTCACATCAACAAGCAGTTTATCCAGAGACGGTGTTAACTTTGTGCCAAAAGCCATTGGAACCTTCACTTTGGAATCTCCCGTCATGCTGAACTTCGCCAACAAGGTCTTCGTGTAAGCTTCTTGGTTAATGAATATGCCTTCTGGTCCCTATCTAATATTCAGTCCAAGGAAAAAGTTAATTGGACCCATTGCACTCATTTCAAACTTAGTCTCCATCAACTTCCTAAATTCAACAGTTAAGCTAGGATTCGTGGAGCCGAAGATGATGTCATCGATGTAAATTTGAACTATCAGTAAATGTTCACCTTCTTTCTTGCGAAAAAAGGTTGGGTCAACCGAACCTTGTTTGAATTTTGACATTTTGAGAAAGCGAGTCATAGTTTCATACAAGGCTCTAGGGGCTTGTTTCAAACCATAGACTGCTTTATCCAAAATGTAGCAATGACTAGGATACTTCTCGTTCACAAATCTAGGTGGTTGCTCCACGTACACCGTTTTCTTCTAGTTCTCCATTCAAGAAGGCACGTTTTACATCTATTTGGAAACTTCGAAGTTTTTATGTGCAGCATATGCCAAAAAGATTCTCACTGATTCCAACCTTGCTACAGGAGTCAAGGTTTCTTCATAATCTATTCCTTCTTCCTGACAATATGCTTTTACCACCAGTCTCGCTTTGTTGCGAATAACGTTTCCCTCTTTATCTAACTTATTCCTAAAAACCCATTTTAACCCTACTACTGATGCATCCTTTGGTGTGGGAATCAATCTCCAAACACGATTTCGTTCAAACTCATGGAGTTCGTCTTGCACAACTTGAACCCAATCAGAGTGATCAAGAGCAACATTTACCGTCTTCGGTTCAAATTTGGAGATGAACGATAAACATACAAAAATCTACTTGAGAGAATAGAGCAGTTTGCTTCGCTTTTAATTCAGAGCGTGTAAGAACTACCTCAGATGATTCACCTATGATTTGTGTTTTAGGATGATCCTTTGTCCATTTTGTGAGAGGAGGGTAATTTGGATCATAGGCGGGATCCAATTCAGCATTGATTTCTTCTTCAAGTTCTGATTGTTCGCCTTCGTCATTTGTATTATCATTCTCCCCCTCAAATGGCGAAGCGTATCCCATGTTAGGTTCAAAATTATCCCCCTCGATTGGACCTTCATGGGTTGCGGTTTGTGATGGATTCTCCACTTGAAATATAGAGCTTTCTCTTGGAGGGTCAGTTGAAGCTGATCGTTCGCTTGAATCGAGAAGTTCGTTTAGAATCTGCTTCTTGGTTGGATGTTGAGGTTCGCTTTCCATGTCTTTGGCAGCCTCGTCGATAATCTTTTTCAAGTTGTCGATCTTGTTATCTGCTGCTTTTGCTTCAAAGTGAATTGCTTTCTCTGGTTCATCAAAAAGCAGCATGTATTCTTCAAACAGATTGGAAATAAGAACCGAGACGTGACTTGATTCTGGAAAGATTTCTTCCATTGGACCTTCGCTTGTTCGAACCTTCTTCATGTAATTATCATCAAAGGTCAGATAGTAGGTTTCTTCAATTTTCTTTGAGCGCTTATTCAAAACCCTATATGCCTTCGAAGTTAGCGAGTAACCGAGAATGATTCCTTCGTCTACCTTTACATCGAAGTTGTTTCGGTTCTCTTTGGAGTTGAAAATAAAGAATCTTGAACCGAAAACATGGAAAACCTTCACATTAGGCTTGTGATTATTTAAAATTTTGTATGGAGTGATAGAAAATCGCTTGTTGAGGAAGGACCGGTTCTAAGTGTAACATGCAGCAGCTATTGCATCAGCCCATAAGTATAGTGGAAGAGAAGTGAAGCTCAACATGGTTTGGGCAGCTTCACATATAGAACGGTTTTACCTTTCAACGATCCCGTTTTATTGTGGAGTATAGGGAGCAGTGAAGTTGTGAGTGACTCCCTTATTAGCCAGAAAATCTTCAAAGTCTTTATTTTTGAACTCAAGCCCATTATCGCTTCTGATGTTTCTTAACACCTTTCGTAGTTGCAACTCCACATGCTTGATTAATCCTTTAACTTTGGAGTCGCCTCTAATTTCTGTTTAAGAAAGAAAACCCAGGTGACGTGTGAAAAATCATCTACAATAACGAGTATGAACTTACTATCACTGATGCTTTCGATAGCTGCAGGACCACACAAGTCGATATGTAGAAGTTCAAGAGGTTCGATGATCTTTGTATTGATATGAGTAGGGTGACTCTTTCGACTTTGCTTTCCCATCTCGCATGATGCGCACAAGTGTTCCTTATCAAACTTGAGAAGGGGAAGTCCACATACATGGTCACCAAGCACTAGCTTGTTTATGTCTTTGAAGTTCAGGTGCGAGAGTCTTCGGTGCCACAGCCAACTATCATCTGACTTCGCCTTCTTCAGTAGGCATATAGCTGGCTTTCCTCTTATTGGGTTGAGATTTAGAGGATACGTCTCTCCTTTGTGCTTGGAATTTAATAGAACTTTCTTACTTTACTTCTCAATGATTTCTGAACCTTCATCATCAAACGAAACCTTTAATCCAGTTCCCACAACAAGTTGAGATACACTGATGAGATTGTGCTGCAATCTTTCCATGTATGCCACCTTACGTATTGAAAATTCACCATTTGTAATCATCCCATACCCCTTAATTGTCCCATATGAGTTATTTCCATATTTAACACATCCACCATCCTTAAGGGACCGAAACTCCCTAAGCTCTTCCCTCCTTCCTGTCAAATGACGAGATCAGCCACTATCAATATACCATTCTTCGTTGAACTACTTGTCACTGATAACCTGCAAAATCAAGCAGATTTAGGAACCCAAAGAGCTCTGGTGAGTCTTTTACAGAATAGGGAATAGCACCAGAAAGATCAACCATATATGTTCGTTTTACTAAGGTGGTTTCAACTTTTCTTTTGATGGTGTAAACTTTGATTTTATTTTATCTTGTTTTGATTGGGAAGATTCAGATGTTTTAATTTTAGTTGGAATCTCAGTAGAATTTGTCTTTTGAATCCTAGGGTTAGCTAACGTTTTCTTAATGTGAACTTCATTATCCGCGACGAGCTTTAACTTTCCTTTAATGTCCTTCACTGGGTTCGGCTTTGGTTGAGAGTGAGGAGGATGGAATTTAGGACCAAAATTGGGCTTTCGGTTTTGAGCACAGGTAGGGTGGGGACCGAAACTGACTTTTCTATTTCGGTTCTTCTGACTACATGACTGGCAGTGGTTGCAAGAAGGAGCTGTGGCCTTTGATTTCTCGTTTGCTTTAAGATTGGTCGTCTTTTTAGGGTGGACAATATTAGGGTTTTGGGATTGCCAAAACTTTTTCCTTTCATTGAGATTTTTCATGTATCTCTTGTTCCTCTGCCTCTTTTTTTCAGCAAGTTGCTCTTGAGACTTGTGAATATTCATTTTAGGTTTCGGTCTCTCCACATGAGCTTCGGTTGTTGTGGAAGATGTACTGGATGCTTTCATTGGTTCCATTGGTATCTCTTTCATGCCACTTGAACTTGGTTTATCGAAACTTGAAGGATTATTGATGGGTTCAGCCACGTATCTTCCTTTTACTCTCCATGAGGTTCGCTCCGGTAGACCAACCGTTTCGTCTGCATTGTCAATGGAGGCAGACCAGAAGTAGTTATCATAGCCTTCAACATTGTCTTTATCAACCAAGGTGGTTATTTCTGCCATTTGTTTCCTAGTTACTCCTTCAACGGCATACACTTGGTTTGGCATTGTTTGGACCTTTTAATATACAACCGCCTTTTCTTTGAGAACCTTGGATTTATCCTTTGACATGCAAGCGAACTCAACCAAATTTTCAGATATGAGTGGTTTCCCTGATTCAGGTTCGCTTTTAAGAAATTCAGAGCAATCGACCTCATCCTCTACTGAGATTTTGCTCATCTCACTTTCCTTATCAAATTCAGAAGTGGTTTCTATATTCATTTTATGTTTTGAACTTAATTTGGCATTTGACGAGTCAAACTTCTGTATGGTCTCCTTCTTGATTTTTAATCTATCATTTTCATCCAGAAGATTCTTAATCATGCACTTATGTTCTTTGGAGTCAATGAAGGCCTCAATTTTGTCGAGTTCGTATTAGTAGGTTTCTGAAACCTTTTTTGAGGATACAATGGATTCACATTCAGCAATGACTTCATCCTCCTTAAATTCTAGGAAGGGCAAAATCATTTTGTAAATATTTTTACCTATCTCACAATCTAGATGCAACTTAGTGATATTTGTATATAGACGTTTATCAATCAAACAAAAAACATTCCTTTTTTTTTAACTTTAAATTGTCATGTTGCAAATAAATAATTTCATCCCTAGCCCTAACTAACTCTGACTCCTTTTGTTGTATCCACATCCTTCTCTCATCACTCTTGGATGACTCCCTGCTGAATTGATCAGTTAAGTTAGAGTTCGCTAAACGAGTTTTCATTAGGCTTCCACTTAAGTTAGAAAACTTGATTTTTAAGTAATTTAATTATTTTTCATGCTTTTTTACTGGTATTTTGAGAGATTCGAGGATGGATTGTACCTTCTTGATCAGCTGATCGCAATCGTTTATCCTTTCTCTCACACGCTTGGCAACAAAACATTTGTCTTCCTCCAGCTTCGCTTCCTCACGCTCACCTTCAGTTGTATATCCTCTCATTTGTGACACTCAATCAGTCACCATTAAGCATCTCCCGGCCGACTCATTAACTCCTTCTTTAGCCACAAAAGCTCTTCCATGCGTGGGTTTTCGTACCTCTTCATCTTCAGAGTCTATAAACCAGACCTCTACTCCACCGAACTCATCATCATCAACGTTCTCCTACACAATAAAAGCATTCATTTAATTGTTAGTAGCCTTCTTCTTCTTTATTTATTCCAGCTTTCGCATGTAGTATGCTTCGTCATCTTCACCATCCTTCTTCTCAACCATTTTCCTTAGCATGCAATCTTTAGCAAAGTGATTCTTGTCGTGACAGTAGTTACAATCATACCCATAGTCTCCCACAAGCTTGCTCTCCTTCTTTTCTTTGTCCTTTTGAGAAGAGTTCTTATTTTCCTTTTTCGCTTTCTCTGAGTCGTAGCTTCCTTGCCAGTTTCGGTTCTTGTTGAGAGGGAACTTTTTGCGAGCAAACTTCTTTGGGTTTGTAACCATCATTGCATATTCCTCACTGGTCATATCGCATTCTGACATATCAGATTCCTCTTCTTTTCCTGTCACATGCTTTCCCTTAGATAGGAGAGCCAAATATCCCACACCCGAAACTACCTTCGCTTCCTTCGTCACCATGCTTTCATGCGATTTGAGAATACCTACCAACTTAGCCAGCGAATAACTTTTAAATTGTTCGTGCACCTTCACAGTTGAGACTAATTCCATCCATTCGGGTCTTAACCCATTCATGAAAGTAACTTTTCTCTCTATCACTTCCCTTCCAATACCATGCTTGATCGTCTTGCTAAGCAAGTGGTTGAAATGATCGAATGTCGGAATGAGTTTCTCTTCAGGTTTTTGTTCGAAAGCACCGAACTCAGAGAGCATTAGGGTTTGGATTGAGTGCTCTAGATCCTCATCAGTTGAATATAATTCTTTCAACCTATCCCATATTTCTTTAGTTGTAGTGCATGAACTTACTAGACGAAACATGTCAGATTGCAAGGCGAATCTAATCATTCTCATAGCTTTAATGTTACATAGCAGCTTGTCTTTCTCGTCTTGAGGGATCTTCTCTATGTCCACTAGGAGTTGGTTATACTCCTTTTGAGTTTTCATAGTCCTATTCGTTCCAGAGTGAATGAAAGGACCTAAGGTTATCTCCGCCCAGATAAGATAGTGTAACATCCCAAAATTCAAGGCCAAAATTTCATTTTTAATTAGGTTATTACATAAAATCAAAGTGTGAATAATCAAAATATAATATTATAAAACCATATCAAAGTATAATCCCAAGGATCTCGTTTGCGGAAAAACATAGTGTGATGCGCTGCGATCAAGCCGGCTCCTTTCCTTTGAAACAAAGTACGTTAAACACAAACTGTAAACTGTAAGCACGAAGCTTAGTGAGTTACCAAAATACCACACATACATATTAGCCACTCGCGGTTATAGCTCTATAAGACCTTCCGGTCAATGTGTCTCAGTGGGACCCTCCGGTCCTACAACTCTGGTAGACATTCCAACCCTACCATGGCTTGACTTTCGGCCTCAACTCTGATCACCTTCCGGCCATAACTCTGTCGACCTTCCGGTCCCAAATCATACAACATATACATAACACATAGATAAGAACATATATCACATAAACAAAATGCATAATATCACATAGACAAAATGCATAATATCACATAACTTGTGTAAGCACATAAGACCTTCCGGTCACACATAATTACCACTCTAGGTAAGGTATAGTGAGATGACTCACCTGACACTGCTGAACTCCCGCAGACTCAATCCCACACTACTGAGGTCCTGCAGACTCAACCCCAGCTGCTGGATGACAGATTCCCGATCTGTCAATCATCAAAACATCACCCAATTAACAATTGGATCCTACTACCTAACCATAAGTACCTACTTTGGATAATTACTACTTTGCTCCAGGCTTGGATTTATTTAAGCCCAAGGCCCAATCCATAGGCCCAAAGTCAATTAGGAATCAAAGCCCAACACATGGCCCAATTTTCCAAATTAGTCCCAGGCCTATACATGGTCTTATTCGAAGGCCCAACCAAAATGTCCAATCCGACATTTGGTATTCTAATGGCCCTATAGTGACAAAGAACATGGTTTGGCATGAGGAATTTAAGTTTGCACAATTGAACATGGTGATTTGGGTGCTAAAAGATATATTTGATCATAGTAAATAAGTACAAAAATGGATCTAGTCTAGAGCTTCATAAATATCTCACTCACTAATCACTATGACTACATCTCTCAAGCACACCTCTACAAGTGGACAAACCCACCTTATATAGAGGTGTTTACATGTCTCTCTCTCACTCTCATTAACACATGGGTCTAAAGGCTAATGCACCACATGCAAGTGGGTTTTACAAAAGTCAAATATTTACAAAGTCAATCATGGATAACTTTGCATCGTAACATTCTCCCCCTCAAAGTTAGGAATGAATGACCCACTTCAAATCTTCCAAAATCAAGCACTACGCGGTTCGAGCCTCAAAGGTGACACATGTCGAAACGAACTTCAATCTTCAATTCTTCCATGACTCTTCCATTTAGGCTCTAGGATGTGAGACCATACAATCCGAGTAGCAACGAATGATCAAGAGTATTCCAAACTCCAAATAATCACCCAAAAGTTGCGCATAAAAACACACCCCAAAAATCTTCAATAAATCCAAACCCATTTCTAATACATCACTTTCGAACTTTCAATTGCATCATCTCGTAGGCTTCAAAACTTCAAGATCACTTCGGTCTTCAAATCCGCGTAATATGAAAAATTTAAGTTCGAATTTCCATATAAAACTTCTCCCCCTTTTTATAATCAAAATTTGATTATAGAACTCCAACGAAAAAGAACGTGCTCTATTTAGAATTTTTCGTGTCAAAACTCTCCCTTAACATGTGGCATAAACTTTGTGCTTCAATCCAGAAAATCCAAAAATATTGAATTTTTAGCTTCGTTCACGGATCGTCTTTGACAAAATTTCTCAAAAATGGGTAGAAATTGTCAATTTTTAAAATTCTGCAGTTACCCGGTGCGCCCAATACAACAAAATATGCAAAACTCTTCCCCTTTTTCGAAGATGGGTAGAAAGCGTCAATTTGCACAAACTGCAGGGGCCTAAAATGCACTTTCTTCAATTTTCAGCAAAAATAAGTCCTTCTTCGAATTTAGGTATGAATCGCCAAACATTCGAAGGCATAGGGACTATTTTTGAAACTTTTGCACTTTTCTTTAATTCATACGAAATGGCACCATTTCGTACGAAATGTTGTAAAAAATGTCAAATTGTCGAAACTACAAGGGCTATATTCGAAACTTCTCCTTTTGCCTTCAAAACATACAAATCTTTGAACGCTTCGTACGAAATCATCTCTACTCTTCATATCATGCGAAACATTGGCCAATTCGTACGAATCCTTCTTCTTCCCAATTCGTACGAAGCCATCTTCATAACCTGTTTGAACGAATTTCTGTTCTCCAACCAATGGCTCACTTCATATGAAATCATCAGCACCTCCTTTCGTTAGTTTTAAACACCAAACCCATATCCCATTCTAACGAAAACAAAGCCATGCGAAGCCTCTTAATGAACAGTAACCTCTTAATCATCTAGATGCTTAATCGACATTTCGTTCTTATAGTTCTTCATTCTTCATTCATTCATTCAACAACAACAAATACCCTGATTCGCTTTCCACAGTTCAACCCAAATCAAAATTTTCTTTTACAGATCATCAACTCCAATCAAGCGAAATCCAATATTGAGTATTAAAACAAAAACCCATATTCAACGAACATCAACCTTTCGATCCCAAATCCACAATTCCAAATAACGAACTAATAAACTTCAAAAACCTATGAATCATAACCCATTCGATTTCGTTAACAACCCAAAATCGACAATTGTCACACCTTGAAACCGATGGCGGAAACGTTCCGGGGCGGAGGACGTCTTGTAAGTATCACAACCAATGTACATAGTAAGTGTTGGGTCCTTTATATGTTGCGTCTTGGGCTCGGTCATTAGCCCAGGTTTGTATCCGGACTGGGCATGTCCATCCGTGATTTAATTATCAGGGTTTAGTATTTATAGATGCTTACATGCATCTTTTTACGTAGCGGTGTAGTTGATCATTCAAAACGATCATTGTTTTTATCGATTGTAACCCTAAAAGCCTCTACAGCGGAAGTTCTTCATCGAGCTCTGTTGAGGCGTGAATCTATTGAATCATTCAGCTCATTATTGATTCACTCTCTTGTTTGTTATTTTTTTGCATTATTCTGATTAACTTTTGTAAGATCTAAACGATCAAAGAGATTTTCATCGCATCAATTGGTATCAGAGCGGGAGGTTGTGTAATTCATACACATCTCTTCTATCAAAGAAGTGATTAGGGTTCATTCCGCATTCATTGATATTTATTGAGCCGTCACTCCATAATTGACGTATCTCATTAATTATTAATCTTGCCCTATATTACGTATTACAAAGTCTGATCTTATAACAGGTTAAATGCTCAAGCATGGACGATTCTCAATCCAATCCCATCAATATCTCTAACAGCATCGGATCAACAACCAAGATCCCAATCCTCTACACTCAAGACTATGAAGTGTGGACGCACCATTTTGAAGATTACGTTATTGGATTGGAAGATAACGTGTATCTAATATGGGAAGCAATCACAGTTGGCCCCTTCGCTCACTCAAACACTTCAATAATCATTAATACTTAGAAGGAGTACAACGATCTATTAAAAGATGTGAGGGACGTTGGTCAGGATGAAAAGGAGAAGTTCCAATGCAACATTAAGGCATTGAGACTAATTCGATTCACCCTTCAATCCGACACGTTTCAGTTAGTAAGTTCATGTGGTACAGCAAAGGAAATCTGGGATCGGCTGCGAGAGCTGTATTCCACAGATGAAGATCTGGAGCACTCGATTCAGACCCTACTTCTCTCCGAATTTGGAGAGTTCAAGCAGAAGCCAGAGGAGATTGTTACACAAACGTTCGATCGATTCAATCATCTTCTCAGTAAGATGGTTAAACATGACTTAGAAAGAAAGCTCATCGAATAGAAGGTCACTTTCTTAAATGGCCTAAGACCCGAATGGAGGGCGGTTGTGTCGACGGTTAAAGCACATGAGCAGTTTGAATCATATTCTTTGGCGAAACTTGCGGGGATTCTGAAATCCCAGGAAAAGATTGTGCTGCAAGAGAAGAGTGTGATTTCATACTTGGGGTCTTTGGCCCTTCTATCTAAAGGTAAGAGCGCAGCAGAAGAAGAAGATCTGAATCTGGAAGACTACGATCTGACATCTAAAGATTATGCAATGATGGTGTCAAATACCAGGAGTTTCATCAAGAAGAAGTTCCCTACTAACAAGAACTGAAATTGGCAGGGGAGCTATAGCTCTGAAAAAGTGAAAGAGGAGCCGAAGGTTGAAGAACCAAAGAAAGAAGCGAAGGGTGAAGCCGATTCTGGTGCCAGTTGTTTCTACTGTGGAGGGAAAAATCACTACGCAAAAGATTGCATGTTGAAGAAAATGGCAGAGAAAGATGAGGAAAAGGATGAAGAAGCAAGTCTCCTGAAAGGACTGGAGGAGATTAAAAGGAAGAAAGCTGCTACTAATCCCTCTATGAATGCTCTAGTTGTGCAAGGTTCGATAGACGATGATGAGTTTGGTGGTGTACAGGTGTGGTCGACTGACTCAGAAGATGATGAAGTGAGAAAGCCTACTCATGGAAAGGCTTATGTGGCGAAGAGTGGTGATGCTATTGGAAGATGTTTGATGATGACAGATGTATCCCAGATGAGGGGATACAACACTGATGGTGGAAATGAAGTGGCTAAGGAGTGAGAGGACGTGTGCTTTACAACGAAGCCTCTCAGTGTGCATATCAGTGAACTTGATGAACTGATCAAGAAGGTACAATCCATTTTTATTTCGTTTAAAATTCCACAAACATCATATGAAAAAGAATTAAATAACTTGAATTCAAGAACTTCAAATCCAGATAGTTGTTTAACTCAAACACGAGTCACGAATTCTAATCTGACTGACCAAATGAGCAGGGTGTCATCCAGGAGTGAGGAGCGAAGAATGTGGATTGAGCAGAAGGAGTTGGAGCTGCTTAAGTCTAGGGATGAAAATATACATTTTCAAAGAGACAATCTTAAGTTGTGAAAATAGAGAAATGTTTTTTTTATTGCAAAAAGACTTTATACTAACATTACACAACTACATTTAGACTGTGAAATAGGCCAGAAAATACATCGCATGATTTTGCCCTTCCTTGAGCTAAAGGAGGATGAAATCGATGCCGAAGCATACAACTGTGAAAGTATTGTATCTTTAGATGATGTAAATCCCACTTATATGTTTGGTCTGGACAAAATTAAATCGTTTATAAAGTCCAAAGACCATAAGGACATGCTCAAAAACCTTTTAGATGAGAATGATAGGTTGAAACTCAGAACCGAGACTATACCAAAATTTGACTCATTGAATTCCAAATTAAGTTCAGAAAATAAAACTGATGTTGAAAATGCATCTGAACTTAATGAGGATGATGACATGAGTGAAATCGCTGTAGAGGATGAGGTTGACTGTTCAGAGTTTATTAGGAGCGAACCTGAAAACCACAAAAACTTGATTTCTGAAAATTCTGTGGAATTCGCTCGTTTGTCCAAAAATAAATCCCCAATCCTTAAAGAAAAGGCCGTTGTATACCAAAAGGTTAGAACCACTCCCAATCATGTTTATAAGGTCACAGGAGTAACCGAACATCAGACAGCCGAACTCACTGCGTTGGTGAATGAAGATAATGCAGATGGTTCTGACGAGTTTTTCTGGTCTGCACCGATAGACAACGCAGATGAAACAGTTGGTTTGTCGCAACGAACATCATGGAAAGTCAAAGGTAGATATGTGGCAGAACCACTTAATAAACCTACCAACTTTGACGTGCCCAGTACCAGTGGCACAAAAGAGGTTCCGGTGGAATACGTCTCCTCAACAAGCGAAACCTCTTCCATGGAAAGGGAACATGTTGTTCAAAAGCTGAAACAGAAGGCAAATATTCACAGACAACCGAAACATGTGAACAATCAAAACCAGCGGAGGAATCTGAGATACAAGAAAAATCTCTCAAAGCGAAAGCAATTTTGGCGCTCCCAAAATCCTCACTATACTCACTTCGATAGAAACTCCAAGCCAAAAGGAGAAGAGAATAAGGATAAAAGCAACTTAGGTCCGTTGTATCAAAAGAATCAAAAGAAGACTTTCAGGCCACAGAAAGAACAAGACCGGAAGGATAGGTTCGGTCCTGAAAGTAACAACAACCGAAAGCCTGGTTTCGGTCCACCAAACAACAACAGACAAAGACCAGAGTTCAGTCCATCAAACTTTTACATAAGAAGACCCAGTTTCAGTACACCAACCCACAACAACCGAAAAGTCAGTTTCGATCCATCAACAAATAGCAACCGAAGGTTCGGGTTTGGTCCCTCAAATGATCACAACTGAAAGGGTCATTTCGAACCTCAAGTCAGGAAAGATTCTCATTCTAATTTCTATTCCTCTAATTCTTCTCGTTCACACTCTTCTTCTAATCCTAATTCTCGTCCTACACCAAGCTCACAATCAACGAAGGATTTGAAAGGAAAAAAGGAATATTTCCTCAGCAAATTAAGACCGAAAGCAAGCTACAGTCCAAACTCCTGAACCTAAATCCAAAACACTTGAATCTAATTCCAATAAAATCAAAGTGCTTACTATTAAGAGGAAAGATAAAACAACATTAACAAAACGAACTTATCTTGTTGATGCTTCTCCTACTGTTCCTGTTTCTGTAAAAGGCTCACGAGGACCCAAGAAACTTTGGGTTCCTAAATCTGCTTTATTTTTGCAGGTTATAAGTGACGAGCAGTTCGACGAAGAATGGTACATAGACAATGGTTGCTCACGTCACATGACAGGAAGGAAAGAAGAGCTAAGGGAGTTTCAGCCCCTTCAAAATGTTGGTAACGTCAAGTTTCGCAAAAACTCCTATGGAACGATAAAGGGTTATGGGATGATAACCAATTGAGACTTTACAATCCAGAAGGTGGCTTATGTAGAGGGGTTGCAGCATAACCTCATCAGTGTGTCTCAACTGGTGGGAGGTACAGGTCTCAAAGTCTCATTCGATGACGAAGGTTCAGAGATAATAGAGAAGAAATCCAACAAGGTTATTCTCAAGTTAGAACGAAAAGGTGAAATGTTCCCTCTGAAGCTCAACCCAATCAAAGGGAATCCAACCATATGTTTATCGTCTAAAGCCCATTCAGACGAAAGTTGGTTGTGGCACCGAAGGCTCTCACACCTCAACTTCAAAGACATCAACAAGCTAGTCATCGGTGATCAGGTTCGGGGTCTTCCACTGCTTAAGTTCGATCGAGAACACTTATGTGCTGCTTGTGAAATGGGGAAACAAGGTCGCCAAAGTCACCCAACAACCATAAACACCAAAGTTGTTGAACCACTTGAGCTGCTTCACATCGACCTATGTGGTCCATCATCAATCGAGAGCATTGGCGGTAACAAGTACATCCTTGTTATTGTTGATGACTTCTGAAGGTTTACTTGGGTGTTCTTTCTAAAGCACAAATCTGAGGCGACTCCCAAGTTGAAGATCTTTATCAAGCAGATCGAAGTGCAACTAAGAAAAGTCGTTCGAAACATCAGGAGTAACAATGGACTGGAATTCAAGAACAAAGAATTCGAAGATTTCTTAGCAGAAAAAGGCACCTGTCACAATTTCTCAGCCCCCTATACACCTCAACAGAACGGAATTGTCGAAAGGCGAAACGGATCCCTGTGTGAGGCGGCCCGAACCATGCTGAGTGTTGCCTCCCTTCCTCTATATTTCTGGGCAGACGCCATTACTGCAGCTTGTTTCACAAAAACAGATTTAATCTCAACAACCATTTCTCTCTCACCCCTATGAGATTCTTAACAACAGGAAGCCGAATGTCAAGTTCTTTCATGTGTTCGGCTCGAGGTGCTTCATTATCAACTCCAAAGAGCATCGCAACAAATTCGATGTCAAAGCCGATGAAGGCATCTTTCTGGGATATTCTCTTACTTCAAAGGCGTACAGGGTTCTGAATAAACGTTGTAAAGGAATTGAAGAAACCTATTATGTAACGTTCGATGAAAATTACATCAAGAAGTTGAAGTCTACCGAAGGGGCAATTGGAGAGATTTTCTCTCAAACCGGTCAGGTTACAGCCTCAATCGCCAATCTTTTTGACCAATTCATGGATTTATTTGATGAACCTGAGAAGGCTATTCACTCTGAAGCTATGGCAATAGATAACAAGGTGGATTACCTTAAGAAGATTATCGAAGATGCAGCAAAACAAATGGCAGAAGAAGAACTGGTTAGAAACGAACCTCCTCAGAGCAATACTTCAGTCGAGGGGGAGAATCAATTCTCTTCAAATCGACAGGACTCACATATCCAGGGGGAGGGTCCATCATTTTCAATCGATGATAATGCTCATGGACAGGGGGAGAATCCAATCTTTGACGGAACTGACAGTCCTGTAGCAACCGAAAGCCCGGTTGCACCCGAAAGTCCTGTAGCAACCGAAAGCCCGGTCGCACCCAAAAGTCCTGTAGCAACCGAAAGTCCGGAACAGCCTGAAAGCTCAGTAGAAGAAGGATTTTTTGGTTCACATCCAAATGTTTCATCATCTGTTGAGGGGGAGAATTCCAATATGCATTATAATAATGATATTCAATCAGAGTTGGAAGAAGTGCTAAATGCTGAATTAGATCCCTCTTATGATCCAAATTATCCTGCTCTCACCAAATGGACTAGAGATCATCTTGTATCTCAAATAGTGGGTGATGCATCAGAAAAGGTTGTAACTCGAATACAACTGAAGGCGAAGCAAACTGCTCTATTCTCCAAAGTAGAATTTTGCATGTTCAATTCATTCATCTCCAAAATAGATCCGAAGACCATCAATGTTGCTCTCGATCATTCTGATTGGGTTCAGGCAATGCAAGACGAACTCAATGAGTTCGAAAGAAATAAGGTCTGGAGACTTGTTCCAACACCAAAAGATGCCTCGGTTGTCGGTCTCAAATGGGTGTTCAGAAACAAAATGGACAAGGGGGGAAATGTGATCCGGAATAAGGCTCGGCTTGTGGTTAAAGGATATTGCCAGGAAGAAGGAATCGACTACGAAGAGACATTCACTCCGGTTGCAAGGTTGGAATCCGTTAGAATATTTCTTGCCTATGTTGCATACAAGAACTTTGAGGTCTACCATATGGATGTGAAGTGTGCCTTTCTGAATGGGGAACTTGAAGAAACCGTGTATGTGGAGCAACCTCCTAGTTTTGTAAATGAAAAGCACCCAAATCACTGCTACATCTTGGGTAAGGCATTTTATGGTCTGAAACAAGCTCCTAGGGCATGGTATGAAACATTAACTAAGTTTTTAAAGATGTCTAAATTCAAACAAGGTTTGGTTGATCCAACCTTCTTTCGTAAAAAAGAAGGTAACCACCTTATGATCGTTCAAATCTATGTCGATGATATCATATTCGGCTCCACGAATCCTAGCCTAACAACTGAATTCAGGAAGTTGATGGAGACTAAATTTGAAATGAGCTCAATGGGTCCGATTAACTTTTTCCTTGGTTTAAATATTAGACTGGGACCCGAAGGCATCTTTATCAACCAGGAAGCATACACAAAGACTCTCATTTCCAAATTTGGCATGATGGGAGACACAAAGGTCAAACCTATGGCGTTCGGCACCAAGCTCACATCATCTTTGGAAAAACTGGAAGTCAACATAACGCTATATCGCCAAATGATTGGTTCCCTGATGTACCTCTCAACTAGCAGGCCCGATATAATGTTTTCAGTATGCTATTGTGCCAGGATTCAAGCAAATCCTCGTGAACCACACATGTTGGCAGTGAAGAGTATATTCCGATATTTAAAGCGAACTACCTCTCCCGGTCTCTGGTATCCCTCACACTCAGGCTTCTTTGTTCAAGCCTTCTCAGATGCAGATTTAGGAGGATGTGGTCTAGACCGAAAAAGCACCATAGGGAGCTGCCAATTCCTAGACGGGAAGTTGGTTAGCTGGAAATCGAAGAAACAAACATGTGTTTCTCTATCTACAGCCGAAGCAGAGTACATTGTGGCTGCCTCCTACACATCACAAGTGATTTGGATCCAAAGCCAACTCCATGATTATGGACCCAATATGAAAAACATCCCACTATATTGCGACTCAGAAAGTGCAATTAGGATCTTTCATAACCCATTGCACCATTCCAAGACCAAGCATATAGCACTGAGGCATCACTTTATTAAGGATCATGTGGAAGATGGAAACGTTGAAATTCACTTTGTTCAAACCACTGATCAACTGGCTGACATCTTCACCAAAGCTCTTCTTGAAGCAAGTTTCAATAAAATCCTACAAGGACTAGGTATGATGGAATCGGAGTCAGTACCAAAAACACCTTCTCAAAATTAAAAGTTGGAAGCGAAATGAACCGAACGCTCGGTCTATTTCGGGCTCGGTTCCCACCGGAACCGAAATGAACCGAACTCTCGGTCTATTTCGGGTTTGGTCCCACTACACTTGTTTTCGCTTATCTCAAAAAAGTGATGTCTCAGCAATTACCACTGAGGTTTATGGTTACACAATCTCTGTGTTTATGATCTTAGCTTCGTGTCACTACGTGCTAAGTGAAACCCAAAATTCAATACCTACTATGAATTGACGGTGAACAATTAAATTTGCTCTAGCTTTCACCCATGAATTAATGAAACCACCCAAGTGGTTGTACAATGAAATCTCTATTTTTCTTTTTGTGTGATTCTTATGAAATTGTTACACACCATAACATTTCTTCCCATAGAATCCAGTTTTAATTTTTTTTTGAGATTTCACACCAAACATTTCCAACAAATCACTGAATATAGTCCAAACCTACTTGTTCAAAAGACCACATCGGTCTCACAAGTACTTAGTTCAGTTTCGGTCTTATGTCAAGATCCGGAATTCTGAACTGAAGCGAAAGTCGCCCTTCTAAGCCTCATCAAAAGATGCCTTTCAACACTTCTTAACAAGTGCTTGATCGTAATTCAACGGGAAACCACACAGACACTTTAAAGTCTCTCTTGACTTTGAAGGAAGAAATTCGTGCCCGGGATCCACTGTTTCGTGTCTATATTGACATCACATATTCCCACATAGATGTTGCTTTATTTCTTTATCTTTGAAACACTATGCATGAAAATCTTTTTGATTTTCCAAAAGTCTGGTTCGATTCTCAACAAGCTACTTTCCTTTATGAAGCTTCGGTTCTTAATGATATAGTCAACAAGGGAATATTGTGGTTTTTCTAAGTCTTTGATTTTATTTAATGATGATAGCTCATTTAAAAGATAAGATGATGACTCAGCCGGAAGATTAAAGGTTTCAAGAATTCAAAAAGGGATTTGGTGGGAAGGCGTGCTAACTGAAACGATTTTCTCTCTCATGCGTAATCATCGTGGTTGCCAACTGTCACGTTTCAATCAAATCAGGAACCGTTTCGCATATCAAGAGGATTTAGGGGTGAATTTTTATCTCACCTCAATACCCGGTATAAAGGGTTAAACCCTAGTTGTTTTAACTCTTTTCTGCAACCCAAATTTCTGAGAGCAAACAAAGGCGATTTTTCTCCCACTGTTCATCTTCTTCTTTGAAGCATTCAATAATGGCGGATTCCTCCTCTTTTCATGAAACATCTTCGAGATCTAACATTCTCCCAATCAGACCTCAACAAAGCTTGGTCATCGACCTCACCCCAATCTCCTATGATGCCTTCATGTATCCCATAGTGGAGTGTCTCAAATACTCTCCACTGGTTCTCGCAGTCTCCAAGGTTGAAATTGTTCCTATGGAATGTCTATCCCATATTTTCTCCACAGCTCACTATGACAAATCTGTTGATCGCATCTTCTTCGACATTCTTGACACCAAAACCTCCATCTCAAAGCAACGATTTTGCTGGCTTCTAGGATTTGAACCTGAAGAATCGAGGGTTAATCCTGATTCGATCTCTAAGGGTCAATTATTCTCCATGTTTTACAACATGGGTTACACTGAAACTCTTACTTCTTTCATGAATTTCAAGAAGTCATGCCTTCCTCCTCAATGGAACGGCTTTTTCACGATTATGTTTAAAGGTTTATCTAAGAGGAGTGCAGGTTCTGATGGGGCCAATCGTTTGTTCATGATAATTCTTTATGGGTTGTACAATGGGATCAACCTCGACTATGGCTCGGTTCTATGGCAGCAGTTGATTCAAAGCCTTGGCTCTACTTCTCGACACACTGAAATCTTGTATGCCAGGTTCTGGACGCTTGTCACCAAATGGGTAATGGATAAGTATCATGCCCCTACTGTGGCCACTTCTCCACTCTCCTCGATTGGCATGTTCCACACTACAAAAATCATCGTTACTGATCCCTCCAAATTATCTTTTTTGGCTCAATTCCTGAGTCCATGTATGTTTGTGTATCAGAGGAGAGCCACATCATCAAGACCTACAAGGAGTTTCCTCTTTCGGGTCTGAGAGAGTTGACTTGAGAGATGCTTCAGTCCATCAACGACGCAGACAAACCTGCTACCAGGGGCAAGAAACCAGAGAAAGGGAAAGGAAAGAAAGTGGTCAAAGGGGAAAAAGGCCCTACTCCTAAGAAAAGAAAATCAACAAAGGCAGCCCAATCACCTCCACCGATGAAGTAGAAAACACAGCCTAAAAGAAAACTTCTTCTTGCTTCTTCCTCAAGCGAATCGGAGGATGAAAGTTCAGACTCAGAGGAGTCGGTTCAAGGCGACTCTCCTCCCTGTTCGCCTTCACATGAGGTACCTGTCACAACCAAACCTATCTCTTCTCCACCTATCATTATCTCTATTTCTATTGCCCCCATAACTTCCTCTACTTATACTCCACCCACTTCTATTCCTATACCACCTCCCATTTTCTCTAAAGCCACAAAAACAATAACCAATGGAGTTCGAACCAACGTATCTGATACGGGGGATCGTACTTCAACACCCGAACACACACCTATAACCGAACCTACTTCCACACCTGAACCTACTCCCACAACCGAACCTCCAACATCGCCTTTATCTCCCAATCACTCAACCGAAACCGAGACATTTCTAGGAGGGGAAGATATGACTTTCGACTTAGTTTACTACAGTCACTACCAGGTTCAGAGCGATAATGATGATGATGCTCCTGTCACCAAAAAGCACATCAAGGAACTTCATGAGAAGATTGTTAATCTCGTCGCTTCTTCCTCCTCCTCTCGGTCCCATATCACACAAGCTACCATTCAGGGGATGGTCGATACTTTCACCGAGGCAAACGAAGCCTCCATCAACTCTGCTACTATTGCTATCGATGCATCAACAAAGGCTTGTACTACGGCGACCGAAAAAGTCGAAAAACTATTTCGAGATTCTACCCTCTTTTTGGAGTCTTTACAGGGGCAGCCAAATCTAATGCAGCCAAGGTTAATTCGGTTGTTGAGAAGCTGGCTACTTCCTTTGAAACAGAACTGCACCACTTCGCCAGTCTTCATTAAACCCTCGAAGCAGACAACAAATCCTTCCAGACAACCGTTGAGGATCGTCTGACCAAGCTCCAAGAAGACCTTGCCACAGAAAATTATGTGATGGATGCGCTTGCACGCAAAACAACTGAGCTAAAAACCAAGAGTCTTCAACTTTCCCAAGATGAGAAGGAGGTTTATTCTCTTCGGTCCGAGCGTGCTGTGATTAAGAGTTGTGTTTCAGATTTCCACGTAGCCCTCTCGAACATCATTGAAGCGCATGACCCGATTCTCAACTACTCAGTGGGGCGAACTCTTGCTGAGAAACTTGCTCCTGCCCTTGCCATGCTTAGCAGAATTGAGGGGCTTCCTGATCAAGTGGTCCATCCAAAACAAGGGGGAGAAGGAGCTTCAAAGGGCAGTACTCAATCTCAACCTCCTCCTGTTTCCACAGCTCAATCCCAACCGCCTCCAAATTCTTCATCAGTTCCAACTAAAGCAACCGAACCACCGATAACTGGTCATGCATCAGGTTCAGGTGCTTAAGAAAAAGGCAAAAAGGTTCTCGATGACAGTGATGGAGATGAAGACAAAGAAATGATTGCTAGTATTTTGAAGAAACAATCCAGGGATAAGGAAATGGACATGAATGCTCGGATTGCTAGGGAGGCCGAAGCAAATGAAAGGAGGATGAAGGAGGCTCATGATCTCCTTGAAAGTCGAAAAACCCTATTCCCTCCATGGACTCTTGAGAAGCTTGTCAAAGAAGTTATCGAGTCCCCTAGCATCCTCTGGCTTGAACCAGTGATCTCTTTGGACAGGGCTAATTCTGTTAATTCTCAATTCGACATGCCCTTGACCCTAAAGGCATTTATTTTTCATGCATTTCCCCACATAGCTGAAGTCCCTCATCCTCACCTGAAGGTTGATAGGGAACTTATTGACTTCTATCTGAGGTTTGCTCAGCCTCAGTATCAGACGTGGAGTGCACAGAAGATTGTTAATGTTCGGGTCCTCAAACCCTTTCGGGAAGGTAACTTCATGAATGTCAGATTCAAAGTCTTGAGAGGGTCAGATAAAGCCGAACATGCCATTTATCTCGCTGATCTTCCTAACCTAAATCCTCACGATTGGATCATACTGCATAACATCCTCCTCACCAATGAAGCTAAATATGGAACAATCGTAGATCACTTCAAGAGGATGTTGGTTTGTTATATCTTCGAGGTTGCCAAGATGGATCAGGAAATTGCCAGTGTACTTAGAAAGAAGCCCACCATCTCCCCAGTCAGTTCTGCAAGTGATCTGAATAAAATGCAGATGGAGAGGATTGATCCGAAGTGAAACTCGGTTATGCTCACCATGAAAGAAGGCCAGAAATATTTGTTCGCTTTGGCTGACAAACATCTTTACACCACTGCGTATCTGGAGCATGTTCTGGAGATCATCAATCGGTGTAAGCAAAATTCTGAAGATGATAAGAAATACTTCAATGACAGGGTCCACTGGTATATTCATTTCCGATGAACTCTTCTTGCCATCATTCCTTGCCTGTTCCAAACCACGAAGAAGGTTGATGCAACAGGATCCAGTAAACCGAAGTAGAGTCTCGCCCCAGTTGATGCAAAGGGGAGATTGTTGGGTCCTTTATATGTTGCGTCTTGGGCTCGGTCCTTAGCCCAGTTTTGTATCCGGATTAAGCATGTTCATCCATGATTTAATTATTACGGTTTAGTATTTATAGATGCTTGCGTGCATCTTTTTACGTAGCGGTGTAGTTGATCATTCAAAACGATCCTTGTTTTTATCGATTGTAACCCTAAAAGCCTCTACAGCGGAAGTTCTTCATCGAGCTCTGCTGAGGCGTGAATCTATTGAATCATTCAGCTCATTATTGATTCAGTCTCTTGTTTGTTATTTTGTTTGCATTATTGTGATTAACCTTTGTAAGATCTAAACGATCAAAGAGATTTTCATCGCATCAGTAAGCATAGTAAACACGAAACATTACATTACATATAAATAATTACATTTGTTTAAAAGTAAAGTGATACATGTTATCTATACAAAAGTTTGAACAAAAGTAAGACGTGTCTTCTAAAACGCTCCGTTTTCTCCAAAAGATTGCGGGTACCTGTCTAATGCGAACCTGAGAATACAAGCAGTTTGAAAATCAGCATAAATTTGGAGAGTTCATAAGTGTTTTGTTTTCTGAAAATGAACATGTTTCCTTTAGTTTTCTGAAAAAGTTATTATCCAAGAAAATCTCATATTTTCTTATTAAGACAGTTTAATATGTATAACTCTAGATTGAAAACCATGGGAATACCATCCCGTATCACAGTAGGTAGTTTTAATACATAAAACTATAGATTGAAAACCATGGGAATACCATCCCATACCAGATAGTTTTAATACATAAAACTATAGATTGAAAACCATGGGAATACCATCCCGTATCACAGTAGGTAGTTTTAATACATAAAACTATAGATTGAAAACCATGGGAATACCATCCCGTACTAGATAGTTTTAATACATAAAACTATAGATTGAAAACCATGGGAATACCATCCCGTACTAGATAGTTTTAATATATAAAACTATTAAAAACCATGGGAATACCATCCCGTAATAGATCAAAGATAGATATAACAATCCGTGAATAAACATATATTAATACGTATTGTGAGTCGGGTAGCCATGCTGTGACAACCGTCAATTTCCGGTTAAGTCAAAGTCAACTGAAGTCAACAAGTCAAACCGTTCAACTCAATTTGCCCGTGGGTACTAGAGTTTACGTTATGTAATTTCTAAACAACTCGTTATTCTAATGAGAAGATCATAAATCGAAAAGTACGTATATCTAGATCACGTTAACCTAAAATTATGGTAAGTGATGAGCCAAACCGATAAAACAATGTTGCATACTCATCGGGAGTGTGTAAGATCCTTAAACATGGCCTAACGTGGTTTACGGACCTTGCATTGCGAAGCCGGACACTCACATTTGTCACACACGAAACCTCTCTCAATCGTTTTCACTCTATCTCACTTTAATCGAGGATCTCTCCCAAATCTCTCTAAGTATGTGAAATCTCTCCCAAAACTCTCTTTGTATGAGAAATCTCTCCAAGAATGTGAAATATCTCCCAAAACTCTCTTTGTATGAGAAATCTCTCCAAGAATGTGAAATCTCTCCCAAAACTCTCTGTGTATGAGAAATCTCTCCAAGAATGTGAAATCTCTCCCAAAACTCTATTTGTATGAGAAATCTCTCCAAGAATGTGAAATCTCTCCCGAAACTCTCTTTGTATTAGAAATCTCTCCAAGAATGTGAAATCTCTCCCAAAACTCTATTTGTATGAGAAATCTCTCCAAAATCTCTCTCAAAAGTTCCCGTAACTTTTTGAAATCATTTTGATCATTCCGACCCTTAACCGGGTCAAAAATGGCTTGAATCGGGGTAAAAACGAGTAAAATAGGCTAAAGGACCCGAAACCCCTCTTAAGGAGCCGAAACCCCTCTTAGGGCCGAAAGTCCTCTTAGGGACCGAACCCTCTTGGACCGAACCCGAAGGTCCTCTCGGAACCGAAACCCCCCTCTTGGGCCCGAACCTCGCACAAGCCCGAACCCGAAGCTACTATTCACTTCGTTCTATTTCGCTTCTTGCTGTTCCGCTTCTCTTTGCCTCATTTAGCTTCGGACCCAGCATCAGAAGGGACCGAACCTTCGGCCCCCTTACGAGAAGCCTCGCAGGAAGATCATTTCTTCCCGTTTTTTGACTACGACTTCATTTTAGCTTCGTTTTTAATTATTTTAACGCGGGATTTTCACTCAAAACTTTATTTTAACATATAAGGCCCCATATTTATTAATTATCCACGTTTTTGGGGATAAACCTTATCCAAGAAGAGTGAGTGAAGTACAAGAGGTGGAGTGTTGACTTTTCTTTATTCTATGACACAAGCAACCACTTCCATACCCACTCCATGTCACTATTCACCATTAGCCACACACTTGGTCAAGGGTAAGAAAACCCTTGACCATACCCACTCCATGTCACTTCCATACCTAGTTATTTCATGGTACTTTTCCCACCATTTTTCAGCCACACACTTGGTCAAGGGTAAGAAAACCCTCCTCTCTCCTCACATTTCTCTCATTTTCTCATTCTTTCACCAAGAAGACCAAACTCTTTTCCTCTCAAACTTCCTCCCTCAAATTCGATATTCAAGGCTGATTATCAAGCTTTCTCACACTCTTGGTAAGTATAATTAATCCTCTCTATGATTATTACACTTCCCTCTTTCTCAAATCAATGATTCCTTACACAAACATCATCACATTCTTGTTAGATCTTCGAATCTTCAAGTGATTCTTCAAGTGTTCTTGAGTTGGACACTTTTCTTCTTCAACACTCATCTACTGAAACTACTCAAGGTGAGTTCATAACCCTACATTTTCATGTTTTCTCAAGTTTTTAGGGGGGGATACAAGTTAAAACACCAAGAACATAACTAAACTTTTCTAATAGCCTTCATCAGAAAAGTTCAACTCCGTTCACGGACTGTTTTGGGCAACTTAAACATTTTTGTTTTCAAAACTGTTTTAGGTGTAAGTAGTTCCAGTTCTTGGATTTAAAATGACTACTTGCACATTTCCATAAGATTTTTCTACAATTTATGGTGATTTTTACAAAACTGCCTATCATTCCAAACACCAATCCGGATCAGTCTGTGATTCTGGACTTTTTCACCCAAGTTGGAGGTCATTAAAAATCATGATAAAAATTATGAGTAAACTAGACACATTTTGGGAACTCTCAGAATTTACGGATTTAGTTTTCAACTTCGTATGATTTTTCTATGACTTTTCTAAAACAACGCAGAAAGGTTAAATTTAGTTAACAGCATATAAATTTCATAACACTTTGTATTATGTTGAGCAAAGTATATAACAATAAGTTCTAAATATTGAATGTGTTTCCTTGTTACTTTATCATCATAAACTGAAACTTAGTCATTCATGATAAGATTATTCATTCATTTAGAAGATGTATATTAAGCTATAATACGCATAGTTTATGGATTCATAACACTAATGCATTTTCATAAAAGAGTTCTTATACATTACAAACATTTTGGATAAACTATAATAGGCATAGTTTATGATTCATCACATAACACACTCGTACAAAAAGGGTACATTCATACAAAAAGGTTCTACACTCACGCACACTACACGTAAACTTGTTAACTCAGGATGTGAGACTTTCTCTCCCCGCACGTCCGAGTACGGGATCCAAATTCCTATAAGTTATAACCAAAATATCTTGTAGGGAGAGCGTGATAATTGTGTATATACCTATATTGGGGTTGACATCCCACACCTCGCTACTAGCTACAGCCGGACCGGCATGTCTGCGGGTGACAAGAGTCATAGGATCAAGGCGTCTAAAAGACGTTGTGCAGGTTACCTCTAATCATAGTATGGTTATAGTGACTCACATAGGGAGCTAACAATACATAAAGTTTACGGGATTTTTATAAAACAAAAGGGGTTTTATGACGATTTAAAATCACTTTTTATATCAATAAGTACATATATTATGTACACTTTCGGTTTTGGTATTTATGATTACACATAGTTTGAAACCACTTTTATATCTTTAAGTATGACGAATACTTGTTCATTTTCGGTCCTGGTATTTAGGAACACATAACTTTTATAAGGAAAATATTGGATTTTTCTTGGTAACATACATCTCTTTACAAAGATCGATTTTCAAACTCTTACTGTCAAAACCTTATGAACTCACCAACCTTTGTGTTGACACTTTTCAAAACTACTTGTATTCTCAGGAATTCAGTGAACCAGGAAATCAACAACGTTTTGAGGATGGGACGATAAATCGTCAAACAGTTCATTTTGTATCGTAATGTAATTGACTCGAATCATGTAAACATATACTTTGGTGTAACTTTTTCAATTATATTTATGATGGTTGTATTTACTTTGAGCACTATTATACTCGTTGTTGTGCTACTCTACATGAAGTCCTCCACCCCCGGACGTTTCCGCCATCCTTTGTTTGGGGGTGTGACAGATTGGTATCAGAGCATTGTTTATAGTGAACTCAGTATACCGAACCACATAAGATATACAAACTATAAATGCATTGGGACTAGAGTCTCTGATTAAAGTTTTCAAAACAACTATACTTTTAGAAATAAATAGTTTCTTATTAAAAGTATACATGCATGCATACATACTAAGGTCAGCATCATTCTAGAACAAAACAAAAGTAATGATTGTTGGATATCACAGGTAAGCTCGGGGATGTATGGTCAGTCTTGGGAGTGGCATAGACTGATCAACTATGCTGGTCCAAGGAGTGATTAGCACATGCCCAAGAATGGTTGTGATATGGCAACAAGTCTAAAAACTTACCAACACTACCACAATGAAAACATTAGAACAAAACATGGGTTTAAAATACTATGGGAGTATTTTGTATTATTATAAGTGCTTATCTGAGAACTAAATAGATTTTTATCAATAGGTCAATAATTGCTTAGTGGATACATTAAAATTATATGTATCCAGGACGTTATAGACTTAGAATCTATGGATCTTTGCTTTACTTCCTATTCTCGTTGGATTGGAAATTTAGAGTTAGGGTCGCTTATTCGAAGGTCTGTCCTGTCCCAAATACATATAACTGGTATGAACTAAACAATGTATTGAAGTACCAGATAAAGATCATCTTATAATTATCTAATTAGTACGTCTACTTAGTTATTTCTTATACTCCCTTTTCTCGCGTGGATATCATGGTTGGATTTCCATCCCCACGACGACCCATACTACCCTAACCACGACAATACTTAATGGCTCGGAGAGGAGCCAGAGAATGATTACCCAATCCCTGTGGATGGTCACCAAGCTGAAGGCCTTGCTGATGGTTCTGACTCCGAACCTGAAAAAGAGAACCTACCCCGAGGGCTCTTGTTCTAAATCCCAACCCTCGTCCGGCTTTTCAAGACCCGACGCCTCCTTGGGTAGAGTGCTTGGAAACTTGGAGCTAAGAGCAAGACCAACCTATGCCGTTTAATGGAGACCGAAGCTTCTACAACATAAGCAAAGGAAGCTCAACAGATAGAATTCTTCCGATCCTGGTCCGTAGAGTTGCCCGAAACGAGATTCAGGGCAGAACAACTCTCCATCGTATTGCAGAGGTTGATGCAAATGCAAGAATACATACAATTCGCACCAATCGCCTTGAGCACACTCGTGAAAAATCTGAGAGATACCATGAAACCCTGCTGCAAGCACTGGCTGAAACACGAACCGAAGTCATAGAACTCCGAGTACGCCAGAGGGTGTACGAAAGGCACATGCTTGATATGGAGCGGCAACTAGCTGAACTGAGGTTTCACCAGAGGGATGAACGCTGCCAGTAGTAGATGAATTACTTTGTTTCCCTGTTAAAAAGGAATCTTTTTTCCTATCTATGTCCTATGTGACATTCTCTATGGAACTATCTTGCACTATAGGTACTTTTGGTTAGGCCTTTAGGCGGCCAAAACTCTCCTGCTCCGGATATGATGTAAGACCCTCTACAAGGTCAATTTTCCATAATTTGTTACATCTTAAACATCAATGACATTGTCAGTCGGCCAAATTTTGTGTCACCCCTTGTTCAAATACTTCCATCATGCTACCATAGGAGTCTATCGGAAACCCACTTTAGACAAGTTGTTGGACTAGAGTAATTTAGCTCCGAGATCGTTCCCAATTCTCTTTCCAAGGTTGGATCATGTTATTCACCAACCAATGGAACCCGGTTTTGAACGACAAACGTCATAAGACCATTCTCCGAACTTACTTCTACTCTGTTATAGGACTGCATTATAGGGATGTAGGTCAAACCTTCGAGAACATATTTCAATTGGTCATAATAAGGACCTAGCTTGGGTCAAGTATGAGGCTTCACATGGATACAGAACTACTAAAATACATGAGTTTACCATATAAAGAATCTCGTTATGAATTGTTTTCAGAACACCCTTAACGACCGAATTACATTACAAATCGATATAAGATAAACTTAGTTAGAAACTCACGACGTACAGCCATTCTAAAAACTCATTATCATCTTACCTTAAACGTTTTGTTGAGAAGTTCCTTCTTCATAAACCTATGGAGTGTGATCGTTCAGGCACTAATACACTGGGTCCCATCAAAACTCCTCAGCCAAGCGTGTTCGGATAAACATGATTCTAAGATGAGTAAAGCTTAACACCCGTATGAAACTTACTCCTACCCACTGCCATAACTCCATTTCAAGAACGTTAGCGGAAACACTAGGAATAGTACAGTAATGTGCAAAAATTTATATGCGTAAATATAAATCATAAGGATGCACTTAAGATAATCAGTTCCACTAAGGAAGTCGTTTTTCATCCTGAAACAGAGCTATGTCTTCACCAAGAGGCAACCAACCAACTAGCAAGGCGCCAATTCTGCAGATAGACGCTGCTACTTTTCAGGCTGCAGTCACGGCAGCCGTCATGGTGCAATTAAATACTAACAACGCCAACAAAGATGGAAGCGGTACTGGCAGTACAGATTATGGTAACAGTAAGGGACACCAACGGGTGTCTGCCAGCGAAACTACCTCAGGCCACAAACCTACGAACAAGAAGCGAAAGTTCTGGGACGAAAAGAAGTGTAACCAACCTCAAAAACTCGCTGGAAGAAAGCAATCTGTAGCTGCACCTTCCATTACAACAGCAGTCACGACGAACGCCGTGACACTAGCCATGGGGTCTGCCACCCAAACGTCAGCCAAACCATATAAGGGATCACTCCCAAATCGTAACCAATGTGGCTTCCATCACAATGGGGCTTGTCGGGTAGCATCTATGGATGGGTATGGCTTGGATATGGAGTTTACTCTCCAAGAGTAAACTCCTTTAGGAGTTTACAGTCCAAATGACCAACTCCCCATGATTTTATGGCCGTAAACTCATGGTGGTGGTGTTCTTGGTTGCTAAATGGCCTTATAACACTTTAGGGGTGATGCTAGACTTGGATTCTAGGCTTTGGAAGGTGATTTGAACATCCTAAGGACCATTTGAGGAGTTTACGGCAGTAAACTATGAGTTTATGGCCGTAAACTCTTGTGTGCCAAGTTTTAATGTGTTTTGATGGTCCAAGGTCAAATATAATGCACATGGGAAGGTTTTAGGGTTGATTCCATGGCTTAGGAAGTGATTGGCACTTGAATTGACCTTGGAAGAGTAGTTTACGGTCTATGAACATGTTCTTGGGAGTTTACTACCTTAAACACATGAGTTTACAACCGTAAACTCATGTTTGTCCATGATTCATGGGTTTTTGTGGTTGTAGGTTAAATATACAAAGTTCTAGGTCCAATTCCAAGCCATACAAGGTGTTAAAGGCACTTTAACACCCATTGGAGGAGTTTATGGTCTAAGGAGGTGTGTTTACGGTCCAAGAATGTTCTTGGGCCACAAACTCAAGTTTGTCCCATTTTTGTATGTTTTGGTGCATTTCTTGAAGGATTATAAGGTTCTATGCACTCATGGAAGTTCATGGAGGCTTTTGGAGGTGTTTAAGGGCAATTTAACACCTTAAAAAGGTGTTTATGGTCCATGAATGAGGGTTTACTAACCAAGCATGTTCTTGGGCCGTAAACTTATGTCCATACATCAAATGGTACGATTTTGGTGCTCTAAGTCCATTCCTGCAAGTCCAAAGGTCTTAACTAAGCACTAGAAGTGATTTGGAGGGGTTTTGGGGCTTCAAAACCCTCTTTAGAGGTGTTCACGGTTTTGGGAGGGTTCCCAAACCGTATACACTTGTTCATGGGTGTTTTGGGTAGTTTAAACACAAATTTGAATGTTAAACAAGCTTAGAAACATGCTAGGATAGATTTCTTACCAAAATGAAGTTTAAAAGGGAATTTTTGGCTCAATTTCGAGTTTTAGAGAGAGAGTAGTGAGAGAAAGTTATGAGGTGGGCAAAAGTCTTCAAAAGTTGTCCAATCAACCTTTATATAAGGGTTGGGTTTGAGACCCGGTGGAATTCTACCCGATACTGACGTTAAATGGGGCTTTTGGTAGTACCCGATTAAGTTACCGTAATCATGACTTAGATGAAACTAAATATTTTCCAAACAAAAATAGAAAATATTTTAATGTTTAAAATGTATCCCGACACTTATGAAACCTAAATAGAAGTCGCAATAATTTAATTTAGGACAAAGCTAACGGAAAAATTTGGAACGTAATGGCTTTATTAACGGAAACGGGTTACAGTGACGGAATAAATCATGGGCTGTCACATTATCCGCCCGTTAGAGAAAATTTCGTCCCGAAATTTAAAATTAAGTTACAAATCATGGAATTTAAAAGAGATGCGGATAATTCTGTTTCATCGAGTGTTCGCGCTCCCAAGTGAATTCCGGTCCCCGCTTGGCATTCCAGCGAACCTTCACTATCGGGATGCGGATTTGCTTCGTACGTTTGATCTCTCGATCCATGATTTTGATGGGTTCTTCCACAAAGTTTAAGTTCTCGTTGATCTCAATCTCATCAAGGGGGGTCACGAGGGTTTCATCGGATAGACACTTTTTTAAGATTTGAGACGTGGAAGACGGGATGAATGTTGCTAAGTTCTTGAGGGAGTCGGAATTTGTAGGCTACAGGACCGATCCTGGCTAGGTTCAGAGCACTTAGGCCCCTTAGTGTTTATAGTCTTATACCATGTAAGGTTTGGTATACTAGTTCACTATAAACAAGGGCTCTGATACCAATCTGTCACACCCCGAAACCGATGGCAGAAAGGTTCCGGGGCGGAGGACGTCATGTAAGTATCACAACCAATGTACATAGTAAGCATAGTAAACATGAAACATTACATTACATATGAATAATTAATTTGTTTAAAAGTAAAGTGATACATGTTATCTATACAAAAGTTTGAACAAAAGTAAGACGTGTCTTCTAAAACGCTTCGTCTTCTCCAAAAGATTGCGGGTACCTGTCTAATGCGGACCTGAGACTACAAGCAGTTTGAAAATCAACATAAAGCTGGTGAGTTCATAAGTGTTATGTTTTCTGAAAATGAACATGTTTCCTTTAGTTTTCTAAAAAAGTTGTTATCCAAGAAAATCCCATATTTTCTTATTAAGATAGTTTAATACGTATAACTCTAGATTGAAAACCATGGGAATACCATCCCGTATCACAGTAGGTAGTTTTAATACATAAAACTATAGATTGAAAACCATGGGAATACCATCCCGTACTAGATAGTTTTAATACATAAAACTATTGATTGAAAACCACGGGAATACCATCCCGTATCACAGTAGGTAGTTTTAATACATAAAACTATAGATTGAAAACCATGGGAATACCATCCCGTACTAGATAGTTTTAATACATAAAACTATAGATTGAAAACCATAGGAATATCATCCCGTACTAGATAGTTTTAATACATAAAACTATTAAAAATCATGGGAATACCATCCCGTAATAGATCAAAGATAGATATAACAATCCGTAAATAAACTTATATTAATGCGTATTGTGAGTTGGGTAACCATGCTAATATGACCACGAGACCTCCTTGACATTCTTCAGGCGTCAAACGATATCCAGAATTTGTCACCCCAAGCGTGCCCGCCTAACTGTAGCTAGCAGTTTAGGTGTGGGATTGTCAGTCCCAAATAGATCTATTCACAAATTCCACGCTCTCCCTCCAGGAGACTCTGGTTACACTTCCGGGGAGGATTTACTGATAACCCGAAGGGTTTAATGAATATACATCTCACAAGGTAATATTAAATTATTCACGGTATACTCGGTAGTTATCATACATCATACAGTAAAAAAGTTTAATACAATGAAATTATCTGGCAGGATATTCTAAATTATACAGAGATAAACTGAATCATACATAGTTTATCTATTAACCTTGCATGAAATTTTTGTCCGTAAAATAAGAACTAAAGATCCCAAATTATTCCCATAATAATTTGATTGGCTTGATTGTTTCCTTTACTGTAATTGAAATCCACGTGACTATATTCGATAATACATCCCTTATGCTCCGCATAATATAAGAGGCAAAGATATCTAAAAGTTTGACAGATATTTACAATCCAAATGACCAACTCCCCATGAGTTTACGGCCGTAAACTAATGGTGGTGGTGTTCTTGATTGCTAAATAGCCTTATAACACTTTAGGGGTGATGCTAGACTTGCATTTCAGGCTTTGGAAGGTGATTTGAACATCCTAAGGACCATTTGAGGAGTTTATGACAGTAAACTATGAGTTTACGGATGTAAACTCTTGTGTGACAAGTTTTAATGTGTTTTGATGGTCCTAGGTCAATTACAATGCACATGGGAAGGTTCTAGGGTTGATTACATGGCTTAGGAAGTGATTGGCACTTGAATTGACCTTGGAAAAGTAGTTTACGGTCTATGAACATGCTCTTGGGAGTTTACTACCTTAAACACATGAGTTTACAACTGTAAACTCATGTTTGTCCTTGATTCATGGGTTTTTGTGGTTGTAGGTTAAATATACAAAGTTCTAGGTCCAATTCCAAGCCATACAAGGTGTTAAAGGCACTTTAACACCCATTGGAGGAGTTTATGGTCTAAGGAGGTGTGTTTACGGTCCAAGAATGTTCTTGGGCCACAAACTCAAGTTTGTCCCATTTTTGTATGTTTTGGTGCATTTCTTGAAGGATTATAAGGTTCTATGCACTCATGGAAGTTCATGGAGGCTTTTGGAGGTGTTTAAGGGCAATTTAACACCTTAAAAAGGTGTTTATGGTCCATGAATGAGGGTTTACTATCCAAGCATGTTCTTGGGCCGTAAACTTATGTCCATACATCAAATGGTACGATTTTGGTGCTCTAAGTCCATTCCTGCAAGTCCAAAGGTCTTAACTAAGCACTAGAAGTGATTTGGAGGGGTTTTGGGGCTTCAAAACCCTCTTTAGAGGTGTTCACGGTTTTGGGAGGGTTCCCAAACCATAAACACTTGTTCATGGGTGTTTTGGGTAGTTTAAACACAAGTTTGAATGTTAAATAAGCTTAGAAACATGCTAGGATAGATTTCTTACCAAAATGAAGCTTGAAAGGGGGATTTTTGGCTCAATTTCGAGTTTTAGAGAGAGAGTGGTGAGAGAAAGTTATGAGGTGGGCGAAAGTCTTCAAAAGTTGTCCACTCAACCTTTATATAGGGGTTGGGTTTGAGACCCAGTGAAATTCTACCCGATACTGACGTTAAATGGGGCTTTTGGTCGTACCCGATTAAGTTACCGTAATCACGACTTAGATGAAACTAAATATTTTCCAAACAAAAATAGAAAATATTTTAATGTTTAAAATGTATCCCGACACTTATGAAACCTAAATAGAAATCGCAATAATTTAATTTAAGATAAAGCTAACGGAAAATTTTGGAACGTAACGGCTTTATTAACGAAAACGGGTTACAGTGACGGAATAAATCACGGGTTGTCACAACAATCGCCTTAACACATCAACAATCATTCGACTGTAAACCAAAGCTTCAACCATCGACTCCCAAAACTAATCTTTAATCGTTCAAACCTTCGATTTCATAGCCTTTGAAACACAGAAATCGACATACAAACCATGATTCGTATTTCAACCCAGATCAAGACATTCATTCCAAACTCTTCACATACGAACAATCAACTTCAAAATTAGTTTCGAAAAAAAAATCTGATTCTAGTTACTTTCGATTTCATCGAACACCCATTTGACTTGAACTCGTCTTCACCATATCAAAATCAAATCTGATTACCTCTTTGACCAGTTCAACAAACCTTATCACATTCTTCATCTGTTCTTCAAAAAATATCATGAAGAATCATAAGAACTGAAAATCGATACTTGTTCTTCATCAGTTTTCATAAATCAATCACAACCAATGAATTTCAACAATCACTAATTTCGTTCATAATTTCTGAACAAGGAATCATCAATTTTAACAATTAATTTCACAACATCTACATCAATTCTGACTAACTGACATTCGTGAGGAATTGATTTGAGAAATACTCTCCACTTTTTCGTAAAAAAACTTTGCGATCGAGAAATCAAATGTATTTCATGAACGATTTAAAATCCAAGAAGAATTTCGGTTGTTGAATTGATGATACTCAAGTATCAAAGTACTCAGAACGTAATGATCTATGAACTTCAATATATGAGGTACGAATTGGTTTTTGGAAACAAATCAAATGAAATTGAATCAATTAATTGGGCTTTGATGAACAGTAATTGAACTTAAGATTTTGGGCTAAATGATTTAATCGAATGAATACTGGACTTTTAAATGAATTAACAATTGTTTATGGATCAAATTTCGATTCAAATGAATATTTTCAATTTAGAAATTAAATCGAACGAACGAATATTAGACTAGATTAGGTTTTGATCAACAAAAAAAAATTAGTGGATCACAACAAATGGGTTTTTCAAAGAAAATTTGATCCAATGAGTCAAACGATCAAAAATTTTAAAAACGTAACGCACGAATCAAATATTACGAGAGATCATAGAGAGAGACTCACCAAAATTAGTCAAATTGCGACAAAATTAGCCAAACCGAGAATCGTTCTTCAAATATCTCCTTGATCATGAAGACCTGCTCTGATACCAATTGTAGTGACAAAGAACATGGTTTGGCATGCGGAATTTAAGTTTGCACAATTGAACATGGTGATTTGGGTGCTAAAAGATATATTCGATCATAGTAAATGAGTACAGAAATGGGTCTAGTCTAGAGCTTCATAAATATCTCACTCACTAATCACTATGACTACATCTCTCAATCACACCTCTACAAGTGGAAAAACCCACCTTATATAGAGGTTTTTACATGTCTCTCTCTCTCACTCTCATTAACACATGGGTCTAAAAGGCTAATGCACCACATGCAAGTGGGTTTTACAAAAGTCAAACATTTACAAAGTCAATCATGGATAACTTTGCACCCCAACAGACCCAATACCGCTTGATCATGAAGGCCCAAACTATGACCCATCTACAGCTTAATTTTACAAATTGGCCCCAACGCCTCATATGGGCCTTACCACAAAGCCCATTAATTATTCTAGTCCATTTGCTTGATCTTGGGATGGCCCATTAATAACCTAATCATTAAGGCCCAATAGAAAGGTCCAACAATAAACTCAAGTGCAGATAGGCTTTCACATAGAATGATGATTAGGGTTAAGTTTCCTGCTTAACTCATTAAGGACTTAATCCTCTAAGGACTTAATCCATTAAGTCCAATATCGCTTAGGTTAATCTTTGCCAATGAATATTATTTAACATCTCAAGTTATTAAATAATTCCCGCGTGTCCCAGTTAATTCCCCAAATTAGGGTTTTACTGGCATTAGGGTGTTCCAACCCAAATACTTGCCCATTTGTTGATTTATTGGGCTTTTAGGTCAATTAGGGCTTTATTAGGCCTCATAGGCCCACTAGAATATCATTAAGCCCATTAGGGTTTTATTTGGGTCAGTTAGGGTCCATTAGGGCTTACAAGGCCCATTAGGGTTTCAAGCACCCCAACCGAATCAAACTCACAAGATAAGCACACCGCTACCAGACACGGCGGCCGATAGCGGAAGGAGGCGGCAGCCACCACCCTAAGGTGGTTTTCAATTTCTTTTCATTATACTTTAGCTAATTACACTTTACAATGCCTTAACCAAAAATAAGCACACACTAACTACATTAAACACACACAATGGTGGCTCATGGTGGCAGCCACCACCTCACGGTGGTGGTGGTGGTGGATTTTCTGGCTAACTAAACACCCACATAACACCCACTTGACAGAAATACACCCACACATGCTAGGAGCAGAATCACACACCCACAAATACACCCACAGACACCTCCCATGGTGGCTGGTGGTGGCGGAATAAGACACAGATGGCAGTCACGACGGTGTAGCGGTATTAGATAGTGGCGACAACGAGATAATGACCACACACACGCCGGAGCAACAACGGAAGTCTTCAAGTCGTTGGCCCCCGACTTCATCGTCGGCTAGGAATGACGGTGGCGATATGGCAACAACACACATGCCAGCAGGGGCGTAATACCGAGGGATGGAGAGAGATGTCGTGGTCGAGGACATCAACAACAACAGCCGCAGCGTTCATTGTGGCGGTAGGTTGCGAGGTTCGACGACTAAAGTGGTGGCGGCGTTTTGAGACCAAGGAAAATACGACAGTGCAAGGTCCCACCAGCAGAAACACATCGGCGGTAGCGCTTCGCTCACTTGGTGGCTCAACTTGTCGGAAGACTAACGTAACATCTAGTGGCGATTCCTTCGACTCCCGTAGTTTTGGCAGTCGCCGGTGGTGAGGGTGACATAACGGTGGTGCGGTGCCAATAATAGAAGAAGGGAGAAAGGTGGTAGTTGGAGGCATATCCCTTAGGGTTAGGGTTTTGTGTGATTTAAGATGTATATATACGTGGTTTAAGCGAGGGTGACGGGAGTATCCTGTGTCCATGTCCAACTTTGCCCATCTAACCATTCTGGTCCCTCCCCATGAGATATTTTTCAAAATAATCACATATTTACCCATTAAACCCCAGCATTAAAAATTCATTACAACTTAGGTACGAAATTTACCAATTTCATCCATGCTTCAATAATTCCTCACAAATTCGATCCCCAATTTACCAAACAGCCCCTTAGCCCCAAAATCTCTTCAAATGAAGTCCCATAAGTTACCATTTAATCCATGCCTTCATAAATACTTACAAAATAAATCTGAAACTTACATTTTAACTCCAATCTCTATATTATAACGACTAGCTCCTCGAGACCAACACCTTACTATATAATTATCGATTTTTGGGCTACTATACATTCATTAATTAAGTTATTTATTTAATAAATAAATTGGGTGTTACAACTCTCCCCCACTTAAATTAGATTTTGTCCTCGAAAACATTTCTTACCCTTCCTTACACGCTAACCACTCTAGTAATATGGTCACAACTCCGAGGATAGCCCCAGTCTTTCCAAGGCATTCTAAATCATCCCTCGCAAGGTTCTAAAACCCAAAAACAAACGAACTTCTTACAACAAGATCACATCTACTCCGTCTAAATCTGTTGTCTTGAGATTGTTTGATTCCCTGACAGACCACTCATACGGAATCATCATCGTTGAATCCCATCCATTTATCCCTCAACTAACTACTTATCTTCTGATCACTCGCGGATCTTACTATAAAATAGTGTAACCGACCCAAATATCCTTGCATAATATAGAGCATAACCCAAGCAATCTGCTATTCATCCGTACTTACAACCTAAAACACAGATATTAATACTGTCCACAGACGCTGGAACTGCCTGACACTGAACTGCCTAAAGCGATATATTGCTACATAGTAGCTTCCCAAATTCTATCGAGACCTTCGTGGTCTCCATTCATCCATCAGTAATCTGAAATATCGAGTTCCTGCCTAGCTGCGGAGCCAAAGGACTCCCACTTAGTCGTCTAACACGACTTATGAACGAAGTTCTCCTCTGGAACTGGTTACCACTGGTTACCATGCCACTGTGGCACTATGGCTCTAACTACCCCCCGATCCAACCGATCGGGTCCATATTTCGAATCCCGATATTACCAAATACAGGCTAGAAGTGATTGCTACCTAACCGATGGTAGCCTTATATCACAAAAAATCTTATACAGTCCATTGCTTCCATGATCCCACAAATATAGTGGCGCTCCTAAAGTCGTATCACTGACTCAACCAGATCCAATCCAACTAGGAAATTTTAAAATCCAATCCGTGAATTTCCATATTCTTACTGCTACACCCGAACTGGTGGGTACCACCATTCCTCCCGCGTTCCTACAACACGCTCATGTCACCAACCAGTCTAGTGAGGCTATGGCTACACTCGCAATCTCATGACACTCTATCACCATTTGCCAGCCCTTGTGAATGTTATGGCTACCCTCGCAGCCTCACAACACGCCCCATACTACCTGATCGTTAGTGAATGCTACGGCTACCCCTGTAGTCTTACAATACTTTCCATGCTATCTGTTCACTAGCGAATGCTACGGATACCCCAGTAGTCTTACAACACTTCCCGAACGGGTCGATATGCACTCGACCTAACACTCAACTGAACTTGAGCCCCAACTGGAACTCTAATCTGGCTCCCAAAATCTACTATTTATAACCAAGGCAAAGCGTGAACCAATGTTGGAATGTTTACTGAACATCCAACTCATCCAATCCTCGACCGTCTTTCCCCCTTGATAGGGATACAAAACTCATCCTAGTTTCACTCCTACTTCTGCTCCTGGATGCTTGATCGATTCTCCCCCACTTAGCTTCAGCTAAGCCTTCACGGTTCATGGGAATTGAAGGACTCCCAATCCTTCTCGCTTCCTAGTATCTCACTGATGACACCCTGTGCTTAGTAATGCTAGCGATCAATCACCGGTTTCATCCTAAGATCACCCACCCTTTGAAATCTTGAAGAGTACTCATGAAATTCTTTCTGACACCTCAATCCACTTCCCATGCTGACAACCAGAGGCCTTAATCTTCATTCTGGTTGATGAATCCTCATTCTCACTTTCATTCTCGTAGCATTATTGAACTCTAACCGAGCACAACACATGCAAAAATGCAATTCTCTCGAACATTCAATGACCGAACACCCATACATTTAACACTCACAACTGAGTCCACTGTCTTAATGCTACCAGTCCTCCCCTAATAATGGTAGTGCCTTGAACTCCAAAGTTCATCCATGGACAATTACCGACCATACGTGAACAATGATAGAACCCCTGAACGCTGACTTCACTGGTCAACTATCACTCTAACCCTGACCGAGGATCTTCCAAACAATACTCCTACACAGATCTCGACAAAGATCCGAAATGATAACGTTACACGCGGAACCCGCTCCGCAAGATGCATCCCTTTGTGGGTTCATCAAGGACTTTTCGGCATGCATGATGGCATATATGATCCTTGATAACCCCAAACACTAGCAGGAAACCGACCTGAGATCTAACTTATCCAAACTCACTCATAACTCCAACGTGATACGTATCCCCAACATCCCTCTAATAGCAATAGAAGATGACATACCCGCAACATTTGGAGGAATACTAATCATCTTCTGCTAACATGACCAACCCCGCTACCTTGTAGCAACCTAAACCCTTGGAGCGACAAACGCCCTTGTCCACTTTCCCATACATGTTGCACTGAGTCCGAACTCGTTGGCCATTTATCTTATGATCAAAAGTCATGGGTCTCTTCCTAGGACCTTCTATTATATGCATTTGGCACGACCCTCTCTTCCCAGGGAGCTCCAAACCAATCTCGCATCTACAAACTCTCAGAAATCATATCCTTCAGGGTCTAACACCCTGTCACACTGACCAACTCACTTGCCAATGGCTAAGCTGCAACAACTAAAACATCCTCCGTCCCCAAACCGGGTTACTAACTTCCCCTGAAGCTTCTCATATTCTCCAAGACTCTCACTGATTCGAGTATGGATCATGTGCTTTCAGTAGTATGGGCCCAATACTACCTTCCACACATATCCATACATTCCTCAGCAATCCTCCCGAATCCTCTAAGTTACCTCCTCAATCTGGTACTCTGAATGCTCGCTAACAGCACAACCAAACCCACTAAAGCACTTCTAGGCTTTCCTAGGTTCCCATACTCACCTAGTCCTCAACTACTAAAGGACTTCCCACTAATATCAACTAGCTACCTCGTGAATATACCACTCGCGATTTAGCATATTCACTTAGTAGCGAGCTCACATTACTAAGAGTCCCTCGAAGCACAGAGCAGGTAGCATTCAGACAATGGAAAATCTAACCATCATACTCTAATTAAACATTTTTATCCTCTAATCAGGAATATGTACATGAGATTCAAAGGCTCATAAAATCAGGCATAACCTAAATAGGCTATCCTATCACTGACTGATCAATTCTAGCATGCAAGTCTACAAGCACATATAATAGGCATATAAGGCATCCTCCTAGATCCTTAGCCCTAATCTAGCATGCAGTTATCGTAATCATATCATATCATAACATATCACAACATGTATGGGTATCTTGGGAAAACTTACTTGATCTCGGCTGATTGCACGCATCACACACCTTGTTCTTTTCAAAGTTTTGTTCCTTTCTCAAATTTCTTTCACTTATTTTTATAAAAGGGTTTTACTTTGGAAGATTTTCATACCAAGTCCTTAGTTTGAGTTCAGACACACCCAGGAGTGTGCCCGAATCCCTCAAACCAAGGCTCTGATACCAACTTGTAACATCCCAAAATTCAAGGCCAAAAATTTCATTTTTAATTAGGTTATTACATAAAATCAAAGTGTGAATAATCAAAATATAATATTATAAAACCATATCAGAGTATAATCCCAAGGATCTCGTGTGTGGAAAAACATAATGTGATGCGTTGCGATCCAGCTTGCTCCATTCCTTTGAAACAAAGTACCTTAAACCAAAACTGTAAACTGTAAGCACGAAGCTTAGTGAGTTCCCAAAATACCACACATACATATTAGCCACTCGCGGCGATGGCTCTATAAGACCTTCTGGTCAATGTGTCTCGGTGGGACCCTCCGGTCCTACAACTCTAGTAAACCTTCCGGCCCTACCATGGCTTGCCTTTCGACATCAACTCTGATCACCTTCCGGCCATAACTCTATCGATCTTCCGGTCCCAAATCATACAACATATACATAACACATAGATAAGAACATATATCACATAAACAAAATGCATAATATCACATAGACAAAATGCATAATATCACATAACTCGTGTAAGCACATAAGACCTTCCGGTCACACATAATTACCACTCTAGGTAAGGTATAGTGAGAAGACTCACCTGACACTGTTGAAGTCCTACAGACTCAATCCCCCACTGCTGAGGTTCTGCAGACTCAACCCCAGCTGTTGGATGACGGATTCCCGATCTGTCAATCATCACAACATCACCCAATTAATAATTGGGTCCTACTACCTAACCATAAGTACCTGCTTTGGATAATTACTACTTTTCCCTAGGCTTGGATTTATTTAAGCCCAAGGCCCAATCCATAGGCCCAAAGTCAATTAGGAATCAAAGCCCAACACATGGCCCAATTTTCCAAATTAGGCCCAGGCCTATACATGGTCTTATTCAAAGGCCCAACCAAAAATTTCAGTTTGACATTTGGTATTCTAATGGCCCAATACCTCATAATCATGAAGGCCCAACCTATGACCCATTTATAGCCTAATTTTACAAATTGGGCCCAATGCCTTATATGGGCTTTACCACAAAGCCCATTAATTATTCTAGTCCATTTGCTTGATCGTGGGATGGCCCATTAATAACCTAAGCATTAAGGCCCAATAGAAAGGCCCAACAATAAACCCAAGTGCAATTAGGGTTTCACATAGAATGATGATTAGGGTTAAATTTCCTACTTAACCCATTAAGGACTTAATCCTTAAGGACTTAATCCATTAATGTCACACCCCAAAACCGAGAACGGCGGAAACGTTCTGGGGCGGAGGACGTCATATAATGTATCACAACAATGCAAAGTAGTAAACAAGCAACAACATCATCCATTGCATTAATAGTATAATTTTAATTACAAGTATGATCTTTCATAGTATAACACAACATAATGAACAATCAAAATAAAAGAGGAGTCTTGATTTCTCTGTCTTCACAAAACCTGGTCGTCGTACCTGTCTATTTGTAAAATGAGAATACAAGTATTTTGAAAGCGAGTATCAGCAATAAAGCTGGTGAATTCGTAAATATTAATGTGTCTTTGATTTGTAAAACTGGAAAGTAAAGACTTGTAAACATTTGGAAAAAGTATGTATAAGTATGAACTGTTTGAAAATAGTTGAAAACGTTTGAACACCCTAGCAAATCCCAATGATTTTTATTAGTATAAAGAGTAGTCTTCTACCAAGACCTAACTGTTTTGAAAGTACGCATCACTGTAAATGTGACAGTTTTTCCCTGTTTAACTATTGTTATAAAACTATAGTCTACCTCATCGATTATGTAAATGTGTCACAAAATAAAGGTAGTAATATAATCATATTAGTATTAGTCTACCTCGTCGTTCATGCGAATGTATCACAAATTAACGGAAATGAACTAATAACTTAAATATTATCCTTTAGTACTAGGATAAACACGACATAGTGTTGGATTAGTGTCTATGTCCATAACTATTTTGGTATGTACTTGACCCGATGGTGCATGGTCCTTTTGGGTTGTCTTCACCAAAGCAACTTGATTGGAGAAATAAATAAAGAGAGAGACGTTATTATGATTTATTAATATGTTATAAGAATAATATATTAAAGGAGAAATCATATTTGTTTAATTAATATTGGTCAATAATTAATTAGGAATTAATTTTGTGATCAAGTGTAATTAATTAAACTAGAGGGGCTGAATTGTAATTATGTGATAGTTACAATATATGGTAATAGTTATCGTAGATATAGGTTGGACGAATTCAAGGGATAAGATATCCTTGAAATCGTCCAAAGGATAAAGGATAAGGGATTTCTAAGACTTATCTTATGGGTTGCTTTGTGAATAAGCAACTAGATAAGGATAATGATTGAAACCCTATCTCTACACCTATATAAAGACCCTAAGGCCTTAGAATTCGTGTACTTGTTCCCAAGAAGTCCTAAGGACGAATTCTAACCTCTCTCCTCTCTCTTTATACCTTCTCCATTTGCTCTTGGTGTTTGTAAGCCATTAGAGGAGTGACACTTGTGACTCTAAGCATTCCAAAGTCAATTCAAGGAGGAATTGGGATTGTTATTGCTACATAACAATCAAGGTAACATTATAAACTTATTCTTATATTAATATGATTACTTGAATGCTAAAATTAGGGTTTATAGTCTTGGATTCAAAGCATGTACAATAGAGAAACCTAGATGCAAGCATTAGGGTTTGTATGAGCACATAGGATGTCTTTTGACCAAAACCCATCAGTGGTATCAGAGACTAGGATGGTTTCAACTGTATTGATACATTGTATATCTAAAAAAATTCGATTTTTGATGTTTTAGAGGCTGGACTCGCCGAGTCCATAGCTGAACTCGCCGAGTCCAGGGTGACTCGACGAGTCCAGGCTTGACTCGACGAGTCAACTCGTCAGATAATGCTTATCTCAGGATTTCTTGTTGTTTTTGCATATGGATAGTTACCTTATCATGTTAGATCAATATTAATCCGATTATATGATATATTTGACTATATTTTTGATCTAAATGAAGATATTTATCAATTAATAAGATAATTGTTTCCTTATAAGATAATTGATTAATTATTTTGAGTAAATTGATAAATTGTTTTGCAAGAAATCATTAAATAAATAAAATATGGATAATTATGTGATTAAATGTTAATTTAAAATTATTTGTTATTTGATCCTTGTTGTTATGAAAAGTTTCATATTTTCCCCTTTAGGTTTTATAGTTTAAATTTGAACCCAAAAGTTTTGAAGTTTTGAAATTTAAATAGTTAAAACCCTAATGTTTTGAAAAAGGTTTCAAAACTTGCCCTCAAGTTTTGGAATTTAAAAGTTGATTAAAAGTTAATTAAGAATGTTAAATTCTAAAACCCTAGTAATGTTTTGAAAAGTTCAAATACACCCTTATGGTTTTATTAATGAATTAAGGAGTATAATTAAAAGAGATTTAATAAATCCATAAAAGCTTAGGTTAACCATTTAATTGAATTAAAAGTGTAATTGTTAAAGTTAACCACATAGTATTTTAAAAGTGTAAAATGCACCCTATACTATATATAACATTAAAAGTCTAACATTATATATATGTATGAGTAAAAGTCAGTCTTACCGTTAGTAGGCCTCATCCACGAAGCTGGTCTATAAGGGGTGTTTAAGGAAATTGCCAATAAAATGACGATTGAATGGGTATCCACTCTTACCCACCGCACTCTTGACTAGTGGAGGGTCGTTAGCCGAACGGGTAGGATAGGACGAAACCTTCCATTATAAGTATAATGAAATACAAAGTAACTAAATGTTTTTCAAATTCCCAATCTTAGTTACTTAGGCAAAGTGAATTGATGCAATTCCATGAAATTACACTTTGTGCCCTTGCGAAGACGTTAGTGGAGCGTGCATGGCTTACCGGCACACTAAATGGTTCTAAGAAAAGGTTGCAAAGGGTGACTCAATGTTTGTCATAGTTCGGTGGAGCGTGTGTGGTTTACCGGCACATCGAATAGGTGACTGTAACATGTGAGGGCACCATGTAAGTTTGCATGGTTATTCACACCCACTTTGTGATCCTCGGCATCCCAGTCACAAACAAGAGGGGCATATCGAGATTTAAACATGCCATTGAAAGTTTAATGAATCTCAAAGGATCTAGGAGTTTTCATAGATTTAAAACTTAAATTTCTTTTTCGTTTTTCATGCTGGAAATTAGTGAATCGTCATTCACTTACCTTCAAATATTCTACAACTAGATTACGGCATCCCTTTTCTAGGTTGTAGCGTATTGTGTTGGGTCCTAGCCTTAGTATTTCATTTGGGTGATTTACTAAGGACTCAATCGATCAACTAACTTGAATTTGTTTTCTCCCGTTTTGTAGATGTCAAAGTTCGACAACTATGGTCTTCCCAAATCCCATGGAACAAGCATTCCACATGGATATGATATTCCACGATTCGATCGAGGAACAAGAGATCATGCTTCACTTCCTCCTCCTCCTCCAATTATTCTCCCTAACCCACAAGATTGTAAAATTGAAAGGTTCAATATCACTCAAGCCCTTTTGGCAAGTAAACATAAAGAAGGAAAGTCGGTGTGTGCACACGTCTTAGGGATGAAGTCACACATTGATAGGTTAAGAATGATGGGATTCGTTGTTGGTGAAGAGATGGCTGTTGATTGGGTTCTTCAGTCACTTCCTAACTCGTATAGTGAGTTCGTAAGAGAGTACTATATGATGAACCACGATGTGGCCCTTATTGATCTCACCTATATGCTTATTGCTGCTGAATCAGCAATGGTTTGGCGCAATAGAAAAGCAAAGTTGATTGGTGAATCTGCCTTCAAGACCTCTATGGATATAGACAATGGCAATGAAAGACATGCAATGATCGAAAAGTTTGATCATAAGAGAAAAGAAATGTCTAAGGTAGTTCCATGTGTTGTTCCAAAAGAGTCAATTTGCTTTTATTGCCAAGAGAAGGGGCATTGGAGATGAAGTTGCCCTATTTACCTAAGAGATCTAAGAGATGGGAGAGTCAAAAGTAAGACTACGCTTCAGGTAAAATCCACTATCTAACTCCGTTAAGTTCCTATTCATTGATTCTTAATACATGATGTGATAAGATTGCATTTGAATGTTTTGCAGGATCGGTGAAAAGAAGGGAAGCTTAATAAGAGAGCAAGATGAATCTAATCACAAGAGATGGATCTTGATCGCATGGACTTGAAGATTGGATTTTAAGCTTAGATAGTTATGATAGAGTTGTTAGAAAATTTTCCTTTTACATAGTTTTCAATAGATTTTGCATTGTAAGAACAAATGTTTTCCACTGCTTTTATAAATAAAATAAATTTTTTGTTTGACTTATTTATTTATTTATTTGTTAATTTCCTTACAATGAAATCATTATGAAAATTGATGTTTGCACATTTCTACAACGAATGGATATGATTCTTAGTTATGTTATTTATGGAGATGTCAAGAATTTACCAAATAAGGGAGAGTTTGTCATCGCCCAAGTTTCAATTGGACAGAAACTTGGAATCATGCATCTTGGTTGCATGATGAATGAGAAATTTCATATTTGGAAATTAGACAAATTCGTTGACAAAGAGTCAAGTGAAGGATTAGGAGATCGAGTACACAAAGTTGTGTGTTGATCAAGTTCACCATAAGAGTAACAAAGATATTCATCATGATTTACTAAAGGCTTTGTAAATATGATTACACTTACAAGATTAAGTGTAATTCTGAATTGATTAAAGGGTTTAGATCAATAGTAGAACGAATAAGAAGAATCAAGTAGGCAGAAAAATAAAAGTTTCTCCATTCTAAGAAGAAGGGAGAGTAGCTTTTATGCTTTATGATAGGTCTTAATGATTAAGAACCATATCTCAATTGATCCTCTAAGTAAGTCTTAGTACAATTGTATGTTTGTGAAGAGGAATCAAGAAGTGATGAAATGGTTAAATCAAAAAGTCTATCATACTTCGTTCCAATAACAAGTCTTAAAGTTAAGATTGTGGCAATGAGTGAAAAGTATTAAAGGTTTATAACATTCATAAAATGTGGAAAGTTGTGATGTCTTGAATAAGACAAAGACCAACTTGGACCAATTTATGAAGTGTTTTGATAAAAGCTACACTAACTCTTGAATATTTGTTTGTCAAAAAATGTTTATTGACAAAAGAATCTTATATGTCAAGGAGTCAGTGGGAGTCTTAATGGTCTCGAAAAGTTTCAAGAACAAATAAAATAAACCTTATCGATCATCACTAGTACACGAGTTGAGGTTTACAACCTATCGTGTTGACATTATTTTGTTTCTGTGCTATTTCCAATTGAGTTAATTATGCATGTGAGTTCTATGAGTTCTCATTTTGAACGCATAAAAGGCAAGGCACCTTGATCAATGAAAGGTACATTGATAGGAAAATATGAGTTGCTTAACTACTTGGAAGACGTGGTGGGCATTTGTGCTACCATAAGGCAAGAAATCAAGATTAAGAAAGTTCGGTCTATATGAGTTTGAATTTGTCGTAAACTTTGGTTTTAACAAATTCACATGGATAGGAACAAATACACCGTTCGAATCTAAGTGTCATAAGATTTCCTCCTTCATGAAAATGATTGTGAGGAAATTCTTTCACTAAGAAAGATTTTAAAAAGATAGTGATTGTAAAATTGCATTCTCGAATTCGATCATGGTTACGGTATCCCTTTCCATAATTTGAATTGTGAGGTTTGGCAATTAGTCTTAATTGTTGAGACACACATATGAACTATCTAAAGGCAAAGGTGTATAAGTTCAAGAAGCCTTGATAAAAGATTATCAAAGCACTAAAGTATTAGAAACATGGACTTAAGAAATTCAATAGGTATTGTCTTTCTGAAAGTTAAGATGTTTATGAATACATGTCGAAGCTAGTGGGAGCATAAGTGTTATGTTTTATAGTAATCATCATGATAGTGGGAGCATAAAAGTTATGATTGTATGATTATTATGGAAAGTTTTGCAAGTTGGCAATATTAGTTATATAAAAACAAGAGTTATACCTTGCAAAGTCGTAAGGGTTGTATAGTTGTTTTGCTATAATTAAGGGAGAGAATATTATGCTTCATTTCAAATCTAAAGGATTAGGTTGAGAAATGTTAATAAACTTAGTCAAGGGTACATAGTGTGTTCTTAAAATTTCGATTATGATTACGGCATTCCTCTTCACAATTCGAATTTTGAGAACATAGCAAATAAAACATTGTGCATCGTGTCCCATACGCTTCGGGTATAGGATCGATTGCAAATGCTTTAATGTTTGACCATTCTAAAATTTTCCAAATGTCTAGCGCATTTAGAGGGAAAAGGGACTAGAATTGGTTTTGACTAAAATAATTAAACAACTATCAAAGGACAATCCAAAGTTCGACGAGGATTGATCGCTTGTGAGTAGTTGGAAGTATAGTATTGGAAGATATGGAAATGTTCTCATATTGGATGGACCATATCGACATCATTACGAATAGATAAGATTCTATTACGAATGAGTTGTCATATGGAAAATATGGAAGCGTGTCCATATTGGGAATTGAATATGAAAAAAATCTATGACTAGATTAGAAACTTTTATGCAAAAGGATGTTCAAAGGAATGTACTTTTAGAGAGAGACATCATATCTAAGGAATTGTCTTGTAACAATCTCCGATAGAAGACTTTGTAATATCATTGGCAATAGTCTTTGTGACTTTGGTGCAGTGACATTACAAAAGGATCGTTGCATAAAGTGTTAGAATCTAGCATATTCTATAAGTAGCAAGAATTGATATTCTTACACTTATGAAAAAGGATTTGGAGTTGTAAAATGAGAATGATTGGAAATGTGTTCAATTTGTCTATATCACAAAAGTAAGAACCATAGGTAAACATTGTGTGCATGCTAGGAGCATGGGACAAGTGTAATAATTCAAGTAAGAAGTTGATTACCCGAAATGACAAATAATGAGTAATCGATATGGTGATAAATAAAACGTGTTTTATTTATGCTCAAAGGGTTGAGGTCATATGGGATTAGTATTATTCTTGTGTTTCACTTTGCATGTTTTGACTTCCAGAATAATTGAGTTTATTAAGAATAATTGAATTATTCGAATGGGCCACAGTCGTACATATGTTGGAAGTAGATATGAATGAAGACTGTCGTGAATTGGTGTGTGGATTGTCTAGAAGAGTATTAGACATAAGCAAATGTTTGTTGCAACGTTCATGAGTGCTTACGAATATGATTTGAGCATTGGATTAAACCCACGCTCACTTGGATCACTCCATGAATTGTATTACGAGTGATTGGTGAGACGATAACATCTTATATTCTTGAAACCGAGATGTGTGAGTTGTATCTTGCAAATCGGTTGCACATTGATAATATGTAAATGCACCAGTAACTTGGTGTTATAAAACATATTATTGTGTGTAATTCGGTGGGTGAGTGCAAGCAAGCATTGTATCAAAGTTTATCCGTTCCTTTTATCCAAGGTAGGATAAAAGCGATATCTTTTGGGCCCCTCGATGGTTTAGTGATGACAAACGTAAATGCTCGGCCGGGCTAGGGCTAATTTGATTTGTTCAATTAGTATGTCGTCATAAATCGGAAATCGAGAAGTAGTACAACTAGAATGATTTGAAATCATATCTCATACGATATCTAGAATGGAGGAATATATGACCCCTTATCTAAGGACACGTGTATCTGATAGGATCAGAGTTGACAGCGGCTTTGGAAAGCTACGATTGCAGATCAGGATCTGAAGTCATACGCAGAATAGTTATTAGACTTATCCAAGTGGGAGACTGTTGGATTAGTGTCTAAGTCCATAACTATTTTGGTATGTACTTGACCCGATGGTGCATGGTCCTTTTGGGTTGGCTTCACCAAAGCAACTTGATTGGAGAAATAAATAAAGAGAGAGACGTTATTATGATTTATTAATATGTTATAAGAATAATATATTAAAGGAGAAATCATATTTGTTTAATTAATATTGGTCAATAATTAATTAGGAATTAATTTTGTGATCAAGTGTAATTAATTAAACTAGAGGGGCTGAATTGTAATTATGTGATAGTTACAATATATGGTAATAGTTATCGTAGATATAGGTTGGACGAATTCAAGGGATAAGATATCCTTGAAATCGTCCAAAGGATAAAGGATAAGGGATTTCTAAGACTTATCTTATGGGTTGCTTTGTGGATAAGCAACTAGATAAGGATAATGACTGAAACCCTATCTCTACACCTATATAAAGACCCTAAGGCCTTAGAATTCGTGTACTTGTTCCCAAGAAGTCCTAAGGACGAATTCTAACCTCTCTCCTCTCTCTTTATACCTTCTCCATTTGCTCTTGGTGTTTGTAAACCATTAAAGGAGTGACACTTGTGACTCTAAGCATTCCAAAGTCAATTCAAGGAGGAATTGGGATTGTTATTGCTACATAACAATCAAGGTAACATTATAAACTTATTCTTATGTTAATATTATTACTTGAATGCTAAAATTAGGGTTTATAGTCTTGGATTCAAAGCATGTACAATAGAGAAACCTAGATCCAAGCATTAGGGTTTGTATGAGCACATAGGATGTCTTTTGACCAAAACCCATCACATAGGAATTAGCGAATGGTATTAACTATAGTCATCCAAAGATGTACATTTACCTCTGTTGCTAACAGCTGGGTGTAGGAATACTTAGTCCCTTAAATTATACCTATAATGGTATCAACTGTAGACATCTGTAGATGTGCATTTGCCTCTGTAGCTAACAGGGGTTATAGGAATGGTTAGTCCCGCAAAGTATCCTTTTGTACTAGGATAGACAGATCTAATCTACATGTATAATATGTAATAGTATCTCATCATATAGAATCTAGGTAAGAGTATCCATGTAAGAGGATTCATGTAATCATATCTATGTAAACGTATTCATGTAAGCGTATCTCTGTAAACGTATTCATATAAGCGTATCTATGTAAACGTATTCATGTAACATGTAATGTATCGTATAGACTCATGAATGAACTGACTCTTGTGTGATTCCTTGTACTTGGAATGGTAAATAGTATCTCCTAACTATACCTATTATATTTACTAGTAATGTACGTGTATAACCTGAAAAATGCCTTTGCTACCCAAAGGTACTGAAATGACTGAGGAAAACTTTTATGTCTACATATGTATACATGATAGATAACTAATATTTAGACGACATTCAGATGGATAACCGATACGCCATAGCCACATCCCAACGAGGAAAAGGAAATAGAGTGAGTTAGCCTCAATAAGTCCTTTAAATAGTACTTATATAACTATACATATATGGGCATGCATTTGATAATATAAAAGCATAAAAGAAGTTTTGTAAAACCTTTGAAAAAGATTAATATCTAAGAAAAGATCGACTTGATGTCAGTTTATAAAACGATTGAAAGTATTTTGTTTGATAAGACAGTTTAAGTATAACGAAAACCTTTGTTTGAAAACACCTATGTAACAGAGTTTGAAAGGAACTTGCAGTGTGTAAGACGGTGTGATAAAGAGTTTTAAACATGTAAAAATGTTTAAGAAGTCATTTGAAGTAATATGTTTGGTAAAACTGCTAAACGTGTAGTAAATCCATTTGTATACTAGTTATAAATCCCATATGATTGATTAATATATAGCAAGTATAGCAAAAGATTGATGTTTTTCGCACGAGAATAATCATATGTTTACTTGTATTCCCCCCCCCCCCCCCCCCCCCTTAAAAGTGTAGGAAAGCATTTATAAAGTATTTGAAAAATATAATTGTAGGGGTATGAACTCACTTGATAGATTGAAGAAAGTGAGACGAAAACCGAGCAAAACTTCTACTCGAGAAAGCGGATTTATCGGGATTCTTGGGAATCTCGGGAGCGTAAAACTACCTTCCAAACTTGGATATGAAAACCGAGACTTCGGGATGGCTCTAACGGTTTAAACGCAGAGCTTCGGCACGAGAAAGAGAAGAAATGAGCAAATAACCCCGGAACCCTCGCACCCTTTATATAGGGTTTGAATCCTCGGATTACGCTGGGCGTACCAAGGTATTACGCTGGGCGTAATCCGGATCAGATCGGTGACTCCTCCTCCTACGGATAATATCTGGTATTTATAATTAAATTAAATATTTTAATTATTAATAAACTTCAAAAATTCATATTTTCCTCATACGAACTCCGTTTTCGACGTTCATTATATTCACGCGTAGGTGAGACTACGATCTACAACTTTCGTTTAGACTCTGTCGGCTAATTTTGAATTTATTTTAAATATTATATTTTTAATAGGCCGGAACAGAAAAAGTCCATTAAAATTTCATAACTCCTTCATCTGATGTTTGTTTCGCCAGACTTTTTACCGCTGTAATACCATTGATGAGATCTTCAATTCTCGTTTAGGTCATGTTGGCAAAAAGTCACTCGATCTCGATTTCGAGTCTTTAGCTATCTACTGCTATGTATGAAACTTCGAAAAATCATAACTTCCTCATATGAAGTCAGATTTGGGCATTCTTTTTATGTATGCTTACGGTTTTGGGATATCTAAAACTTTCTTTTAGATACCTAAGGCTAAAAATTATTGTATTGAAACTTTGCGTTTTACGTCTATCAGTGTTGCCGATTTTTGCTGCGAATCTTAGATTGGTCATAACTTCTTTGTTATAACTCGGATTTTAGTGTTCTTTATATGCACGAAAGCCTTGATACGATTCCTACCACTTTATTTAACCCAAATAAGATTTTTAGGAAAGTAAATTTTTTACCTATATTTGACTGGTGTTACATTTCATTGTCTCGAAGTATCGGGTTGTCACAATTAAGTCCAATATCGCTTAGGTTAATCTTTGCCAATGAATATTATTTAACATCTCAAGTTATTAAATAATTCCCGCATGTTCTGGTTAATTCCCCAAATTAGGGTTTTACTGGCATTAGGGTGTTCCAACCCAAATACTTGCCCATTTATTGATTTATTGGGCTTTTAGGTCAATTAGGGCTTTATTGGGCCTCTTAGGCCCACTAGAATATCATTAAGCCCATTAGGGTTTTATTTTGGTCAATTAGGGTCCATTAGGGCTTACAGGGCCCATTAGGGTTTCAAGCACCCCAACCGAATCAAACTCACAAGATAAGCACACCGCCACCCGACACGGCGGCCGGTGGCGGCAGTAGGCGGTAGCCACCACCCTAAGGTGGTGGTTTTCAATTTCTTTTCATTATACTTTAGCTAATTACACTTTACAATGCCTTAACCAAAAATAAGCACACACTAACTACATTAAACACACACAATGGTGGTTCATGGCGGTAGCCACCACCTCACGGTGGTGGTGGTGGTGGATTTTCCAGCTAACTAAACACCCACACAACACCCACTTAATAGAAATACACCCACACATGCTAGGAGCAGAATCACACACCCACAAATACACCCACAACCACCTCCCATGGTGGCTGGTGGTGGCGGAATAAGACACAGACAGTAGTCACAACGGCGTAGCGGTATTAGATAGTGGCGGTAGCGAGATAATGACCACACACACGCTGGAGCAACAACAGAAGTCTTCAAGTCGCTGGCCCCCGACTTCATCGTCGGCTAGGAATGACAGTGGCGATAGGGCAGCGGCGGACATGCCAGTAGGGGCGTAACACCGAGGGATGAGGAGAGATGTCGTGGTCGAGGACATCAACAACAACAACAACAACAACAGTGTTCGTTGTGGCGGCATGTTGCGAGGTTCGACAACTGAAGTGGTGGCGGCATTTTGAGACCAAGGAAAATACGATAGTGCAAGGTCTCACTGGCAGCAACAGATCAGCGGTAGCGCTTCGCTCACTTGGTGTCTCAACTAGTCGGAAGACTAATGGAACATCTGGTGGCGATTCCTTCGACTCCCATAGTTTTGGCAGTCGCTAGTGGTGAGGGTGACATAAGGGTGGTGCGGCGCCAATAATAGAAGATGGAGAAAGGTGGCGGCTGGAGGCATATCCCTTAGGGTTAGGGTTTTGTGTGATTTAAGATGCATATATACGTGGTTTAAGCGAGGGTGACCGGAGTTGTCCCTTGTCCATGTCCAACTTTTCCCATCTAACCATTCTAGTCCCTCCCCATGAGATCTTTTTCAAAATAAATCAGATATTTACCCATTAAACCCCAACATTAAAAATTCATTACAACTTAGGTACAAAATTTACCAATTTCATCCATGCTTCCATAATTCCTCACAAATTCGATCCCCAATTTACCAAACAGCCCCTTATCCCGCGAATCTCTTCAAATGAAGTCCTATAAGTTACCATTTAATCCATGCCTTCATAAATACTTACAAAGTAAATCTGAAACTTACATTTTAACCCCCAATCTCTATATTATAACGAATAGCTCCTCGAGACCAACACCTTACTATATAATTATCGATTTTTGGGCTACTATACATTCATTAATTAATGCATTTATTTAATAAATAAATCGGGTATTACAGATAGCCATTGTCTTCAGATCCAACGATGTAGTCTTCGAAGTGATGCGTCCAAACTTCATAGTCTTGAGTGTAGAGAATGGGAATCCTAGTAGTGGATCCAATGTGTTGGAGATGTTGATCAGATTGGTTTAAGAGTCATCATGAGACATGATGAGAATCTTTTTATATATGCTAGAACCAGACTTGTAAAGATGAATTTAGGGTTTTATCAAATACCAGAGATACCGTCTAGAGGAAAAAGACGGCGCCTAAATCTTCGATAAAAGCGGAAACCCTAAAGGATTCTTCAAACAGATGAGATGTGTATGTATTACACAGTCTCCTGCTCTGATACCAATTGATGAGAATAATGCGCAAATAGATCGTAAGATTCTAAACAGATAAATAAGAATAATGAAGCAAGAACACAAAAATGAATCAAATGATGTCGAATGATTAATCTTCAACACCTCAGAAGAGCTCGACTAAGAACTTCGACTGTAGAGATGTTTAGGGTTACAATGCAGTAATTAATGAGAATCATTAACCATAAAAGGCTATACATGCATGCACTATTTATATGTAAACCTTAATCATAATCCACGGTTTGACAGGCCCAAACCCGGTATACAAAAGCAAAAACATTAAGCCTAATGATGCAATACTCTTAAACCCAACAGACCCCTTGGCATGTTTTTTTCATCCTTATGCCTTCAAGGAATATAAAATCTGATTTTCATCTTGTCCCCCCCCCCTCTCTCTCTCTCACCCCTCTCTCTATATATCTATCTATATCTATCTTTGTAGTTCTAGTGTTCTATGGTTTTGGGTGTGACCATTAGAGACATTCACATTGTTGGATGTTAGCTTTCCATTAAGCATTTGAAGAACTCAAGAGTTGGTGTATTTGATATCCTAAAAGGTATGTTTTAACCCTTATATTTTTTTTATCACATAAGGTTAATTAGATTAGTTTTCCAAGTATGTTGCTATAATAGAAAAGCCATAGATTTCTAAGTTGCATATGCCCATAATTGTTTATGTGAAATTCTGTTATGCAAATTTTGTTTGATTTAATAGTATTGTAACATAGAAAACCCATCGGTGATATCAGAGCCCGGGGTTTTGTTAATATGCACACTTATAAAAAAAATATAATAGAAACCTCATTTTTGAAAAATCCCTAACCCTCTAGGGTTTATTCGATTTTGCTTTCTCTCTTGCCTATTTCGAAATTAGCTAGGGCTTTATTAGTTTCCTTATTTTGTATTTTACTTAAGTAAAATTTGAACTAAAAATTAGGTAACTAATAAACCCTAATTTCAACTTTTAGGCATGGATTAAGATTAAATATTAATTAATTAAAAGTTAACTAAAGATAATGATTTAATTCTTAAAAGATTTAATTTTTAATTAATTCAAAGTGTAATTAAAGATAACTATTAAATATTAGTTGTCTTAAAATATTAATTAATTAAAAGTTAATTGAATTAATAAGATTTGAACCTTGTATTTTGAAAGGTTTTAGAATATACCCTACAAACACACACACACATACACACACACACACACACACACACACACATATATATATATATATATATATATATATATATATATATATATGAAAGTTATAATATTATATGTAAAACTTAAAGTCAGTCAAATCAACAGTAGCCTCATTTATGAAACCACACTATAAGATGAGGTATAAGTAAACGACCTACAAATAGTCGTTAAATAGGTGTCATTTTCATTCACCGCTTCTTTGTGTGGTAGAGGGTCGCTAATCGAAAGGATTTGATTGGACACTTCACACTAAATTTATTGTGTAAAAGTACTAGAACAGTGTATAAAATTTTACTCTAATTACTTGAGGAAAAATTTAAAATTGTATTCTAATCTATGAAAATGCACATTTTTTTTTCTTTGTAAGTCATTAGTGGAGCATGTGTGGTTAACCGAAACAATAATTTGGGACTACAAAGTTGAAATGATGGTATAAACTTGAAATTTACGATTATTGATGGAGCGTGTGTAGTTAACTAGTAGGTCAATATGTCATTATAAATGATATTGATGGTGTCGTACGAGTTTGCATGGTTATTAACATCTTGTTTGTGATCCTCGGCATCCTAGTCACAAATCCAAGAGCATAATCTGAGATTAGCACAACATTTATTGTTTAATGAATCTCAAAAGATCTAGGTGTTTTGTTTTGATTGAAAATGTTGAAGTGCTTTAATTACCTAAAATAGATTTGTGGTGTGATTACTACATCACTCTTCATATTATGAATCATATTTATGGATCATATCCTTTATTTAAAATTGGGTTAATAATTAAAGATTGAATTGACATATTTAAACATTATGTCTTAGGTAAGATGGAAATTCTCTCCCACATCCTCACGCATTTTCAAAATTCTAGATTCTCTTTGTACTCTATCAGGAATAGCTCATTTGCTATGGAATCTTCCTCGATTTTGATATTGGGAAAATTTTCATGATGAGTATCTCCCTTAAATCAATAATGCATCAACTTTGAAGAAGTTGTTATTCCCATAATTATGTCCTCAATATTCCAAAATGATCTTTTGTGAACATAAGAACATATCAGATGAATTTGAAATTGAGTGAAATTTTCCACCAAAAGGCAAAGCAAGAATGATTTGAAAATCACCAAAAGTTCCTAATTGCATACGAACTGAAGAAGAGAGCTTTTTATGTAATCAATGAAAGCTACATAGACAAACTTGAGGATCTCAATGTAATCCTTGACGAGAGTCTTGATATAAATCTTGTGCTTGGATCTTTCATTAGTTCTTATGATAATTTCAACTTGATTTATCATATGAATGGTGTGGAGAATAAATTGATGGAATTCTTAAACCTTCTTCGAAATGGGGAAATTGGAAGGGAATTACATTTCTTATCCAACTCTAGTTATCGCCTTTCTAAATGTTGGTGGAAAAAAGGGAACGTTCGAATCATAAAAGGAAAGGAACAATTTTTGTTGAAACTTCTGAATATGAAGGAAGGAAATTGGTGTGTCCTCTATTCCACACAACCATGATTCAAAATAGGCAAGTTGCAATTGATGCAAAGACAAGGATCAAGGGAAACAAAGTTTCCCTATGTACTTGGAGATGGTAAAGTAAAATGTTTGACTCTACATCAAGTAATTGAGTAATCAAAATCCAAATACATCCAATTCATGGATCGTTGATGCATGATTTGGTGATCACATTTAGGTGTCATTGTAGGATCTGTAGGAAAAAAGTAAGCTGAGCATTGAGAGCTAAACTTAGTCATTGTAATGGATGAATGTCGTATGTCTCAATGATTAAGGATTTCGAGCTTATACTTAGTAATGAAGTTAGCATAAACTAGTTATTTGCTATTACTCTTCGGTGATGTTTGGAAACCAAAATTTCATTTTATGCATTGTATAAACATCAATATCAATTTTCATTTGATACTGGAAAGATGACAATTCTAGTTTATAAAGATGATTTTTTTTGTGTTTCAAATTTCTTTTTGTAATTGCCATTCATGGAATTGTAGTTTGTGTTGCTAATAATAGCATGGTTAACTTTAATATTGATTCCTCTAGTATTTTAGATATGATCGTGCTTATGGCATAGTTGCCTTGGCCACAAAAGCAAGAGTCGGATCACCAGGATCCAATTGGACCGGACTTGGAACTATTCAACTTTGGGTTGGATGATGTGTGCGAATCTTGTTTGTTGGAAAAAAAATACTAAATCACCATTCATATGGATACGCGAATGAGGTGAAGGAATGTTGGATCTTGTAGACACTAATCGGTGTAGACCCATCAGATCCACCATAAGGGACGACAAATACTACTACGTCATATTTTCTGCTAACCCCTGTAGATGTGATTGTGTTTATCTGATTAAGAATAAGTATGACACTGGGTATAGCTCAATAGTATCTGTACAAAATATTGAATCAATTGGGAAGGAATATAAAAGGGTTTCCAATCCGAAGGGAAAGGAAAATTCCTTAGTATCGAGTTCTACATCATCGTAGATTGTGGAATGGCTTCCATAATTGGCTTCTCCAAGGACATGAGAATATAATGATGTTGCTAAAGGGATAATCGGATGGTATATGATTCCATCTATGATGATTCATGCTTCACTACCAATTACATTTTAGTAATATACACTCGAAATAGTAGAACATATTTTGAACTTCGTAACCAAATAGGTAGGTCTTGAAGACACCTCATGAAATATCGAGTAGGAAAGTTCCCTCACATATAGATCTGGTATTGTGAGGTCTTTCGTTGGATGAAAAACCAATGACCAACTTAAATCGAGATCTAAGATGTGTTACATTGTTGGGTATTCACTTAAGACTTTTTATATTTATTAAAGGCCAATAGTGTGGTGTTTGTAGCTGAAAAGGACTTTTCCCTATGAAAAGAACATGTACATATCAAGAAGTCAGTAAGGGTCATATTGACCTTGAATGAATTCAAGATATGATAAACCTATAGTTGGAACTAGCTCTCAACTTGAGGCTGAAATACCAACTGAGTCAGATAACATTGCCTTACCTCTTCGTAAATCTAGTAGACTTAGAGAAACTCCCAAGTTCTATGACTTTTATCTAACTATGGAAGGAAATACGTTGATTAGGGATAAAACATTGATCAATTTTGATAAGCCTAATAGCTACTTGGAAGCAATGGTGGGATCTATGGCTACCATTAGAAGAGTCTAAGGATAGAAAAATTAAGTCCATGAAGGATAACCAAGTACAGGATTGGTTCATCCAAAGCCTAGTCTTATGATAGTAAGTTGCAATTAGATCTTCAATGTGAAGACTAAGATGGGTAGGAATGTACACACATTAAAAGCTAGTGTGGTGGAAAAGAGTTTTGCTCAGGCTCAAGAAATTGATTATAAGGAAATATTTTTACTAGTAGTTGAGAAATTTTGTATTTGGTTATTGGTTCCCATTGTTACCTTCTAAGATATGGTAAAATGGATGTTTAAATGACTTTCCTTAACAAGAAAGGTTCGAAGGATGTATAGCAGATCATGAAATGGATTTAACATTAAAAGTATCCAAACAAGGTGTGTAAGCTTTTAAAGTCTTTTCTTATATTTTAACAATCATCATGTGGCAAGAATATGTGCTTCCATGAGAAGAGTCAAAGAGTATTATCTTATTAGAAGTCCATATGACTCTTGAGTACATGTTAGAGCTAATGGGAGTGTCGTTTTCTTCATCATACTGCATGTTGATGACAATGCAACTTATAAGAAACATTGTCCCTATGTTTCAAGGTGAAAAATCTCAGGAATTGTTTTGCTATGATGGACATAGGTAAGCGATATTGATTCCTGGCCTCCGAATCTAAAAGTATAGATCAAAATGCATAATAGGACTTAGTCAAAACACAATATGTTTGAAAATGTTTTAACATAGAAAATTCGAAGTAATGAATTGTTCATATGCTTCATAGTAAGGAGTTTACTAAATATCAAAAGCCCTTTATACTACTCATGAAAATGATAGGATAAGTCGAGTCTCATATACTTCAGATATAGGATCGATAAAGCATGACTACTACTTCTTCTGATGTCTCAAATGTTTTTAAGCATTGTGAGATTGTATAAGAAGTTTGATTGACCGAATCGTTAGACAAATGTTAGAAAAATTCAGAGTTATTGAAAGATACCAAAGAGTGGTTGCTTGTAGATAGTAGAGAACAAGATTAATAAATTTTAGAAATGACTCTAAGTCTTTGTCTAAATAGACATTTATTTTTGAGTTATAGTGCGATAACATGAAAGGTTTCATGTAGGAGATGGTTATAGACTCAACTATATGAGTCAGATTACAATAATGCAAATGAAATTTCCAAGGAGAGTAACTGGACTGGAAAATTTTCCTAGTTGACACTAGATTTGTTTTGAGTAACAAATTGCCACTATAAATATTCTGTGAAAGTGTAGTCATGTTGACTAATGACTCTTGAGATCATAGAACGTCAATGCATAGAAGGAGGAAAATCCAGTACATCTAAGAAAGGGGTTGAAAATAGAGATCTAGTTGTGTCGTAAATATCTTTTCGATCATTTGTTCACAATAGTGATGACCAGAGAAAAACATGATATGCATGCTAAGAGAATTGGCTTGAGAAATGTTTTCAAGCTTAGTTGCTAAGTCGATTACCCCGAAACATTTATACAGTTAATAAATTGGTAATTGTATTGTGATTAGATAATAGGGAATTATTTATATTCAAAGAGTATGATGCCATAGAACAATTAGTTTATTATTATGTTTCATTTTATGTGTGGCTTCCTGAATATTAATTTATTCGAAATGCCACAGACATTCATACTTCTTGGAGTAGGTATTGATTTAAGATAGTCATGGAATATTTGTAGATTGTTCATGGTGATTGGATATTGCCTAGGGATTGCTGTAAAATTCATGAGTACATAAAAAATAGGGATTTTAAGTATTGGTTAAATCGGCTCTTAGAGAATACTTCGGATTCAATCACGGGTATTCTAAGATGTTAATGTCTTATATTCTTCAAACGGAGATATATAAGTCATAGTTTACAAGTATGTTGTACATTCGTTTGCATCAACTCATCTGTAACTGCATGTCATAAAGTGTAATTCCATGTATGACATGATAAGTAAAAGGTATGATTATATAGTCAAATTTTATTCATTCCTTTTTCCTTAACATGAAAAGCGATATCTTTGGTCCTCTTGATTTTTTTTTTCCGACATCTGAAGTGTTTACCCGAGTTTGGGCTAAATTAATGTGTTCAATTAGTAGTCTAAATTCAGTCGTCATGAATCGGAAAAAAAAAAGAAACAAAATCTTGGACTATGAGATTAATTCTAATCAATGTCTCATCTTCATATGATATTAGGAAGATCGAAAAGATAACAGATCAGTTATCTTAGGGCTAGCGCTTAATTTTATTAGAGTTCGGCAGTGCCTTTGGAAAGCACTTTTTACTAGTTATTCAAAGTTTATAATTGCAATTGTAGTTGACGACTTATCCAAGTTGGAGACTGTTGAATTAAGGTGTCTAAGGTCTTACTAGATTGGTATAATCATAGTGAATAAAAGTAAAGCCCTTTTTAGATTTCCCTAGTAACCAGAAATAACTAGAATTTATATTAAGACAGAGATAAAAGGATTTTTTTAATATATTATATGATTAATGTATTAATTAAAAATAGCTACTACTTAATTTTGAATTAATTAGAAATAGTTGTAATTGATTAATTATTAATCAGAATTAATTTGAAATTAATTCGGGATTAAGTGGAATTAATTAAAGTTGCAATGAGTGAATTGTAATTATTAAATGGTTGCACAAAAGAAGAAATTCTAGAACTCTCCATGAGCATGGACAGTTTTGGAGGAGTTTTTAGGGTTTTTGGAAGCTTCTTTGTAGCTAATAAGGAAATAATTTGAACTAGGGATTAAAGCTAATATTTAATGTTCAAATATGGATTAATTATAAGTTATCTAAATTATAAGTAGGACCTCATGGCATGCAATTTCCGCTCGTATGCCTTCTAAAAAGATGAAATCTGATTTTCATCTTGTATCCTCTCCCTCTGTCTCTCCCTCCCTCCCTCTCTCTCTCTCTCTCTCTCTCTCTCTCTCTCTCTCTCTCTCTCTCTCTCTCTCTCTCTCTCTCTCTCTTAAGTTCTAGTGTTTTAGGATTTTTGGTGTGAACCATTAGAAACATCCACACTATTAAATGTTAGCTTTCCATGGAGAATTTGAAGAACTCGAAGAGTTAGTATATTTTAATATACTAAAAGGTATGTTTTAATCGTTTTATTTTTTATTACATAAGGTTAATTAGGTTAGTTTTCAAAGTATGTTCTTATTATGAGAAAGTCATAGATTTCTAGGTTGGATGTGCTCATAATTGTTTATGTGCAATTTCGATGTGCAAATCATCTTTGATTAAATAGTATTATAACCTAGAAAATCGATCAGATTTGACAATGTATTATTATAATTTCAATATAAATACTTATATATTTAAAGCTAGACCTTGCACCGAATATTTGTTTATTATCAGTATTGGAAATTGTATTTTTACGTTATTAGAATAATGAAATATTTGAATTCTCTTAGGAATTTGTTTCGAGCATCGTTAATTGCTTTGTTGGCTTGTTATAATGTACCAAAATGATTAGGTTGAATGTCACATTTTGCAATAAATTAAAGTGCGGACATTACCGAACATATGTTTGTTGAGAACAACTTTAATGATGTTTTCTTTTAGTAGAATTTTCCAAGTGACTTTACTTGCACCAAATATACCGTAATGCGAACACATAATATTACATTGGTATAAATTACAATTATTTGTATTTCACCAAACATATGTTGTTGATGTCACCGAATATATGTTATAAATTAGTTTGACATTCCATTTTATTTTCACCGAATATGTTGGTATAATTGTTTAATTTGACGGTAGCCTTAGTTGAGTTACATATTTGAAGTTTTTTTTTTGTACACTACATATATGTTTGAGTAGAATGTTTGAAGTAGTTGTAATCGCACCGAATATATCTAATTAACTATTACTATCATAATGACAATTAAGCATCCCATCATAAAACCACATACTATAATTATTTCATCGAATACCATATTTTTGTAGTAAATTTAATTGGACGTAATACCGAATATAATTGTTTGTAGCATTCTTAAGGATCTTTTTGTTTAAAAGAATGTTGCAAGTGGTTTTACTTGCATCAAATATATTCTGATGCGAGTATGTAATATATTCAGACAAATTATTATTTATTTGTATTTCACTGAATATATGTTATAAATTAATATGCTGAATATAGTTGTATAGAGCATTGTTATTAATCTTTTTGTTTGGTAGAATGTTGCAAGTGGCTTTACTTGCACAAAATATATTCGTATGTAATATATACAATTATAAATTACCATTTATTTGTATCTCACTGAATATATGTTATAAATAAATTTGGCTGACCACTTTAATTTCATTAAGTATATGTTGCTACCAAATAATATATATTATTATAAATGTTCATATAATATTTTTTTGTTTAGGTAAAATGATTAATAATTTCATGGAAGGGGGTTGATCAATCGCAAAGACATTACGAACAAAAACACTGTCACCTCACATATTGTTTACAACCTTTAGAAAAAAGAAAACAGAAAAAGAAAACCAAAGTAAAATAACTTGTATTTAGGGGGTGTTTGGCTTAGCTTTTTAGAAGCCAAAAGATCTTTTAGGAAAAGATAAAAAGCAAAAGATGTTTGCCAAGTGCACTTTAAAAGCTACTTTTGGATTTGGATACAAGTAAAAAATAAACTTTTTGGAAAAGTCAGGAAAACTGACTTTTTGTGACTTTTCCAAAAAGAACTTTTGCCCCTGAAAAGCTAAGCCAAACACCCCCTTAATGTTAAAAATAAGATTATCTATAGAAAGAAAAAGTATTAACAATATATTTGAAGAACATTAAACCTTGATGTTCAATGTTTTCTAAATTTGTGTATCATCTCCGTTTTCTTTTTAATTTTTTTTTTTATCAACGTGTTCATGTAAGGTTGTTAAAGTGTTGTAAATGTGACAATCCTTGCAAATTGATTGCGCAAGATAAAAATACGGTTGATTTGTGGTAGGATGGGTCATAATCTTTTACCTCTCTCAGCAACTCCATTTTTCTTTAGAATCACCAATGTACTCACTGAATATTTTCAAAACAGATTGTTTTCGGTTCACATCTTTTGAAGGTCTTCATACATGACCATATAGGATATATGTCTTTTTAAGGTTGTATTTTGGTTTATGATATGACGGAAATATATTTGCGTCTTTAGGTCATAATGGATTATTTTATATTTAAACAAGATAGTTGATATAATATATAATCATTACCTAAAAAGATTATAATGTATCTTTCGGGTTTCCAATACTTATCAACAATTAATTGTTGAAATGTTGTTGCCGAAATAGTATAATCACTCCCTCCTTACATAGGAAGGAAATGTGCAAGAAAATAAAATTTAAGGACCGTTAAAGTGAGGGAAATCTTAATAAAAGTCTCAATATTTACGGAAAAATTACACTTTAGTCCTCAAAAAAAATTTAGAAAGAAAAAGTCCCGAAAACCTGCAAAAATTTACAGTTTGATCCTTTTTGACCGGTTCAAACCAGTACCAAATTAATTTGGGACTATTTCGTAAACTAATCCAAAATATTGGGATTTTTCTAGTAAACAAAAAATATAGGACTTTTCTGTAAACAAAAATATTATAACTTGTCTACAAATAGAACCTTTATTATTATTACTATTATTATTATTATTATTATTATTATTATTATATAAATAAGAATACTATTTTTTGAACTTGTTATTATTAATATTGTTACTAATACATATAAATGCATTTAAATGAAAAAAAAAATATTAATGACATTGTTTAAGGATGGAGGTGGAGGAGATGTTGATGCTTTTAGCATTGAAATCATGAATGTTTGCTTGTGTATTTTTACTTTGTATATGATCATTTCACATTTGTTGTTATTGTTTTCAATTCAGAATAATAATACTTAACAATTTAAAAGAAGTTACATATTTGTAAAATTATTTATAAATAGTTTAAGCTAGAAGGATTTCTCACTTTGTATATAAAAATGTTTAAGGTGGAAGGATTATTTTTCAAATTCAACCGATCCACTACAAACATCTACATAGGTAGCCCATATCAAAATTCAAAAATATTAATTACAATATCTTGTTTAATAAAAAGTAATAGGACATGTTTTTTGGATTAATACTTTTGAATTTTGATTAATACTTTTGAATTATTCCTATTACTTTTTATTAAACAAAATATTGTAATTAATACTTTTGAATTTTGATATGGGTTACCTATACAGATGTTTGTAGTGGATTTGTTGGATTTGGAAAGTAATTCTTCAACCTTAAACAATTTTATATACAAAGTGAGAAACCCTACCACCTTAAACTATTAATATGCAACTTCTTTCAAATTCTTAAGTATTAATATTTTGAATTGAAAACAATAATAACAAATATGAAATGACCATATACAAAGTAAAAATATACAAGTAGATATTCACGATTTCAATGCTAAAAGCATCACCATCTCCTCCACCTCCACCCTTAAACAATGTCATTAATATTAGTTATTCACTTAATGTATTTATGTGACAACCGTCAATTTCCGGTCAAGATAAAGTCAACTGAAGTCAACAAGTCAAACCGTTCGACTCAATTTGCCTGTGGGTACTACAGTTTACGTTATGTAATTTCTAAACAACTCGCTATTCTAATGAAAGATCATAAATCGAAAGGTGCGTACATCTAGATCTCCTTAACCTAAAACGGTGGTACGTGGCGAGCCAAACCGATAAAACAATGTTGCATACTCATCGGGAGTGTGTGTAGATCCTTAAACAAGGCTTAACAGGGTTTACGGACCTTGCATTGCGAAGCCGGACACTCACAAATCTCGCACACGAAACCTTTCTCAATCTTTTTCACTCTATCTCTCTTTATCTAAAATCTCTCCTAAATCTCTCCAAGCATGTCAAATCTCTCCCAAATCTCTCTTTGTATGAGAAATCTCTCCAAGAATGTGAAATCTCTCCCAAATTTCTCTTTGTATGAGAAACCCCTCTAAGTATGTAAAATCTCTCCCAAATCTCTCTTTATATGAGAAATCTCTCCAAGAATGTGAAATCTCTCTCAAAAGTTCCTTAAACTTTTTATAGTCTTTCAGGCCATCCCGACCCTTAACCGGGTCAAAAACGGCTTAAAACGGGGTAAAAACGAGTAAAATAGGCTTAAGGACCCGAAACCCCTCTCAAGGAGCCAAACCCTCCTAAGGACCCGAAACCCCTCTTAGGAACCGAAGGCATCAGAAGAGAAGGTCAGAAGCAAACTAGTCTGAACCGAACCCAAACCTCGCACAAGCCGAACCCGAAGGCTGCTGAACCGGACCCGAACTTCGCACAAGCCGAACCCGAAGCTACTGTTCATTTCGGTCTATTTCGCTCCTGATGCTTCGGACCGAGCCTCCTTCTCGCTTCTTTGTTGTTTCGCCTCATCTTGCTTCGGACCCAGCACCAGAGGGGACCGAACCTTCGGCCCCCTTATGAGAAGTCTCGTTGGAAATTCGTTTCTTTCCGGTTTTCGACTACGACTTCATTTTAGCTTCGTTTTTCATCGTTTTAACGTGGGATTTTCACCCAAAACTTTATTTTAACATATAAGACCCCTTAATTAATGATTAATCACGTTTTTGGGGATAAAACCTTATCCAAGAAGAGTGGATGAAGTACAAGAGGTGGAGTGTTGACTTTCCTTTATTCTATGACACAAGCAACCTCCCACACCCACTCCATGTCACTATTCCCCATCAGTCCATACCTAGGTCACTTCAATGTCCTTTCCACTCATTTACCAGCCATTTCCCACATTCTAAGAGATGGAGCATCCATCCTCTCTCCTCATACTTCTTTCATTTCCTCTCATTCCTCCATCAAGAACAAACTTCACTTTCTCTCATCTTCTCTCTCTAAAATTCGAGATTCAAGGCTATACTCCAAGCTTTTCTTCTACTTTTGGTAAGTATTAACATCCTCCATATGATTATTTCACTTCCTTCTACTCAAATCATAGATTGCTTACCCAAATATCGTCATATTGGTTGTTAGCTCCTCAAATCTTCAAGCATCTCCCAAGTGTTCTTGAGTTGAACACTTTTTTTCTCCATCATCCATCTACTGAAATCACTTAAGGTGAGTTCATAACCCTGTATTTTCATGTTTTCTTAAGTTTTAAGGGGGGGGGGGGGGGGAATACAAGTTAAAACACCAAGAACATAACTAAACTTTGCTAACAGCATTCATCAGAAAAGTTGGACTCCATTCACGGACTGTTTTAGACAACTTAAACATTTTAGTTTTCAAAACTGTATTTGGTGAAAATAGTTCAAGTTCTTAGATTTAAAATGACTACTTGCACATCTCCATACGATTTTTCTACAATTTATGGTGATTTTTACAAAACTGCCTATCATTTCAAACATCAATCCGGACCAGTCTGTGATTATGGACTTTTTCACCCAAGTTGGAGGTCATTAAAAATCATGATAAAAATTATGAGTAACTAGACACATTTTGGGAACTCTGAGAATTTATGGATTTAGTTTTCGACTTCGTATGACTTTTCTAAAACAACGCAGAAAGGTTAAAAATTAGTTAACAACATATAACTTTCATAACACTTTGTATTATGTTGAGCAAAGTGTATAACAATAAGTTCTAAATATTGAATGTGTTTCCATGTTAGTTTATCATCACAAACTGAAACTTAATCATTCATGATAAAATTATTCATTCATTTAGAACACGTATATTAAGTTATAATAAGCATAATTTATGGATTCATAACACTAATGCATTTTCATAAAAGAGTTCTTATACATTAATAACGTTTTGGATAAACTATAATAGGTATAGTTTATGTATCATTTACTTCTCAAAATTATTTACCAAAGGTTTTCATTTTAGTTCACGTAAATCTGTTAATGAATAAATTTGTGAGTCATTTGCTTCGGGTTACTTCCAAAGTAACCAATTCAAAAAGTCCTGTAAATTATAACCAGAGTCTCTTGTAGGGAGAACATGATAGTTGTGTATAGATCTATATTGGGTTTGACAAACCCACACCAGAGTTGCTTGCAACAGCTAGACCGATAGGTCTGTGGTGACAAGTGTCATTTCAGTTCGCAACGCCTGAAGAATGTCGCAATTACGAGGCCATCAAAGTCAAGTATGGTTATGATAGCTCACATGTGGTATTAACAAATCATAAGATTTACGGGTTCTAACTTCAAATTAGTGAGTTATGTCGATTTAGCTCACTGAAATTACTTTAAGTATGGAAAAATACTTGTACATCTTCATATTAAAAAGGGTTTTATGTCGTTTTAAAATCACTTTTTATATCAATAATTACAGTTATTGTTGTATATTTTCAGTCTTGGCATTTAAGACTACACACCATTCATTACGGGAGTTTTCTCAAATCAAGAAAGGGTTTTTACGCCAATTTGAAACCACTTTTATATCTTTAAGTATGACAAATACTTATTCATTTTCGGTCCTGGTATTTAGGACCACATAACTTTTATAAGGAAAATATTGGATTTTTCTTGGTAACATACATCTCTTAACAAAGATCGATTTTCAAAGTCTTACTGTCAAAAGCTTATGAACTCACCAACCTTTGTGTTGACACTTTTCAAAACTACTTGTATTCTCAAGAATTCAGTGAAACAGGAAATCAACAGCGTTTTTAGGATTGGACGATAATCGTCAAACAATCATTTTGTATCATAATGTAATTGATTTGAATCATGTAAACATATACTTTGGTGTAACGTTTTCAATTATATTTATGATGGTTGTATTTACTTTAAACACTATTATGTTCGTTGTTGTGATACTCTACATGAAGTCCTCCACCCCCGGACGTTTCCGCCATCCTTGGTTTGGGGGTGTGACAATTTATATGTATTAGTAACAATATTATTAATAACAAGTTCAAAAAATAGTATTCTTATAATAATAATAATAATAATAATAATAATAATAATAATAATAATAATAAAGGTTCTGTTTGTAGAAAAATCATAATATTTTTGTTTACATAAAAGTCCTAATATTTTTTGTTTACAGAAAAATCTCAATATTTTGGATTAGTTTATGAAAGAATCCTAAATTAATTTGGTACCCGTTTCAACCGGTCAAAAAAGGGTCAAACTGTAAATTTTTACCGGTTTTCGTGATTTTTTCGTTCAAAAAAAAATCTTGAAACTAAAGTGTAACTTTTCCGTAAATATTGAGATTTTTCTGAAGATTTCGCTTAAAATGAAAAGAAAATTATGGACTACCACAAACCACAAAGACCATTTATGTATTTTACTCTTAATATAATTTTGTGTGGTTGGTATGTTCGATTTAACTAATTTTCTTAATAAGTAACCAGTTATGGTTTTTTTTCTTGTTCTGTTGAACTATCAAACAGTTCTTTTCTTTTATTCTTTTATCTTTTTATGTGGAATTTATCATGGGGTTAAATTTTATGTTATATATTTATAATCAAGTTATAGGGTGTGTTTGGCACAGAGCTTTTAGAAGAGTTTAAGTGTTTCTAGCTTTTAGTTTTTAACAAAACGTTCTAGTTTAAACAAAAAGTTTCGTTTGGCATTACGACCGTTTAGCATTTAGTTTAAACAAAATGTTTCAAATCTAAAAGCTACTTCATGTAGCGTTTAACAAAACGCTACTGAGCCTTTGAAATCAATTTCCATAATTACCCTTTAAAATATATTTATATCTTTATTTATTTTTAATCAATTGACTTTTTATGTGATTTTATATAATTCAAAAGCTTCCAGCTACTTTTGTCAAATACTCATATAACAAATAAAAGTTACAGTTTTCCGCTACAAGCAACCTGCTATCCGCTACCAGCTTCCAGCTAACAGCTACTTTTGTCAAACAGAATCATAGGCATAGTTACCCTACAATCAAAATTAAATTTGGTTAAACTGGTTCCTTATTTAAGAATTGGGTCATTTATTTTAATGTAAACAACGAACACATAGTTTGAAAGCATGTTTAAAAAATGAATTAAATGAAATTATGCAATATACACTTTAAATTTCTATTTAAAACGAATACTATGAGAGTATGAGCTTACTAAGATTATGATTTTCAATTCCACTATATTGCGTTTCTTAAAATTATTTCATTTTGTATATATATATATATATATATATATATATATATATATATATATATATATATATATATATATATATATATATATATATATATAGGGTTAGGTTCATATGAGACAGCCTAATTTTGTGAGACCGTGAGACGCATTTTTTTTTTTAAAATTTTTTTTTAGTTAATTCAAGTTCCGAAAATAATATTTAAGAAAAGAATTTTTTGATTTTTCCATTTATTTTGCATTTTAAAATTATTTTTAGAATATGTACAGTGTAATATTCTATTTAGAATATTTCACGTATTTTTCAAAAAAAAATAGAATTTTTTTTTAGTTAATTCAAGTTCCGAAAATAATATTTAAAAAAATAATTTTTAGATTTTTCCATTTATTTTGCATTTTAAACTTATTTTTTAGAATATGTCAGTGTAATATTCTATTTAGAATATTTCACGTATTTTTCAAAAAAAAAAAAAGAAATTTTTTTTATTTTTTTTATTTTTTATTTTATTTTTTTTGGTTAATTCAAGTTCCGAAAAAAATATTTAAAAAAAGAATTTTTAGATTTTTCCATTTATTTTTCATTTTAAAATTATTTTTAGATTTGGTCTCACGGTCTCTCAAAATTAAAATGGTCTCAAATGAGCCTGAACCTATATATATATATATATATATATATATATATATATATATATATATATATATATATATATATATATATATATATATATATATATATATAGGTTCAGGCTCATTTGAGACCATTTTAATTTTGAGAGACCGTGAGACCAAATCTAAAAATAATTTTAAAATGCAAAATAAATGGAAAAATCTAAAAATTCTTTTTTTAAATATCATTTTCGGAATTTGAATTAACTAAAAAAAATAAAAAAAAAATCTCGTTTTTTTTTAAAATACGTGAAATATTCTAAATAGAATATTACACTGACATATTATAAAAAATAACTTTAAAATGCAAAATAAATGGAAAAATCTAAAAATTCTTTTTTAAAATATTATTTTCGGAACTTGAATTAATTAAAAAAATAAAAAAAAAATTCTATTTTTTTTTTAAAAATACGTGAAATATTCTAAATAGAATATTACACTGTACATATTCTAAAAATAATTTTAAAATGCAAAATAAATGTAAAAATCAAAAAATCCTTTTTTAAATCTTATTTTCGGAACTTGAATTAATTAAAAAAAATTAACAAAAATTAAAAAAAAATAAAAAAAATGCGTCTCACGGTCTCACTAAATTAAGTCGTCTCACATGAACCTAACCTTATATATATATATATATATATATATATATATATATATATATATATATATATATATATATATATATGGGTAAAGTGAATATACCTAACAATCTTATATAAGCTTAGGTACCTAACCACATCATACTACGTAATTTTGTATCATATTTGCATTGTAATCACCCAAAGTTATTAAAATTCAACCTCATAACTTGATTGCTTCCAAAATCTTTGGACTTTCACCATTATCTTCATTCAAATGACATCTTTCTATGGGAGACCCCCTGGTGGGCTTCATATACTACCGTTACAAATCAAATGGTGTAGGAAGAATATAATGGTGAATGTCTGAAAATCTTGGAAGTAAATCATGTTAAGGGTTGAAATTTAAGAACCTTAGACGATTGCAATGGAAATATAATGCAAAACAATATAGTATAATGTGGTTAGGTACCTAAGCTTATATAAGGTTGTTAGGTATATTCACTTTATCTATATATATATATATATATATATATATATATATATATATATATATATATATATATATATATATATATATATCCATTAATTTTTATTTAATAAAAAAGTTTTAGAAAATACATTCTTCAATGGTTAACGTATTAACTTTTTTTCTCGATTTTACTAATTTTTCATTTATCTATATTAAACTTTTTATTAAGCTTCCTCAAATAATATATAATTTATTATTGTCGGATATTTTTTTTTCGAAATAATAAAAAATATAAAACTATAAAAAATAATAAAATATCATATAAATGGAATATTTTATAATACTAATCTTTCATTTATTTATATTAAACTCTTTATTAAGCTTCCTCAAATAATATATTATTTATTTATGTCGAATATTTTTTTTTTTAACAATAAAAAATATAAAACTATAAAAAATAATAAAATATCATATAAATGGAATATTTTATAATATTTGATACTTTTTAATTTTGATAGTTTTAACTACTTTATAATATATATATATATATATATATATATATATATATATATATATATATATATATATATATATATAGTTTTTTTAAAGTATATTTGTTTTTATTCTTTTTTAAATCAATTGATTAACTAATAAAAAATATATAATATCTAAGTATCGTTAGGGTATATAATATAATGTTAATTAATATACAGATCAAATATAATAAACATTTAAAAAATTAAAATTAAAATTTTAGTGGATAATAAATGCTTGGAGTGATTTTTAGGAAAAAAAAATTGTCCGATAAAAAAAAACTTTTTCAAATAAGAAAATGTTTTTCAAAACACCTACCATGAGAGATGTTTTTAGTAAAAAATGAGTTTTATATATATATATATATATATATATATATATATATATATATATATATATATATATATATATATATATATATATATAGGGTTAGGTTCATTTGAGACCACCTATATTTTGTGAGACCGTGAGACGCATTTTTTTATTTTTTTTTAGTTAATTCATGTTCCGAAAATAATATTTAAAAAAAGAATTTTTTGATTTTTCCATTTATTTTGCATTTTAAAATTATTTTTAGAATATGTACAGTGTAATATTCTATTTAGAATATTTCACGTATTTTTCAAAAAAATAGAATTTTTTTTATTTTTTTTAGTTAATTCAAGTTCCTAAAATAATATTTAAAAAAAGAATTTTTAGATTTTTCCATTTATTTTGCATTTTAAAATTATTTTTTAGAATATGTCAGTGTAATATTCTATTTAGAATATTTCATGTATTTTTCAAAAAAAAAAAACGGAATTTTTTTTATTTTTTTATATTTTTTTTAGTTAATTCAAGTTCCGAAAATAATATTTAAAAAAAGAATTTTTGGATTTTTCCATTTATTTTGCATTTTAAAATTCTTTTTAGATTTGGTCTCACGGTCTCACAAAATTAGAATGGTCTCAAATGAACCTGAACCTATATATATATATATATATATATATATATATATATATATATATATATATATATATGTATATATGTATTCTTGAGTTAATATCATAAAATAACTTATATATTATATTTGTTTTTCCGAATTAAACCTTAACTTTATTTTTTTTCCTTTAAAAAGAACTTACATTTTTCTTGATTTTGAAAAATTAAAATGTTGACCTTATTTTTTTAAATTAAGAACTTTTTCAAAAAAATTAAAAATAAAAGTTTTTTCATGAAAAAAACAAAGTTGAATACTATTCTGAAAAAGCCCTAATGTATTCTATGATATTAAGGGGTCGTTTGATAGTTGCTGACTGGGTTAGAGCTGACTGGGTTAGAAGCTGACTGGGTTAGAAATGCTGACTGAGTCCATATCTGACTGAGTTTATGTTGTTTGATTATTTATCTGAATGGTTGTGCTGAATGAAAAAATGACCATATTACCCTTATGTTGTCTCTTGTGCTGGATAAAAAAATTATAAAACCACAAATTATCATATAAAATCCAAATTAAACATACATCAATTAAAATCCAAATACAAAGTGTACTACAAAATCCAAATACAAATTGTCATACATAATAAAAAAAGTACACCATTTAACGTGAACCATTTGAAAATAACTGATTAGCAATCTGGTCACGCAAATTAGTCATATAGTTAACGGCTTCTGAACCCCATTCTATGCCTTCTATGTTTTGACCCTCATTTCCTCCACCACCCACATTATGACTAACCATAGTGTTTTGTTCAAAGTTCGTAAATAATTCATCTTCAATATCGTATTTCCTTATAAAATTATGGACCGCAACACAAGAAATGACTATGTCTCTTTGCACCGGAAAAGGATAAGGAGCCATTTGTTTTAAAATTGGAAATCTCGCCTTCAACACACCATAAGCACGTTCAATGTAATTTCTAAGTTGTGCATGAGCATGATTGAACATTTCTTCCTTAGTCAAAGCTCTGTTTCTTCGAAAATCGGCTAACCAATACCTAGTATTGCGGTAGGGAGCCATAAATCCACGGGTGTTGGTGTATGCGGCATCACAAAGGTAATATTTATCTGTAGATGCATGACAAATTTATCATATAAATAATATAGATAATAAAACATATAGTAAAGTTACAAACCTGGTGGAGGGAATGGAAATCCGGAAGTTGGGTTAAATGCAACTTCTTTCAAAACTTTAGAATCATGTGCTATGCCCTCCCATCCAGCCCATACAAAGGTGAATATCATATCAAAATTACAAATTCCAATTACATTTTGATAACATTCACCTTTTCCTCTTCCCCTATAACGAGTTTGTTGATCAACAGGCACAACTGCATGTACAAGTGTTCCATCTAGTGCACCTATTGCTCCGGGAAATATTTGCATTAGCCGTCTATGTCGTTCTGAGGTATTTGTTGTTGAATTAGACGAGGTTGGTACTATAATTTCTCGTGCAAAACACATCATTGCACGTAAGACCTCATGAAAACATTGATGAATCGTTTGTGTGGAGTGATGAAATCTTTCTTTAACGGCTCGAAAACGTTCATTATGTCCTATAACATGTAAAAACATAGCCATCTTCTCTTCAACGCTTATCGTCCTACTAGATTGCAACCAATTTCTTTGTGTAAAGTGATTGCATAATAGTACAAATGCATCTTGTGAAAGACGTATCATATCGTAACATTGTATAGGACATCCGTGTATCAAATCTTGCGTATACACATATCCCTTGGCTACCTGTTCGCTAGCTCTTATTCTTTTAATTATTCGTTGCCTTTGTCGGACCAACATCAACCAATACCACGAGAATATAAGAAAATATAAAAAGTCACCTTCTTTATCCATGTGTCCTGTTAGATGTCAAATACAAATTACGTTTTAATCAATAACATAACAATCAATAACATACCAATCCATAACATAACAATCCATAACATAACAATCCATAACATAACAAATCGTAACATGTAAATACGAAAAACATAACATTCCATAACATATAAATTCATATAACATAACCGCACCTAAGAAAAACAATCCATAACATAACTAAACCATAACATACTAAAGTCAAACAATGAACCATAACATACTAAAGTCAAACGTAACATGTAAATACTAAAGTCAACCAACTAATCCAAATTTTTTTCCCGCATTTGTTACCCACGACTCACAAGTTGACAAGTTAAGGCGCAACCAAATTTTCCTATTACCAGCACTTTCAGCAAATAACATAAGAGCAGTGGTGTATTTCGGATCATATTCTCCCCACTCCAAGCATGTCAACTTCGCCATACAAGCATCCATCTCCTTGTCAAGATTATTTGCTTCGGTGAATGCTTGTGCAGCCTTGATAATCTCTTTTCCAACTTCTTTCAACTCATCATCAAGTGTGGTTTCTTTAGGACCATTTCGTTTGCCTCCCTTGTTTTTTGTCCGCCCAGATGATTCCTCACTAGTAGGTTGAGGTATTGTTGAGCTTGGGGTATCTGCATGAGGTGCTGGCTCATCCATCTCTGTATCCTCAAAATCATGTGTACTGAAGGTTTCATTGGGATGAGGTAATGTCGAAGATGGCCCCCAACTGTGAACACCGGTCGAGGTTGCCCCATCAAATAGTTGGGTACAAAGTTCAGGGCAAGGGAGGGGTGCATTTCTCAGCTTATCTACATACTTGTTCAACTGTTTGACAAATTTAATAAATATTATTAAAGTAGTAAAAAAATAGTCTACTTTAAAAAATATGTATATATGTACCTTCGCTTCCGCTTCCCATTCTTCATTAGTCATGTTAAAAGAATTCGTTACGGGATTATAAATATTTCCTGTTTTGTTTTTAAGTTTTAACCACACTGCATACTTTGCTTTTAAATAGTCGTATCGGTTTTTCATTTGTTTTTTGTCGACAATAAAATTATGATCTGTTTTCAATTTCTCCGCGACCACAGCCCATGAGCTTGCTTTTAGTCCACTACCCTCCCGGCCATTGCTTGTTAATTCTTGTATACATGCTTCCAAAAAAGTTTTGTCCACCAATTCCGACTTCCAACTAACCCTAATTCTTTTATCTGTCATGTCTATTGTAAAAAGATTAAAAAAAAAAAAAAACTAATCATCCACATAACACACATTTGCAAATAGCTAACACTATTTGTTTGATGTCAATAAGATAAAACATATATTTTTTTGTTTAACCTAAAGATAATACAACTTGAAGACAAGACTTGGGAGATATCATATACACACAGTACATAACTTGAAGACAACATCTCATATATCAGTTTGGTAATGCATATATACCTATGTAACAAATTCTAATCATTGTCTTGAGCATTTTGATGTTACACACATATGCACATAAACATAACATATACACACAGTACACAATTCATTCGATTTAACAGCTATATAAAACAACTATATAAGGGCTGTGATTTCACACATTAGTAAACATGAAGGGGCTGTGATTTAACAACTATATAAAACAACTATATAAGGGGCTATGATTTTTGATGTTACACACATTGCAAACTTTGATTTCACACATTAGTAAACATGATTGGGCTGTGATTTAACAACTATATAAAACAACTATATAAGGGGCTGTGATTTTTGATGTTATACACATTGCAAACTTTGATTTCACACATTAGTAAACATGAAGGTGCTGTGATTTAACAACTATATAAAACAACTATATAAGGGGCTGTGATTTTTGATGTTTCACACATTGCAAACTTTGATTTCAAAATGAAATCATCAATTTGACAGCAAACATGAAGGGTTGTGTGATTTCAGAAAAAAAAAAAAAAAAAAAAAAAAAAAACGAAGAGGAAGAGGAAGAACGAGCGGCAATTTGCATTAGGGAAGCAGGAGCAGGAGAAGAAATTTGTATTAGGGAGCAGCAATTTGTGATTTCAGATCAAATAAAGCAAAAAAAAAACACGCAGTTACCTTGTCGTTGCCGGAGAAGTCGCGCAGTGTCGTCGCCGGAGAAGATGGGCTGCGTCGTCGCCGGAGAAGATGAGGAGGGAGGCGATCAGCACTTGGCGATGGAGAAGAAGAAGACGGCTGATTCTATTGTCTAGGTTATTACCGATAGCGAAGGAGGCGAGTGAGGGCAAATGACAAAAAGAAAACGCGTAGCTTTTCCAGTCCGGAGGTTTTTTTTGGCTTACCGGGTAAGAGTAATGGGCTGACCGAGTAAGCTTTATTTTGTATTTATCAAACATCCGACTGCTGACCGAGTCAGCAGTCAGCACTGACTGGACCCGGTCAGCTTAAATCAAACAGCCCCTAATTCTTCAAACCAAACTAAATTCCATTCATTAATATTTCATTCAATAAATTAAACATTACCCAATACCAAAAACTAAACTCCACTAAGGTTCTAGCTTAGTGAGTTAAGTAGTAACACATAAAACTATTTTTTTTCAACTGTCTGAATTGTTAACTCTCAGAACCATCCAAAAAAACGTGAGCCATGGTTTGGGACTTCTATAATGGTATTAATTTAGAACGTAGCACGTAATTCTCGTAAGTGTGACATATAATATAATATACACATACTTACAAATATGTAACCACAATACATACGAAGTAAAACACATAACTCAAAATCATGTTCAATATTATTGCAAATTAGAACCTCTAACCAAGTAACAAACATCTCTAATTACACTCTGTTTCCATTTACCAAGACATGATCTGCTTCCCATGGGGCTCCCAGTTTAACTGTTGCTTTATCCAACTGGTGGCAATTATAAAATCTCATATTTCGAATGGAGGACATATTGGTTAACCAAGTAGGCAATTCTCGAATTCCAAAATTAAATATGAAAAACCGAGTGAGTGAAGTGAGGTGTTTTATTTCTTTTGGTATTGAAGCCCAATGATTCCAACCAAACAATTCCAATGAGTGAAGGTGGTTGCTTAACTTCTCAATGCCTTGGAGACTTGGGAAAGATAGGAGTTCATTCGAGAAGGGACCAAGTGATAACTTGCTTAAAAAGGAAAAACAGTAAAATGTTTCGTGAGGTAAGTAAGTCAATTTATGGCAATAGACGATTCTCAAACTCTTCAAAGAATTTCCCTCATTGGGTAGATGGGGTAATCTTGAAAGACTACGACAATTGTGGATGTCTAAAGATTCGAGAGATTTGAGGCCTTGTATACTATTAATAGACACAAGGTTATCACAATTGTGTATCTCTAAGGAAACAAGAGGATGGGGATCACATTCATCTAGAAGAATAATCTTTGGGCAAGCCATAATTTGCAACTTCTCAAGAACAGGCGATATCATTGTTGAGCTATTTGGTGTTCCGTCTATCCACTTTTCTAACATTTTCATCCAACCTACTTTAAGTGATCTCAACGATGGAGACAAAGGTGTCATTAATCTGGTAACATTATCGCCCTCATCTGAACCACTTCTTAAGCATGTCAAGTTGTCCATGCTCTGTAACACGAGATCTTGAAGAAGTGGTAGGTATTCAAGGATTGGAAGATATACACAACTTCTACATCCATATAACATAATCTCCACGAGATTTTTAAGCGGTGCCCATTTCCCTTCAATATTTATTGCCATCTTCATTACCCATGGTGGAAAATTATCACCGGAAAAGTTCGCAATTGTTAAGCTTTTCACATTTCCATGGGGTTGCAAGCCTTCCAATACGTCCTGGTTGTTGTGTTTGACACCACGATCCAAACTCCAAACGAATTCAATCTTGTATAAATTTTTCTTTTCGGATAAATTTGCCATAAGAGCATCTTCTTTGCCGTTAATTTCTTCTAGATTTAAAAGTTGGATCTCTCCTCGAAGGTGTTTAAGACGACCTAGCTCTTCAATTTGATACCCCTTTAGTTGATACACATGAAAGAAAGGTAATGTCGTAAGTGAAGTCAATTGTCCCAGCGTGTGGATGTGCAAAAGTTTTGGAAACTCGAAGACTCTTAGGCTTATTAGATTTCCAATTTCTACTGGCAAGTGTAGGAGATAGCAGCCATACAACTTTAGAGTTTGCAAATGGTAAAGTTTACCAATAGATTCTGGAAGAGCTTTGATTTGGGTATTCGATAAATCAAGATACCTAAGATACACCAATTCTCCAATTGAATCGTCTAGCTTCTCTAGTTTACATCCAGAAAATTTTAAGATTCGAAGGGACTTGAAACGTTGAAATGAAATGCTCTTCTCAACTTCACCCTCAAAGAACAATGCATGCAAATTTTTAGTGGACATATAATCTTTTAACACCATGGAGACCTTGTTGGTGAATTCACATTGCTTCTTTAGTTCATTATACACTGCTAGACGCTTCACCTGGGGAATGGATACAATATTATCGCTTGTTGAATGCATCAAACATGCACTTTCATGCTTCGAAAGTGATACTGAAAGATCATGCACCAGATCATGCATACTGAAATAAGTGAGTTCGTGGATACGATAAGTGAAGTAACTATACTGATCTGTAACATCTTGGAACAATGATCTACTAACCAAAACATGGAAAATATCATTTCCAACATCCTCGACCTCCCTTTTTTCATTCTCATCTGCTCGAACCAACCCTAAAGCCATCCAAAGTTGGATAAGTTCGTTCTTGTTCACGACCCTATCCTTCTTAAGAACTGAACAATATGCAAAACATTGTTTTACAACACAATTTGGTAGATCATCAAAGCTCATTTTCAAGATGTTTTGAACTATATGTCCTTCTTCTAGATCCCAAGCCTTGTTATCTTTGAGTGACAACCACTTCCCTTTGTCATTATAATTTCGCAACATGCCTCCTGTTATGTTTACTAATAGCGGCAAACCACGACACTTGCTCACAATAACACGCCCTATCTCCTCCAATTCTGGCAACAATGATTTCTTTGCTATAAACACCCTTCCTTTAAAGATAGACCAACAATCATCATCAGAAAGACCTTGCAAAGCATGGAAATCCTCACTAAAAATCTTAGTTCCAATTTCAAGATTTTGTGTAGTGACAAGAAAGCAACTTCCATTCAGTGAGTTTACATCTAGCATACAAGTCCTAAAATCATCCCAGTGTGCCCTATCTTTATCGCGAACGTCATCCAAGACTACCAAATACCTTTTTGATCCCATCTTCTTTCGAAGATTTGTGATTAAGTCCACCCTTGTTAGTGACTTACATTCATCTCCAGGAAGAGATTCACAAATTTTTGCGAGAAGTGTGTTGACATCAACCTTAACTGATACACATAACCAAACTCTAACATCAAAATGTCTCCAAATTTTTGGATTATGGTAGACCATCTTAGCCAGTGTTGTCTTCCCAATCCCATCTATTCCCACAATGGGAACAATCGTAATTTTTTCCTCTTTTCTTGCTTGGGTTAAAAGTTGTATGATATGTAATTCGTCATTCTTCCTCCCAACAATTTTGAATTTTTGTAGATACCAATCAGTCTCCTCCTGGTAGACACCATCAAGAACAAGGCGAGGGTGTCTATTTTGTAGTCCTAGTTTGTTACCGTGTTCAATCATCTCACAAAATTTGTTGGTAATGTTTTCGATCTTGTGTCCAATTTCTCTACGAGTTGAAAACGTTTTCAAGCTTAGGAGAGATTTAAAGTCTATCATTCTAGTTTGATCCCTTGTTATCACCTCGTTCCTCAGTATTTCATAATGAAGATCATCCAACATATCATCAGCTTCACCAACCAAATGTTTTAGGAGTGTCAGCCATACCATCACACCATGGTTTTGACCTTTTTCATTGTCGATATCGCGTAACTTAGCACAAATAATTTTCAATGTGTGTTCAAGAGTGTCCAACTTCTTCTTGAAACCCCAAGCAAGGGCGATTTCATTTGCAGCTATACACCCCACCTTTTTATGTATACCTTCAGCAGCAACATTAACTAAAGCGTCCACCATTGTTCACTGTTGAGAATGAAAGACAAGAGAGATGATGAGATGGTGGAAGGAGACATGTATTTTGAAAATGATGTTGCTTTTTAATATCTTTAATGAATTTGGCATGACACTATTGTGTTTTAGTTATATTTTAATCAAATATAACCAGAAGTTATACAAATAATAAGAACAATCATATACAAATAATAAGAACAATAGATATTGATCTTATTTGATAGGTTTTAACTTCTTTGTGATAATATATATATGTTTTATGTAAATAATATATTTGTTAATGCTAATTATTTGATACTTTATGCTGAGAGGGCCAAAAACAAGGATACGTGAGTATAATTATAGCAAAGAGTGTAACATTTTATAGAGTTTAACTTCTTTTTTATAATATATATGTTTTTTTTGTAAAATAATATATTTGTTAAATGTTAATTCTGAAATACTTTATGCGAGCCTAAAAAAAAGATATATGGGTATAATTAGAGCATAGTCATCCACACTCTATTTTCACTCGAAAAAAAGTGTAACATAGAGCTTAGAGTGGTTCATCTCCAACTCAATTTAAATTCTCTTTTACATTCTAAAAATAAAGTGTAAAATAGAGTGTTATATTTGAGATTGTATACTTTACACTTCATTTTTAGAGTGTCACCGTTCATTTATCTATTTACAGAGTGTACAAATTTTTATTTACAAATTTATAGTGTTGATGTTCGTTTCTCTAAAAACAAAGTGTAAAAATAAAATCTAAAAATCTAGAAATCTAAAAGCAAATTCTTTTTTTATAAATTCGGACGAAGAGGCGACAATCTATATCTATCTTATATCTATCTCTATCTTATATCTATCTGAAAAAAGTCGGGAAGGAATTGGGTAAGATCATTTAAACTAATAGAAACATAATAATTATATAAATGAAAAAAATATTTGAAATCATTTTCATTGAACTCAATCAAAACATAAATAAATTTAAACTGTAGGGCCAGCCGGAATGAAGTAGGCACAAAATAAGCAATATACCCTATGTAATTTATGTAATCTACTTTAAATAAAATTGGGAACAAAATATTGTTTTTGTCGATCTAATAATTCAAATACTACCAAAGCCAAATTATAATTATTTATATATTATAAAGTCAAACTTATTAGATATATACTAAAGGGGCAGCTAATAAGATTTATAAAATATTTCATATCCAGGTAATAAAGTGTATATAATATTGCATATCAAACCATTAGTATATCAATTGACCATGGATATCCAATATATAATACCATCCAAGGAAAAGTTCAAATCTCAATTGCGTTTCAAGATCCATCTAATAAAATCTATAAAATTATCTTGTATCTAACCTTTGGTTTAGTACTCCACCCATATATTCGATACTTAAGAAACAACAATCAAATTACAATATTGGATAAATTTTATACTGATTGTAAATACAAACATAGAAAGGTAAAAGTAAATTTTAGAGAACATCATATTCAAAGTCGGTATATATATATATATATATATATATATATATATATATATATATATATATATATATATATATATATATATATATATATATATATATATATATATATATATATATATATATATATATAGAAAACAATCAAATAAATTTAGTAATACTCAAACAAAAAATTGTTTTTTTTTTTTTTAAATTGGTAAGCACTATTATATTCTATTATCGAGTTGAACAATTCTCTAAAGAATATCTTAAAAGTCTAAGGACTAAATAGTCCTATAAGGTTTATCTTAGGGGGGCCAAACTATTTTTACGTGCATTAAACTAGTGACAGATGAGTGGAAAATTAATATCGTATTAGTGACAAATCAATGACGGATTAATTTTATCATTGTATTGATAACTTTTTGTTACATAAAAAAAGTTATATTTATGGCCCATTTCTAGTTTTCGGCTTTCCTACTTGCCTAAAAAGTAAAGTCTTGCACACAACATATAGATTCAACTGAATTGGTACAAAGCTACCTAATTACTCATTTCATTTTTTTTTTCTGTATGATTGAAAAGATACAAAACTAAAATAATTAAAATGAAAACGCAATTGTTATCTGGATCAATTTAGAGGGTGTTTGGATAAATGCATTTTTAGCTTAATTAGCTTATTGCTTATTGCTTATTGTGGTGGGAATAAACATTTTTTTAAAATATGTTTGAATTAGTTTATTGCGGTGAGAATAAACAATAAGCAATAAGCATTTAAAGTGTTTGGCAAACAAAACAGCTTATATGAGTAAAATGACTAATAAGCAATAAGCAATAAGCAATAAGCAATAAGTATTACCCCCTTGCTTATTAAAATCAGCTTATTTAGCTTATTCCCACCGCAATAAGCTAATTTTTTAAGCATCCTATCCAAACACTTAAATTAGCTTATTGTGGTGAAAATAAGCAATAAGCAATAAGCTGTCATTTTTTTCCCTATCCAAACACCCTCTTAATACAAAAATTTATCATACTAAAACATAAGGTTAAAAATCAAAGTAATCTTATTAAACATCCACTAGTAAAACACATAAATCAATTCGTTGTCTCCATATAATTTAGTCCAAGTCTATGATGAAGAGTTAACAAGAGAAAGGATAAACAATCAAAATGTCTATAGTTATTCTTAAGCAATTTTTTATAGAAGGGCAAGTGTTAGTGGATCTAATCAATTGAATTTTGATCGAGAATCATACACCACCAGAGCAATTTAGATTACAAAAACAATTGATTGTATACATGCGAGGAAAATAACATGAAGGATATAAGCAATATACATCTAAATCAAAACAATTAGTAAAAGAAAATACCTCTTTGTCTCCTTTTCCCTTTCAGTTTTCTTTGTAAAGAAAAGGACTCAAGATATGAAGGATAAAACTGTGAGTTGTGAAGAAAAAAGAGTACAACTCATAGGGTATATATAAGAGTATCTTACATTGGGAAACAAGCGTGATTCTATGCTTAAGACGCGCAAATCTAAGTATTGTTTAGATTTATCTCTTTTTTTTCAACAACTTGAATCCTTTTTTTTAAGGGAATTGATACTTCCCCTCCCAATTTTGATACATCCACAGAAAACTTACGATTGTGCCTTTTGTTTATATTTGTACTGTAATTATGGTCAATATTAATATAACCCTTTTTTTTATTTAATATTTTGTAATTAATAAATCAAATTTAACCCACCCTCTTATCCCTGTTGGTCTTCCCCCTCAACCCGTAACCTTCTCCCTCACCTTTCGTACACCCACGTCGGAGACCTTCAACCAGGGCCGGCTCAACCAATTTGAGGGCTCTAAGCGAACCAAAAAATTGGGGGCCTTTGACATTACTATATTTAATATTATAAATCATCCTCTTTTATCCGGGTTTGGGACCGACAATATTAAACTAAAAAGTTTACAAATGGTGGAGTTAATTTTTTTTTTCTATGTATATGTTTTTTGTGAATATATTTATGACATAAAGTTAATTTTCTAGCATTTTTAGATGCAAATTCTTTAATGAAATTTTCATAATCAATTTCTTTTATTAAATGTTTTTCAATTTACAAAATAGTTAATCCATTTAATCTTTCTTGTGACAATGTAGATCTTAAATAATTTTTAACAGTTTTAATTTCGAAAAACTTCTTTCTGCAGAGGCAACGGTTACATGAATAGTTAGTATAATTCTATAGGCAACATATGCATTTGGAAAAGAGCTAAACTTTTTAATAAAATTAAGTATATTAATAATTGTATCACGTTCTAAATGTACAATATATCTTAAAAGTTTTAGTTCATGAAATAAATCTAAACCATCAATATCTAAGTTATCATCAAGCTTTAAATATTTTTCAAGATTTAAACAATGTCATTTTAAAGTATTTTCATCAAATGATTTTAATTTTTCTATACTAAATAAAAAACCAAAAATATTTTTGAACTCGTTAAATTGCTCAAATCTACTTTTAAGTGAAGTAATGACTTTATCTACTATATATAAAAAGTAATCAGTTTTAAATAACTGGATATGAGTTTTAATAGTTTCATTAGCAACATTTTCATCATATCATCTATTTCTTTGAATAATACATTTTTCACGAAATTCAGATTTTATGTTCATTTCTAAAGCCAATTCTTTTGCATAATCTAAAGCCTTTTCAAATCCGTTTTCTCTATATTCTTCAAAGAAACACAAAAGTCCATTTAATTGATCTATAGCATCGTCGATACACATATCATTTGATTGCAAACTTTTACTAACAATGTTAATAGCAAACAAAACACCATACCAAATAATCATTCCTAATAAAAATTCATAGTTTTCAAGTTCATATGTTGCTAAACATTTAGCCTCACTTTTAATTTTTGGATCTCCATAATTTTTGGATAATTGTAAAAGTGTGTTTCTTAATTGTGGTGCTTGAAATCTAATTGTTTTTACACTTTCTAGCCTACTTTCCCAACGAGTTTGCGATAATGATTTAAGTGTTAGGTTTGATATATTATCTTGTAATATTTTCCACCTTTGAGTTGATGAAGCAAATATCGAATATATACATTGTATAACTCCAAAAAATTCACTAGCTTTATCACACGAATTAGCCATATCACAAATTACTAAATTTAAACTATGACAACCACAAGGAGTGTAGAATGCTTTAGGGTTAATATCTAATAATCGTTTCTGTACACCTGGATGTTATCCTTTCATATTTGATCCATTTTCATAACCTTGACCCCTAACATCATTTATATCTAGTCCTATATTTTTAATTTCATCAACTATAACATCATATAAGCCTTTATCGGTTGTATTATCTACAATTAAAAATACTAGAAAGTACTCCTTAACTTCAATTGGAGTTGTTTGAGCAATTTAACGAGTTCAAAAAGAGGCTAAATATAAAAAGTAATCAGTTTTAAATAATTGAATATGAGTTTTAATAGTTTCATTAGCAACATTTTCATCATATTGTCTATTTCTTTGAATGATACGTTTTTCACGAAATTCAGATTTTATGTTCATTTCTAAAGCCAATTCTTTTACATAATCTAAAGCCTTTTCAAATCCGTTTTCTCTATATTCTTCAAAGAAACACAAAAGTCCATTTAATTGATCTATAGCATCATCGATACACATATCATTTGATTGCAAACTTTTACTAACAATGTTAATAGCAAACAAAACACCATACCAAATAATCATTCCTAATAAAAATTCATAGTTTTCAAGTTCATATGTTGCTAAACATTTAGCCTCACTTTTAATTTTTGGATCTCCACAATTTTTGGATAATTGTAAAAGTGCGTTTCTTAATTGTGGTGCTTGAAATCTAATTGCTTTTACACTTTCTAGCCTACTTTCCCAACGAGTTTGCGATAATGATTTAAGTGTTAGGTTTGATATATTATCTTGTAATATTTTCCACCTTTGAGTTGATGAAGCAAATATCGAATATATACGTTGTATAACTCCAAAAAATTCACTAGCTTTATCACACAAATTAGCCATATCACAAATTACTAAATTTAAACTATGACAACCACAAGGAGTGTAGAATGCTTTAGGGTTAATATCTAACAATCGTTTCTATACACCTGGATGTTTTCCTTTCATATTTGATCCATTTTCATAACCTTGACCCCTAACATCATTTATATCTAGTCCTATATTTTTAATTTCATCAACTATAACATCATATAAGCCTTTATCGGTTTTATTATCTACAATTAAAAATACTAGAAAGTACTCCTTAACTTCAATTGGAGTTGTTGAATGATCTAAACACCGTAAGATAATTGACATTTGTTCTTTGTGACTTGTATCGGGAGTACAATCAAGTATTATTGAAAAGTATTTAGCCTCTTTTATTTGTTTTTAATAATTTTACTTTTAACTTCTTCTCCTAATAAATTAATAAGTTCATTTTGCATATTGCGTCCAAGATAATGGTTATGAATTTCTTTGTCATTAATTCTCCTAATATGTTCTTGCATAATAAGATCAAATTCTGCAATCATTCTAATTATAGTTAAAAAATCACCATTATTTTCTTCATAAATCTTTTCATTTGTTCCACGAAATGCTAAATTATTTTTTCCTAAAGTTTTTACTACAACAATGATTCTTATTAAAACATTTTTTCGATGTTCTTTTTCTTTATTTATTTTCTCTTGGATTTGTTTGTCAATTGTTTGATTATTTGCTAATCTAGTTTCTAAGTCAATCCATGACCTCATATTAAGAATGTGTTCGTTACTTATTTCGTGTCTTTTTAGTATACTAGAAATATTGTTTCAATAATTATTACATTTATGTGCTAATGAACACGTAGATGTATTCATATTAAATAATTTACAACAAAAACAAAAAACTCTATCTACATCTATAGAATAAACCAACCATGTTCGTTCATATTTTTCTCCATTTGATATTTTTTGCATATAAAGAGAGGTAGTAAAACTTCTTAAATGTTGATCTTTTGGAAATTTAAAATCATAAATCTTAATAGGATCTTTTTCTATGATTAAATCTCTTAAATTAGTACTAATATTATTCCATCTACTTGGATCATATATGTTTAAAGGCATGTTATCTTTTTTAATACCAGTTTGTTCGTTATCATTTTCAATATTAGTTTATTCGTTATCATTTTCACTATTAGTTTGTTTGTTATCAATATCAATATTAATTTGTTCATTATCACTTTCACTATTAGTTTGGTCGTTACTTTCACTATTAGTTTGTTCGTTATCAATATCAATATTAGTTTGTTCATTATCATTCTTGATATTAGTTTGTTCATGATCATTATTATCAACATTAGTTTGTTCATGTTTATTATCAAAATTAGTTTGTTCTTGTTCATTATTAACATTTTTGTTTGATGTTAAAATTTTTAAAAATGATCCTTTTTGTGATTCAATAAAAGCTTCTTGTTGCATTTTCCTTTTCCTTTTTAAAACCCCAGATTCGTATTTTCTCTTTGACATTATTATTAAGTATTTTTATTAATAATAACAATGAACAATCACCAAGACAACTACTATAAGTATAGAAGATATGGATTAGAAGTATACCACCCCTGAGATAATGAAAATCTCAAATCTGGAAAACTGAAAACTCAAATTCGTTCCAAGTTCCAACCTGATTCACTGATTGTATATTTTGTAATCTGTTGTAATCAATGAACAATTCAATAAAAAATTAGATAACCAAACAAATAAGAAACTGAAATCTGAAAAATATTAACTAATAAGTAATAACTACTAACCCGGACCAGCTTTAGTTATCAACATGATCCATTAGCTAATGATTTGTTATCAACATGTTTATTTAACTCTTCTCATAATTAAAAAATGAAAAATAACTTATAATACAAACTAAAATAACTTATAATACATCTACACTGAATGTAATATATCTCAAAGCTAGTCATTAAATTAAATAAACATCATAAAGTATACTATATGATTATTACGTACTTAGTTGAATTTTAAATGTGAAAACATTATATTATGCTACATTTGTCTCATTCTTGCGTATGGTTTGAAACTTTGGATCTTGTTTTCGGATCTCAAATGTAAGTAAAAAGCAAATATAAGGGACGAAAAGGTAATTTACTTAATTTTTATTATACAATGTACAATAAGCATCACTAGTTGTGCCAACTTATAACATATTAACATGAACAATGCTTATTGTAATGTACATGTATCTCCTGCTTGAAATAATTTTCTTATTTTCTCATCATCTATGATACAGAATAGATGGATTAATATCTATCATATGACATGAAAAAATAATTTTCTCTCATCATCTAAACTAAACAAACTACAAGTCTACACTCTACAGTCTACAATAAAAATTAAAATCAAGATCATATTACTATTTATGGAGATTGGAGACGGCAGGCTTCAATGGAGAAGGAAGAAACTGTATGCAGTGTTGTGCAACAGTGGAGAACTAGAAGGAAGAAACTATATCATGTGCAGTTGTGTGGCACAATTTGTGCTGTGAATCGAAACTCAGAAGTCAGAAGAAGAAGAAGATTGAGAAGAGCAGGGCAAGGGCAGCAGGCGAAGGAAGAAGTTGTATCATATGTTGTATGCAGTGGAAGAAGAAACGTTAGTTTTCTTAGCTGTTTAGAGAGCCTTAGCCGGATTAGGGATATAATACATTATACATTGACTTCTTGTTTTGTGGGGCCCTCTTGATGTGGGGGCCCTAAGCCCTAACTTTGATTTAGTAAGCATTAAGTCGGTCCTGCCTTCAACAACCCACACTGCCGGCGGAAACCGCTCCTTCTGTAAGTATCAAAATCAAAACCACCTTTCAAAATAAGATTTTCTGGGCCATGTGTTTTCAAGATTCGATTTGCAGAAGAGTTCAAGATTTAATTGGTTCAAGGGATTTTTGAGGTTTCATCGTCAGTGACGAGTAAAGATTCCGAACTAGTGTTTTCTATCGGCTGGTGTGGGAGGCTTTCTTGAAGACGAGGGAGGGGCAGTAGTGGAATGGTTTGGGGTGAGTTTTGTCTCCAAATGAAATCAATTGGAGATGGGTGTTTCTCTTAATGTTCGGGCGATGCTTGTATTTTTATTGGGAGAAGACGGGAAGGTTTCTTGAGGATGACAAAAGAGGAGGGCAAAGAGTTAGAAGATGGCACATGTGTTACAATTGCAGGTCTCCGACTTGGGTGTTCATGAAATGTAAGGAAAAGGTATGGAGGGGAGGGGAAGACCAACTGAGCTAAAGGCGGTGATGGATTAATTGAATTTTTATTTATGGGGAAAATATTAATCCAGCCAAATATATTAATTACATATCTAAAATTAGCAAAAAAACACATTAGTCAAAACTAGCCCACAAAATAGTAGATAGGTTAGGGTTGACTACGGTCAACCTTCAAAAACTACTATTTCGTCGCAATGGACTACTCTTTCGTGGTCCGTCTACTGTTTTGTGGCCCATTGGCCCACAATATATTTAATGTCTTATTTTTTAGTTTAGGTTACTTTTTCCTCATTTTTCTTCAATTGTCTACTATTTTCTCTCAATATAGCACACAACGAACAACGAGATACGTCCATTTTTAATCAAAATTTTATTGTATTGTTGATTATGAGTAGTTTTTGAATATAGGGATAACTGTTTTTTTGAAAAAAAAAAAAACCGTAGGTTTCTTACGAAACCTTCGGTGTACAAGTACACAATACACAAAATTGTAGCTTTTTAACCCAAAATCGTAGACTTCAACCCAAAACCAGAGTTTTCATTAAAAAAAACATAGATTTTACCCAAAATCGTAAGCTACGGTTTGGAAAACCGTATTTTATAGAGAGAAAATTGTAGGTTTTAAAAGAACATACGGTTTTATATCTTCAAAATGAAATTTTTTTTATACTAAACACGAAACAATAAATGAAGTAGCGAAACAGTAGACGATTCTAAAAACCTACGGGATAATTACTTTCTTAATTTGGCTAGATTAGTTTATCCCTTTATTTGTTACAAATGAATTAAAGCACATACACCATAATTATATTCTAACTATAAATAAGGGTATTATTGTCAATATCTTTTAAGAATAAGTAATTAATAAAATAAAACAGTGGAAATAGCAGCTTCCATTTTTTAATGTTTTGTCATTTGTGTTGGGTTGCATCCATTTCTTGCCTTTTTTTAAGAAGCTTAGATTTTCTACTTTCTTAGAGATTAATCCAAAAAGATGGGTTTAGAGTTTTTTTTATGGGTTTACAAAACATGCACAAAAAACAAGTTTAACCCAAGTTCACTTCTCTCATCTCTCAACTTGGTATCAATTTATCGTTCCCATTTTCTTTATTGTTTTTCATGGCTACAAATGTAAATTTATCTCTCTAACCTTACATGATAATAGTAATTAGTTAGACCAAGTTCATCATATATTGCATAAGAGAAAGAAGGAAACTAACTGTTGACATCAAACAACCTAGGCTAATGGTGTTCCCATGATTCTTAATAAATGCATATTATGATGTATAGGTGTAACAAAATTCTTTATTAGATCAGTTGATTTAATATTGTGTTTTTTTTTTTGAAAACAAAGAATCATAGTATGGTATCAATTATCCATGAATCAGTTGCCTATAGAATTACAGATTACTAAATTTAGAAACTAAAATTCATTTAACACATTTTTCTCAGTTACTTGTGTATCTTTTAATCTGTTAATTAACAAAATAATTTCTTTCACTTGTAGAAGGCAAACCTTTCAACTAGCTAAGGGGATTTTTCAACTACATCTTTTAGAGATTGCAATTGTTAAAGATTTTAAAAATTGCATCTGTTTGACTATCCATATATTAGTCATATGATTTTCTTACAATGTTTTTATTTACTTTTTGGAATATACTTACCATGTAGATCTGTTTTTCTAACAGTTAATTATGATGATTATATTTACCTTTTTGCAATTATGTATATTTGATGTCTTAAATTTCTTATAATTCGGATAACTACTTTGTCATGTGTACAACATGATGACATGGAATATTCTACTATTCAAGATTAATGAGAAAGTAGCTATTACTAATAGTTACACATGTATATGTGCCAATGTCTACATACACACATACACACATTGTCATAACTAGCAAATATAGGGTTGAGATGGTGATACATGTACCAAAACTTCCTCTATGTAACCTTGCAACATCAAATTAGTGAAATTCAAACTACAATGTTATTTGAATACATACGTGCATACATTGAGAATCAAGTTGAAATAGTCGCATACAAGCCCAAAACTTGATCCAAGAGCTAAGCCTAAACAATTTTGGGTCTGGATCCAAGAACTCTCGGCCCAACACCCTATTGGACCAAAAACTCTTCCTTGGGTCTTATTGGGACGAAAACTTTTCTTTGGGCCTTATTGGGCCGAAAACCCTTTTGTTGAGCCCAATAAACCCAAAAAGCCCATACATACTCCAAAAACAATACCCTTCTATCTTTGGGCTTTAATGGATCGAAAACCTCTTAATGGGCCAAACCAAAACCCTCCCCCCCACCCACACACACCCTTATAAAATCATTTCACCCACTTTGCTCTCATGAAATTTCCTCTCATCTCTTCTCTCAAAAATTTCGAGTATCATCACCACAAAATCGGTCATAGGCATTTTGGTAAGTTCCTTGTGAAACTCAAAGTGTTTTTACACATGTTTGTGTTAGGATCATCCCATTTACACACTCATTTTTGTGTGTATGATCCTTAGAGCACTTGAGATTTCGTGAATCTCTTCAAGCTACACAAGACTAGACTCAACAAATTCTTTCTTTTTCTTCTTACCACACAAAATCAAGGTGAGCTTCATACCCCTATTTTTCTAGTTTTCATGCTTTTAAGGGATGAATACAAGTCTAAACATGGTTATCCCATGGATATTTGCTAGTCTCATCTTTATTATCTTTATGTGAAATAATATTTGCATATGATGTGATTAACACTATTTTATATACGCAAAAATTGTGTCATATAAGTTGATGTACAAAAGAAAACTCATTATATGATACAAGTACCAACAAGAAAATATGAGTTGTAAAAGCTACAAGCCTTGGGTAAATCTTTTGCTAAAAATAGCTTTTTCTAGAAAAAAGGGTCATATTTTAGGCATCACTATTTTGGTGGGTTAAAACCCAAGAACATTATGCTTTAACAACATATATTATTACTAGACAAGATTTCAAATTTATTATTTATATAAAGTTTATATAAATAGTTTTACACAAAAACATACAAGACAAATTATTGATAATATAATTGGTGTGACATAAAACTCGTGTCATAATATTTCAAATAATGCAAGTACTTTATTATACAAGAAAAAGGGAGTCGTAGTTCGCATAAATCCGTTAATGCTCTAGTCAGATGTTCCTTCACCGTACCTGTAACGCCCCGATTCTCATTTATCGATTTTATAAGAATTTTCTTGTTTTAAAGGTCTAACCGATGAGTTGGTGCGACAACCCAAAGTTATTCCGTTACATTACCCCGTTATCGTTAATGGAATATTCCACTGTATAAAAGTTTCGTTAATTAGAGGTCGCCTATTAAATAAATAGTTCATTTATTTATGTCGTTAAGTCGTGATATGAGAAATAAAAACTCATAATACACATTTCCATTTAATTGGAAAAGTTAGTTTTTATTATTATGACCACTAAATCGGGTACGACCAAAAGCCCCGTTAAACGTCAGTATCGGGTAGAATATCACTGAGCTCCAACTCCCACCCATATATAAGGGGGAGTAAACTCCATTTGAGCCTTTTCCACCCTCTCTCTCTAGACTCGTTTTTGACCCGAATCCGCAACCAAACGCTTCCAAATCGTAAGTTGTAACGCCCGGGTTTCAGGGCTAAGCATTTTTGTCAATGTAATAGTCTAGGTCAACTCTTGTAACTCTTTTTGAAGTAATAAAGATGAAATATTTGAGTATTATGTGAATTATGTGTGTTTATGTGTTTATTATTTAATTATAAGTGTATAATTAATAAATAATAAAAATAAGCGTCAAAATTAAAGTGTGAGATAAGCCCGATATCTCTACATAAATTTGTAGACTATGTCTCAAGGTTTCCGTACATATAAAGAATACCGAAATCCGAGTTATAACGAAGAAGTTATGGCCCGTCGAAGTTTTACGGCAAAACCGGCACGACACCGGGAAGCGTAAATAGTGAATTTACAATAGAGTGAGATTTAGCCTTAGCAATCTAAACAAAAGTTGTAGAATATGTTGAACTAAGAACTTCGGTAAAAAGAACGCCCAAATCTGACTTCGTATGAGGAAGTTATGATTTTTCTAAGATTCGGCTTAGCAGTGCACGACCCGAAACTCGAATTTTAGTTCGAGTGGTTTTTGGCTTACGCGACCTAAATGAGAGTTGAAGATCTCATTAATAGGAACTCAACGGCAAAAAGATGGACGAAAACGGAGTTCGTATGAAGGAGTTACGAATTCTTCGCGGTCATTTAACAGTCTAAAGGCCTCCTACTGTTAAATTTGAGATCGGTCGAGAATTAGCCGACGGAGTCTAAATGAAAGTTGTAGATCTTGATTTTACCTACGCGTGGATATAAAGAACGTCGAAAACGGAGCTCGTATGCGAGAGTTATGATTTTTCTAAGTTCGAAGGCTGACACGCGATAGGGGGTGACGTGGCACCACCAGAATTGGACACGTGGCACCACCAGAAGGCCACCACATGGACCAACTCGGCGAGTAGGTCCCCCCTACTCGACGAGTAGACCAGTCAGCACCCCTATAAATAGAGGTGCCGGGCATTCACTTCTCTTCACACCTCTCCAACATTCTTTCTCTCTCTAAACTCTCTCTCTAAGCCTCCTTAAGCCCCCTAAAGCCTAGGTAAACCCCCTAGCACCCGAAGGAAGCCCCGAGGCTCCCGGATTTTCGAGAAAAGAGCCTTTCGGCTCGGGAACACTGCTCCAGCGAAGCCCGGTTTTCGAGAAAACCCGCTGTAAGTGAGCTATACCTACCCTAACTTTAGTTTAGCTTATGTTTTAATATAGTAACGTTATTAGGAACTTATAATAAGTACTTGGGCTATTATTATGAGTATTATTAACGCTTAATAATACTCGGACTAATTAATTTGTCGCGGTTATCGTTAAACTAAACCCTAGTGGTACCGATACTAGGTTTTATCGAAGGAATATCGTTTTGAGAGTATCGAAGCGCCGTCCGAGTGCTGAGTCACCACCTTTCAGGTGAGTGCATAGTTACTTTCAGCTTACACATAGATGTGAAGTATTTTATATAAATTACGTGCTATGTGTGCATATTATCTGAATACTTGCTATCTATGCTGGATGAACATTGTTATACATGTTTTCAATGATTTAAACTGTATATGTATTTTATATCTACGAAAATGTTGGGGTAAAACATGGGTAGATGTAATAGCTGATGTGTGATAAAATGATGAGAGGCCTCGATGTTGATGTTGTTGTTTCTGTCATCTAGCGGAGTATGGATGACGACCACGGACTCTTCTAGACAGTCCAGTGGAACACTAGCAGGCTCGCAACCTGTAGGTGTTTGTGAACGACGTGTTCACCGGTGTACTCCATCCCCCACATGGTTGCCTTTAGGACATTTATTGCTGAGGAATCCCCTTAGCAGTAGTGTCCGTCCCGATGATGATCCTTAGGCTAGGTCCCTTATGATAGGTGTTTAGGGACGTAAAGTGAGGATAACGGGAACGGGTAATTGGGTTATTGTTGATTGATGAAATTAATAAACTTATTTATTGTGGGTTGAAAACCCTATGTGCTCACCAGGCTCCCAAGCCTGACCCACTCAGTTTTATGTATTACAGGTAGTGGCGCATGAGCATAGATATGATGTTTTGGACGAGGGATTACGGATATAGGCCTGTAGATATGAAATAATGTAGTAAGGCTTATATTGTACTGTTTATGCTTTTGATCTGTACGAACATGACATCCCGAGTCTTTTAATGAAATACATTTCTATGGAAATGCTTTTGATAAATCTTTATCATATTTTGTTTTGGGACAAATTCCGCAACACTTTCATTTAAAATGTAACTCTGATTTTTAAACAAAGCATAAACAAACCGGTCTTTTCTGGCCGTGATTTTGGGGATGTCACATAAGTCCACTTACCCTAGCTTGTTTTAAACATTATGACTCGTGATTATAGCTTAAAATTCGACCATTTAAGCTATTGAAAAGGAGTTCACGGCCTAAGATCCTCCTTAGGCCGTAAACACCTTAATTGAGGCCAAAAAGACCCAAACTTGTCCCAAAAAGCTTGGAAATAAATTGAGGAATTAGCCTATGAGTGTTTGCTCATTTAAAACAATCAATTTAGGGCATAAAAGAGAGTTTACGGCCCAAGCACATGCTTAGGCTGTAAACACCTCTAAACCTTGTCAAAATGCCCCAAACACACTCCCAAACCACCCTTAGGCTTAATACATGAATTAGGGGCTTGCTATTTCGGGTTTAGATCATTCAAACACAAAGATTTACGGGGTTAAAAGGAGTTTATGGCCCAGACATGTGTCAAGGCTGTAAACAACCTCAATCATGCCAAAATGTTGGTTTTTGTTCCCCAAATGGCTTTAGACTATTACTATAAAATGCTAGGAAGGTATTAAGGGCTTAAAACTTCACTTAACTCAAGGAATAAGAGTTCACGGACGTGAACTCCCTTAGGGTTGGTTCATGGGCTGTAAACTCCATAATGGTGCCCTTAAAGACCCTAAACTCATTCATACCATTTAGATTTGGAACTAGAAAAATCCCACGAACAAGATTGAGCCCTTAAAACACCCTAGAACCTCTCACCATGAGTTTACGGCCGTAAACTCATGGGGAGTTGTCCCTGGGCCGTAAACTAAGTGTAGAGAGTTTACTCTCGGAGAGTAAACTCCATTTCCTAAGCCATACAAACCCTTAGATGTTACCCGGGACACCCCAAACACTTAACCAAAGTGTTTTCCGTTCCTTAGAGTGGGTATACTTGTTTAATTGGTATATAATATACTAATTGTATGTGAACATATGTTATCATATGTTAAATAGGTCTCTAAGTGTGTCCAAGTCCTTACTTGACACCGAGCGCTCAACCGGCACCTTCGTCGGATCCACTAACACCAGGTGAGTTCATACCCCTGAATGAACCTTTTAATGTTTTTACATGTTTTATAGGGGGGGGGGGGGAATACAAGTTAAACATGTCAGTTATCATATCAATCGCATGTGATTGATAACCCGCATGCACAAGATTTTACCACACTGTACACTGTTTTACCGAGTAGGATACTATGATGGTTTCAAAAAGGTTTTCATTTGTTTCAAAACTCTTACTTATATTGTTTTATCTAAATTCATTTTAAACTGGTTTATAAAGGTTCCAAGGATTAATAAAGTTTTTCAAACTTATTTTACCAAAGAATACCAAATGTGATTTTCCCTGAGTATAAAGGTTTTTCCAAGGTTTTCATCGAAGTTCCCTTTTACGACGTATACTTTTACCTGTTTGTTACTGCTGCTGCTTCGCTTTACTTATTTAAAACTCCTACTTGATAACGCATTTCCTTCCTGATACGCTTATACCGGTTATTGTCTCTATATCGCTTATACTTGTAGCCACTTATACTTGATAGACGCTTTTACTTCACAAGTTGTCACTTCCACTTCGTGATACACTTATACTTGGTACACTTATACTTCACGATTCGATTATCCCACACTGTACGCTTATACTTCACGACTCGGTTATTCCACTGTACGCTTATACTTCACAAGTCGGTTATTCGACACTGTACACTTATACTTCACGATATGATTCCACTTGATACACACTCAAGCGTAGTTAGATGTATGTATGTGCTTGTATAGATGCATATAAATAATGATTGAAGGACTTAGGAAGGCTTGTCTACCCTATTTCCTTTTCTTCGTTGAGATGTGGTCTGGTGGGATCGGACGTCCATCTGAAGGTCGTTTGATTCATTAGTTATATATTATGTACACAAGCATAGACATATGGGTTTACTTTAGTCAGTTCAGTTATGAGTCTCTACCTCTAGTTCAGCACTTACATTAGAAACACACTACCCACTATTTGGAAGTCTCTACCCACTATTTGGGGGTGCATCTTCAGGACATGACCTTCTCCATCATCTAGTTGGTAACCAGAGTCTCCTGTAGGGAGAGCGGGCATTGTGTGTATAGAGCTATACGGGATTGACACCCCCGCACCCTGAATGCTAGCTACAGTCCACGGCCTACCAAGCCAAGGGGTGACAATGTCATATTTATAGACGCTCGTAGGGTATCTGGAACTCTAGTAAGTATGGTTACGAGTATCCCAGGTTGCCTTATACTTCATGGCCTTAAGGTAACGGTATTTCACCGGCAATTTACACTGTATGCTGGTAACTCATTTTCAGAGTTACACTGTTTTGACCTTGCAAGATGTATCTTTCATTTGATACTGTCTGCGGTCTGTATTCTCTGTTTTGACCTTACTAGACGTATCATTCAGTTGATATTGTCTGTGGTATGTGCTCACTGTATTAGACCTTACTAGTTGTACCTTTCATTTGGTACCGTCTGGGGTCTCTGTCTCTTTCTGTTAGACTGAGCCAGGCGTGTCGTTCATTCGATACTCTCCTGGAGTCTATGATTCCTTTGCCTTAGTCAGCAGTCCTCACTGCTGATGTATATGTTATTTCCCTGAATTCTTCTGCTTCCTTAATAATCAAATTCTGTATTTTGATAATGATAGCGATTGAGGGAAAACTACTTTTCACCACATAACTCTGACCAGTCTTGGTAGAAGACTGCATTTAAAATAGAAAATATAGGATTTTCTAGAAAGGACACTATTTCACTGTATACTTGAAATTTACTACTTTTATTAAAGTTATTTGAATAAAAATATTCACTAAATGCTTATGAACTCACCAACATTTGTAAAACTGTTGATACTCACTTTTCAAATAACTTGTATTCTCAGGTTAGCATTAGACAGGTACATCCCAGGAGCTGTTGATGAAGATAGCTTAGTACCACGCTGTATTTATTCCATTACTTGTATTTCTTTGATACGTTGTAACGTAAACCACGTAAAACTATTACTATTAATGCAATGTTTTGTTGTACTTTGATTACTATAGTGCATGTGTTATGATACTTGACATGACGTCATCCACCCCAGAACGTTTCCGCCGTTCCGGTTTTGGGGTGTGACAGATTGGTATCAGAGCATTGTTTATAGTGAGCTAAGTATATCAATTCATAAAAGATATACAACCTATAAACGCAAAGGGATGAAACACTCTGACCAAGAATTATACTTAAAAATATAACCATATTTTACCAAAGTATAAGATCATCCAGAATCTAAACACCCGAACACAAGTATCACAAGAAGAACAATAATAAAAGTCTTCGGATGTTGAGCATTACCGTCAAACCTGGGCAGTTATGTAACCGTAAGCTGGAATAAATGTAACCTGATCAACTACATTTATTCGAGATGCGATGAACGTGTGCTTGGGAGTGATAGTGGTGTTGCAACAGGTCTGAAACTTACCAACTAGGAATGCTAGAGCCAAACATAAAGTCAAAATACTATAGGAGTATTTTGGAGCACTAAAAGATTCACACTAATCCCAGAACCACATTCAGAAGATAAGAACCAAACAAGAAATTAAAATACCATAGGGGTATCTTAGGATACCTAGATAACCTTGTGTGAAGAACTAAAAATATCCTTATTGATATACCTACAATTATAGAGAGTATACTTCCAAGGTTATATATAATAAGGATCCCATAGGCTAAGAATGTGTGGTTTCTCCCTATTTCCTTTTCCTTGTTTGGATTTGGATCTAGAGTAGTATCACATATTCGAAGGCATATCGGATCTAAGCTATATATGATTTGTATACCCTGTGTAATCGTAGCAGGACTCGATATGGATCATCTAGTGAAATGTTAATAATCTCTTAGGATTCTTTAGACATTTCCATTCTCGCACGAACCCTATAGATAACCCTATCCACTTCAGTGCTTTACAGAAGAGTTGATTCAGACCCAGAGGAGATTCATTGAGAAGATTTCCTGTTCGGAAATAAGTGAACTTGGTTGAGACTATTGACTTCACCAAGTGCCTATATCTTTTAGGGACACCGGTGAGGAATTCGCCTAAGCTTCCGAGATTTCCAGTCATCCATCATGAAGTGATGACACTTAGAGTCGGATTCGGAAGCAAGGTGGAGTAGAGATTCAGTATGTCCATACGAGAAGAGAACCCTAGGTAAATAGCCGAAGGAAACCAACGCCGATACCAGACAAAGATACGAGGCAGACAGAGGGAGCCAGTACATGGAACCTGAGAATTGTCTTTTCCTCATGTTCGTCACGCTAATACACCCTTAAAATAATACAATTTAGTGAGTTAGTGGATACACTACTCACGCTATGTGTTAGGTAAATCGTCGTTTTCCCGTTGCCAGTCACACGATTAGAGCGGATCCCCGCACCTCTATTGAGAGTATTCAGCCATAAGCCTTCATGAGCCTCTCTTTCCGCGGCTTCGTTCCGAACTGTTCACAAATCTTTTCGGGCCGGAGAGTGAAACCTTTCCCAGTATAAAGGTAACGTAGTAGGAATGACTCACATCTTATGGACTTTTTTTGATACTCATATCCCTACCTTGCACACCAGGACTACATCATAGGGATGTAGGTCGACACTCAGACAACCAACGTCCCAGGCACGGGAAAGTTTATGCCTAATACAGTCAGGACATATATGTCCAGGGCTAGCCATCGTCTCTCATTATCTTGTATTCCTTTCCATGTAGGAAAAACCATGCCACCGAAGAAGCGCAACCAGTCCACAAGCAAGAAACCTAATCTCTTATTCGATGAAGCTACGTTCCAAGCTGCAGTCTCGGCAGCCGTATCAGCTATCATGGCTCACCTGAATGCTAACAACGCCAATGTTAGTAAGAGCCCTATCGGAAATTTCGATCCTAGCAATTGACAGCAGCAACCAACACCTTCATACCCAGCCACCCAAGAACCACACTCACATCCACTGAAGAGAAAGATCAAGATCGAGGAGGGAAGTACCTCAGCTCAAGGACCTTCTGAAGAGCAACGAGCTGAGATGGTCAAATTCCCTGCCAACCCTTCCATCCCTACACCTAGGAGACCATACTTAGGAAACCTTCCCCATTGCAGCAAGTGCAGCTACCATCATCATGGTGTCTGCTGGGAGCTCTATTGTGCTAGGTGCCACATGTTGGGGCATACTGCTCGCATCTGCAGAACCCCGGTTGAGTTCATTTCATCAACCACCAATGTGGTGACCCGTACAGTTTGCCACCTAGGTGGTGAAATGGGACGCTTCAAGAAGGAGTACCCAACCGAAGGGAAAGACAAATACACAGGAGGAGTCTAACTCTAATGCTTAGGGAGAAGCATCAAGGAACCTGGTAGATTTTGGTACGTCTCACAATCCCAGATAACTCACGCAAAACATTAAAAGGCTAATTCAATGTAAATACTTCCCCATTAAGGCGAAAGTCGCAGCACTGTTTTAAAATTTAAAATTTTATCAGGTAAAACTATAATGGCTAAACATATACGTTACGGCCATGTATAGTTAAGATGGAAAGACCTAGAGTGAGTGAAGGCTGCCTCATTTCCTGTTCCTCATTTGGTTGTGGATTTAGGGCGAAGTCGCTCAGTCAACAGTCCTCCCCACCTTAATTATACATGACTAGTATATGTTAGGCGATTATAGAAATGCCTTGTGAAAATCCATTCATGAAAAAGGTACTCTATTCAGAACACTTAGGACTCTCCATAGTTCCGCGTCGATTCGATCGGTCCAAGTATCCACGGCAGTGATACGCAGGACGAAACCCAAGACGCCTAGAACTTGTGCGCCTGTTCGGCGCATGACTCTATCGACCCTCACTTTATATCATATCGGAGTGTGCCAACTTCGACGACTCTATCGATCATGGTTTGACTTCATTTAGCCATGTGTAAATCCTTAGTGCTGTGTAAAAAGAACTTTCTCCATAGCCCTTTCGGCAAATAAAGGTTCTTCCGAACCTAAACATAATACATATAAACAAACCTAATGCGATCCGTCAGTCGTCCTTCTATTTCAAACCTTCTGAAGTACCCAGGAGAGGGGTACCGCACGCTGTTAACCAACCCCCCATAGGCAGATGGAAACCGAAGCGAAAGACACTGTGAGATACTCCAGAAGACGATAACCATCCGAAGCATACTTCGTAGATTCCCCAGAAAGACCCTTCACACCTCGCACATCAGGTTCGTGAACCTAGAGGATAGAACTCATGGGACTGACCACAATAACCTAGTATATGCATAAAGGTGGTATATAGTTGAGATCAAAAAGACTTAAGATGTGTGCTTCCTCCCTACTCCATGTTCCTCGTTGGGTTGTGGGTCTGGGGTGGAGTCGCATAACTAAACGTCCTGTCGATCTCAATTATATACGGCTTGCATACACCGAGTATTAGTGGTTAAGTCGAGTATGAGCTTTACCAAGAACCTCATAGTAAAGCCCTTCATCCTATTCCATAAAATAGGAGTTGGAGTCAAGAGAACCACTGTGGGTTGAGCTACTATAATGACCACAAATCCGAAGTTGTTGTCATTCCGCTTGAGCCAACCTAGTGACTAACATCCTCGGTTGATAAAGAAACCTGAGTTGTAAGAGTCAAGACCGTTGACTGCGACCATCCATTTACACTCAAATCCCCGATTTAAGTATCGCAACGGATGTCCCAGAAATCCGAAAGTTGCGATGAGTTAAACTCTGAGAAGAATGGATGAGCAGATTAAAGTTCTGAGAAATGAAATCCTATACTCACTAGATCCGACCTAGACCGAGAAAACTCAGAACCTTTGGAAGAGTAGTTGCTGAAGATGTACGCACTACCCAGGCACTTCGTCCACCCTGTTACAGACAAGTAGTGCCTAGAACCCTTCGCCCCCTCGCATGGAGGAAGTCGCCGTCGCCATGTAGACGATAGACTGCATTCTCCGAAGTGAACACTAGAATACCGAGAACCACATGATAACCTTTGCAGCTAAGAATACTTGATCAAGTGCGAAAGTAGTGGTGTCAAGCCTCATGACCCAGATCCCGAAGAGATTATAGACTTGACACCAGCCTTGGTGTTAGTCGAGGGGTTATGCAAGAGCATGTGCTTTCCGCGCTAAAATAAACCAAAGTATTAGAGATTCATTGGACTATTAGGTGTTTCACGAATACTATCCCACGCAGAAATAGTAGAACCACCTCCCAAGATAGTCCAACACTCGTCTGGTAGAACCCTATCTCCCTGGCCCTGAGGGTTTCCATCAGAAATATCTCAAGAATCAGAAGTGTAAGGTCATTTTGCACAAGATTGAGATAGACACTCGGAAGCAAACAGATACCGTAGACACGCAACCCATCCGATGATCTAGAAAGTCTCTAAAAGCCAATTGACAGGAAACGCGAAACCAAGGACAACCCGAGCTTCCGAAGAACCAACCTAAAGGACTACACTACCAGTATGAGAGAGAACGTTAGGAACTTCGGAATGGCGATCACGCCAGTGATGATCTTGCCATAGAAGTATACTATGTTCTAGGTACTGAAAAGCTCTACTTTTCCGAGAGCCTAGGACCACCCAAGATCCTTTATGGAGATTTGGTCCAACCTCCATCAGACCACTACTACTTTCGGATATTCCACATGCTTCACACCTCTATCGATCCACTTCTTAGACTTGATATGCGATTACACGACGTCACTCTTTGTATCCCACTCAGCCCTGTAGAAACCATTGAGAACCCTAAACTCGTAGATACCTCACAGTCGGAACCCACTAACTACATGAGACGGAATTCGCGTCCCATAAGTGAAGGTTTGTTGGAACGACAAACACAGGCTAGAGTTCACTTGGGAGTGCGAGGACAAACCAAATAGGAAGTACCCTCCTGCCTCTACTCAGTCATTCATACCAATTACCTTGCCTAGACCTGAATTTCGGGACGAAATTCCTCTAATGGGGGCATGATGTGACAACCCAAAGTTATTCCGTTACATTACCCCGTTACCGTTAACGGAATATTCCACTGTATAAAAGTTCCGTTAATTAGAGGTCGCCAATTAAATAAATAGTTCATTTATTTATGTCGTTAAGTCGTGATATGAGAAATAAAAATTCATAATACACATTTCCATTTAATTGGAAAAGTTAGTTTTTATTATTACGACCACTAAATCGGGTGCGACCAAAAGCCCCGTTAAACATCACTATCGGGTAGAATATCACTGAGCTCCAACTCCCACCTATATATAAGGGGGAATAAACTCCATTTGAGCCTTTTCCACCCTCTCTCTCTAGACTTGTTTTTGACCCAAATCCGCAACCAAACGCTTCCAAATCGTAAGTCCACTTACCCTAGCTTGTTCTAAACATTATGACTCGTGATTATAGCTTAAAATTCGACCATTTAAGCTGTTGAAAAGGAGTTCACAACCTAAGATCCTCCTTAGGCCGTAAACACCTTAATTGAGGCCAAAAAGACCCAAACTTGTCCCAAAAAGCTTGGAAATAAATTGAGGAATTAGCCTAGGAGTGTTTGCTCATTTAAAACAATCAATTTAGGGCATAAAAGAGAGTTTACGGCCCAAGCACATGCTTAGGCCGTAAACACCTCTAAACCTTGTCAAAATGCCCCAAACACACTCCCAAACCACCCTTAGGCTTAATACATGAATTAGGGGCTTGCTATTTCGGGTTTAGATCATTCAAACACAAAGATTTACGGGGTTAAAAGGAGTTTACGGCCCAGACATGTGTCAAGGCTGTAAACACCCTCAATCATGCCAAAATGTTGGTTTTTGTTCCCCAAATGGCTTTAGACTATTACTATAAAATGCTAGGAAGGTATTAAGGGCTTAAAACTTCACTTAACTCAAGGAATAAGAGTTCACGGACGTGAACTCCCTTAGGGTTGGTTCATGGGCTGTAAACTCCATAATGGTGCCCTTAAAGACCCTAAACTCATTCATACCATTTAGATTTGGAACTAGAAAAATCCCACAAACAAGATTGAGCCTTTAAAACACACTAGAACCCCTCACCATGAGTTTACGGCCGTAAACTCATGGGGAGTTGTCCCTGCGCCGTAAACTAAGTGTAGAGAGTTTACTCTCGGAGAGTAAACTCCATTTCCTAAGCCATACAAACCCTTAGATGTTACCCGGGACACCCCAAACACTTAACCAAAGTGTTTTCCGCTCCTTAGAGTGCGTATACTTGTTTAATTGGTATATAATATACTAATTGTATGTGAACATATGTTATCATATATTAAATAGGTCTCTAAGTGTGTCCAAGTCCTTACTTGACACCGAGCGCTCAATCGGCACCTTCGTCGGATCCACTAACGCCAGGTGAGTTCATACCCCTGAATGAACCTTTTAATGTTTTTACATGTTTTATAGGGGGGGGGGGCGAACTACAAGTTAAAAAATGCCAGTTATCATATCAATCGCATGTGATTGATAACCCGCATGCACAAGAGTTTACCACACTGTACACTGTTTTACCGAGTAGGATACTATGATGGTTTCAAAAAGGTTTTCATTTGTTTCAAAACTCTTACTTATACTGTTTTATCTAAATTCATTTTAAACTGGTTTATAAAGGTTCCAAGGATTAATAAATTTTTTCAAACTTATTTTACCAAAGAATACCAAATGTGATTTTCCCTGAGTATAAAGGTTTTTCCAAGGTTTTCATCGAAGTTCCCTTTTACGACGTATACTTTTACCTGTTTGTTACTTCTGCTTCGCTTTATTTATTTAAAACTCCTACTTGATAACGCATTTCCTTCGTGATACGCTTATACCGGTTATTGTCTCTATATCGCTTATACTTGTAGCCACTTATACTTGATAGACGCTTTTACTTCACAAGTTGCCACTTCCGCTTCGTGATACACTTATACTTGGTACACTTATACTTCACGATTCGATTATCCCACACTGTACGCTTATACTTCATGACTCGGTTATTCCACTGTACGCTTATACTTCATAAGTCGGTTATTCCACACTGTACACTTATACTTCACGATATGATTCCACTTGATACACACTCAAGTGTAGTTAGATGTATGTCTGTGCTTGTATAGATGCATATAAATAATGATTGAAGGACTTAGGAAGGCTTGTCCGCCCTATTTCCTTTTCTTCATTGAGATGTGGTCTGGTGGGACCGGACGTCCATCCGAAGGTCGTTTGATTCATTAGTTATATATTATGTACACAAGCATAGACATATGGGTTTACTTTAGTCAGTTCAGTTATGAGTCTCTACCTCTAGTTCAGCACTTACATTAGAAACACACTACCCACTATTTGGAAGTCTCTACCCACTATTTGGGGGTGCATCTTCAGGACATGACCTTCTCCATCATCTAGTTGGTAACCAGAGTCTCCTGTAGGGAGAGCGGGCATTGTGTATTTCCCTGAATTCTTCTGCTTCCTTAATAATCAAATTCTGTATTTTGATAATGATAGCGATTGAGGGAAAACTACTTTTCACCACATAACTCTGACCAGTCTTGGTAGAAGACTGCATTTAAAATAGAAAATATAGGATTTTCTAGAAAGGACACTATTTCACTGTATACTTGAAATTTACTACTTTTATTAAAGTTATTTGAATAAAAATATTCACTAAATGCTTATGAACTCACCAGCATTTGTAAAAATGTTGATACTCACTTTTCAAATAACTTGTATTCTCAGGTTAGCATTAGACAGGTACATCCCAGGAGCTGTTGATGATGATAGCTTAGTACCACGCTGTATTTATTCCATTACTTGTATTTCTTTGATACGTTGTAACGTAAACCACGTAAAACTATTACTATTAATGCAATGTTTTGTTGTACTTTGATTACTATAATGCATGTGTTGTGATACTTGACATGACGTCATCCACCCCAGAACGTTTCCGCCGTTCCGGTTTTGGGGTGTGACAGTTGGTTGCCCTACTTGTCGAGTAGAAGCGGGTTGGTCTGTGTGTTTTAGTGTCCTACTCGCCGAGTCCAAGAAAGGACTCGACGAGTAGGAGCTGGCAGATGAAACCCTAAATTTCGGGGATTTGCACCCTATTTAAGGACCACTTATTCCCCTTAGCCTCTCTTACTACCTCCCTTGAGTTCAGAAACCCTAATTCATGGTTTCTCTCTATAATTGTGTGCTCCTTAGCTTGGAAGAGGGATCTTTGGAGTAAAAAGACTTGGAGTTCAAGAAGTTTGGAGCAAGGGGCTATTGTAGATCCAGATTCTTCTCTGTGTTAGCATCTTTTTGGAGGTAACAAGTTGTTACCTTGGCTCTCTCTTAGTTATATCTCTTCATTATGGGTTGGGATTTTAGGGTTTTGTATGGTGGTTCTCCGATTTGGGTCAAGATCTGAGGTTGCAACCTCAGATCTGGACTCCTTTAGCCCCTCTTTGTCATAAAGCTTCAGTCTTTATTGAGTTATGACATTTCCCTTACCTTAAGCCACTTCTTTAGCTTGTTTTGGGTCATTATCACCTTGCATGCACGTAAAGTTTACAACTTTACGTGATAAACATGCATTGGGAAGCTAGATCTACAATATGGAGCCTTAGCATGGCTTAAAAAGCATCTGTATGGGTGAAGGATTGAAGGGACTCGGCGAGTCACAAGGTCAACTTGGCAAGTCATATGAAGATGGTCATGAACTCGATGAGTCCGATGGAGATTTCCTTGGGCTCCGCAAATCAGTTGGATGACTCGGCGAGTCAGCTAGGGTTTTCCCAACCTTTAGACACGTATGAACTCGGCGAGTTGTAGGGAAACTAGACGAGTCAATCAAGGATTTCACAACTTCTTGAGTTCAGGGAGGACTCGACGATTCTGTGAACTGTACTCGACGAGTCGGGTCAACATGGACTATTGACCTTGACTGTTGACTTTGAATTTGACAAAGGGTTGACCAGTTGACCTCTAAGGGTGTTTTGGTAATTTGGGAAATTTATGGAAAATGTCTTATGGTAAGTATAGGTGGTGGAGTTCTTGTTGGTGATTCGTGAGTTTGAGCCTATCACTTCAGTGCGACATCTGTAAAGTGAGTTATCCTCACTATACTCAAGGTCTAAGGCACCAAGGCCGGAACTTTGGATTGTTATCTGGTTATGTTATGCTAGTATGAACTGTTAGATTGGTATCCTAGAGGGTAGGATAATATTATGTGGTACGTGGCACGACCTGCTAGTTCGACATCCTAGAGGGTAGGATAATATTATGTGATATATGGTATGATCCGTTAGATCAGTTATTGTCTATAGATTGTTATGTGATTATCGGTTATATGTCCACATGTTTGTTTGGCGGTTGAGGCTTATCTGCTTTTTGCGAAAGCCAATAGACCTGGGCATTCCAACCTGTTGGTCGTGGGTCGTGAGTATTCCTTTCCGAGGATGATTGGACTCATAGTATGTGGGTATTCCAACCTGTTGGTTGTGGGCCTGGGGTATTCCAACCCGATGGTTGATTGGACCCATAGTGTGTTGGCATTCCAACCTGTTGGTTGAAGGACTAGGGTGAAAAAAGTCTACCAATTCCGATGCCTGAAAAACATCATTCAGGCATAACAGTCATATCGAGCATGGTTATAAGAACACACATAGGGATTAACAAAACTATCTTGGTTTAAGGGATGCTTACACTTCACCGATTTTATTAAAATATAAAACTTCATATCATTTTTTTCAGTCTACAGTCACTTACACTTCTGGTCTTAGGGTTTAAGACTATAATTTACTTATAAGAAAATATTGGATTTTCTGGAAACTTACGCTTTACATTTACAAACAAAAGAAAACAAAGGACATGCGAGCATATATTCACAGTTTTGGAACGAGACTTACAAATCATTTTCATAGAAAATATCGGATTTTCTGAAAGTATTATGAGAACTATTCTAAACAAATACAAAACCATTGTTTACAAAAATGCTTATGAACTCACCAACTTTTTAGTTGATGTTTTTCAAAATGACTTGTATTCTTAGGGGACCAGTAACATGTAATCAGCTCTGCTAAGTGATCAAGTGGTGCAACCTTATGCAATTTTACTTTTTGTCACTTTTGTGTAACTGATGAACAAGTACAATATGTAAACTATGTAAGTATGTATTTTCAATGTATGTCGCTTGGAATGCTATGTTTCATTTATATGCAACTGTTATGATACTATACAATAACGTCATCCGCCCCCCCCCCCCCCCCCCCCCCCCGGGACGTTTTCGCCGTACTGGTTCGGGGGTATGACAGATTGGTATCAGAGAATTGTTTATAGTGAACTAGTATATCAAACCATACAAGATATACAACTATAAATACAATGGTACTAAAACAATTTGACTAAAAATATACTTTTTCTAAATATAAGTATTTTTATAAAAGTATACATACATCCATACATACTAGGAACAATGTCATAATAATTACATTATAAAAGTCATACAAAGAGTTGAACACTACGGGTAGGCCTCGGGATATGTAATTAGTGTTGGATAAGGTGTCTAAGTCCATAACTATATTTGAGATGTACTTGACCCGACCCGACATGGTCCATTTGGGTTGCACATCACCCGAACAATTTATAAGGATAATCTTTTGAGAATAGTATAACTTATGGTTTATTAATATATTATAAGGTCTAATATATTAATAATACATCATATTATTTAACTAGTATTGATCTAGAATTAATTTAGAATTAATTTAGTGATCAAAAGTATTACTAATTAAATATGAGCTCTTGTATTTATATAGTGTGGGCTAATGCTTATTTATAATGGGCTAGGCTTGCATGGTAGGGCCATGGATAGTCCATGGAGCTTTATCCATAGATCTCATGGAAATGAAGAGTCATGGGTATTAGGGTTTACATGGATGTAACCCTAATCCAATACACTATATAAAGAAGTCCTTGGCACTTGAAATCATGAGAGAACACTAGAGTTTTTGTGTGAAAACTAAGAGGGTTGATTTCAAGAATAGTGAAACTATTCTCTCAAGTTTCCAAGGTTTGTGGTGATTTGTGACTTCCATTTGAGGCATCCACATTATTGGTGCTAGGCTCACAAACTCCAAGCAATCAATCTCTACTAAAAGGTATGTAACTCTATTAGCTTATTATGTTTTAAAAGTTCCCCATGCCATGCTAGTTAGGTTAAGAACCTTGGAAAAACAAATTCGCATGTATCATAGTAAAACATAGATCCAAGGTTTCTAGGGTTGCATGTACACCATAGGAGTGTTAGAATGCTCAAAACCCTACAGTGGTATCAGAGCCTAGGCTTGTTTGTTTGATACTTGATGCAAGTTGTTGAAAAAACTCAAGTTTTCTGCATTCTGCAACATGAACTCGCCGAGTCCATGGGGGGACTCGATGAGTCCATGAGTAAACTCATCCTACTCGTCGAGTAAGTTCGTGCACTCGACGAGTAGGAGCCCCAAAATGCAGATTTTCGAGTTTTGTTGCTGGAAATGGACTAGAAACATTACCCTAAACTATTTTGGTGTTTTAAAACTTGTTTTAGATAGTGTAATGGTTATGCTAATCCATATTCAATGGCTAATATCAAAATCTCAAGTTTTATATGGTTTATTTATGATTCTTGGAATTTTTGATATGCATGTTCATGAACTTATGAGTTTAGAAGATCATAAGAATTATTTGTAACTTGCTTGTTAGTTTAATTCTTGATCATTATGTGTTTTAATGGAATCCATAATTTGTCCTCAAGTTATGGATTACCAAAAGTCATTCTTTTAAAGTCCATTAGAGAAACACATAGGTTACATAAAATGAAAAGTCTCTCATTTTATTAAACCATCAACTCATAAGTTATGAAAGATGAAAAGTTTTGAAAGTTACAAAACTTGCCCTTATGTTTTGGAACATGTAAAGTCACTTTAAAAACTTTAAGTTCCAACCCCTAGAATTTTTAAAGTTAAAATTCAACCCTTATACTTTATAATATTACAAGTTTAATAATAATTATATATGTATAAGAACAAAGTCGTTTTACCGTTAGTAGGCCTCATTCACGAAGTCAGTTTATAAGGGGGGTATAAGGTTGTTGCCTATAAAATGACAGCTTAATGGGTGTCCACTCTCACCCACCGCTTCCTTGATTGGTGGAAGGTCGTTAGCCGAACAGGTAAGACAAGGACTTTAAATCTTCATTAAAAGTATGATGAATATAAAGTAACTAAATGTTTTTATAAATTCCCAATCTTAGTTCCTTTAAGAAAAATGTGAATAAGGTGCTAACCCATGAAATTACACTTTGCACTTTGATTAAGTTGCTAGTGGAGCATGTGTGGTTAACCGGCACACTAACATGGACTTAACAAGGTAGGCAAAGGGTAAGTTAATGTTTATCATAGTATCAGTGGAGCGCATGTGGTTAACTGGCACATCGATTGAGGGGTAAATATTAAGGGTATCAAGTAATTTGCATGGTTACTTCACACCTTGTTTTGTGATCCTTGACATCCCAGTCACAAAACCTAAAGGGCACACTCGAGATTGAAACATGCCATTGAAAAGTTCAATGAATCTTACAGAATCTAGGAGTTTCAAAACCAATTAAAACCTAGTATCTTATTTCGTTTTCATGGTGGAAATTGGTGAATCGTCATTCACCTACCTTCAAATATCTTATAGTTTGGATTACGACATCCCTTTTCTAAGTTATAAAATATTGTGTTGGGTCCTTGCCTTAATATTACATTTGGGTGTTTTATTAATGAGTATCTTTATATCTAAACTTAACTTGTTTTTCTTCTTTTCAGATGTCTTCCAACAATGCTGCTTCTGGCTTAAACCCTACCGGCTCCTTCTCTCTCATGAACCTTTGTGGGAGAGTCATCTTTGATGCATCCAACTTTATGGATTGGATCAGGAACATCAGGACGGTCACTCGGTATGAGGACAAGGAATATGTCCTTGAGAAGGAGCTTAAGGAGCTTGAGTCATCTGCTACTCCTGAGGAGATCGTTGAATATCAGGCACATGAAATAGATGCTAGTAAAGTGGCATGTATCATGTTGACCACTACGACAACCAAGCTCCAAAAGTCCTATGTGGACTACTATCCTTTTGAGATGTAACAAGATTTGATGGACCACTACTATCAGAGTGCTCGTCAAGAGCGATATGAAATCATCTCCTCCATGATAACAACCCGAATGAAGGATGGTGAACCCATCACGGGCCACATGCAGAAAATGCAAAGGTATGTGAACCGTTTTACTGAAACTGAATGTAAACTTCCCCGAGGAGTTGGCAATAGACATTATTTTGCATTCCTTACCCTCGTGTTATGATCAATTCCATATGACATACCACATGAACAAGGAGGAAGTTACACTTAACAAACTTCAAGGACTCTTGAAGACTGCAGAAAGTGGTCTTAAGAGTAAGTCAGTTGTTACCACTCCTACTCCTACCGTGGCTCTTGTCTTGGTAATCGTGCAAGGCAAAGGAAAGAAGAGGAAGAACCCTTGAAAGCATAACAAGGGAAAGTCTCTTGATTCCTCCTCTTCGAGTGGAACCAAGAAAGGTTTCGACACTCTTTCTGCTAACCCTAAAGAGGTTGAATGCTTCTATTGCCATGAAAAGTCGCACTGGAAGCGAAGCTGCCCAAAGTACCAGCAAGATGTTAAGGAAGGGAAAGTGAAACCCAACCATGCAGGTACATACACTATATTGTCTAATAATTCACCCCATTCTAATTTTTGGGTCCTTGATACAGGATGTGGTATTCACATATGTACTGATTTGTTGGGACTAAGAAGAAGTGAGAATGTGGAGCATGGGAAGATAAACTTGATCATGGGGAATAGGAAAGCTTCACCTGTCACCAAGATTGAAGTTTATTCTTTGTTGCTAAGTAGTGGATTAGTATTAGATTTGAATAAGTGTTGTTACTCTTCTGAAATGGCAAGAAATATTATTTCCTTTCATGGTTTGTACAAATAAGGTTTTACCTTCTCATTTGATAATGATAGTGGTGGTATTAATGCTTTGTTTAATAATGTTTTATATTTTAAAGCATTACCTTGTGATGGTGTATATGAAACTGTGTCGGTTGTAGATAACCTAGGAAATAATGTATTGTGTATCGATTCTTCCACTAGTTTGGATAAAGCATCTTTATGGATATGAAAGCTAGAAACGAATAGACCAAATCCAGAAGGATGGATTCTTAGAGTCCTTTGACCTAAAGTCAGATGATAGTTGTGAATCTTGTTTGCTTGGGAAAATGAAAAAGTCACCCTTCACTGGTTCTTGTGCTAGGGGTGAAGGTCTGTTGGATCTAGTACACACTGATATGTGTGGACTCTTCAGATGCGCCACAAGGGAAGCTAACCGCTTCTATGTGACTTTTACTGATGATTTTAGTAGATATGGATATGTCTACTTGATCAAGCATAAGTCAGAGACCTTTGAAAGATTCAAAGAGTTCAAGCAGGAAGGGGAGAATCAGTTAGGCAGGAACATTAAGATGCTTCGATCCGATCAAGGTGGTGAGTGTCTTAGTACAGAGTTCCTTGACTATATTAAGGTGTAGTGAAGAGGCGCAATCGAACCTTGTTGGACACCACCCAGGACACCACAACTTAATGGTGTGGCTAAGAGGCGCAATCGAACCTTGTTGGATATGGTTCGTTCTATGATGAGTCGAGCTTCGCTACCAATCTCTTTTTGGGGGTATGACTTAGAGACTGCTTCCCATCTTCTTAATCTAGTCCCTACAAAGAAGGTTGCCAAAACACCTCATGAGATGTGGACCAGAAAAGTTCCCAATCTAGACCACATCGAGATTTGGGGTTGCGATTGTAACACCCAGAATCTGTAAGACCAAGAAGGGAAAGAAAATCCCTTAGTCAAAGGAGTCAACTCGTTGAGTCCAAGGAGGAACTTGACGATTCGGAGCATGACCCGTGTCGCTGCTTAAGTGATCGACTCGGCGAGTATGGTCTGGGTTGAGAAACCCTAATTTCGAAACTTGGCACCCTATTTATGTTGGGTTTTGAGCAATCTAACATTTCCTAAGTGTGTATGCAACCCTAATAAACCTTGGATCTATGTTTGTCTAAATACATGAAAAATAATAATTTTCCAAGGTTCATAACCTATCTAACATGGCATGGGGTACTTTTAAACATAAAAGAATTAGATGAGATTACATACCTTTTTGATGAGTTTGATTCTTAAGGAGTTTGAGGGCCAAGCACCAATAGTGTGAATGCCTCAAATGGAATCACAAATCACCACAAACTCTTGGAAAACTTTGAGAGAGTGTATACACACTACAATTTTCGGCCACACACAAACACACACACTAGTGGCTATTTCATGCAACAAAAGCATGCTTATATAATGTACATGAGTAGGGTGAAACCCTAATAACCCATTACCTTTCCTTTTCCAAGGATCCATGGGTTAAAAGCTCCATGGATCATCCATGGACTTCCATACAAGCCTAGCCCATTAACAAATGGGTGTTAGCCCACACCATATAAAACCAATAGCCCACAATCTAATTAGTCTTCCTTTTAATCTCTAAATTAATTCATAATTAATTTAAGACTAAGACTAATTAAATAACATGACATCATATTAATATATTATAACTTATAATATATTAATAATCATATGTGTATAACTCTCATAAAATTATCCATAAATAGTTCGGGTGAAGTGCAACCCAAATGGACCATGCCGGGTCAGGTCAAGTATATACCAAATAAGTTATGGACTTAGACACCTTATCCAACAGACTCCCACTTGGATAAGTCTAATAACTGTATTTGCCTATATTACTTCAGGAACCAACCAGAAATCGTAGCTCTCGAAAACTCTGTTGAACTATGAAGCGCCATTTTAAGATAAGTGATCATACAATCCTCTATTCTCATGATATCAGCCGGACAAACACATGGAACTATGTCTTGCTTATTGTCTGGCAGTTGTTTCTCGATTTCCGATTTGTTTGACAAAGAACTCAACTGAACACATCAATTTAGTTCTGACCGGGCCCGGTACATGGGTCAACACAAAATCATCGAGGGGCCCAGATATCGCTTCAATTTCTAGAAGGAACAGATAAACTTCGACTCATATACTTGTTCTACTACTTGTTGAATTATACACAAAGGCACATTTTATAACATCAAGTTACTGATGCGTTTACGTGCAATCAATGCACAACCAACTCATAGGTAACAACTCATATCTCTAGGTTTGAAGACTTATATGATATTACCGTCTCACGATCACTCGAGATAAATTCGATGAAGTGATACAAGTGAGCGTGGGTTTATTCCAATACTCATAACTTATGAGTACTCATGAACGTTGTAGCAACCATTGCCATGTCTAAACACCTTTAGCCATCTACAAACCTGATTCATGACAATCTTGATTCATACCTACTTCCGACGTATGACCGATTGTGGAGGTTTGAATAAATTAATTATTCTGGAAGTCAAAACATGCAAAGCTGAAACAATTGTAAATAATTGACAATGATAGCAACTCCTTACTCATAAATAAATCACAATTTTATTCATCATCAAATGTCGATTACATTTTACAAGTTTCAGAGAATCTATCTAATCTGTAAAACTAATATCGTCCCTCAGCCCGATGCGCCTCGCATGCTGAAAATGCTTAGCCCTCGTCAGTCCCTTTGTAAGGGGATCCGCAGGGTTCTCATCTGACATATCCTCTTTGCCACGAGGAGTCCTTCTTCTATCTTGTGTCTTATGAAGTGATATTTTTTGTCAATGTGTCGGGATCTCCCATGATCTCTCGGTTCTTTAGCTAAAGCAACCGCACTATTGTTGTCACAGAAAATTTCCATAGGCTCCTTAATAGCCGACAAAACTCCAAGGTCTCTGATGAAGTACTTCAGCCATATCGCCTCCTTCGCTGCTTCACTCGCAGCTATATACTCTGATTCACAAGTCGAACCAGCCACCGTCTCCTGCTTGGAACTCTTCCAAGAGATTGCCCCTCCATTTAAGGTAAAGACCCAGCCCGACTAAGAGCGAAAGTTATCCCTATCAGTCGGAAAACTAGCATCACTATACCCTAAGACTCTCAAGTCATCACTCCCACCAAGGGTAAGGATCCAATCCTTAGTCCTCCGCAGGTACTTGAGAATGTTCTTTACCGCAGTCCAATGAGCCTTTCCAGGGTTCCCCTGATACCTGCTGACCATGCTCAAAGCAAAGGCCACATCAGGGCGGGTACAAGTCATAGCATACATGATCGAGCCAACAACGGAAGCATACGGTAATTGGCTCATCTCAGCTATCTCTGCCTCTGTACTCGGACTCTGAGTCTTACTCAGCTTGGTATTGCTTTGGATCGGTAAATCTCCTTTCTTGGAATTCTGCATGTTGAACCTTTTCAACACCTTATCCAAGTAGGTACTCTGACTAAGTCCAATTAGTCTTTTACTCCTTTCTCTTAATATCCTTATCCCTAGGATATAGGCAGCTTCCCCTAGGTCCTTCATAGCAAAGCACTTCCCAAGCCAGGACTTAACCTCCTGTAAGGTTGGGATGTCATTTCCTATAAGTAGTATGTCATCCACATACAATACCAAGAAGCTAACTATACTCCCACTAGCTCTGACATACACGCGAGACTCATCTTCACTTCTCGAGAAACCAAACTCTTTGAACTTCTCATCGAAACAAAGATTCCAGCTACGAGATGCTTGTTTTAATCCATAAATGGATTTCTCAAGCTTGCATACTCTATTAGGGTACTTTGCACTGACAAAACCCTCTGGCTGATTCATGTACACATCCTCAGCCAATTTCCCATTAAGAAAAGCGGTTTTGACATCCATTTGCCATATTTCATAATCATGAAATGCAGCAATGGCTAGCATAGCCCTAATAGACTTAATCTTTGCAACCGGCGAGAAGGTTTCATCATAATCAATACCCTGAGTCTGAGTAAAACCCTTCGCAACCAGTCGAGCCTTATAAGTATGCACTTTTCCTTCCATGTCGGTCTTCTTCTTGAAGATCCATTTGCACCCGACTGTTTTACGGCCTGGTACATTGTCAACCAAGTTCCAAACTTGATTGTCATACATGGACTGTATCTCATTATCCATAGCCTCCTTCCATTTAGCAGACTCCGGGCCTGCCATGGCTTCCTTAACACTGCTAGGTTCATCCAAATTTACCAGTGTACTATCACTGATAAATGTATCACCTTCCGTAGTAATATGAAAGCCATAATAAAACTCAGGTGTGTTCCTAACCCGTGTGGAACGCCTCGGAGGTACAGACTCGTCAGCTGGCTCAACAGGAGTTTCCTCCTCAGGTTGATTGCTAGTGTCTGAGGTTCCTTCACCAATTGATTCTTGAATTTCTTCAAGATCAATTTGCCTCCCACTGTCTCCTTGGCTTATAAATTCTCTCTCACGAAAGACCCCTCTTCGTGCTACAAAGACCACATTCTTACTGGGTCTGTAGAAGTGGTAACCGAAGGATTTCTGTGGGTAGCCGATGAAAATACACCTTTCACTTCGGGGTTCAAGCTTATCATGAGTTTCACGCCTCACAAAAGCTTCGCAACCCCAAATTTCGATGTGGTCCAAATTGGGAACCTTCCCAGTCCACATCTCATGAGGTGTTTTGGTAACCTTCTTTGTAGGGACTAGATTAAGGATATGGGCGGCAGTCTCTAAGGCATACCCCCAAAAAGAGATTGGTAGTGAAGCTCGACTCATCATAGAGCGAACCATGTCTAACAAGGTTTGATTACGCCTATCAGCTACACCATTTAGCTGTGGTGTCCTGGGAGGAGTCAATTGTGAGACAATCCCACACTCCTTAAGATAGTCAAGGAACTCGGTACTAAGATACTCACCACCTCGATCGGATCGAAGCATCTTAATGTTCCTGCCCAATTGATTTTCTACTTCCTGTTTGAATTCGTTAAACCTTTCAAAGGTTTCTGACTTATGTTTGATTAAGTAGACATACCCATATCTACTAAAATCATCAATAAAAGTCACGTAATACCGATTAGCATCCCTTGTGGCGGTTTTGAATGGTCCACATACATCAGTATGTATTTGGTCCAACAAACCCTCACCCCTTTCACAAGTTCCAGTGAAGGGGGATTTTGTCATCTTTCCAAGTAGACAAGATTCACAACTATCATCCGATTTAAGGTCGAATGACTCCAAGACTCCACTCTTTTGGAGTTGGCCTATGCGTTTCTTGTTTACATGTCCAAGACGACAATGCCACAATGATGCCTTATCTAGGCTAGTAGAAGAATCAATATACAACACATTATTTCCTAAGTTGTCTACAATCGACACAGTTTCATACACACCATCACAAGGTAATGCTTTAAAATAAAACACATTATTAAAGAAAGCATTAGTACCACCACATTCATTATCAAACGAAAAGGTAAAACCTTGTTTGTACAAAGCATGAAAGGAAATAATATTCCTCGCCATTTCAGACGAGTACACACATTTATTCAAATCTAATTTTAACCCATTATTCAGCAACCAAGTATAAGCTCCAATATTGGAAACAGGTGAAGCCTTCCTATTCCCCATGATCAAGTTTATCTTCCCGTGCTCCACATCCTCACTTCTTCTTAGGCCCTGCAAATCAGAACATATGTGAGTACCACATCCTGTATCAAGCACCCAAGAGTTAGAATATGGTGAGTTATTAGAAAATATTGTGTAAATACCTGCGTGTGTGGGTTTCACTTTCCCATCCTTCAGATCCTGCAAGTATTTAGAGCAGTTTCGCTTCAAGTGCCCCTTGTCCTGGCAATAGTAGCAATCAGCATCCTTGGGAATGGCAGAAGGAGTGGTAGAACCGCTCTTGGTCCTTGATGAGGAGCCTTCAAGAGACTTTCCCTTGGTACCCTTCGAAGGGCGCTTCCTCTTTTTCCCTTTGCCTTGCCCGATAGCCAAAACAGGGGTAGATGTTGGAGTAGGAGTAGTAGAGGTAACAACCGACTTGCCCTTAAGACCGGTTTCAGCGGTCTTCAAGAGTCCTTGAAGCTTGCTAAGGGTAACTTCCTCCATGTTCATATGATATGTCATACAAAAATGGTCATAACAAGAAGGTAAGGAGTGCAAAATGATGTCAATTTCCAACTCCTCAGGGAAGTTCACATTCAGCTTCAGCAAACGGTCCACATACCTCTGCATCTTTTGCATGTGGGTCGTGACAGATTCACCGTCCTTCATGCAGGTTGTTATTAAGGAGGAGATTATTTCATACCGCTCCTGACGAGCACTCTGATGGTACCTTTCCATCAGGTCTTGGTGCATCTCAAAAGGGTAGAAGTCCTCATAGGAATTTTGGAGATTGGCTGTCATCGTGGCCATCATGATACATGCCACCTTAGTAGCATCTCTCTCATGTGTCCTGAATTCAACGATCTCCTCAGGAGTAGCAGTAGACTCATCAAGCTCTTTTAACTCCTTATCGAGGACATATTCCTTGTCCTCATAACGAGTTACCATCCTGATGTTCCTTATCCAGTCCATGAAGTTGGAACCATCAAAGATGACTATCCCACTAAGATTCATGAGAGAGAAAGAACCAGTTGGGTTAGAGCCCAAAGCATTAGTGTTGGAAGACATCTGAAAGATGAAAGTAAGTTTAGATTTAGATATATAGAGTCCTTAATAAGACACCCAAATGTAATATTAAGGCTAGGATCCAATCACAATATATTATACTTAGAAGAGGGATGCAGTAATCTAAGTAATAATATATTTGAAAGGTAGGTGAATGACGATTCACCAATTTCCACCACGAAAATGAAATGATTTATTAGGTTTTAATTGGATTTGAAATTCCTAGATTCTTTTGAGATTCATTGAACTTTTCAATGGCATGTTTCAATCTTGATTGTGCCCTTCAAGTTTTGTGACTGGGATGCCGAGGATCACAAAACAAGGTGTGAATAACCATGCCAATTCACTTGGTACCCTTAATATTATCACCTAATCAATGTGTCGGTTAACCACACACGCTCTATTGATCTATGACAAACATTAAGTCACCCTTCGTGATCCTTACTAGTCCAAGTTAGTGTGCCGGTTAACCACACACGCTCCACCAACGACTTGGTAAGGTACAAAGTGTGAATTCCATGGATTAGCACCATGTTCACATTTTTCCTAAAGTAACTAAGATTGGGAATTAAATAAAAGATTTCGTTACTTTATAATATTCATCATACTTAATGAGAATTTATAAGTCTTTATCTTACCCGTTCGGCTAACGACCCTCCACCAGTCAAGCAAGCGGTGGGTGAGAGTATACGCCCATTAAGTCGCCATTTTATAGGCAACAACCATATACCCACCTTATAGACCGGCTTCGTGAATGAGGCCTACTAACGGTAAAATGACTTGTTCTTATACATACATACATATATATATATATATATATATATATATATATGTGTGTGTGTGTGTGTGTGTGTATATATATATATATATATATATATATATATATATATAATTAACCATTAATGTTATAAATAGTATAAGTGTTGAATTTTAACTTTTAAAATTCTTAGTGTTGGAATTAAAGTTTATTAAAGTGTGTGAAACTTTTCCAAATTCCAAAACTTGAGGACAAGTTTTGTAACTCTTCAAAACTTTTCATTTCATAACTTATGAATTAAAGGTTCATAAAATGAAGACTCTTCATTTTATGTAACTTATGTGTTTTTAATGTGTGTTAAAGAAAAATGACCTTTGGATATCCATAACTTGAAGACAAATTATGGACTCCATTAAAACACATAAATGATCAAGAATTAATCCTAAACAATTCAGCAAATAATTCCTATCATCTTCTAAATTCATAAGAACATGAACATGATTATCAAAGTTTCAAAAATTATATGAACACATATAAAACATGAAATTTTGATATATGCTATTGTAAATGGATTAGAACAGCCATTACACCAACTAAAATAAGTTTTAAAACATCAAAACAGTTTGGGGTAAAGTTTCTAGTCCATTTCCAGCAACAAAAGTCGAAAATCTGCATTATGAACCTTCTACTCGCCGAGTGCACGAACCTACTCGGCGAGTAGGATGAAGTTTGCCTTGGACTCGGCGAGTCCCCCCATGGACTCGGCGAGTCCATCATGCAGACAGCAAAAATTTTGACTTTTTTTTCACTATTTTGCATCAAGTATCAAACAAGCAAGCCTAGGCTCTGATACCACTGTTGGGTTTTGAGCAATCTAACACTTCCTAAGTGTGCATGCAACCCTAATAAACCTTGGATCTATGTTTGTCTAAATACATGCAAAATAATAATTTTCCAAGGTTCATAACCTATCTAACATGGCATGGGGTACTTTTAAACATAAAAGAATTAGATGAGATTACATACCTTTTTGATGAGTTTGATTCTTAAGGAGTTTGAGGGCCAAGCACCAATAGTGTGAATGCCTCAAATGGAATCACAAATCACCACAAACTCTTGGAAAACTTTGAGAGAGTGTATACACACTACAATTTTCAGCCACACACAAACACACACACTATTGGCTATTTCATGCAACAAAAGCATGCTTATATAGTGTACATGATTAGGGTGAAACCCTAATAACCCATGACCTTTCCTTTTCCAAGGATCCATGGGTTAAAAGCTCCAAGGATCATCCATGGACTTCCATACAAGCCTAGCCCATTAACAAATGGGTGTTAGCCCACACCATATAAAACCAATAGCCCACAATCTAATTAGCCTTCCTTTTAATCTCTAAATTAATTCATAATTAATTTAAGACTAAGACTAATTAAATAACATGACTTCATATTAATATATTATAACTTATAATATATTAATAATCATATGTGTATAACTCTCATAAAATTATCCATAAATAGTTCGGGTGAAGTGCAACCCAAATGGACCATGCCGGGTCGGGTCAAGTATATACCAAATATGTTATGGACTTAGACACCTTATCCAACAATTTAAGCATCTCATTCTCATTTCTAAGCTTTCATTTATAGCCTCCATTTTCCAGAGACGAAACCCTAGCCACCCAACTTCATTCTTGAGCTTGTGTGAGAAGATTAAGGCTCTTGGTGTGCATCTTGACGATTGTGGAAGAAAGGGAGCAAGGAAAGGAATATAGATCCAGAGTTTGGGTGACATTCCAGATCATTTGAAGGTATGAAGCTTATACCTTGGTTGTTAATCATCTAGATCCCTTTTCTAGCTTATCTTTTGTTACATTTGGACCATTCCCAAGTGGAATCCGGGTGATAAGCCTTGGAGGATGGATTGGACATTAGATCTGGACACTTTTGAGCTCTAGAAGCTCATAGTTGTTGGATTTATCTAGATAAGGCTCCATGTCTTGACCTTGAACTTATTATTAGCTTGGATTTGGTGTTCTAGCCTCATAACCCCTTGCATGCATGTAAAGTTAGCAACTTTACGTGCAATTCTAGCATAAGGAGTCCAGATCTATGAGTTGGAAGTATGGTATAGACTGAAATCGACAGATTAGAGTTGTCACTAGGAGGACTCGGCGAGTCAGTTTATGGACTCCGCGAGTCGGGTCGCAAACCCAGACCCTTCTATTATCAGTTGGATCAGTGAGTGGGGTTAGAGAAGGACTCAGCCAGTCTGTGTCCGTGTTGGACATGAAGATCATGGTACTCGACGAGTTCAAGGAGGAACTCGGCAAGTCCAAGGCAAACTCCTTAGCTGATGAAAATGGACTCAACGAGTTGTAGAATAACTTGGCAAGTCGGTTGAAGATAGTCCCGAAGTGTTAGATGATGGAGAACTCGTCGACTTTTCTTTAGACTCGACGAGGGGAGTTAGGGATTGTTTGGGATTTGTGGACCATGGACTCGGCGAGTTGGTAGAACAACTCGGCGAGTTGAGTCAACTGGAAGGTTGACTTTGACCAGGACTTTGACCAGATTTGACTTAGTTGACCTAGAGAGGACAGTTTAGGCTAAGTGTTATTATTGGTATTGGTAGCTCAGGAAGCTAGAGGAGCAGCATTTCGGAGAGTTGTTCTACAACTCGTCGAGTAGTTCTATAACTCGTCGAGTCCATCTTCATCAGCTAAGGAGATTGCCTTGGACTCGCCGAGTTCCTCCTTGAACTTGTCGAGTACCATGATCTTCATGTCCAATATGGACGCAGACTGGCTGAGTCCTTCTCTAACCCCACTCACTGATCCGACTCATAATAGAAGGGTTTGGGTTTACGACCCGACTCGCCGAGTCCTCCTAGTGACAACTCTAATCTATCGATTTCATTCTATACCACACCTCCAACCCATAGATCTGGACTCCGTATGCTAGAACTGCACGTAAAGTTGCTAACTTTACGTGCATGCAAGGGATTATGAGGCTAGAACACCAAATCCAAGCTAGTAAGAAGTTCAAGGTCAAGACATGGAGCCTTATTTAGATAAAGCCAACAACTTTGAGCTTCTAGTGCTCAAAAGTGTCCAGATCTAATGTCCAATCCATCCTCCAAGGCTTATCACCCGGATTCCACGTTGAAATGGTCCAAATGTAACAAAAGATAAGCTAGAAAAGGGATCTAGATGATTAGCAGCCAAGGTATAAGCTTTATACCTTCAAATGATATGGAATGTCACCCAAACTCTGGATTTATACTCCTTTCCTTGCTCCCTTTCTTCCACAATCGTCAAGATGCACACCAAGAGCCTTAATCTTCTCACACAAGCTCAAGAATGAAGTTGGGTGGTCAGGGTTTCATCTCTGGACAATGGAGGCTATAAATGAAACCCTAGAAATGAGAATGAGATGCTTAAATCAGGTGCCAAGTCCCGAAATTATGGTTTCTCAACCCAGAATAGACTCGCCGAGCCAGTCTCTCCGACTCGCCGAGTCGGTCACTTAATCCGCGACACGGGTCACGCTCCGACTCGTCGAGTTCCTCCTTGGACTCTACGAGTTGACTCCTTTGACTAAGGGTTTTTCTTTCCTTTCTTGGTCTTTCGGATTCTGGGTGTTACAACTCTATGCCACTTAAACTAGACTTTGTCCTCGAAGTCTGCTACGTCCAACTGTTCTGCAATCTGCTTTCAACATTGTTGTCGAAAGAATCTAACTTCCGCTGGCTACTTCCATTGACCTTTCACCCAGTCATTCAGAATAAAACTAATCATCGCATATAACAATCCTCAACTGCACTGTAATTTCTCCCAATGATCCTGAGAAATCAGTTTACTCAACTGGCCATCCTTCGCAAGGCCCTAAATTCTGCAGATGAACGAATTCCTTGCAACAAGATCACATCTACTCTGTTTTAAATCTGTTGTCTTGAGATCGTATGAATCCCTAACAGACCACTCATACTAAATCATTATAGATGAACCCTGCGGGGGTGACTTAGCATTACTCAACAATTTGTTACGCTTACCATACATGAGATCCTCAAATACCATTACCGTTAGAGACCCAAAACTGCCTGAAACACTGACCTACCTGGAAACATTGAACTGCCTGAACACTGAATTGCTTGAACCACCATGCTGCTACATGGATTCTTTCTAACATCAATCGAGACCTTCCTGGTCTCAATTCATTCGTCAGTCATCTGAAATATCGGGTTCCAACCTGGCTGCGGAGCCAAAGGACTCCCTATTTAGTCTCCTTACACGAATTCTGAATAAAATCCTTCTTTAGAACTAGTTGCCACTAGTTATCATGTCACTGAGACTCTAACAACCTCTTGATCCAACCGATCGGGTCCGTGGGTCGAATCCTGATGTTACCAAACCACGGCTAAATGTGACTGCTATATGACCAATTGTACACTTACATCATAAATGACCTTAAGCTGTCAGTTGCTTCCTTGCTCTCATAGCTATAGTGGAACTTCTACAGTCTCATCTCTGGCTTAACCAAATCTAACCCATTTGGGTAAATTCCGAAATCCAATCCGTGGATTTCCATCTCCTCACTGCTACACCCGAAATGGTGGGTTCTACTGACCTTCCCGTGTCCTAACCAAGGACTCACGTTGTCTACTAACCTTGTGAATGCTATGGCTACACCCGCATACTTACAACACTCTAATACTATCTGACTGCTAGTGAATGCTACGGCTACACCCGCAGACTTACAACACTCTAACACTATCTGACTACTAGTCAATGCTACGCCTACACCCGCAAACTTACAACACTCTAATACTATCTGACTGCTAGTGAATGCTACGGATACACCCGTAGACTTACAACACTCTAACACTATCTGACTGCTAGTGAATACTATGGCTACACCCGCAGACTTACAACACTCTAACACCATCCTCAAATCATATAGTTGCTTGGGTTGTCTCCCTTTCTGACAAGGATGCGAAACTTATCCTAGTTTCAAAACCACTCCTACCTCTAAATCCTCGAATGATTCTCCCCCACTTTGATTCAACTAACGTCGTACAACACACAATACTTGAAGGATTCTCAACCCTTCTTACCTTTCTATGTGCAATCTGCTGAAAACCACGCTTACCATTGCTACTGTACCAATACTAACCAGTCCAAAAGATCACACCACTTCCAAGGATCTGAATACATCTCCAGTAATAACCCTCTAGACCCAGGAAGCTCCGAATCCCAATTGGAGACCTTGGAAACTCCCATTGCATCACAACTTCCATATTAGCCGGAACGACTAGAGTACCCTTCTGATTGACAAGGTACTTAAGAAATTGCACCTCGCACAACCAGAACTCACATTTGGAGTACTTTGCAAAAAGTCTCTCCCTCCTCACAGTCTCTAGCACCTCCCTCAGGTGCTTCCCGTGTTGGAATATAACCCACCTATACCTGAACAACACCTTCCCGAAGGTAGTGAGATGCTACCGTGTCTCACACATACTTGATACCGCTACTGCATCCGAAGTAACCTGCTCTACAGGTGATGTCCTTCAACTATCATTCTAACATCCAAGATATGAAGATAGCATATCACTCATTCGCAAGAAATACACAAAATTCCGAAGTATCATTATCATTGCCAGCGCAGAACCTTAACAATAGAATTATTACAAAAGGGAGAATTCAATCGACATAATTGTGATCTAGTGTGGCTTGATCTTGACTTCCTGCGTACAAATGGGCGCTTGAACCTGGACTCTCTCCACCACCAAAACAGGACAACAAGACTTGAAATGACCAGGATGGTGGCAATGAAAACATATTTGATCCTTCTTACAATCCTGATACACATGCCCCCCTTCCCCGCACTTGAAACACCTGAACTTGTGACAAGCAAACCCATGAGTTCCTCCACACTTACCACACACCTCAAGGTCTTCCTGATTTCCAACACCCAAGTCAGCTGAGTATGAATCTTCACTTTTTCCCAATTATCGTAAAATAAGTGCTTGCGTCCTTTTACCGCGTTGCCCATCCAAACCAACCTCTTTCTCCCAAGCTACCCCGACTACCTCATTAATCGATTGAGTAGTCACTAACTGACCCTGAAGCTTAGCTGCTAGCCCAATATTGTCGGCTATGCGGAATTAAAGTTTGCACAATTGAACACGGTGATTTGGGTGCTAAAAGATATATTCGATCATAGTAAATGAGTACAAAAAGGGATCTAGTTTAGAACTTCATAAATATCTCACTCACTAATCACTATGAACTACATCTCTCAAGCACACCTCTAGAAGTGGACAAACCCACTATTTATAGAGGTGTTTACATGTCTCTCTCTCACTGTCTATCTCTCATGAGTCTAAAGGCTAATGCACCACATGCAAGTGGGTCTACACAATTCAACCCATTACAAAGTCATACATGATGAACTTTGCACCCCAACATTCTCCCCCTTAAAGTTAGGAATGGATGACCCACTTCAAATCTTCCAAAGTCGAGCAACTACGCGGTTTGAGCCTCAAGGGTAACACATGTCGAAACGAACTTCAATCTTCAATTCTTCCATGATTCTTCAATTTGGGCTCTAGGATGTGAGACCATACACACCGAGCAACAACAAATGATTAATTCCAAATAATCACCCAAAAGTTGCGCTAAAAACACACCCCACAAATCTTCAATAAAACCAAACCCATTTCGAATACATCATTTCCGAACATCCAATTGCATCATCTCGTAAGCTTCAAAACTTCAAGATCACTTTGGTCTTCAAATCCGCGTAATATGAAAAATTCAAGTTCGAATTTCCATATAAAACTTCTCCCCCTTTTTATAATCGAAAAATGATTATAAAACTCCCAAGGAAAAAGAACGTGCTCTATTTGGAATTTTTCGTGTCAAAACTCCCCCTTAACTTGTGGCATAAACATTGTGCTTCAATCCGGAAAATCCAAAAAATATTGAATTTTTAGCTTCGTTCACGTATCGCCTTTGACAAAAATTCTCAAAAATGGGTAGAAATTGTCAATTTCATAATTATGCAGTAACCCGGTGCGCCCAACACAACAAAATATGCAAAACTCTCCCCCTTTTTCAAATCTGTGTAGAAAGCGTCAATTTACACAAACTGCAGGGGCCTGAAATGCACAATCTTTAATTTTCATCAAAAAACAGTCCTTTTTCGAATTTGGGTGCAAACTGCCAAAAATTCAAAGTCTCAAGGACCATCTTTGAAAATTCTGCCCTTGTGCACAAATCATACGAAGCATCACCCCAAACATTCGAAGCGTCAAGGGTTTTGAAAATTGGGTGAAAAGTGTCAAACATTCAAAACTTGAGTTATTTTTCGAAGTGTCAGAAATTCTAAGGTTCAGGGGTCAAATTCGAAACTTTGCCATTTCCTTTCAATTCATGCGAAGCATTTTGTGATCAAACATTCCTAGCCTTTTCCAAATTGTCAACCATTCGAAATTTCAGGGACCAAAATTGTAACTATTAGTTTACTTCTCCAATTGAACGCTTCGTACGAAGATTTTCACCGATTCAACACTTCGTTCATTTTCTTATAAACATTTCGTACGAAAATTCTGGCACCAAACACACGCATATTTTTTCACCCAAACGCACGAATTTTTGATTTTCTCTCCTCTTCCCAAAAAATTTCCCAAACACACGAATGCGAAGCATTCGAAGTCTGATATATGAACAGTAATGAACAGTAACTCTTTGTATATTTAACCCAATTCTTTGTCAAAAATTCTTCGTTTCTTCATCATGCTTCCCAAATCATAAATTTATCACAGACTTCGAACATCAACTCCAAAATCGATCATACGCCCCAACTCCAAAATCAAAATTAGAACCCCTTCGTTTAAATCCAAAACACCAAATAGGCTTCGCTTTTCGAGTTGATGCCAACGAACAATCGAAAATCAATCATTCAATTATCACATATCCATTAACAGACCTTGCTTCCCAGTTTATAACTATGCGAGAGCCTTTCGTTCATCAACAATCGAAATCATCTTCCCAAAGCCAATCCTTCAAACATTCGAACATTTGCCCCAATTCCAAAATCAAAATCACAAACACACGTACAGTGACCCTTCATTCAAACTTCTTGACCCAATTCTTCGTTCAAATCACAAAAACTCTATGAACAATAACCCTTTTCATACACGAACACATTCCAAGTTAATTCGACCTTCACAAAATCAAGTCGACTCCTAAATCAAGTCGATTTCAGCCTTTCAAGCGCGATTCGCATTTGAGTTTCATTCCAAGCCAAATCATCGATTTTTCAAAACTGACTCCAAATCAGTCGAAATGCATTTGATTTCGATCGACACCAAGTAATACCAAGTGAAATCGATTCTAAAATCAATGATTTTTACTGCTCGACACATAAAATGAACTTCGATTCTGGTTTTGACTTTCAAATATAACTCAAATATCTTCTTTCAGTTCATGTTTGAATTCCAATCAAAGTCAAGAATCATATTTTGACTTTCAAACTTATTGATACTACCGATTTCAAAAATTGAACGGTGATTAAGAACCAAACATTATGATGACAATGATCAAGACTCAAGATCAAGAAACCGATTATGATATTAAATCAATCAACCGATAATTTGGAAAATAAAAGCGATATGAAACTAGAATCAGTGTTGATATTTGCACATCATATGGATGAACGATAAACAGATGTGAATCAAATATGATATCCAAACATGGGCTCACAACAGTGTAAAATCGGATATAAAGGAAAATTGACTGGGCTTAGATGAACAGTAACGACTCACACAAAATGAATCATCAGTTGGGCTTCGAAATCAAATGTACAAGAAACAAATTTGTACATTGGGCTTAAAAAAATATACGAACCGTAATAATTGGATGAATACTCTCGAGACTTAATTTTGAGTTGAATCTTGAATTAATTAATGAATAGTTAACCAAATGAAATTAGTCTTGAGCTTTGAAACATTTAACAAATCAAACTAACGAACAATTGCCATTTGAGAATCAAATCAAACAAACGAATATGAGAATGGATCGGGCTTGATCAACAAAAAAAATTATTGGATCATAACAAGTGGGTTTTTCAAGAAAAATTTGATCCAACGAGTCAAATGATCAAAAATCAAAAATGCAACGCACGATTAAATGAAATCAAGAAAGATCATAGAGAGAGAGAGAGAGACTCACTAAAATTTGCTCAAATTGCGACAAAATTTGCCAAACCGAGAATTGTTCTTCAAAAAATCACCTTGATCTTGAAGACCCGCTCTAATACCAATTGTAGTGACAAAGAACATGGTTTGGCATGCGGAATTAAAGTTTGCACAATTGAACACGATGATTTGGGTGCTAAAAGATATATTCGATCATAGTAAATGAGTACAAAAAGGGATCTAGTCTAGAACTTCATAAATATCTCACTCACTAATCACTATGAACTACATCTCTCAAGCAGACCTCTACAAGTGGACAAACCCACTATTTATAGAGGTGTTTACATGTCTCTCTCTCTCTCTCTCACTCTCTATCTCTCATTAGTCTAAAGGCTAATTGTGACAACCCGGAATTTCCATTCTATACAAAATGTATCACTTCAATAGAAGTTATATCAGTCACAGTAAACTTTCAGACTTTTCCGTATAAGTTTGAGTAATTCAGGGTTTACACTTCAGGAAATATTAGGAATATGGATGCACTAGGGTTTTGTGCAACACTGTTATTCCAACACTCTATTATGTTAGAGATCATTTCGGGAATAAAATATTTTCTACCAAAAATCTCAGGACTATAAATAGAATTATGAAACAATTTCATTCATTATTTCCATTTCCAACTAGAGAAAAGCCATTTTCTCTCTCACGGATCTTCGGGTTTTTATTCCAAATCGTGAGTACCTCTATCTAGTAGTGTTATATAGCTTATAATGTATTCATAACATGGATTAGATAGCTAAATAACTAGATTTAGGAGTTTACTCCCCAAGGTGTTCTTGGGCGGTAAACTCCCGAAACAAAGCCTAGCCCTTCCCCCGAGATATGCTACTACCTTAGACTCATGTATAAGTGTATTTGGGACATGAAAACATCAAAGAAACACAAATGTTTAGGTATTCACGGCCCAAGAAGATCTTGGACCGTGAACTCCAAAATCTTGGACCAAAGTGTGTTTTTAAGTCACCTAAAGCCTTGTACATTTACATAGAATTGTTCCCACTTAAATCAAGGACCTTAAACACATCAAAAACACTCCCCAAAGTGAGTTCACGTCCCTAATAAGGTTCTTGGGCCGTGAACATCAAACTAAGGTACCAAAGTGTGCCTAAGGCCTTCATTTGCTTTAGGTAAAAGTCTAGAACCTATCCTATATGGGTATGAGACTTGAAAGCATCAAAAACACCCTTCCATGAGGGTTTACGGCAATAAACTCCAAAGGAATTGGCCTTGGGGCCGTAAACTCCTCAAAGGAGGTTATTAGTGCCCTAAACACTTCCAAGAATTAACCCACCAAGTTGGAATGCTTCTTGGAATCATTTAGCACCTCAAAACAACAAAGGACATTAAGCCTTGGAGTTCACGGCCATAAACTCAAGAGTTTACGACCGTAAACTCCTTGTGTGGGGGTATATGGGGAGTAAACTCAAGTATGGGGTCCTTAGGAACCCTAAACCCAAGTGCCTTGTCCCACAATAGATTAGATGCAATCCTTAGGACTTATAACACTTATATAAAGTGTTTATTATGTTCTAGGATGTCTTAACATTATCAATTAGTAATTTAAGACTAATTGAGTGCATATATGTGTGATTATATGTTCATTAGGATCGTAGTGTGTGTACAAGTCCTTACTTGACGCCTAACAATCCTACACCGTTCAGTTCATCCAAACTACCATCTACAGGTGAGTTCATACCCCTAAATGAATATTTTAAATGTTTTTAAATGCTTTAATGGGGGGGGGGGGGAATACAAGTAGAAAACATCATGTTATTAAATCGCTCATATGTATTTTATAACTGTGTTTTCATCCAGCATATTTCACATACTACAAAATGTGATGCATGAAATGGTTTTCCATCTTAAAATACCTTGATAACAAAAGTATTAGTTTTGAAATGTTTATTAACATGACATCAAGTCACTCTTAATTATTATTCAAAACTCTTAGATACCTTGCAAAACCATTACGTTTACCTTCTTGAACAAACAATTGCCTTTCAGTTAATTATCATAGGGATAGTTAGAAGATACAAAACAATATTCCTATTGCAAGGAATCACACAAGAATCAGTTCATTCATGAGTCTATACCAGTACTTTACATGATACATGAGTACACTTATCTAGGATTACATGATACATGAGTACATTTATCTAGGATTACATGATACATGAGTACATTTATCTAGGATTACATGATACATAAGTACGTTTTCATAGATACATTTATCTGAATACGCTTACATGAATACCATACATGAGTATTGTTACATAGATACATTATCCTGTATTCACTTACCTGGATACTTGTACCTAGAGTTATGAGGAAGATTTATTCGTACCTTCTATGTAAATTATCCTACCTATCCCTGTTCGACGGGATGTCTAGACGGGACTAACCATTCCGGAACCCAGCTGTTAGCACCACTGGGTGATGAACATCCACGGATGTCTAAGGTTATCACTTATAATAGATAGATTGATATCGGAACTAACCATTCCTCCATCTTGCTGTTGCAACAGAGGATGAGATGAAAATCTTCGGATGATCATTAGGTTACCACTTATATTAGGAGTCGGCTACGGGACTCACCCTTCCTCCAACCTGCTGCTGCTACATAGGACAATTGGACAATCTTCGGATGTTCATTAGGTTATACATATCGCTTACTGCGATGGCGTGTTCGTCCTGGTATCCAGGGATAACACTTACATGGTTATATTTTTCCTATTTACTTTATTTTGTGATATATTCACATAAACGATGAGTTAGACCAATTATTGTTTGTAGTAGTCAAAAAGAAGGAAAACCTATCATTTTACTTACAAAACATTCGGGTCTTGGTAGAAGACTACATTATCGTAACAAAACATTCGGGTCTTGGTAGAAGACTACATTATCATAACAAAACATTCGGGTCTTGGTAGAAGACTACATTGTCATAACAAAACATTCGGGTCTTGGTAGAAGACTACAGTGTCATAACAAAACATTCGGGTCTTGGTAGAAGACTACATTGTCATAACAAAACATTCGGGTCTTAGTAGAAGACTACATTTCATACTAGTAGAAAATAAGGGATTTCTTAGGGTTTTTCATACTTATATCAACTGTCTTACTTAAAGGTTTTACATGACATTCATAACAGTTTTTCAAAGAAAGACAATGACACTTAAATACTTATGAATTCACCAGCTTTAAAGTTGATACTCTCTTTCAAAATAACTTGTATTCTCAGGTCACCAGTAGACAGGTACGATGGACAGGTTTTGAGAAGACGGAGCACAGACAAGTCTCGTCTTTTATTTTGATTGTATATTTTTGGTGTCATATTACAATGAAAGAACACACATGTATTAAAACTGTACTTATAATGCAATGGATGATGTTGTTGCTTATTTACTACTTTACACTGTTGTGATACTGTACATGACGTTCTCCACCCCGAAACATTTCCGCCGTTCTTGGTTTTGGGGTGGGACACTAATGCACCACATGCAAGTGGGTCTACACAAGTCAAACCATTACAAAGTCATACATGATGAACTTTGCACCCCCAACACCCTGCTTCCCACCACAGGCGCCTCTACCCGGCCTTGATGGTCGTCGGTGATCCTCAAAGTGACAGGGACAGGCGATATCATCTGTACTTCCAGAAACAAACTTGGACAATGGGCCTTCCTGTGGCCCTAATGAATGCAAAGGAAACATATCAGATTTGACCCCTAAGTGGTGGTAACAGTACAATCTTTGCCAAAATGACCAGTCCGGCCGCACTGGAAGCAGCCAGAATCACCACCACTACCACTCCTACACGTACCCTCGTGTGTCCTGCCCGACTTCCGCATCAGCTACGGCTCTAATAAACCCTGGATCTTGAATCTGACCCCTTGGGCCTTTTGCCCGAACCCGTGGTTACCTGAATCTCTTTCGACTTCCTATTCTTGATCTTCTCCGGGTCAATCTCCCTCTCTCTAGCTCAGGCAATCATATCCTCCAGCGTTTTGTAGTTGGACCTGCTCACAAACTGCCTGATGTCATATCTCATAATTTCATGATATTGAGCTTTTTTCATCTCCTCGTCCGCCACATATTGCGGAACCAAGAGAGCCCTCTCCCTGAACTTTGCGGTGATCTCCGCCACCGTCTCAGTAGTCTATTGAAGATCCTGGAACTCTTGTGCCAACTGCTGCACCTCAATAGTTGATGCAAACTCAGCCTTGAACCTAGCCGAGAAATCACTCCATGACATCGCGTCCAACGCGACATCATCCCCCATGGCATGAACAACCTCCTCCCACCAATCTCACACTCTGCCCTTCAGAAGACAGGAGGCAAGTCTGACCGTGTCCCCACCAGGACACTGGCTCGCGTAGAAAGTGTTGGCAACATCTTCCAACCATATGCTGCTAGCAATGGGATCCCTATCCCCATGATAATTTGGTGCTCCACAAGATCTAAACTCTCGAAATTTCAACGTACGCGCTTCTATCAAAGCCATCATCTCCGCGTAAAAGGCTCCAAATCTCTCATCCAAAATCTCTAGTATACCCTCCTTGACCGTTCCAAAGATCACATGAGTCTGGTCTAAGATATTGCACGTGATCTCAGTTGATACAAACTCTCTCATATGCTCCTCGAGCTGCTCGGTCCCTAAACCCGAGCCTGATCCCTCTCTGGCACCTGATCCGCACACTGGCCTTTCACGCAACATCAACATGCTGGAAGCATATCACAATAACTATCCAAATACACTTCACTGATGAGGGATTACACATACACACTACAAGTTCCTTGGCTTTGTCTTGGCCCCTATTGAATCGAGTATGGATCCTCTACTTTCAGTAGTACGGGACCATACTACCTTCCACATCTATCTGTACTTTCTTCAAGAACTACCTTGACTCTACCAAGTCCCTTCTGCTGCTATTGATCTCTGCTACTCTCATCCTAGGCTTGCCCTAGGGAAAATCTCTGACTCCACCCAAACCGATCCTCAGCTGCTGAAGGCCTCCTTGTAATGCCAATTAGCCATCACCTGAATACCATCACATGTGATGAGGCTCAGATAATCCTTCGAGTAAAAGACTCATCCCTACAACGGTTAGACTCAGATAAGATCTGCACATTAGGGCTAAATCCAGCACTCTGAGATTATTCAACCCTGATCACATGTGACGTGACGTATTCACCTGATGGCTAACTCCCATCACTCCGAGTCCTACAAAGCACAAATCAAGCAGCATTCGGACACAGGAAACTACTCAAACAAATCTATTCTCATAACGAGAACCATACTAGCATACAATGCTAAGCTCATACTATCAGGCATACCCTAAACAGGTTATCCTACTACTGTCTATTCAATACTAGCATGCAATTCTCATAAAGCCGAAATACATATAATAGGCACATAAGGAATCCTCCTAGATCCTTAGTCCTATTCTAGCATGCAGTTCAACTGAAACTGAAACTGAAACTGATAATCATAACATAAACTTGTATGGGTAATTTGGGAGTACTTACTAGAGCTCAGTTGATTGCATGCAACACACCCTATTCTCTTTTCACAATTCTTTTCGCCTTTTCTAAAACTCTTTTCTTTATACCTTTTCTAAAATTGTTTTCTTTTCTCAAAATCCTTTTGTAAACATGGTTTTTCTCTTGAAAACTTTATACCACTTCCTTAGTTTGAGTTCAGACACACCCCAAAGTGTGACCGAATCCCTCAAACAAAGGCTCTGATACCAACTTGTAATAGCCCAAAAACACAGTCTAAAAATTTTGTTTAATTTAATAATTAAAAAAACCATAGTCAATAAACCTCATATAAAAGTCATAAGCAATGTATCCCAAAATATTATAACAACTGTCAAGTATATCAGAGTATAAACATCCCATGCTGAACAAACGGTGTGTGTACTGCAATCTTCCCGAGCTCCTCCTTTGAAAACTGAGTACTTGAAACCAAAATTGAATATTGTAAGCACGAAGCTAGTGAGCTCCCCCAAACTACCACATACCATACAATAACATCTAAAGCACATACTAGGCCTTGCCCACTACATCGGACCGAAGTCCGAACTAACCGGGGCCTTGCCCGTGCATCGGACCAAAATCCGGACTAACTGGGCCCTTGCCCCCTGCATTGGACCGAAGTCCGGACTAACTGGGGCCTTGCCCCCTACATCAGACCGAAGTCCGGACTAACTGGGACCTTGCCCCCTGCATCAGACCGAATTCCTGACTAACTGGGGCCTTGCCCCCTGCATCAGACCGAAGTCCGGGCTAACTGAACATAGCATCACATGATCATAGCATATAACATAAGCACATATACTAAATACTGCATCGGACTGAGGTCCGGACTAACTAACACACAAACATGTTTGAATCACAAAGACATCAAGCATACTGAACTACTGCATCAGACCAAAGTCCATAACTACTGCTATCTAAACGAGCCGGCATTATGGCCGTAGGCCCGTTCCTACTGGAAGGAAACTCACCTTATTTGCTGAACTCGGCCGATAACCCTCTGGCTGCTAACCGAAAACTCTCCAAAATGCTGCTCCTCTAGCTCCCTGAGCTACCAATACCAATAATAACACTTAGCCTAAATTGTCCTCCCGAGGTCAACTAAGTCAACTCTGGTCAAAGTCCTGGTCAAAGTCAACCTTCTAGTTGACTCAACTCGCCGAGTTGTTCTACCAACTCGACGAGTCTATGCTCCTCAAAGCCCAAACAATCCCTGACTCCCCTCATCGAGTCTAGCGAGAACTCGACAAGTTCTCCATCATCTAACACCCCGGGACTATCTTAAACCGACTTGTCGAGTTATTCTACAACTCGCCGAGTCCATCTTCATCAGCTAAGGATATTGCCATGGACTCGCCGAGTTCATCCTTGAACTCGTTGAGTACCATGATCTTCATGTCCAACACGGACACAGGCTGGTTGAGTCCTTCTCTAACCCCACTCACTGATCCGACTCATAATAGAAGGGTTTGGGTTTGCGACCCGACTCACCGAGTCCATGAACTGACTCGCCGAGTCCTCCTAGTGACAACTCTAATCTGTCGATTTCAGTCTATACCACACTTCCAACTCATAGATCTGGACTCCTTATGCTAGAATTGCACGTAAAGTTGCTAACTTTACATGCATACAAGGGATTATGAGGCTAGAACACCAAATCCAAGCTAATAAGAAATTCAAGGTCAAGACATGGAGCCTTATCTAGATAAAGCCAACAACTCTGAGCTTCTAGTGCTCAAAACTATCCAGATCTAGTGTCCAATCCATCCTCCAAGGCTTATCACCTGGATTCCACGTGGGAATGGTCCAAATGTAACAAAAGATAAGCTAGAAAAAGGGATCTGGATGATTAATAGCCTAGGTATAAGCTTTATACCTTCAAATGATTTGGAATGTCACCCAAACTCTGGATCTATACTCCTTTTCTTGCTCCCTTTCTTCCACAATCTTCAAGATGCACACCAAGAGCCTTAATCATCTCACACAAGCTCAAGAATGAAGTTGGGTGGCTAGGGTTTCGTCTCTGGACAATGGAGGCTATAAATGAAACCCTAGAAATAAGAATGAGATGCATAAATAGGATGCCAAGTCCTGAAATTAGATTTTCTCAACCCATACCAGACTCGCTGAGTTAGTCTCCCCGACTCACCGAGTCAGTCACTTAATCCGTGACACGGGTCACACTCCGACTCATCGAGTTCCTCCTTGGACTCGACGAGTTGACTCCTTTGACTAAGGGCTTTTCATTCCATTCTTGGTCTTTCGGATTTTGGGTGTTACAACAATGCTTTTGTGAGGCACGACTCTCATGATAAGCTCGAACCTCGAAGGGAGAGGTGTATTTTCATCGGCTACCCACATAAACCCTTTGGTTGCCTCTTCTACAGACCTAGTGATAATGTGGTATTTGTAGCAATGGGAGGAGTCATTCGCGAGAGAGAATTCATAAGCAAAGGAAACCGTGGGAGGCAAATTGATCTTGAATAAATTCAAGAGTCAAGTGGTGAAGGGGCCTCAAACCCTAGCAATCAACCTGAGGAGGAAACTCATGTTGATTCGACAGAAGAGTGTGTACCTTTGAGGCGTTCCACAAGAGTTAGGAATGCACGTGAGCATTATTATGGTTTCCATATTACTGCAGAAGGTGATACACTTATCAGTGATAACACACTGATAAGTCTGGATGAACCTAATAGCTACACGGAAGCCATGGCAGGCCCTGAGGCTGCTAAATGGAAAGAGTCTATGGACAGCGAGATACAATCCATGTATGACAATCAAGTTTGAAACTTGGTTGACAATGTACCATGTCGTAAGACAGTTAGGTGCAAATGGATCTTCAAGAAGAAGACCGAAATGGATTATAATGTACACACTTATAAGGCGCAACTGGTTTCAAAAGGCTTTTCGCAAACTCTGGGAGTTGATTATGATGAGACCTTTTCACCAGTAGCGAAGATTAAGTCTATTAGGGTTATGTTAGCCAGTGCTGCATTTCATGATTATGAAATATGGAAAATGGATGTCAAAACTGCTTTCCTTAATGGAAAGTTAATTGAGGATGTTTATATATGTCAGCCAGAGGGTTTTGTTAGTACAGAGTACCCTAATAGAGTGTGTAAGCTTGAGAAATCCATCTATGGATTAAAGCAAGCACCTCATAGATGGAATCTTTGCTTCAATTAGAAGGTCAAAGAGTTTGGTTTCGAGGAGTGAAGATGAATCTTGTGTATATGTCAAGGCTAGTGGGAGTATAGTCAGCTTTTTGGTATTGTATGTGGATGACATACTACTCATAGGAAATGACATCCGAACTCTGCATGAAGTGAAGTCCTGGCTTAGGAAGTGTTTCGCTATGAAGGACCTTGGAGAAGCTGCCTATATCCTATGGATAAGGATTTTGAGAGACTGGAATAAAAGAGTAATTGGACTTAGTCAGAACACCTATGTGGATAAAGTGTTGAAGAGATTCAACATGCAGAATTCCAAGAAAGGTGAGTTACCAATCCAGAGTAACGCCAGACTGAGTAAGACTCAGAGTCTGAGTACAGAGGCTGAAATAGCTGAGATGAGTCAAGTACCATACGCTTCCACTGTAGGCTCGATCATGTATGTTATGACTTGTACTCGTCCTGATGTGGCCTTTGCATTGAGCATCGTCAGCAGATATCAAGGAAACCCTGGCAAGGCTCACTGGACTGCGGTAAAGAGCATTCTTAAGTATCTGTGGAGGACTAAGGATTAGGTCCTTATCCTCGGTGAGAGTGATGACTTGAGAGTATTAGGGTTTAATGATGCTAGCTTCCAGACTGATAGGGATAATTTCCACTCTCAGTCAGGCTGGGTCTTTACCTTAAATGGAGGAGCAATTTCTTGGAAAAGTTCCAAGTAGGAGATAGTGGCTTATTCAACTTGCGAATCAGAGTACATAGCGACAAGCGAGGCAACGAAGCAGGCTATATGGATAAAGAACTTCATTGGAGACCTTGGAGTTGTACGAGCTATAAAGGAGCCTATGGAAATTTTCGGTGATAGTGAAAGTGCAGTTGCCTTAGCCAAGGAACCAAGGGATCACGGGAGATCCAGACACATCGACAAAAAATATCATTTCATCAGACATCGAATAGAAGAAGGACTCCTCGTGGCAAAGAGGGTATCATCGGATGAGAACTCGGCATATCCCCTCACAAAGGGATTGAGCAGGGTTAAGCATCTCCAGCATGCGAGGCACATAGGGCTGAAGGATGATATTAGTTTTAGTAGTTAGATAGCTTTGAAATGTGTAAAGTGTAATTGACATTTGATAATGAATAAAAGTTGTATTTATTTATGAGTAAAGTGTTGCTATCTTTTGTCAATCATTTACTATCATTTCATTTTGCATGTTTTGACTTCCAGAATAATTATATTATGGTATATCATATTATTCAACTGCTCCACAGTCGGTCATATGTCGGAAGTAGGTATGAATCAAGGCTATCATGAGTTGGTTGTAGATGTCTAAGATGTTAGACATTGCAAAGTGTTGCTACAACACTCATGAGTGCTCATAAGTTCTGAGTATTGGATTAAACCCACGCTCACTGGTATCACTTCATGGAATTTATCTCGAGTGATCGTGAGACAATATTATCATATAATTCTTCAAACCTAGAGAGATGACTTGTTGCATATGAGTTGGTTATGCATTGATTGTACGAAGACGCATTGGTAACTCGATGTTATAAAATGTGCCTTTGTGTATAATTCAACAAGTAGTAGAACAAACATATGAGTTTAAGTTTATATGTTCCTTCTTGGATTAGAAGCGATATCTGGGCCCCTCAATGATTTTGTGTTGACCCATGTACCATACCCGGTCAGAACTAAATTTATGTGTTCAATTAAGTTCTATGTCAAACAAATCAGAAATCGAGAAACAAACTGATGGAGAATAAGTAAGACATTGTTACATGTATTTGTACGACTGATATCTAGAACAAAGGATTATATGATCCCTTATCAAAATGGCACTTCATAGTTCAATACAGTCTTAAGAGCTACGATTGTCGGTCAATTCCTAAAGTCATAATTGCAACTATAGTTATTAGACTTATCCAAGTGGGAGACTGTTGGATAAGGTGTCTAAGTCCATAACTACATTTGAGATGTACTTGACCTGACCCGACATGGTCCATTGGGTTGCACTTCACCTGAACAATTTATAAGGATAATCTTTTGAGAATAGTTTAAGTTATGATTTATTAATATATTATAAGTTCTCATACATTAATAAGAAATCATATTATTTAATTAGTATTGATCTAGAATTAATTTAGAATTAATTTAGTGATCAAAAGTATTACTAATTAAATATGGAATGTTGTATTTATATAGTGTGGGCTAATGCTTATTTATAATGGGCTAGGCTTGCATGGTAAGGCCATGGATAGTCCATGGAGCTGTAACCCATTGATCTCATGGAAATGAAGAGTCATGGGTATTAGGGTTTACATGGATGTAACCCTAATCCACCACACTATATAAAGGAGTCCTTGGCACTTGAAATCATGAGAGAACACTATAGTTTTTGTGTGAAAACTAAGACGGCTGATTTCAAGAAGAGTGAAACTATTGTCTCAAGTTTCCAAGGTTTGTGGTGACTTGTGACTTCCATTTGAGGCATCCACATTATTGGTGCTAGGCTGACAAACCCCAAGCAATCAATCTCTACTAAAAGGTATGTAACTCTACTAGCTTATTATGTTTTAAAAGTTCCCCATGCCATGCTATTTAGGTTAAGAACCTTGGAAAAACAAATTTTCATGTATCATAGTAAAACATAGATCCAAGGTTTCTAGGGTTAAATGTACACCATAGGAGTGTTAGAATGCTTAAAACCCTACAATTAGACCTTGACTAAATATAGTCTGATCAATTATATTTATCCAAGGTGTAAATAGAATATGTTGGGAAATAGTCGTAGTAAACGACAAGTCTACACTTACCAACGCTAAGATACCCAGAATCAAACGCAACATTTAAAATACTATAAGAGTATTTTAGGATACCATTGAACCACACACTTAAATCCTCTGCGTATTTATCATACCTCTTTCCTCGCGCAAACAACATGTTTGAATTTCACCACGAAGACCCCCACTACCCTACCATAGCAACCAACAGATGGATAGAGGAGAATGTAACGCCCGCAGATTCGGGCTAGTGAATTTAGAGACGATAAGCGTCAAAATGATTTTTTTATAGATGATTATTTAGAATAAATAATCTTAACTATGTTCTAGTATATGTCACAAGGTTTCCGTACATATAAAAAATGCCAAAAATCCAAGTTATAACGAAGAAGTTTTGACCTGTCGAAGTTTCATGACAAAACCGACACGACATCGGGAATCATAAAAAGTGAGTTTATGATAATATAATTTTTAGCCTTTGTGACCTAAAATAAATTTGTAGAGTACATATCCACCTACGCGTGGATATAAAGAATGTTGAAAACGGAGCTCGTATGCAAAAGTTATGACCTTCTGAAGATGTAGCTGTCTAAGGACATGACACGTGGCAGAAACCCTAGCTGCCTTAAGTCATGATGTGAACATGAAGTTCACGACGTGAAACGTGTTAGGGACACTAATCGGGGCTAGAAAACACATGTTAAAGCTACAGGATGACTCATGGAAGTTCACGACATGAACCTATCATGTTCACGACGTGAATAGCCCCATAGCACCCTATAAATAGCAAGTTCAGCTCTTTCATTCCTTACACCATTTCTTTTCTCTCTCTCTCTCTCTCTCTCTCTCTCTCTCTCTCTCTCGTTTCTGAAGGCCGTTTCCACATCCCGAGCCCGATGATCATGAACCGCCGTTCGTTTCTAGTTAGATTCTATCAACTCACGTTATAAGGTGAGTGCATACTATTTTCATCTTACACATAGATATGAAGTATTTTATATAAATTACATGCTATGTGTGCATATTATCTGTATACTTACTATCTATGATGGATGAACCATATTATACATGTTTTAATTGATTTAAACTATATACATATTTTATATCTACAAATATGTTGGGGTTAAACATGGGTAGATGAAATAGTTGGTGTGTGATGAAATAATGTGATGAGAGATAGGTGATGATAATTAGGTAAAGAGAGATAGGTGTTGATAGAATGGTGATGATAATTAGGTGATGAGATATAGGTGATAATCCTAATGTGATGATAATTAGGTGATGATAGATAGGTGATGTAAGATGAGAAGAGATATCATAACCTTAACCAACGATGTGGCGATGTAGTCATCTACCAGAGTATAGATGGCGACCACAGACTATTCTAGATAGTCATACGGAAACACGAACAAGCTCATAACCTGGAGGTGATGAATTATGAGTTTAGGCAATGTTGTATCTACGTATTCATGTGATGATACTCTAACCCCTATTATGAATCACGAGTTCGGGCGATGTTATAACTACGTATTCATGTGATGATACCCTAAACCTTACTTGACACGTTGTAACATCCCGAGTTCAGGAGTGCAAGTTCAGGGTTCAAAGTGTAAATAAGGATGGTCAACTCGGCGAGTCCATGGGTGGACTAAGCGAGTTGAGTTGCGATTTTGGTCGCGTGTAAAGTGGCCAACTAGGCGAATCGGCGGCTGGACTCGACGAGTTGGTGCTGAAAAGAGAAAAACCCTAATCTTCGGTGTTGCACCCTATTTAAAGGACTTAATGCCCTCCCCTCAGTCCTCTTAGTCCCTTTTGAAGTCCATAAACCCTAAATCCATTTGTGAGAACATTGGAGAGTATTTGGAACCTTGATAAGTGCTTGGTGAAGAGATCTTTGAAGATTAAGAAGGTTGGAGCAAGGGGCTTTGTAGAGAATTGGTTCATTCTTTAGTGGGAGCTTGCATTGGAGGTAATAGATCTGTTCTTGAGCTTTTATGCATCTAGATTTATCAATTGTGGGTTTTTTTTTTAGGGGGGGGGGGGCATAAATGAGGTCCATCTCGAGTTTGGTGTAAGATTTGAGGTTGCTACCTCAGATGTAGGATTGTAATGACCCTAGGAGCCGTAAAGTCTATGATCAAGAGATGTAGGTGAAGTTCTTTTGTCCCAAGCCTTAGCCCAAGAGTGTATTATACTTAGATCTCTTTGGATTCACGTAAATTTTTCCATTTTACGTGATGGAAGGGTTGTAGGGGAGTGGTTCTATGGATTGGAGGCCCTGCATGGCTTGGAAAGCCACTGTATGGATTAAGAACTAGAGGTACTCGGCGAGTCACATGGGTGAACTCGACGAGTTGGATGAAGATAGTCAGGAACTCGATGAGTTGGAAGAACAATTCGGCGAGTCTGTTGAAGATTGCCTTGGACTTGGCGAGTCTGTTCTTGGACTCGGCGAGTCTAGTTGTGGAGTCCTAACCTTTTTGGTTGAGCTGTGAATCGGTGAGTCGAGGGACGACTCGGTGAGTTGAGCAGGAGGTGACTTAGAGTTTTTTGACTCAGCGAGTAGAGTCAGTCAGGCAGGTTGACTTTGACTGAGGCCTTTGACTTTGACCCAGTGTTGGCCAGTTAACTTCCAAGGGTATTTTGGTAATTATTGGTATTTATTGAGTTCAGCCTTCTGGTGTCGATCAGTGGTGGAGTTCGTGTCGGAGGTTGGAGCAGCGTGATCCCATCTTTTCAGTCAGCAGTTGCGAGGTGAGTTATCCTCACTATATCAACAGGTCTAAGGCACAAAGGTCGGCCCTTTATCGGATGGAAATCCGGGTAGTTGTTATTTGCTATGTTATTGTTTTGCTATATGCTTGCATCCTGGTAGTTAGGATGGTATATGTTAGAGGCCCGATTAGGTCGGTATCCTGGTTAGAGTATGTTATGTATGTGATCTGCTTGATCGGTCGATTGATGATTAATTGTTATATGGTTATGTGTTTATGTGCACATGGTTGGTTGACTGGGGTTGGGTTGAGGCGGGTCCTGCGTTGTGTTGTAGGCCAACATACCCAGGGCGGACCGGATATTCCGAAGGCCCAGCGAGCGGTCCGGATAGGCTGTAGGCCCCACGAGGGCAGACCAGACGTGCCGAGGCTTGGAAAGTGGACCAGGCCGACTGAAGGCCTGGTGCGGGCGGACCAGTCATACTGTAGATTAGAGAGTGGACCAGGTGGGTTGAAGGCCCGGTACGGGCAGACCAACCACACTACAGACTCGATGGATATGGCTAGACTCGGAGGGTGGACCAGGTGGACTGAAGACCCAGTGAGGCGGACCAGTCACACAGTAGACCCGAAGTGTATGGCTATTCTGTTATGATATGTTATGTGTATGGTATATGTGGTTGGTATTTTGGGGGTATCTCACTAAGCTTTTGGGCTTACAGTTGTAATTTAATGTTTCAGGTACTTCAGGAGACTGTGGCAAGGCGAAGGCGTGATCATACCGCTCCTTATGTTCTTGTTTTATGATATGGTTCTGGGAATACTTTGATAATAAATGTATTGAAAACCTTTTTGTAATGAATTAATGAAATTGGGGTTGTTTTTGAAAAGTTTAAATTGGTTGAAAATTTTTGGACATTACACACGTATTGAGGGAGTAATCCCCAAATTAGTATTGTCTATGCGATGTAGGTGGTGATCCTTAGGAAAAGTCCTTAGGAACAAACATATAAGGAAATGAATTGTAAGGAGATGAGAGGTAAATATGATATAGGAAATGACCCTTAGGATAAAATCTTTAAGAAGATTAAATGAAGATAATGGGGATGGGTAATTAGGTTAATTGTTTGATGATTAAACATAATAACTATATTATTGTGGATTGAAAACCCTATGTATTCACCAGGTTTCCAAACCTAACCCACTTAAGCTTATTTGTGTCACAGGTATCGATATCAAGCTACTTTAAACTGAGAGATTTGAAGGAGATGTAGATCACTAGTTTAAATAAATGTAAGGGCTGTTAATGCTTATGTTTCAGTATTGACGATGGCATCCCAAATGTTTTAAATGAATAAAATACATTTCTTCGGAAATGCTTTGATAAAGTATTTATCATATATTTTCTGGGAACAAATTCCGCAACATTTTTATTAAAAGGGTACTCTGAGTTTTATAAAGCATAAACAAAATCGGTCTTTTCTGGCCGTGAAAATGGGGGTGTCACAATTGGTATTAGAGCATTAGTTTAAGCGAACTAGGAATTTGTAGGATTTCTAGACTTAAACTTATAATGCTAAGCGGTGATTGTGAGATGAGTGTCTAATATATTTTAGGTAGTACACCTGAATTGACACAAGCACTAGCTTACTTTAGGATTAGATGCCTAAATTGCTTTTATGTGCTAAATGCTATATGTTTTCCGTATATGCTATTATTTGTCCGGATCTATGGTTTGTTGTCGACCGAATCTGGAAATTTTATGTGTTCAAATTTCTAAACGTTTAATTACGGTATTAGAACTGACATGTAACTTTTTGGATTAATAAGGAGATTTATACGACTATCGTAAATAATGCTGTCATATCTTAAATTCTCGCCTCGGTACACCGAACGTCAGCTTTGATGTGCAGAACATCATGGTGATGACTCATAGTGAATTGAGTAAATGGAGGAAAAGAGAAGGCCTACGATATTGAATGATACCCATCAGAAGATATCGTAAGAGTGATATCTTGCCTTTAGAATGCATCTAATAAATAATACGTCTGGCACGGGAGAAATACACTTTCGATTAGCAGAAAGAAATATTTTTTGGTATAATCCATAAAGTTATCCCATGGTCTAGAATTTCCATCACCAACTGAGTTGAAGTAGAATTGATGATTAAAGATACGCATGGAAGAAGTCCTAGTAGAGTCTAGGGAAAATTTTATAATTATTTGGACACATTCGTATGTGTTAAATTGTTTTGTGATTTTAGGACTTGGGGAATGTGAGACAATACTTGGGATGAGTATGAGTAGGTGTGAATGGTAGTAGATGCCTATATTACCAGAAGCACATGATTCACACTTGGATCAAGGAAAGTCACAAGGTTACCAAGAAGCTAGTAATTGATTCCGTTTTTATTCATGTATGTCATTACCATCGTTTCAGTAATGACTAAGAAGATGATTGTTATTCCAAACCTACTGGTGATATCAAATCGAGTCCGCCAAAGACGAGTGTGTTACATAGTTAAGAGAACCAAGATAGATGTAACATCCGACTTAAGCTAGAAGATTGAAGTGAAAGATAATCGAAGCGATCAATAGAAATATCGTGACCATTGTTTAAGTATGAAGTCTATAGCTAGAAATGCTACATGCTAAAATATGATTATATCACATTAGAACATGAATGAAGGTATATTCCATTATGGAATTTGACGCTAAGAGACCTGAGTCTAAGCATTGCATCACACAATGAGAGGTCGTTAGAACATGACCTATCGGTCTGTTATGATAATCGAAGTAAAGACTTCTCTTAAGATTAGTCTATTTAAGAAGAAGAAAGAATCTCCAATAAGGATCGATTTTTTAACTCGAAGGTTACGATTGGAAGTCCAATATAGGATAAAGAGTGGGTGCAAGATTGACCACCGTCTGCAGTCAAGAAGTCCAAGAGTTAGATACTCATTCGAAGGAACATAGAAGTTACGATTTACCTAGGATGAAAAGATAACACATGGTGTCATTATACAAACCCTGTTTTGTGGATGATTCCGGGACGTGGTCATCCTAAGGGGGAGATAATTGTAACGCCCACATATTCGGGCAAGTCAATTTAGAGACGATAAGCATCAAATTGATTTTTTTATAGATGATTATTTAGAATAAATAATCTTAACTGTGTTGTATTATATGTCACAAGGTTTCTGTACATATAAATAACGCCAAAATCTGAGTTATAACGAAGAAGTTACGACCTGTCGAAGTTTCATGACAAACTGGCATGACACCGGGAATCATAAAAAGTGAGTTTATGATAAAATACTTTTTAGCCTTTGTGACCTAAAATAAAGTTGTAGAGTATGTCTCCACCTCTGCGTATATATAAAGAATGTCGAAAACGGAGATCGTATGCAAAAGTTATGACCTTACAAAGATGCAGCTGTCTAAGGGCATGACACATGGCAGAAACCCTAGCCGCCTTAAGTCACGACGTGAACATGAAGTTCACAACATGAAACATGTCAGGGACACTAATCGGGGCTATAAACACATGTTAAAGCTACATGATGACTCATGGAAGTTCACGACGTGAACCTATCCTTCACGTCATGAGAACAATTCTTGCCTTCTTAATGCATTAAGCTCTTAATTCTTTAACCCATTCATCCATACTTTCCAGAAGGCTCTCACAAACCCAGTGTAAGATACAAATCCTTACTTTATCATTTATGTCTAATACATGTCTTTTCCAAAACTAGGTCAAAAGGGGTAAGAAATTGGCCAAAATCCCATTCATGACATCAAAGCTACTTATGTGTCTAGATCTGAAACATACAATGTTGTTGGGACCTTGGAAAGTAATAAAGTTGCAAACTTTATTCCCAAGTCTCACAGAAAACTCATTAAATTAGACCAAAACACCAAATACACTTAGATTTAAAGATGAAATGAAATAAATCTTGGAAATTTATAACTTAGAAAGGTCTAGAATGCAAATGAAAGTTGAGATCTTCAATTGGAAAGCTTCAAGGATCAATCTTGCATGAAATCATTGCTCTAAAATGACCAAAAACTCCAAAAATGGATGAGAGAGGAAAGGGCATGCTCAAACTGGTGAAAGGGAGGCTAGGATTTATCTCAGAAGGCTTTAGGTGTGATGGATGGTGGAAAATATCCCAAAAACACGGAACCACCCTTTAAATACTTAGAAAACCCTCAAATCCGTAGGTTTGGGCTACCTAGTTCTTACCTCGTGACAACTTTCTTGTCACTTCGTGAGAACATGCTCCTCACGTCGTGAGAATATGCTGCTCACCTCCTAACAACGAGTTTCCACCCAATTCCATTCCAACATCAAACTATTATTACTTCTTCATTTTAACTCTGTTTTAGGCGATCTTTGTATGCACGAAATGTATTGATGAGCCCCACAATCCTATCTAATTACTTTTGAATTAATACAAGTCGAAATAAAAGCATAATCCATGCAAGAAGCCCTAAATATTAGTTTTTTCCATTTTACCCTTTTTCTTCAAAGCACAAATTGAAGGCTTTAACCACTTAACTAACATTATCAACATCCAATAACGTCTAAACCTTATTCCCTTGAAACCCAAGGCTTTTACTCGATCCATTTATAGTCTACACTCCTGAAATAAGGAACTTATCAAAACGGGATGTTACATTAATCCAACAATATTGTACTATCAAAATCAAATATAGTATCAACTACAACAGAACTCTATGTCTTAACATATATAAATAAATAATTCAATTATACATAATTTCTCTATCACTCAATAATGATTACTAATAGTTGAAGCTATATAAGCTCGTTACTCAGTACGACAATAATCAACTATAACTCTTGATTGTATCAGTTTATTACTCCATAAGCTATGATATAATGTTCATCTAAGCTGTATCAATTAATTACACCATACAACAATACTCTACTGTAGTTTCTTAACTATATACATATACTAAATCATAACACATAAATAAATAATAACCAAAATATTTTATCATTCACATTATACAATAATAAACCCATATCTATATATCAATTATCTAGAGGAAAAACATGGCTACTCAACTTAAGAGGTTCCATGTGAATGGAGTTATAACTCTAGAAGTCTTATAGCTGCTCCCATTTTAGAAATTGCATAAATATGAAAATAACACAAATTTCTTAAGTACTTACAACTCAAGGTACAACGAATTATTCACAACTTGATCCGATGCTTTCATCAAGTTCATAACCCCTAATTATATACAAACTATTCATACACCATGAATTGGTTATATGTGTATTAATTCATTAAGCCATAAGCTTAATATCATTTTATTCATCATTTCACCAAATTTAACATAATAACTCAAATTATAAGTCATTTATACATGATTTCATTTATTTCATCAAAACTAATTAAACTCTATGTATAAGTCATCTAGATAACTTAATTCATTAAGATATAAACTCAATTAATTTTACCATTCCACCAAATTTCTTAAATGATGGTTTGTGTTCATCTCTCCAATTTTAGTATTTTAACCATAAATTTCATTTATAATCATGGTTACTAAACTCATAACAAGATAATCATATTTTTCTTTCTATAGAAGCATATAAAATTAAAGGCTACATCATTAATCAATTTCTTCCCTAAAAGCTTCAACTAAGATATTCAAGAAGGTGAAATTTACCCCTTAATCTAAAAGATGTAGTTTGATGATGTGTTATCTTGATTCTCCTTGTAATTAATTTCAATTTGAGCTCAAGATCTTCAAAAATCATCCTCCCACGTCTTCTAAAATGTGGTGTAACAAATGAGCATTAAAAACTGATCTCCTCATGATTATAATTTGTTCTATTAAGTCTTTTAATAAGCCAACCTCGACTCGTAGCATACATCCTTCAGATGGGTGGTGTTCTCTTTAATATTGTTATGTTCCTAACTCTTACACGTCATGTTCTCACCTCTTTCTGGCATTGTATTTACATACATGCTGCGTCACGTTAAACTAAGCATAATAAGATTTTTTTTAACAACAAATCTAATTTACTTCTAAATTTCTTCTTAATCCACCTATATCCCAGATAAGACTTGAACTTTGGACCTCAAGTGGGGATAACAACACCTGATACCATTAGTCTAGAAACCCTTTGGTTATAGCATAATAAATTACCATAAATTTACCATGTGTCGCGTAAATCTACATTACACATCGCGTTTACTAGCTCTAATATAACGACAAAAACTATCGTTTTCCGTTAATTGATATGTGTCACATACATCTAAATTACACGTGGTGTCATAGTAATAGCTCCAACACCTGACAAGTTTTATGGTTTTACCCTTGGTCACCAATAACACCACCGTTAACAGTTTAACTCAACTCTTATAAGATCTTAACAACCTTTATTAACATAATTCACAAATCAAAATGTTTAAAATTCCATAACTCATAAAATGAAGAAAATACCCCGATGGTCAAATGCCCATATAACATACATAATAGAGCATACACAATAGGTCTTACAGGATATGTTGCTAATTAGTATAAAAAATTGGACTAGTTTGTCTTGTTTACTTTAGAAACAGTTGAATTAATTTTTTAATCGAAATTTTGGATTGAATTTGGTTGTTAATAGAGATAGTCTAAAAACATCTCCAATGTATTAGTCTTTATTAATATTTATAGTATTTGCCAACTAGATTTTCTAATAACAAATTGATAAAAATGTTTTAAACTTTTTTTACCCCAATACAAATAAATTTGTACAAAGGGTTTTTATTTTTAGAAAATGAATTATAGAATAAACATATTTTTGTTAGAAGATAATAATTTTTTAAATAATTTATTTAAAACATAAAAAGCTTTTAAAAAACTTACAAATGTTCTAAAAACTATTTTGTAAGAGAAATTAAATATTCTCCTACTTTGTGTCCCTACATATCCTCTTACCTAATTAAATAGTGACATGCGTAACATTTAATGCTCATTTAATGAAATTTAATGATATTTTAGGATATTGAGTGTAAGACCCGTGTATTACACGGGTTTGTTAAAAAAATAATATAAAATTTTCAACATCAAACAATTATTAAAGTAATACAATGCATATAAGTAAAGACTGTATTGCATAACTATGTAATTGAATCCAAATTACAAAAAAAAAAAAAAAAAAAAAAAAAAAAAAAAAAAAAAAAAAAATCATTAATGAAATATTCTGAATAATTTATAAAAATCATAAATTTCCAAATACTTCTTTGAATACAATATTAGATGTTTTATTGGTAAGGTTTCCTTCATTGTCTAATATTAATATTTTCAATCCATCTCTACTTCTAACTCTAGACAATGCAATATACAACTGTGAATGAGTAAACACCGGTTGTCTAAAAAACAAAACAACCTTTGATAGTGATTGTCCTTGACTTTTGTTTATTGTCATCACAAAACATACAACAAGTGGAAACCGTCTTCTCTGAAAGGTGAAAGGAATCCTTTTATCTGAAGGGGTCAGTGACATTCTTGGAATAAACGTACATTTTTCTATATTACTTCCATAAATTATCTCGTTTTCTATAATACGTTTACCCAATGCTATAACTCGCAACCTTGTTCCATTACATAAATCGTATTTCTGGTTAACATTCCTCAATAACATAACCGGAACACCGACTTTTAATACCAATTTATGAATTGGTAAACCTGAAGGTCTAAGGCCATTTAGAACATCTGGAGAGTATAAAGATTCGTCAAAATCATTTGTGTATGTAATGTTTTGATAAGACAAATACTTGAAAGTATGTTGAAAATTTTAGCATTTACCCGAATAAAAATAACGACACACTTACATTGGTTTGTTTATCAAACCAAATAATGAAAGATGTAATAAGTGCATTTATTGGAACCTTCATAAAATTAATGGATCAATATTTTGAGTTTTTAAAAATATAAAAGATAACTTTTGTACGGTACATGTTGGAAAGATAAAACATCAAAAGAAGTCTAAAAGGCTAAAACCGGTAATTGTATAAATGCTTTTATTTTTTTAACTATTTCATACTACTGTAAAGTCATACTAACAAAATATTTGCTTGTAAATCTATGAGTAATATTATGTTTATTAGGATTCATTAAGTAATATTCATTTGCATGTTTTGCTATCGTTTTTAAATGTATAATTTTGATTACTAAATGAAAATGGCATATATTCAGAAATTGAAATTATTAATAACAAAACAACCATACACACATAGACATGCACCATATTTGTCATACACACAGTATTAATTTAAAACTAAATAAATGACAACATTTAATAAGGAAATCATAATCCGTACTTAGCATAAAACGAAAGAAAACAAAATTTTTAAAACCAACAACGAAAGTATTCTTAACAAACCATAAAACCTCAAAATTGTTGGTGGACTCGAAAGAAAATCAAACATAATGAAAATATGCTTTGTATGCCACAAATGTATGTTTTATATAAAAAAAAAATACAATGGCTATTATAGAAAAAGAAATTTTTAGTTGTTAAACCAAAAATAAAACAAACTTTTGTGGTTAATTGAAAAAAAACCATTTTGGTATACCCATGCAGGCAAAAAAATTAGTTTTCTGACCAGGGCCAAAACAGTCATATTGAGATTTTTCACCTTAAATGACTCGTAAAAAAATCCTATAAGGAGGATGCTAAGAGTAACAATTGCATGATTCCAGACACATACAAACACATAAGTATATGTAGATATAGATAAACCTACTTTTGAGGTAGAAATCACTTAATGGGAAAGAATAGGGCTGAAATTAAACAACATACTAATAAACAAAGTATTTCTTTTTAATGTAATGCAGAAAACAACGAAATAACAGAAAACTCATAGTGACACATAGTTGCTTCACCGAATACATTTTTACATTGTTAAAGTTTAAATTAGTTACCAGACGAGGGGCAAAATAGTCATATATGTTGTAATTTTTTTTACAACACATAGTGACATATAGTTGCTTCACTGAATACAGTTTTACATTGTCGCTCAAATATTATAGTTTTTTTTCACTCAACCACAACAAATAAAGAGCATTTATACATAAGGCATAATCTTTTCAACATTTCCAATGAAGAAATTTTTGAAGGCATTACATCGAACATTTGGCGGACATTATTCAAAAGGCCATCTTACACTATGTGTTGAAAAAAAAATGTAACAGCTCGAAATCCAAGTTAGCTTTATGACCCTTCTATTTTGGAGAGTTGGAAAGTTAGTCCCTTAAAGTTGAAAAGTGGATTGGTGAGTACGCTGCGCGTACTGGGGTGTACGTCGCACGTACTCGTGCGCTTAATTTGTACGCGGGTCATCCGGGTACGTTGGGCGTACCCAAGGTTACGCTGGGCGTAACCGACAGAGATGCAAAACCCTAATTCATGGCCTTGCACTATAAAAGGAACATGTAGTCCTTTGCCCTAGCCACCATACCCCCTTGAGTGAGTCATTGGAGAGATGAGATTTATGCTTTAGCTTGTGTGTGTGTTTTTGAGCTTGAAGTTATCTTTTTAAGGTGAAGAAGGAGAAGAAGGAGCCATTTTTGGAGCTAGAATTTTAAGAAAAAGTGTAGATCTGAGTTCTACTGTGGTTGGAGATCCTTTCTGAGGTAAAAAACTCAAAGCTTTCCTTGTTCTTCATATGTTTTGATGTTGGACCATTTTTAGGGTTTTTGGTTCAAAGTTGGAGACTTTGTGTGCAAAAAGTCTCCATAAGCTTAGATCTGACCTTTTCTAGTGTATAATGTGTTGAGGAGTTATAAAAATCTAGTCTTGGACGTGGATCTTGTGTCATGCATGATTTGTAGTCTCATTATGGAAAGAGGAAAGGTGTTTTGAGCACAAAGTGACCTTTACAGCCATGCATAGGCTTAAAGGTTTCAACTTTATGGATTAAGACATATTAGAGGAGTCAGATCTAAAGTTTGGATGCAAGTCTTAACCGATTAAGACCTAAATGTGTTGGATAAAGAAACTGGGCATTATGTTGGGCGTAATCCCAGTATGTGCCGTGTAAAGGGTCGTGTACCCTGTTTCTGGAGTGCAAGGGAACGCCCCGCGTACAGAAGCTGGTACGCCCCGCGTAATGCTTGTTGTTGACTTTTTTGTTGACTTTTAGGGTTTTAATCAACATGTGGACTTTGGATTCACGGAGGGATAAAATGGTATTTTACCCTCCTATGGAATTTTAGAAAGGAATATAGTAAAGCCTCGAGAGTTGTTAACGATTTGGAATAATTACTTGATGTGATTAGGCAAGGCTAGGTCGTTGTCGAGAGATTCAGAGATATCGAGTACGTGAGACATTAGACATCATACGAGGTGAGTATTCTCACTATACTGTACCTGGAAGGGTACCTATGTGTGACTGGAAGGTCTGGTATGCTATAAGATATATGCATTATATGTGATTAGTTGCCTGTTTTGTATGCGTTATGTATGCTATGCTTGATATGGGCCGGAAGGCATTATGTTATGGGCCGGAAGGCATTATAATGTAGACCGGAAGGCATTATAATGTAGACCGGAAGGTCAGGGAGTTATGGACCGGAAGGTCGACACGGGTAGGACCGGAAGGTTTACCGGTTCGGGACGGAAGTCCCCTGAGACACATGGACCGGAAGGTCATGACCTGGAAGGGCGTATGTGTGTAAGTGGTATATTGGGGAACTCACTAAGCATTTATGCTTACAGTTGTTGTGTTATGTGTTTCAGGTACTAGCGAGGACCGTGGGAAGGCGTCGGCATGACTCGTACACACACACGCAGACGGATTGGCATATATTTGATCTTGGGATTTGACATGTTTTGTATTATGACTGCGTTACATTGGATTTTTATGGTTTGTTTTGAACAAAATTATGTTTTAAAGAAATGAAAAATTGTTTTGAAAAATTACGTTGTCACAAGTTGGTATCAGAGCCTTGGTTTGGGGGACTCGGATGCACCTTTGGGCGTATCTGAACTCAAACTGAGGATGTGAGAAATTTTCAACAATAAAAACTAAATTTTCTGAAAGAGCAAGGAGTTTTGAAACAAACAAAGTAGAGCAGTGTGTACGGTCAGCCAGCACCCGAACGGTGAATCCACAAAATACCCTTACATTATGTGTTATGAGATATGCTATGTTGTGTTATGCATGCTAGAGTAGGCTAGGTATTCATATTAGGACTAGAGTGGCCTGATTTGTGATGCCTTAGCCTAGGAGAATTCTGCTGCTATGAGATGCCTTGAGATCAAGTAAGTAGCCAATTCATAGCGAGAATAGAGTACTTGCGATCCGGGATCCAAGGAGGAGGACTTGGGGTGAATGTTGATACGGTGTGGTCAGTAGTATAGGGCTCGTACTACTAAAGACACCGGATCAGTGAGCAACCCAAGTAAGAATCGTTTGGGTATTGGAGGACGAGTAGGGTTGCGTTATCGAGTACGAGCATGCTCGGTCGAGTCTCTGATATTTTTATGTTGTATTTAAGAGGCATCATGGTTGGGACACGACACACACCTGAGAGCAGTGGGGTCAGTGAGGAGGAGATCCGTCGATTGATTAATGAGGAGGTGGTTGTTGCCATCCAGGCTGAGATTCCAGTGATGTTTGGGGACATCAAGACCACACTGATTGAGACCTTTGATGAGCGGTATGCAGCGGTGACTGAGGTTGCAGCTACTGCAGCTATTGCTGCTGCTAGACCTCAGGGAGGTGACTCGTTGTTGTTTCGGGAGTTCAGCAACACGAAGCCACCATAGTTTGATGGGACGTAGGACCCGATTGCAGCGATGAGGTGGATCTATGACATTGAGGGATGTTTCTATACGTGTTCTTGTCCAGAACACTTGAGGGTGCGGTTCGCTTTGAACCAGCTTCGCTTGGGAGCGAAGGATTGGTGGAAGTTCGTGACGGCGAGCTTCACTCTGGCAGAGATTTCTAAGGTGACCTAGGAGAGGTTCACCGCCATGTTCAGGGACGAGTATGCTCCCCCGGTGGAGAGGGAACGGTTGTTAGGAGTTCTTGACCCTCAAGCAGGGTAATGATTCGGTTACTGTGGTTACCCGGAAGTTTCATGAGAGGACGATGTTCTACCCTTAGCAGGTGTCTACTAAGCAGGCACCATCGTTTTGAAAACCGGACCAGACCGGCCGGTTGGACCGGTTCAACCGGGAACCGGCAAGGTTACCGGTTTTTAAACCCCCAAAAACCGCTTGTGAACCAAACCGTTAAAAACCGTTGGTTTCAGTTAGAACCGTAAAAAACCGGTCTGGTTTAACCGGGAATAAAACCGGTTTAATAAACAAATTTGACATTCATATTCAATTCAAAGGAGCTAGCCGGCTCAAAGGAGCCAGCCGATTGAATTGAGTCTTGTTCCTTAAAGCGCTCATAATGCTCAGTTTTATACTTTCATTTTACCATCTATTCCTTTTCACCCACCGATGTGGGATGCACTTCCTCAACCATTTACATGCTAATTCATTTACAATTTAAAACACATATTAAATTTATTTTACATTAAATATTTTCTAGACATACACACATTACATATATTTTCTTATTTAAACTCTTTATTTTTTAAATACGTATATATATATGCACTTCATATACTTGATATAAAAATAAAAAGCACACACTGTGCACATTTAATAAATATAAATATATACATATACATATATATATATATATATATATATATATATATATATATATATATAACACATACGTATATATAATCTATTCTTTTACACATAGCACAACACAAGTTATATATATATATATATATATATATATATATATATATATATATATATATATATATATATATATATATATATATATATATATCCAGTTTTTCCAGTTTTCAGGACCGGTCCAACCGGTCGGACCACTTGAACCATCGAACCGGTAAGACGGCCGGTTCGATGTCCGGTCTGGTTTTCAAAACCTTTGCAGGCACGGATGAGTCGGTATTTGGGAATTTTGAGGAGGGACATTCGAGAGTTCATGTTGAACTCGACATACCGTACATTTGTTGAGCTTCAGGCAAAAGCCCGGAAGCGGGAGATCGAGTTGGAGACTCAGGCCAGGGAGGAGGCCGAGTCCCAGAGGATTGATCGACGGTCGGCTCAGTCTCATCCGACAGCCAAACAGGCCAAGACCGCTGATTCGAGGACTGGAGGCCAGAAGGGCCGCACTTGCGGGAAGTGCGGCAAGGTTCATGAGGGAGCTTGCCGATCGGGTGCTTGCTACAAATGTGGCAAGGAGGGGCATATCGCCAAGGATTTCCCCAAGGGATTTATGTTTTGCTTTCATTGCAACCAGACTGGCCATCGGAAGGCCAAGTGTCCGCAGTTGCATCAAGGGTCAGCGCAGGGATTTGCACCTGCTGCTAGGGTTACCGAGGTTAGATCGGTGAAGGTCGGGGCTCTGAAGGCTCGTGAGAGAGCTTTCCAGTTAACAGCGGATGGGTCCACCCAATACCCGACGTTGTGGCCGGTACCTTTCTTGTGAATTATGTACTTGCCTTAGTGTTATTCGACTCAAGAGCGAGTCGGTCTTTTGTGTCGTTAGCCTTCAGTCGTCATATCAGTATTTGTCGAGAGGCCATGAGTCGACCTTTGTGAGTTTCTATAGCTAACGAGCGAACAATGTATGCCACGGATGTGATTCGAGGATGTATCCTTGTGATCTTCGGTGTGGAGTTTCCAATAGATCTGGTCCCGATTGTGATGGGGGACATGTGTGTTATATTGGGCATGGATTGGTTAAGCCGATTTGGAGCTATTATAGATTGTGAGTGTCAATTGGTGACGATACGAGACCCTAGTGGGGGAGTACTTACGGTGTACGGCGAGGTTACCCGTCTTGAGTCAGCATTTTGTTCGGCTGCTAGGCCAAGGCAGAGTTTACAGCAGGGCTGTATGGGATTTGTGGCCTATGTGATGGACATACGAGTGGCCGCTGGGAGGCCAAGTTCGACTGATGAGGTCCCAATTGTGCGGGAGTTCCCTGACATTTTCCCCGAGGAGTTGTCGGGTGTGCCTCCTGAGAGGCAGGTGGAGTTTCGTATCGACTTGGTGCCAGGGGCGGCACCTATTGCCAAGGCACCCTATCGCCTTGCGCCATCCGAGATGCAGGAGTTATCCTCGCAGCTTCAGGAGCTGTTGGGAAAGGGGTTTATTAGACTGAGTAGCTCGCCTTGGGGAGCGCTGATCCTTTTTGTCAAGAAGAAGGATGGTTCACACCGGATGTGTATTGATTACCGGAAGTTGAACAAGCTGACGGTCAAGAACCATTATCCGTTACCAAGGATCGATGATTTGTTCGATCAGTTGCAGGGAGCGTCTTGGTTCTCCAAGATAGACTTGAGGTCGGGTTTTCATCAGATGAGGGTTCGAGATGAAGATATCCAGAAGACAACGCTCAAAACTCGTTATGGGCATTACGAGTTCGTGGTGATGCCTTTTGGGCTCACCAATGCACCAACCGCGTTCATGGATCTCATGAACATGGTGTGCAAACCGATGTTGGATCGATCGGTGATTGTTTTCATCGATGATATACTGGTATATTCGAAATCCAAAGAGCAGCATTGTAACATCCAAAATTTCAAACAAATTTATACTTTTAAAAACATGTCAAGTTCATCAAAATATTACAACTTTGTTTTCAAACATTTTTTATTTGAGTCTTGTCCCCAAAAATAACATAATAGGAGGAGCTGTACGATCACACCTTGGCCTTGCCGCGATCCCCTGATGTACCTGAAACAATAAACTGAAACTGTAAGCCCGAAAGCTTAGTGAGTTACCCCAAAATACCGATACACATACAGTCCATATAGCAATATCAACATTAGCATATCATATCAATCAAAACAGAACATCATGCACTGGGTCCATAGCTTTACAAGCTGGACCACCCCTGGGCCCTCAGTACGAGTCTGGAATGCCTACCGGGACCTCAGCTCGTATTTGGAATGCCATCAAGCCCTCAGTACGAGTCTGGAATGCCTATCGGGCCCTCAGCTCATATCTGGAATGCTCTCGAGTCCTCAGTATGAGTCTGGAATGCCTATCGGGCCCTCAGCTCATATCTAGAATACTCTCGGGTTTATTAGCTACCGCACGGAGCAGTACAACCTCAACCCACCCCACATAACATGTCGACATGTAACAGATAAATGCACATACAAGTAATCAATTAGTATCATAGGCAGTCCTACAGATCTACCCGACTAGCATATCAACTGGCATACATTACTAACTCAACTCAACATATCAATGACTACTAGGATATCAAATCCAATGGGCCGGCCTTGGTGCCTTAGACCCCTTAGTATAGTGAGGATAACTCACCTTGTAGATGTCAGCTCGGTAAATAATCACAACTCTTCGATCACTTGTCAAAGACTCCACCACCTATTACCATAATATGATTATGTTCATAAGTCTTTGTCCTCATAGAGTACTCCATAACCCAACTAGTTAACCCTGATCAATGTCAAAGTCCTTAGTCAAAGTCAACAGTCCATGTTGACCTTAACTCGTCGAGTACCATTGGCTGCTCACCGAGTTCCTCGAAACTTTTACCTACTCGTCGAGTCACCGACGTGACTCGTCGAGTTCCCACGATTCTCGATTGAGGCCCTAGAGCCACTCGTCGTGTTTCTCTTCTAGTAACACGTCGACACACACGCATTCCTAACTTGGAGGAAACTCATTCGACTCGCCGAGTTGTTCATGCAACTCGTCGAGTCTAAGGCAACCTTCATCGGACTCGCCGAGTTGTTCTACCAACTCGTCGAGTTCACGGCTATATTCATACGACTCGCCGAGTCGTTCCTGCGACTCGCCGAGTTCCTTTAGTCCTTAAGCCATACATATCCATTTTAAGCCATGCAACGACTCCAAACCTCAGATCCAAGCTTCCAGGGCATGCCTTTCACGTAAAGTTGCAAACTTTACGTGTATGCATGGCTAAAAAGGTCCTTAATATCCAAAACTAAGCTCTTAATGGGTTTCATGCACAAGGAAAGCCTCATTCACGTCCAAGATAGGAACTTTATGGATCTAGAACTCGGGAATGGTCCAGATCTGAAGTTACAACTTCAGATCTAGCTTATGTTTTGCAATATCACCTTACTTACACCTCAAAAACCCTAGATTTTCACTATATGAGATCTAGAAGGGAAAAACGGATAAATGTGTCGACTTGGTACCTTCTATGAGTGCTAGTTGAGGTAGATTTCGGGTTGCACTCCTCCCTTGCTTCTAGCCCTTTGCTTCTCCAAGTTCTTCCTTCCACAAGTTCTCCTTTCAAGCTTTCAAGGCACTAATGGCACAAAATACTCGGTTAGGGTTTCCTTTGAGTTCTACCTGACTGTAAGGAGGACAAATGGGGATTAAGCCTCCTTAAATAGAGTGCAGAACCCGGGACTTAGGGTTTCTTTTTCCAGCTCCTACTCGCCGAGTCCCACTCGTGGACTCGCCGAGTCAGTCACTTAAGTTGCGATTCAATCCTACTGCTACTCGACGAGTAGGGCAACCAACTCGTCGAGTAGGGCCAAACCAAGAAACTACAATTGGACAATACCTGAGAATCGGGGCGTTACAAGCATGATGAGCATTTGAGGGAAATCCTCGGAGTCCTGAGATCGGAGAGGCTTTACGCCAAATTCTCCAAGTGTGATTTTGGTTACGGGAGGTCCAATTCCTAGGACATCTCGTTAACCAGTAGGGGATATTGGTCGATCTGGCCAAGATTGAGGCTGTGATGAGTTGGGAGGTGCCGAGGTCACCTACTGAGATCAGGAGTTTCTTAGGGTTGGCAGGTTACTATCGGAGATTTATTAGGAATTTCTCCAAGATCGTTGTGCCACTCACCAAGTTGACCCAGAAGGGTCTTACAATTTCTTGGGGTCCGGAGCAGTAGACCTCGTTCGAGACACTTCTCCAAAGATTATGCGAAGCCCCGGTGTTAGCCCTTCCGGAAGGGATGGAGGATTTCGTGGTATATTGTGATGCATCGATATCCGGGTTGGGAGTGGTGCTTATGCAGAGGGGGCATGTGATAGCATATGCATTGAGGCAGCTTAAGCCTCATGAGTCGAGGTATCCCACTCATGACCTGGAATTGGGGGCTGTAGTGTTCGCCCTCAAGATCTGGTGTCACTATTTGTACGGGGTTCGGTGTACGATATACACGGACCACAAGAGCTTGAAGTATTTGATGGATCAACCCAACCTGAATATGCGCCAGAGGAGATGGTTGGATGTAGTAAAGGATTATGATTGTGAGATCCTGTACCACCCAAGCAAGGCTAATGTTGTAGCCGATGCCCTGAGTCGTATGACGGAGGGCGCCCCGATTCGAGATATTTACATGAGATTGACAGTGATGACTCCAGTATGGGATGCCATTCGAGGGGCCTAGGCGGAGGCCGTGAGACCGGAGAACCATAAGAGAGAGCGAGTGATCGGGCAGGTATCGGAGTTTGTTACCGATAGTCAAGGACTTATGACCTTCTTGGGTCGGATTTGGGTACCGTTTGTGGGCAGTACGCGTACCGTCTTGATGGAGGAGGCGCATAGATCGAAGTTCTCAATCCACCCCGGGGCCACTAAGATGTATTTGGATATGAAGAAGGAGTATTGGTGGCCCTGTATGAAGAGAGATGTTGCATGGTTCGTAGAGAGGTGCTTGACCTGTCGCAAGGTTAAGGCCGAGCACCAGCGTCCGCATGGTAAGTTGCAGCCGTTATAGATTCCTGAGTGGAAGTGGGAACAGATAACCATGGATTTTATCACCAAATTGCCAAGGACTGCCAGGGGTGTCGATGTGATTTGGGTGACCATGGACAGGTTGACGAAGAGTGCTCACTTTCTTGCTATCAGTGAGAGCTCTTCTGCTGAGAGGTTGACAGAGTTGTACGTGAAGGAGGTGGTATCGCGGCATGGAGTTCTGATCTTGATTGTTTCAGACCGAGATGTGCGTTTTACTTCCAGATTTTGGAAGAAGTTTCATGAGGAGTTGGGTACGACGCTGCATTTTAGTACCGCATACCACCCACAGACCGACTGGCAGAGTGAGCAGATGATTCAGACACTCGAGGACATGCTTCGTGCATGTGTATTGGATTTTCATGGGAGTTGGGGCACGTATTTTCCCTTAGCTGAGTTTTCCTATAACAACAGCCATCACTCGAGCATTGGTATGCCACCTTTTGAGCTGTTGTATGGAAGGAGGTGTCGTACCCCCATTTGCTGGGGCGAGGTAGGGAAGCATGTGATGGGTAGTACAGAGATAATGCTTCAGACGACAGAGCAGATACAACAGGTTAGACAGATGTTGTTGACCGCTCAGAGTCACCAGAAAATTTATGCAGACAGGCGACGATCTGAACTCGAGTTCTAGGTCGGTGATTTCGTGCTCCTGAAGGTATCTCCTTGGAAAGGAGTGATTCGATTCAGGAAGAGGGGCAAGTGATATATTGGGCCATTTTGGGTGATCGCGAGGGTGGTCAAGGTAGCGTATCGCTTGGAACTACCTGCAGAGTTGGACCAGATTCATGATACCTTCCACGTGTCGCAGCTGAGGAAGTGTATTGCCGATGAGTCGACAGTGGTACCATTAGAGGATATCCAGGTGGATGCAAGTCTGAATTATGCTGAGAAGCCGATCATAATCTTGGATCGGAGGATCAAGGTTATGAGGAACAAGGAAGTGCCCCTAGTTCAGGTCCAGTGGCAACATCGGAGAGGGTCCGAGCTGACCTGGGAGCCAGAGTCGGAGATGCGGGAGTAGCATCCGGAGTTGTTCACAGCATGAGACTTCGAGGGCGAAGTCTAGTTCTAGTGGGGGAGAATTGTAACAACCTGAAATCCAGGTTAGCTTTATGACCCTTCTATTTTGGAGAGTTGGCAAGTTAGTCGCTTAAAGTTGAAAAGTGGATTGGTGAGTACGTTGGGCATACTGGGGTGTACACCGCGCGTACTCGCGCGCTTAATTTGTACGCGGGTCATCCGGGTACGTTGGGCGTGCCCAAGGTTATGCTGGGTGTAACCAGCCTAGATGCAAAACCCTAATTCCTGGCCTTGCACTATAAAAGGAACATGTAGTCCTTTACCCTAGCCACCATGCCCTCTTGAGTGAGTCCTTGGAGAGCTGAGATTCGTGCTTTAGCTTGTGTGTGTGTGTTTTTGAGCTTGAAGTTATATTTTCAAGGTGAAGAAGGAGAAGAAGGAGCCATTGTTGGAGCTAGAAGTTGAAGAACAAGTGTAGATCCGAGGTCTACTGTGGTTGGAGATCCTTTTTGAGGTAAAAAGCTCAAAGTTTTCCTTGTTCTTCATAAGTTTTGATGTTGGACCATTTTTAGGGTTTTTGGTTCAAAGTTGGAGACTTTATGTGCAAAAAGTCTTCATAAGCTTAGATATGACCTTTTCTAGTGTATAATGTGTTGAGGAGTCATAAAAATCTAGTCTTGGACGTGGATCTTGTGTCATGCATGAGTTATAGTCTCATTATGGAAAGAGGAAAGGTGTTTTCAGCACAAAGTGACCTTTACAGGCATGCAAAGGCTTAAAGGTTTCCACTTTATGGATTAAGACATATTAGAGGAGTCAGATCTGAAGTTTGGATGCAAGTCTTAACCGATAAAGACATGAATGTGTTGGATAAAGAAACTGGGCATTACGCTGGGCATAATCCCAGTATGCGCCGTGTAAAGGGTCGCGTACCCCGTTTCTAGAGTGCAAGGGTACGCCCCGCGTACAAAAGCTGGTACGCCCCGCGTACAGAAGCTGGTATGCCCCGCGTACTACTTGTTCTTGACTTTTAGGGTTTTAGTCAACATGTGGACTTTGGAGTCAGGGAGGGATAAAATGGTCTTTTACCCTTCTGTGGAATTTTAGAAAGAATATAGTAAAGCCTCGAGAGCCGTTAACGATTATGAATAATTACTTGATGTGATTAGGCGAGGCTAGGTCGTTGTCGCGAGATTCAGAGATATCGAGTACGTGAGACACTAGACATCATATGAGGTGAGTATTCTCGCTATAGTGTACCTGGAAGGGTACCTATGTGTGACCGAAAGGTCTGGTATGCTATAAGATATATGCATTGTATGTGATTAGTTGCTTGTTTTGTAAGCGTTATGTATGCTATGCTTGATATAGGCCGAGGAAGGCATTATGTTATGGGCCGAAAGGCATTATGATGTAGACCGGAAGGTCAGGGAGTTATGGACCGGAAGGTCGACACGGGTAGGACCGGAAGGTTTACCGGATCGGGACGGAAGTCCCCTGAGACACATGGACCGGAAGGTCACGGTCTGGAAGGGCGTATGTGTGTAAGTGGTATATTGGGAACTCACTAAGCATTTATGCTTACAATTGTTGTGTTATGTGTTTCAGGTACTAGCGAGGACCGTGGGAAGGCGCCGGCATGACTCGTACACACACACGCAGGCGGATTGTGATATATTTGATCTTGGGATTTGACATGTTTTGTATTATGACTACGTTACATTGGATTTTTATGGTTTGTTTTGAACGAAATTATGTTTTAAAGAAATGAAAAATTGTTTTGAAAAATTACGTTGTCACAAAAAAAGATATTTTTACATAACAAAACAATCGCATTACTGACCTTATGTAGTTGTTGGGATGCTAATTTAGATTCTTGAAGACACTTGATTTCCAGCGTGAAGAAGACGACTCGTGCATATATAAATGAACCTGAAAGAAAACGACTCATGAACGTATTATATATAGATGAAATTGAAAAAAAATTTAGGAAATTATTACCTATTATCAGTAAAAGATGAACGATTTTGTATGATCAATGCAATGCTAAATATATATAACATATATAAAGAATATTTGAATAAATGGAATAGATGTGATTTTGAAATCCATTCATGAAATCCACCGTGATTGGAGGCTAATCCGTTGGTATTATACAATGAAAACATATATTTGCTTTGTTTATGGACTAAAATTTAGGAAACAATAATAACATTATATACATGTGTTCAAGAATATACATCTGCATTACGTATTGTTTATGTGACATTTTAATAAATTGACAAGTTTAATATTAGATAAATCTAAAAATCAAAAAAATGCCATATTTCGAATTGCATAAAAATTTAAAAGTGTTAAATTTTTATTTATTTATTAGGAACTAGATATTTAATTTCTTTTTTGACAAAACTTCAAAAATGGTCCCTGTGGTTTTCAAAAATATCAAGTTTAATCCCTAAGTTCAAAAAACCTCACAGATGGTCCCTGTGGTTTCAAAACTCTTAACAAATGGTCCTTTTCGCTAACTCTGTTAACTTTTGTCCATTAAGTAAAGGGCATTTCCGTCAATTCACAAAAGAGGGACCATTTATGAAGTTTTTTGTTATTTAAAAAAATAAAAAAATATATATAATTATTTAAATAAAGGGTCTCTCTCTCTCTCTCTCTCTCTCTCTCTATCCCATCGAACTGAAGAACATGGATCACTCTCTTCTACAACCTCTATCGGACCAACATAGACATACACATACATTGATGATTTACTCTCCCTCCCTTTCACATACACACATTAATGATTCATTCTATCTAGTTCAATCGATGGATTAGGATCTAGCTCCACCTCTGAAGTCGTCGCAATCACAACTAGATTTGGCCTTCCATTAAGAACCTGTTATGTGAAAGAAATACCCAGCTCCCATTTATATGAAAGAAAAGTATTGACATCTTAATTACATCAAGAAAATACATAACCAAATAAGAAATTAAAGCATGTATCCTCCTTTTATCCCCCTAATTGAATCACATACAGCCACCCCTAAATCAATACAAGAAACATATAGAAGGTAGTTGCAATTGAAAGGGTGGTCAATTCACAATGTCTACAAATTCAAGCTTTGAAGGAAACAAGTTATGCGATTACACTTGCTAGAAATCAAACGAACTCTTTTCACAATTCCAAAATAGGAAATCCAGGTAAAGCAAAGGTGCAATTGCAGGTATAGAAATCGGAATCGGAATGGAACATTATTCATTTTTCTACTCATGTTCTTGATCGTTTTTCGCGTAACAACCAGACAAGAAGTCGATCAAGAAAAAGAAGATGAAACCGATAGCAATAAAGAAGAACACGAATCGAGACTAATCGTTCTTTTCCAGATTTCGAACGAAAGCAACAAAGATCTATCCCTCAATGATCTTTTGAAATCAACCAACAGTTTCGATCAAGAAAACATAATTAAATGTGGAGGATTTGGTCTCGTCTTCAAAACCACCCTTGCAGACGGCCGGAAAGTCCCTATTAAATGGTTGCCTGATGAAATTGGTCAAGTCGATCGTGAATTCTAAGCAGAAGTGGAAACCCTCTTGCTTTTATGAAAGAACCGAGATATGTTAAGAGAGGGTCGGCAACAGACTGTAACTGGTAGTTTGAATTGGAGATGGATGGTTTAAGCGATTCGACGCCTGAAAGAAGAGAACAGAGGTCATCGAAAGCCATTATGAAGTCCTGATAATGGACCTTGCAGACTTCTTCGATCTCAACCTCTTTGGATTTCTAGAAATGATAGAGGTGGTGGAGTCGAGTTTTGGGTTTACCCGAGGCGAAGGTTTTGATGATGAAAGGTGGTAAGTCTTCTTCGATTGATATGGCGGAAGATGAGTTCATCGACGAATTGAAGATCCCGTTTAAGATAGGTGTGTGTGAGTGAGAGAGAGAGAGAGAGAGAGAGAGAGAGAGAGAGAGAACCCTTTGTTAAATAATTATACATTTTTATTTTTTTTAAATAACAAAAAACTTCATAAATGGTCCCTCTTTTGTGAATTGATGGAAATGCCCTTTACTGCCAAAAGTTAACGAAGTTAGCGAAAATGACCATTTGTTAAAAGTTTTGAAACTATATGGACCATCTGTAATGTTTTTTGAACTTAAGGATTAAACTTGATATTTTAAAAAACCACCAATTTTTTTTTTTTTTTTTTTTTTTTTTTTTTTTTTTTTTTTTTTTTTAAAACATGCGCCCATTCGTTTAATCAAAATATTATACAAATCGACTAATCGAGTATTCATTCCAAATACTTGAAATTTGCCCATATGAATAAAAGCTGCGGCCACTGAAATTAGGTTTAACCTTCGGGGATACTCAGGCCGTATCACATCAATCGTCCCTCCCAAACGCTCCCTCGGCGCCGCCGCATCCGCCGTAAGCCTCACCTCTCTCTGCTCATTCCACAACAGAGATAACTCAAACTCTGTATCTTTTCGAGTGAGTTCTATTTCTACTAACACTCACACATATCTTTTGAACGAATAACAGGGATTTTTATCAGGAATCATGGGCACTCATATAGATAGCATACACCAGAGTGATTTCATGTTCTGTGAGATTTGTGGAACGATGCTTTCCTTTGATTCCAGAAAGTATGTTCGATGCCCACTTTGTAATTTCAAGAAGAAAACCATAGGTGAAATTTCATCCATCTCTCCATCATTTCAACAATTATACGAGAATCACATTTTTTTTTTTCATAAGTTACGTAATCTATTCGCCTAAATTATAATTTCTTGAACCCTAACTTTTTTGTATTTTTCAGAAATTGCTGGAAAAGAAATAAAATACACAGTCAGTGAAGAGGTATGCACTAAGCTATTTACATTTCCATTAATTTAAGCAATATATAACCTAGAAACATGATATTTATATCTGCCAATGTCTACATACACACAAACACACCTATGTATGTACAATTGTAAAAAGGGTTAAATGTTTTTTTTATGTAACAACTTTTCACATTTTTATCTCAGTTTATTCAACTAATTGGTTTTTTAGATGAAATATGAAACATTAAGACCTATAAATGTTTAATTTGTTGAAATATTGTTTTTTCGATGCAGCAAATTAGAAGAGAGCTTGGTTTGTCATCAATCGAGGTGTCTGGTGAAAGAACACGATCAATGGTGAGTTTTTTTTTTCATTACATAAATATATAAATTAAAAAAAATACTTAATATAATCATAAATATTATTTTTTGGGTTTCTGTTTGGCAACAGGATTATAATGTAAGATGTCCAAAATGCTCCAACAAAGGGGTATACTATCACACACAACAGGTATAAATACAACTGTAACAAACTATGCTTTTAATTATTTTTTTATTTTATTTTTATTTTTTTTTTATTTTAATTTTTTTTTTATGATTGAACAGACGAGATCTGCTGATGAAGGCCAAACCATGTTTTATAATTGCCCAAACTGTGGATACAATTTCACAGACAATACATGAGAAGTGAAAGTGTACTAACTAGCCCCTCTACTTTCGTTAATTACAATCAACACCCTCCAATTTTAAATCATGTAGTTTTGTGTTGATTGTAACTGCAATGTTACCTTCTATGTTATGTGGTTCTTTATTGAAACTATGGGCATGGTGTTGTGTGTGTGTTTTGGCAAAATGTTATGTATATGTTATAAAACGGAGGGTCAATTGCAATTTAGAAAACTTTAGAAATAGGTCACACAAACAACAGGACGTTGAATATAAAGCTTTATAACCTTCATTTAATTTGTTGTATCAGACTGTACACAAAGACAGGGGGCACTTCATATCTAACTTTTGTAGAAAAAAAAATTTAAAAACTAAAAAAATTTAATATTATTATTAAAATTACCCAATCGGGATAGTTATGAGCAGCCCATAGAAAAGAAGAGGCCCAACAGCGAAAAGAAGGCTCCGTCCAAATTCGATGATTATGTCTAGAAAGGAAGATTTTACTGAGGAGAATAAAGTTTGTTAGGAGTCCTAGCCAATCATATGTTTTGATTTCATAATTTGTAGTGGGAGCAATCTAATATAATAAAAAAATAGTTAATGATGTCAGTTGTCGTTCTTTTTGCTTAGTTGATGCCATGTGTCATTCATCCAAAAATTTGTTTTTCCGCTCAATGGTTTATTCTAATATCTATCTCATGATCCCATAAAATCAGTTAAAATTAAGGGGTTGGCTAAAAAGACACCCCATATTGTAATATGGACACCCTAAATAATTTTTTAAATATTTTTATTGGCTGAAATTGTATTGTTTTTCGAAAAAGCTGATTAAAAACAGTTAATTATTGGTTGACTTTTTAAAAAGTGGTCAATGGGGTGTCCAAGAGGTGTCTTATTAGCAACACCCTAAAATTAAATCTCTTTCCTTATAAATAGCAACAAATCAGCAATTAAAACATATCTTTCATGTTAACTATAACTTTTCCTTTTCTTCTTCTTACTGTTTCTTCCTATTTTCATGTTTTCCTTGAACGAGTGCAAATTGCAATTATAGTTAACCTAATCACAAAAAATATGAATGTCATCTTATTCTAAATTTAATCTTATACGATATTCTAGGCTTATATATACATGGAATGGCAAATGGACTTGCACTTTTCTATCGAAGGAGTTTCATAATAATTTTCTAATCGAGGGCGATGAAGAGCAGTTCGAAAAGATTCCACATCAATAGTTACCCTATATTGACCATCTCCAATGGTTCCAGTAATGGTTTGAGCATCAGAATAAACTGAGCATGAATAATAGAACTCACATACTTGTATAGGGTAGAATGGATCGGGGAAGTCGCAGGATGTATATCGAAGAGGATAGCTCTTGATATATTCGACGAAGTCTTCGATTACTGTGTTTGCAAACTACTTTAGGATGTCATCGAAGAATGCCACATTGTCTTCTAGAATGATGATAGGAGAATCAGGGGCATGAGGACCTTTGACGATATTAGTGCTAGGGGAAAACTCGTATAGAGGCGTTGACATGGTGAAAGCTTGAGAAAGATGATGGTTGACATAGTCTTTTTTAGAGGGTAAGAGAGCCAATTACTTGAATAGCTTGTAAAAGTGATTTGGACGGAGAATTTCCAATTTATACCAAAAAATTTCTTCCTTTTTACGTAATCATGATTGAAAAGATCGTCATCGTAAAATTCTCGTATCCCAAGATATTGAAGGATCTTTTAATCATTATCTAAAAGCTACCATTAAGATAAGGAAGTTACATCAGTGAGACATACATCAGTAGTATTGAACATCAACGTAAGTGATCAGCGAGTGGCTTGTGATGGTCATCCAATAAGTTTGTGATGTCTCTTGATAGTGTGGGCTTAAGCTACCATTTACTGGCATAATATTGTGAGATCTCATCAACATGTGGTTTCATATGCTAACTCATCAATCATTTTTATTAGAAGAATAAGGGAGGAGAGTGGGTAGGTGTATGTAATATATCACGGTACATGATACACCCAACGACACAAAGTTTTCGAATTCTTATCAGCGCTTGACTTCATGATCTGAATCATGGAATTCTAAAGAAGAATATATGGATATAATGGATTGATGTATGTGATAAGTTGTGGTGTTTTAGCTTAATCACCAGCATAGATCTTCCGTGTTCTCATCAGAATATGGTATACGTTGAATCATAGAACTTTAAAGAATATGCGAGAATAGAGTGTTTCAGTCACATTGATGTGGAATCGGCATGAATCATAAACGGTAATAACCCATCAGTAAGAAGTGGCTTAATCCTTACATCATAGAGTTGGTTGCAGTCTAGAAACAAAGATTCACCGTCAATTCATATTGGGACCATGTCATACCTTAATCTAGGAGGTTAAGGACATGAACAACCGTTTGTAATTTGAGGACCAAACAAGTAAATCTTATGCTGATGACTATGCAATCAGGGAAGCCATTGGGTTATGCTCAATGTTTCAACAGAACATGAGACTTGATGCATATTACAAGCATGCTTCCAGGGACGGAGTCAGGTAAGAGATGATTAACCAAGAAAATAAACATCCAAGCCTTATAATAATTCTTTTGATTTGGACTAGGCAGTCTCACATTGAAGGTTTATACAATGCTAGACAATCAGCGTGAGGGGGTGACTCAATGTTTTCAGTAGATTGTCTCAGTAATGAGATACTTAGAGAGATTTAGACAAATACAACAACATGCTTCTAGGGACAATTAATTGTTAAAAGTTACATGCTTGTCTATCGAAATGCCACTACAAAATCCTTAAGAATGGTACAAGATAAATTAATAAATAATATAAGAATACAAAAAAAAAGAGTTAGTCAAACAAGAAAATATTCTAAAAGCAATAATTTTGCGGCTTTTTCAGAAGCATGATAAAGACTCGATCCATCAAATCGTTTGAATTGAATGTCCATAAATGAAATTCCATTTCCCGAGATATCTACCCATCGACACTGTCTATAAAAAAGAGCAACTAAGATCAACCAAATCAAACAAAAACACAATTCATAGTAACCAAAAAGAGAGAATGTCATTAATCATTGAGATATTACATATTGATTCCAAGCTTCATGTTCACCAAGAACAAGAAAAGGGCATGAACCAGTCTTTGAAACCAACGAGTTAAGAGGATCTAATCTTTGTAACCTTCGAGTTATGAAAGTCACCAAGACAAACCTCGAAGGTTCCACTCTTTTTGATATGTGAAGGAAGAAAACGTGGGACATCTGCCTTGTTGAAGGCACTTTTTATTTTCTGAGGGGAGTCAGTTTTGCTGTGAGAGCATCTCTAGGAATAAGACGTGCTATGTCACCAGTTTCGCTTCATCCCACTCAACAGAAATAGGTAGTTCAATACGGAAGAGATATGTGCCCAGAAGAATCTATTTTGGCATAATTATCTCCTATATGCTTTCATCAACATGATGCAACTAGTCAATCAACATGGGCATCAACATCTGGTAGAGAGTGGTTAGTGCTGAAGAAAAGATGCATAGCTAGCTTCAATTAGTTCTACTAGGAAGGTGGTATATTCAAGGAATAATACGCTGATCCGTTTAAGGTCACTATTGATAGAGAAGAATATGTATAAGCAACATTAGTAGAATAATGTACAATGTATACTTCTTTGGTAAAAAGAAAGTTTGAAGAACAAAATCAAAGTAAACTAAAACTGTAGAAACTTATGTTAAGAAATTTAAAAGTAGCAAAGCATAAATGAGAAACAAATAAAGTAGCAATGTCTAACAAACAAAATCAAACCATATAAATGTTGTTGACCCTGAGTCCAGCAAGGAAAATTTTGTTCTTAGAATCAAACACCTTTACTTCATGGCAATTGAAAAGAACTTTATAACTAGAGTTACAAAGTGACCGATGGAGATAAAAATGCCTTTTAGATCCTCAACATAACACACATCCTTTAGCTTGATTGTCCTGCTCTCAGATGTTCCAACACCCACAACAAATCTTCCACTATTTTCAATGAAAACCACAATTGGACCATCCTTCTCTACAAACCCTTTTAGAAGGGACTTGGGACAGGTCATCTGTCTAGAGCACCCACTGTCTAGGAACAAAGTATGTCCTAGATTTATAGTTGATCCTTCAACAACATGAGAATTTCCAGCATCACACATGTTGAGATAACCATTAAGGGAATCCTTGATAAGAGCCATTAAACCCTTAACATTCATCCCCTCATCTTCAGATGTCTCCTCTTCTTCCACCCGTTCTTCACGATCCTCTTCTTTTGCAATGAAAGATTTAGGTAGAGAGATGTTTTCCTTCTTCATATGAGCCAACATCTTTTTATACAAGACTTCTTAGTTCTCAGGGCTTTGAGCTTCTTTCTTCTATTTGCAGTCCCTGGAAAAATGATCAGGGTTTCCATAGTTAAAGCAGTTACCTGAGTTTTTCTTTTTTAAAGTGGATCTTCTCGCTGAATTGCCTCCCTTGAATTGAGCTCTTCAACTTCCATTTGTGTGACAACTCGAAATTTCTATCTTATAACAAACCCTGCATTCAATCAAATTCAAACTTTCAATTGCTAAATTTTAGCAGTTTCGGAGTCAGTTTGAGTGTTCTAAAGCCTAGTACTGCAAGAGATAGTGGAGAGAGGATACTCTAGGGTTAATTGCACAACATTTAAGTTCCAACACTCCAAGAGTTTGGACTTTACGGCCATAACATGGAGTTTACGGTCGTAAACTCTAGGGTAAATATGACACTAGGTCATTTTATGTCATTATTTCCATTTTCAAAGCCTAGAACTCTTTTCTCTCAAGTATCATCCAAGTTCTTCACTAGATCTTCAACTTAGTAAGTGTTATCTTCCATAATTAGTTGATAAACTTCATTATCTAGTGTATGTGTATGATTTCATCTGTGAAATCTCTTTATTTGATAGATAATCAAGTGTTCTTCAAGAACACCAAGAACACACACTAGTGTTCTTGGACCTTAAACACCCAATCAAGATTCTATCTTGTAAGTACACTTGTCCTAGCTTGTTATATACTTGATTGAACTTGTTTACACTTAGAAAAAACCAAGAAATCATAAGATCAAAGGTCTTTATGGCCAAGGCATGTTCTTGGGCCGTAAACCCTTATAAGTGGAGCAAAGTGCACCCTAGTCCCTTCCTTGGCCTTGGATACTAGTCTAGATCACTTCCTTGAAGTGTTTAGGACCTTAAACATCAAGGAAAACAAGTCCACATAGATTTTAAGACCATAAACTCATAAGGAAATGGTCCTTAGGCCGTAAACTCTATAAAGAGGTGATATTGTGCCCCTAATGCTTCCTAAGGCTTGGACTTGATCAATAGGTGCTCAATATTGACTTATAAGACCTCAAAACACCCAATGGCCATTAGTAACATGAGTATATGGCCGTAAAATCATGGGGGGAAATGACCTTAGGCCGTAAACTCCATAAGGAGTGGTCCTTGGGCCATAAACTCCAATGCCATGCCATGCAACCTTTAGATGCAATCCTTTGGTACCTATAGCACTTGAATTAAAGTGTTTTCATATCCTAGGGTGTCTTAACTTAGTTAATTAGTTGTTAAATGACTAACTAGATACATATATATATATATATATATATATATATATATATGTATATATATATATGTTATTATATGTATATAGGATCATTGTGTGTGTTCAAGTCTTCACTTGATACCAAACACCTTGTCCAACGCTTCCGTACAATCCACTCACTACAGGTGAGTTCATACCCCCTTAAACAACCTTTTAATGCTTGTACATGCTTTTATGGGGGGGGGATACAAGTTGAACATCATAGTTATTATATCAATCACATGTGATTTATAACTATCAAACATATGGAATTGCTATACTTTCAAGCTGTCTTATCAAACAAACTACTTTTAAATCGTTTTATAAACTAACATCAAGTCATGATTATTTATTGTTCAAACCCTTTAAATGTATTACAAATCCTCTTTTCTATTGGAATAGTCTCTAAGGCTGCAACTATATTAGGTAAGTATTTAACCCGATTGTGCATGGTCCTTTTGGATTGCCTTCACCATAGCAACTTGGTAGGATGATTTATTATGAGAGAATAGATATTATTAATATATTATGAGAATAATATGATGAATAATAATATAGTTATTTGATTAATATAAGTCATAGATTAATTAGTATTAATTTGGTGACTTAAGGAGATTAATTAAATAAGAGGGTATAAACTGTCAATTGTTTGATAGTTACACTTTAGGCTATGAATCCTTATGGGATATAGGGTGGACGATTTCTAGGGCTAGGATAAGCCTTAAAATCGTCCAAAGGATATCCAAGGAAAGGATTGGGATTGTTTTGAGTAATAGTTATCCAATCAGGGTTTAAGGGTGAAACCCTAGGAGCCTTACAAGTATAAATAGACCCCTTGGGGAAGGGAAATCGACACCTCCTCTAAAGTAAGGATACCCTGGCTGATTTCCTCCTCTATCCTCTCTCTCAAATCATTCTCTTTGCTAGTTGGTGTTTGTAAACCATTAGAGGAGTGACAATTGTGACTCTAAAGCTCCAAGAACAAGAAGATCAAACAAGTGTTTCAAGGTATGCTTCTAACTCTGATTTTGTATTGTTCTTATACCTAATTAGCCATTATAAGTCTTGGATTCAATGCATGTTTAATTAGAGAAACCTAGATCCAAGCATTAGGGTTTGTATGCGCACATAGGAATGTTCTTATGTACAAAACCCATCAGTGGTATCAGAGCCTAGATTGGTTTCTATTAAATTGATGCTTGAATGTTTGAATCTTAACTGCAAAATTCAATTTTTGTGTTTCTGAGTCATGGACTCGGCGAGTCCCATAGTGGACTCGACGAGTTGGCCTGACTCGGCGAGTCCGAGCGTCAGGAAGAGCCAAAAACGGGATTTTTTCATATTTATCTTATGGAAACTTACCTTAATCATATTAGATCAACCCTAATCCGATTTTATGATATATATGACTATATTTTTGATCTAATTGAAGATATTTATCAATTAATAAAATATTTAATTTCCTTATATGATAATTATTAATTATTTTGATTAAAATTGGTAAATTGTTTTTTTCAAGAAATCAAATATGGATAATTATGTGATTAATTGTTAATTTGAATTATTTGTTATTTGATCCTTTATGTTTTTAAATGTTTAAAATTAGTCCTCAAGTTTTGAAATTTATGTTTTGTGATTAAAAGTTTAATTTAGACAATTTAAATTTCAAACCCTAGAATTTTACAAGTTTAAAATCCAACCCTATACTAATATAATATTACAAGATTAATATATATATATATATATATATATATATATATATATATATATATATATATATATATATATGTATAACTTAAATGCTAGTCTTACCGTTAGTAGGCCTCATTCACGAAGCCGGTCTATAAGGTGGGTATAAGGTTGCGGCCTATAAAATGACGCTTAATGGGTGTACACTCACACCCACCGCTTGCTTGATTGGTGGAGGGTCGTTAGCCGAACGGGTAGGATAGGGCAACCTCATCCTCTCATTAAAAGTATGATAAGAAGTACTAAGTAACTACATGTTTTCTTAAAATTTCCCAATCTTAGTTACTTTAGGAAAAGTGAATTGATGCAATCCCATGAAATTACACTTTGCACCTTGCTAAGAAGTTAGTGGAGCGTGTGTGGTTTACCAGCACACTAATTGGTTCTAAGCGAAGGTGGCAAAGGGTGATTCATTGTTTATCATAGTTCGATGGAGCGTGTGTGGTTTACCGGCACATCGAATAGGTGATCGTTACAATGAAGGCACCATGTGAATTTGCATGGTAATTCACACCCGCTTTGTGATCCTCGGTATCCCAGTCACAAACAAGAGTGGCATATCGAGATTTAAACATGCCATTGAAAAGTTTCAATGAATCTCATCCAAACCTAGGAATTCTCAATACATTTAGGACTTAAAGTTATGTTTTTCATGGTGGAGAATTAGTGAATCGTCATTCACTTACCTTCAAATTGTTTGCATATTAGATTACAACATCCCTTTTCTAATGTGTAAATATTGTTGTTGGATCCTAGCCCTAATTTTTCTTATTGGGTGATAATTAGGGATTCATATTCTAATCTATCTTTGTCCTTTCTATTTATAGATGTCGAACGCCAACAATGCTGTTGCGAGTTCTTTCACTTTGATGAGCCTTTGTCAAAAGGTCACCTTTGATGGAACGAACTTTAGCGAATGGATAAGATACATTCGCACGATTGCTCGCTATGAGGATAAGGAGTATGTCCTCGATGAGAAGCTCGAGAAAATCAACCCCGAAATTGCTACTCCCGCCGAAATAACCGCTTTTGAAACTCACGAGCGTGATGCAACAAAAGTGCATTGCATCATGATCACAACTATGAACTCCGAATTCCAAAAGTCCTACGAGGACATGTATCCGTACGAAATGCACCAAGACTTATTGGAGAGATACCATCAAAACGCGAGACAAGAGCATTATGAGATTTTCACGAACATGATTTCTGCGAAAATGGGTCATGGAGAGTCTCTTACCGTGCACTTGCAAAAGATGCAAAGGTATGTCGACCGCCTTCGCAAGTTAAATGTTGACTTTGGGGAAGACTTGGAGATCGACATGGTGCTTCACTCTTTGCCTCCAAGCTACAATCAATTTAGGATGACCTGTTACATGAACAAAGAAGAGGTCACCCTAAGCAAACTCCAAGGTCTCTTGAGGGTCGCTGAGAGCAACTTCAAGGACAAGTCTGTTGCACCAACTCCCAATTCGCCTGCTGCTCCTGTCTTGGCAATTGGACATGGAAAGGGAAAGAAGAGGAAGGCTTCGTCGAAGAACTATCGAAAGGTTAAAGCCCAAGATGGTGCCTCTTCTAGTGGGACCAAAGTTGATCCCGCTAAGCCCTGCCCTAACCCGAAGGAGGCGGAGTGCCACCACTGCGACAAGATAGGACATTGGAAGAGAAGCTGCCCGGAGTACCTGCAAGCCATCAAGGAAGGAAAGATCAAGGCATCTTTCGCAGGTATATATACAATTAAATCTAACGATTCATCTCATAAAACTTCTTGGGTTCTTGATACCGGTTGTGGTTACCACATTTGTTCTAATGTGCAGGGACTAAGAAGAAGTAGAGACGTGGAGCATGGAAGAATAAATCTAATCATGGGGAACAGAAGATCGTCGCCTGTGACCAAGATTGGAGTGTATTTTTTAGTGCTTAGGAATAGTTTATCTTTAGATTTGAACAATTGTTGCTATTCGCCAGAAATGGCTAGAAACATCATTTCTTTTCATGGTTTGTTTAGACAAGGTTTTAGATTTTCTTTTAATAATGAGAATGGTTCTATTTTAGCTTATCTGACTGGTGTCTTTTATTTTGAAGCTATACCATGTAATGGAATTTATGAAACTCTTATGATTGTTGATAACTTAGGAAATGATGTTTTGTACATGGATTCTTCCAATAGTATGGATAAGTCATCCTTATGGCATTGTCGTCTTGGACATGTCAACAAGAATGAAGTGGAGAATCAATTGGGCAAGAAGATCAAGATGCTTCGATCCGATCAAGGAGGAGAGTACCTAAGTCTTGAATTCCACGATTATCTCAAGGAGTGTGGAATAGTTTCACATTTGACGCCACCTAGGACACCACAATTGAATGGTGTGGCAGAAAGGCGTAATCGAACCTTGTTGGACATGGTTCGCTCTATGATGAGTCGTGCTTCACTATCTATCTCTTTTTGGGGGTATGCCTTAGAGACTGCCGCCCATATCCTTAACCGAGTCCCTATTAAGAAGGTTACCAAAACACCTCACGAGATGTGGATGGGGAAAGCTCCTTCGTTGGCACATATCAAGGTTTGGGGTTGCGAGGCTTTCGTAAGACGAGATAATCACGACAAGCTTGAACCTCGTAGTGAGCAATGTATTTTCATCGGCTACTAGCAGAAATCCTTTGGATATCTCTTCTATAGACCGAAGGACAATGTTGTCTTTGTTGCGAGGATAGGAGTTTTCCGAGAGCATCAACTCATAGGCCAAGGAGACAGTGGGAGGCAAATCGATCTTGAAGAAATTCAAGAGTCGGTAGATGAAGGAACCTCAACCGCTGGCACTCAACCCGAGGAGGAAACTCTGGTTGAACCAATTGACGTATCATTACCTCTTAGACATTCTGAAAGAGTTAGGTTTCAACCCCAGTTGTATGGTTTTCATATTATTACCGAAGGGGACACGTATATTAGTGATAGTACACTAATAAATCTTGATGAACCTAATAGCTATAAGGAAGACATGGCAGGCCCGGAGTCTGCGAAATGGAAAGAGGCATTGGATAGCGAGATCCAATCCATGTATGATAACCAATTTTGGAATTTGGTTGATAATGTGCCCGGACGTAAGACCATTGGGTGCAAATGGATCTTCAAGAAGAAGACCGACGTGGATGGAAAAGTACACACGTATAAAGCACAATTGGTTGCGAAAGGGCTTTACTCAAACTCCCAGAGTTGACTATGAAGAGACCTTCTCACCAGTTGCGAAGATAAAATCTATTAGAGTGATGCTAGCTATTGCCGCATTTCATGATTATGAGATTTGGCAAATGGATGTCAAGACCACTTTCCTTAACGGAAAGTTGGCTGAGGATGTTAACATGGCTTAGCCAGAGGGGTTTGTGGATCCAAAGCATCCGAATAGAGTGTGTAAGCTTGAGAAGTCCATTTATGGACTTAAACAAGCGTCTCGCAGATGGAATCTTTGTTTCGATGAGAAATTCAAAGAGTTTGGATTTGTACGAAGCGAAGATGAATCGTGTGTATATGTCAAAGACAGTGGGAGTATAGTAAGCTTTCTCGTTCTGTATGCCGATGACATATTACTCATAGGAAACGACGTTCTAACTCTGCAGGAGGTTAAGTCCTGGCTCGGGAAGTGCTTCGCTATGAAGGACCTCGGAAAGGCTTCTTATGTTTTGGGAATAAGGATAGTAAGAGAAAGAAGTAAGAGACTAATAGGACTTAGTCAGAACACTTACTTAGAGAAGGTACTGAAACGTTTTAGTATGGAAAATTCGAAGAAGGGAGAATTACTGATACAAAGTAATGCCAAGTTGAGTAAGACTCAAAGTCCGAGTACTGAAGCCAAGATAGCTTAAATGAGCCGAGTTCCATACGCTTCCGCAGTTGGCTCAGTCATGTACGCTATGACTTGTACTCGCCCTGATGTAGCGTTTGCTTTGATCATGGTTAGTCGATATCAAGGGAACCCTGGCGGAGCCCATTAGATTGCGGTGAAGAATATCCTTAAGTACTTTCGGAGGACGAAGGAATGGTTCTTAGTCCTCGGAGGGAGTGATGACTTGAAGGTGCGAGGGTATAGTGACACCAGCTTTCAGACCGACAGGGACAACTACCATTCGCAGTCGGGCTGGGTCTTTACCCTCAATGGAGGAGCAGTAACTTGGAAAAGTTCCAAGCAGGAAACCGTAGTTGATTCAAAGTGCGAATCAGAGTACATTGCAGCGAGCGAAGCGTCAAAGGAGGCAATATGGCTAAAGAACTTCATTAGTGATCTTGGAGTTGTACCTGCCATAAAGGAGCCCATGGAGATTTTCTGTGATAATGAAGGAGCGGTTGCCTTAACCAAGGAACCGAGAGATCATGGTAGATCACGACATATCGGCAAAAAATATCACTTTATTAGACATCGTGTAGAAGAAGGACAACTCGTAGTGAAGAGGATATCATCAGAAGATAACCCAACAGATCCGTTTACGAAGGGACTGAGTAGGGTTAAGCATTTGCAACATGCTAGGAGTATTGGGCTGAAGGATGATATTAGCATAGATTAGATAGTATTAGAAACGTGTAATAGATAAATGTAATTAACATTTGATGATTAAATAAAGGAGTTTTATTACTGTCTTATGTTAATTGTTTAACTATTGTTTCACTTTGCATGTTTTGACTTCCATAATAACTGAGTTTATTAGGAATAATCGAATTATTCAAATTGTCCACAATCGTTCATATGCTGGAAGTAGGTATGAATAAAGATTGTCATGAATAGGTGTGTAGAGTGTCTAAATGGTTTTAGACATAGCAAAAGATTGTTGCAATGTTCATGAGTGCTTATGAACTAGTTTTGAGCATTGGAACAAACCCGTGCTTGCTGGAATCACCTTATGGAATGTGATAGTAAAAGGGTGATCGCAAGACGATAATATCATATAGTCTTAAAACCTAGATATATGGTTTGTTATTGGTTAATTGATTGTACATTGATAATGCGAAAACGCATTGGTAACTCGATGTTATAAAACGCATTGTTGTGTATGGTTAGTTAATGAATAAGTAAATGCATATAAGTCGAAGTTTATCTGTAACTTTTATTCTAAGAAGGAAAAAGTGATATCTCGGCCGCTCGATGATTTGATTTGACTTATGTGCCGGGCCCGGTCAGAACTGAATTGATGTGTTCGATTAAGTTCTATGTCAAATAAATCGGAGATCGAGAAACCAAACGCTAGACTAACTATTCCATAGTATTGTCAGCATGATATCTAACAGAGGACTGTACGATCCCTTATCTAAAGGACAAGATTGATTAGATCAAAGTTTGACAGCGTGTTTGAGAGCTACGATTGCAAATCGGAATGTACCTGCGCATATAGTTACTAGACTTATCCAAGTGGGAGACTATTGGAATAGTGTCTAAGGCTGCAACTATATTAGGCAAGTATTTGACCCGATTGTGCATGGTCCTTTTGGGTTGCCTTCACCATAGCAACTTGGTAGGATGATTTATTATGAGAGAATAGATATTATTAATATATTATGAGAATAATATGATGAATAATAATATAGTTATTTGATTAATATAAGTCATAGATTAATTAGTATTAATTTGGTGACTTAAGGAGATTAATTAAATAAGAGGGTATAAACTGTCAATTGTTTGATAGTTACACTTTAGGCTATGAATCCTTATGGGATATAGGGTGGACGATTTCTAGGGCTAGGATAAGCCTTAAAATCTTCCAAAGGATATCCAAGGAAAGGATTGGGATTGTTTTGAGTAATAGTTATCCAATCAGGGTTTAAGGGTGAAAGCCTAGGAGCCTTACAAGTATAAATAGACCCCTTGGGGAAGGGAAATCGACACCTCCTCTAAAGTAAGGATACCCTGGCTGATTTCCTCCTCTCTCCTCTCTCTCAAATCATTCTCTTTGCTAGTTTGTTTTTGTAAGACATTAGAGGAGTGATAATTGTGACTCTAAAGCTCCAAGAACAAGAAGATCAAACAAGTGTTTCAAGGTATGCTTCTAACTCTGATTTTGTATTATTCTTATACCTAATTAGCCATTAGAGGTCTTAGATTCAATGCATGTTTAATTAGAGAAACCTAGATCCAAGCATTAGGGTTTGTATGCGCACATAGGATTGTTCTTATGTACAAAACCCATCATTTTCAACTTATGTACTGTTAAAAACCATATCTATACACTTATGTTAAGTATATACATATGTATTGATAAGATAGTTGTGACTTCAGCTCCAACACTTTTGTGTAACAAAAGTGTAGAAAAATACATGGAATTTTCAAGCTACATTACTAGTAAACTATAATAGGTATAGTTTAGGAGATACTACTTGCTATTCCTAGTACAAAGGGAACATACAACAGTCAGTTCATTCACGAGTCTATACAAATATACTACATACTATATGAAGAAATATTATTACATATGAAGAGATACTAATACATACTATATGATGAGATACTAATACATAATATATGAAGAGATACTATTACATACTATATGAAGAGATACTTCTACATACTATACGAGACTTACCATTCTACACCCAGCTGTTAGCTACAGTGGGAAACTGCACATCGAAGGATGTCTACGGTTGTTCGGTTCGGCAAGTTGCCACGCCGTGTTTATCCTAGTACAAAAGGATAAGATTTCAATGATTATATAATTTTCCTTGTTACTTTTATCTTGTGACACATTCACATAAACAATGAGGTAGACTATATTTTGATAATAATAGTTGTACATGGGGAAAACCTTCATTCATACGGAGAAGCAAACCTCCAAAACTATTAGGTCTTGGTAGAAGACTACATTTTATACTATTAGGAAATATGGGATTTTCTAGGCTTTTCATACTTATACGAACTTTTCATCAAACATTTACAAGTCTTTATTTACAGTTTTACAATTTAAAGACACTAAAATACTTATGAATTGACCAGCTTAAATGCTGATCTACACTTTCAAAATAACTTGTATTCTCAGGTCCTCAGTAGACAGGTACCGGTGACAGGTTTTGAAAAGACGGAGCACAGACAAGACTCGTCTTTTATTTTGAATCATTCATTTTTGGTGTCTATTACATTACAAATAACACACATGTATTAAAACTTTACTATTAATGCAATGGATGATGTTGTTGCTTGTTTACTACTTTGCATTGTTATGATACTTTACATGATGTCCTCCACCCCAAAACGTTTCCGCCGTTCTTGGTTTTGGGGTGTAACAATTTGACCTACTTTCTTCATAGCTCTTAACAATAAGTGCCATGCTGGTAACAAGTTCATTAGTGAGATCCTCATCATCATCATCACCCTGATCTGAGATATATGAGTTGTTGATGTGCTTTATTGTTATCTTTCAAGAAACCAAGGATACAAAATTTTGCTTTCTTGAGTTGTTCATGATTGATTTACGAAGTGCTTTAATCTCTTTGTAATTTCACAAATTTCCAAACAATGAGTTCAGATCCATGGCTTTGATCTTTTGACTATTCTTAAGGACATTAGCGTGATGATCCTAGCTTTTCCCAAGAGATTCGAGAAACTTCAGAACCAACTGAGATGAATGCTTGATGATTCCCAGCCTTCACATATCATTAACCATGCAGTTAAACCTATTGAAGGTTTGGGTAAGTGACTCACCTTGTTGATCAAATAAATGCTCATATATCCAACTGAGGTTGTTTATGGATGTGGCCTGGACTTCCACAGTGCCTTCATAAGCTACTGTCAGCTTATCCATTGTCTCTTGAGCTGAATCACAATTATGTACAAGATGATACACGTGATAGGGAAGAGACTTTCCTATCGCAACCCTATCTTTCACATCAAGACTAAGAAACTTCTTGTCATCGTCATCATAACTCTTATCTGGCTTTTGCTTTAAAGAGCCAATGGGAGCATTATTGACCATAGGTTGATACATAGGAACATAAGGAACCTTTTCAACGATATTGCACATCTCATAGTCCATGGTTTCAAGAATAACCACGACCTTATTTTTCCACATGGTGAAGTTGTGCTCATCGAATGGAATAATATTGTTAAGACTTAAGGATTTGAGATTGTTGGAAGTTGTCATGATTACTTGAGTGTATTGAAAAACTGATGTAATACCAATTTAAGGTTTGTGTAGATCGAATACACTTCAAGTATAACAAACAAGAACAAATTTATTAAGCGATTAAAGAAAAAGAAAAGTAAATAACATAGACAATTCAGCAAATTGTCTTTCACCAAGAAAGGGGTTGTCACAAATACCACGTCACCAAGGCGATTACGACACCAAGACATAGGATTACATTAGGGTTTCACCCTAATTTTGAATATAGAGATGCACAAAAAACCAGTTTGAGGCATAAGATCATATCTGATCTGAAAACCGGATATGGTCAAAACCGGTTTTGACCGAACCGGTTCGGATTGAATCCGGTAACAGGATTTGAACCATATTTGATTTTCGGACTAGATATTGAATTGACCCCGAATCAGGAACCGGTTTTGCGTCGAACTGGATTGAAAACTGGTTTGAAACTGAATTTTGGATGTTACCGTTAAAAAATAAATTTTTTTTGGAAAAATCATTTTTTTTTCGTTTTTTTCTAGCTGTTAAAAAACGGGTATAAACGGCTATACCTCCTTTTTTATGTTTTTTTTGCGCTCCCTTCACACTTATAAATAGTATGTATTTGGCCGGATTTCAAGTTTTTAATATACACACATATTTTTCACATCTTCTAGTTTTGTTAACATTTCAAAAAATTAAGCTCGAGGGATTCTACTGCCACCTGTGCTCAAGACTCAGATGTAAAGATGTTGAAAATCTTACTAACTGGTCGGAATAAAGTAGCGTGAGAACATTTTGATATGGTGCTATTGTTGAACCGGAATCAAAAATATCGATGCAAGAAGCGCAGGTTGTTAATGAGTAAAGATGGCAATAGTATGTTAATGAGTCATGCAACTAAAACTTGTCTAGTTGTAAAAGGTCAACGCGGTCCGAGTCAACCTAATATTACTCCCGATGGGGCAATATTTATTTACAAAAATGAAGATGTTCATGAAAGCTTTTGCAAGTTCGTGATTCAAGAGGGATTTCCTTTCAACCACTTGGACAACCCACGATTGACACAAATTTTACGGGAAAAATGCGACCTCAATACCGGGAAGTAAGTCACACTACTCTTAGACGTGATGCTATAACGTATCGGGGTATAGTAAAAAAACATATACAATTAGGATTTTTAAATTTAAAAACTGATTGTTTTAACTTGTGATGTTTTTTCCTCCACCAGAAGTGTTTCCAAAAGCTATCTTGCTATCACGACATATTTGATAGACCCCTTTACTTGGGTAATGAACAAACGAGTTATTGTTTTTGAACTTTTTGTGCATACTCACATGGGGGAACGGTTATTTGCAATTTTAGTAAGCATTATAGAGAGTTATAATTTAGGAGACAAAATGTACTCTATTTTGTTTGACAATGCAAGTAACAATATTGCCGCCGCAAAAGGATTAATTGCAAAATATAGACCTATTTTGGATGGCTCGTTTTCCCATACTCGATGTGTTTGTCACATTATTAATCTAGCGGTACAAGATGGTTTAAAAATGATATATTCTACGATTGAAAAATTAAAAAATGTGTTAACTAGATTTTTTGAAAAAAATAAAGCTACAATGGAAAATTTTCGAAAGTTTGCCGTTTCTGTTAACGTAACTCCATATAGTCCTCATTGTGATGTTGACATTAGATGGAGTTCAACGTGCATGATGTTTGAAAGTTTGACACGTCAAAGAATCGCTTTGGAATTATTTTACGTCACTAATTCAAAAGGAAAAAACCCGGTTACAGATTTTGATTGGGATTTGATGGACGAGTTTGTCAAAATGTTAAAAGTTTTTAAACAATCAACCACCTTTTTATCAGGCATGTATTATCCTACAAGTCCTTTGTTACTAAATGAGTTATGATTGATGTCCACACAATTGGAGAATTTTGAGCAAAGAAGTGAAATATTTGTTTTGGTTACGAAATCAATGAGAGAAAAATAAGTCAAATATTTCAAACAAATGTCACCACTTTTTACTTGCGATGCGACATTAAACCTATATATCAATGTTAGGGGTGTAGAGGCTTTGATCACCAAAATTTCCATCTCTATAAATTTGGAAAAAGATAACTCAAACTACATCTGTAACCAAATCAACAATTTTAAGAACACTTTTACTAATTTGTTTGACATTTACCCTACAAAATATGGTAATATGTCAAACACTTTTGTATGTGTAACCGACTCTACTTGTGGTGCATTGGGTAGTAGTGGGGGTCGAACGGATTTTCATATCAACCTTTATTAGTACCTTTTGGAGGAATGAAACAAAAGAGCATGCACATTAACCCCTAATAGCAAACTTGGAATTTTTATGCGGTCAAACCTTTTAAAACTCATGAGTGCACCACAATTTAAAATTTTGGATCTTTTGGTTTGGTGGAGAGAAAAGGAATCACATTCGGATTCAGTGGAACGTATACAACACTTGGCATCACTAGAATCCCTACTACTAAAAATGTTGAACCAGAGATAATGGAAGAAGAATATGAGCAAGGCTTATCAACACCTCCGGAATTAAACGAAGATGATGACGATGAAGACGAAGATGAAGATGAAGAAGATAGTATTGAAGAGACCCTTACCATTTGCGTGACAGTTGCATAGCATTTTAGTGAAGGCGACATAGATTAGTAGACCACACAAACTTTTTCTACATGGCAAAATGTTATAATGCCACTTTATTATTATTATTATTAGTTAACTAGTTTCTAAAAAATTTCTATTTTGACGTTTGATGTATGTTTTGAAGTATTTTAAAGAAACTATGTTGCATTTTCGGTTATATATGAGGTCCTAAAAATGTTTTTTTTTAATATTATAAATTACAGATCGGATCAAAACTAGATCGGATTAAACCGATTTAGATTAGCGGAAGGAAAAACTGGTCGAAACCGGATCAGATTTACAAGGAAACTGGTTTCTGTTTGATGTCATCAAACCGGATCAGATCAGATCGTAGCTTTGTGCATATTTACTTGAACATATAATAATCTATACAAATATATCCCTTGATTGAAGGGATTGTATCTAATCGATACTAAGAACTAATCTTCATAACAAAGACATCGGACCTGTTATCTATTCTATACTTATCTGTATCATTACCTAATATACAAATTATTACATAGAATAACTATCATCACGCTGGCTATGATAGACTTGATACACTAACGTTGATGGTAGTGTAGACGATGATGCTGATAGATAGTGTGTAGAGAGTTTAACTCATCAGATCATAAGGTGTGACGTTACAAGATACAACTCAACTCTTCCTTGTTTAGTGTTACGTGCAAAACGACGAACCAGCATGGGAAGGGCTCTATCTGCTGAACCTCCTGCTTACGGATTATAGAAGCTTTGGTCTCCTTGGTAAGGGTGATTATGACCTTGTTCGTCACTCCACCTATGTAGGTTTATGGCCCACAGAGGCATCGAGCCTTGAAAGTTCCGATAAGGGTTAGGGTTCTGAGCAACTTGAGGCGGATTGTAAGCTTCTGATCCTGAATCATCATCTTCGGGAAAGTCTTCTTCAAAGTCCTCTTTTATGGGAACCGTAGGATCATCTTCTGGCTCGGCGTCGAGCCAACCAGCATTCCCAGAAACATCCCAATGTCCAATGTCCCAAATCTCTGATGGCATCCTCGGAAACATCCCAATGTGAGTGCCCCCAGTCACCCAAAATCTCATATCGGCACACTACCGGACACCTCAACTGTCTTGTAGTAGCCATGACTCTCAGTCTGAAAATGATGAACTACCACACTCCTCATATTCAACTCCTCAACAAACATTCCATCATGAGAATTATCATGGAAGCAAGAGACATCACTCCCACACTCGACGTCCGATATAACCCACGAGGGCTACTGTCCCGATACGTTCCCCTTGAACCTAGAACTGCTACTGATTATACCTTACTATACTCAACAAAGGTATACCGTTGTCCTCATCCACTTCAGTCCCTAATGGTAACTCTCTCATGTTATAGGAAATTCCTCGCAGCAGACATACTACCTAAATACTTTGGTGAAAAGGTCGCAACCATATGCTACCCCACGGGTTTGCCTCCAAACTCGGAAACTGGAAGATCAATATCTCTTCTGCTTCTCATAGGAAACGGTAATAGCGCAACTCTGGTCATCGAAAGTGACATCTCAACTATTGGCTGATTGCTCAACCCAGACCGAAATTCTCCATAAAGCACCACCTCTACTCATCCCTGGGTCTTGCGACTCCAACTTCCATCTGACCAGTAAAATCTCTCGGAAACTAACTCAATTTCCCACTCAAGGTACGCTATAATTGAAGCTTGCTCAGCATGGCCCTCTGGCCCCACAGTCTATCATATCAGTTCCCAGTCTAAACAATCACAACAGGGCCAATGATAAAGTCCAAAGCACTATCTGCTACGAATCATGGTACCCGGACCATGTTATCTCTTCTCAATCTGCTACTTATCATGGTACTTAAACCATGTTATCTCTTCTTAATCTGCTACTTAGAACCTCTGGAATTCTCCCTATTTCGAGTATGGGTCCTCTACTTTCAGTAGTATGGGCCCATACTACCTGCCACATCTACCCATACTTTCCGCACGGATTGTCCCAGTTTTCTAAGTAGTTTCTCAACCTTCTCGATCACCAATCCCGTCACGCATGTTGGCTCTACAGCGAATACTCTCCTCTATCAGCATACTCATCTGAATAAGTTCACTCCCTAGGCTCTTCCTAGGTTCTCACACTTCTCTGCCATCAGCTGTTGAAGAACTCCTCATGATGCCAGTCATCTACCTCCTTAATATCGTCATATTCACTTAGTAGTTATCTCCCATCATTAAGATTTCCACAAAGCACAAAGCAAGAAGAATCCGGGCATCGAATCACTTCCACCAACACATAAAACCACTTGGCACACAACTCCACTCGCTCTATGCGTGACTCTAAAAGGCATTAACGAACTCAAGCAACCCTTCCTCTCGTGGGTATCTCACTACTCTCTCAGTAGATTCCTCAATTGCTCATCTAGGTATCTCTCCTAGATTATCTCTCGATTTAGAACTCCCTCTCTAAGTGATTCCTGCTAGATACTCTTACTCAGCACATAACAGATAGCAACAACTCCTCGGCTAAGGCATCAAAAATCAAGCAACTCTAGCTGTAAAATATGAAATACCTAGCCTATCCTCTAGCATGCATAAATAATATCTCATAAGTATCTCATAACACAAAAGTAAGGGTATTTTGGGAAATCACCGTTCGGGCTCTGGCTGATTGTACACACTGCTCCGACTCGTTTTCTCTTAAAAAGCTCTTACCCGTTTTTAGAAAAATTATCTCTTTTCAGAAAATTTTCTCAAATCCTCAGTTTGAGTCCAGACATACCCAATGGCACATCCGAATTCCTCAAACCAAGGCTCTGATACCAACTTGTAACGACGTAAATTTTCAAACCAAAATTTTCAATTTAAAAACACATTTATCACAGTAATAAAATCTCAAAATGTCACAATGTCAAATCATCAATTCTCATAACCAAAAGTTGTATATATCAAACTCTAGGATACTCTAAAACATAACTCAATCTCTGTTGTGTGTACAATCAAGCCGACGCCCTCCCACGATCCAGATAAGAACCTGAAACACATAACACATAACACGGTAAGCACGAAGCTTAGTGGGTTCCCCAAAATACCACATACAACACTTTAGCCACTCAAGGCTATAACTTTGTAAGACCCTCCAGTCAATGTGTCTCAGTGGGACCCTCCGGTCCCACAACTCTGTTAGGTCCCAAATATGTGGGATCTATCTAATGATCAATCAACTGCAATAGAAATGAAGAAGAAGAAGATTAAACAACCAAGCTTGCATACAATTCAACTATGAAATGTCGGATACAATTTGGATGGACCGAAAACCTTCTAGAAGCGACCACTACCTTTGATAACCTGACAACACAAATCTGTGGGATCTATCTAGTGATCAATCAACTGCAATAGAAATGAAGAAGAAGAAGATTAAACAACCATGCTTGCATACAATTCAACTATGAAATGTTGGATACGACTTGGATGGACCGAAAACATACTGGAAGCGACCACTACCTCTGACAACCTGACAACAATATATAGTAACACACATCAGACCGAAAACAGGTTTTCGGTCAAATCCTGATCGAAAACCTACCTAGACCGAAAACTCAAACAAACACAAAAGATGTCCAAAACTCATTAATAAGAACCCTAAACTATCCATACATTAATGCCTAGCCCAAACCAAATATATTGGCCCTTCAATCTCCCCCTTGGTTTGGGGCTAGCATGATTCAGTCTTTATCAACCACAAGCACATCTAACATTCCCATAGCTCCATACCACATCTCCTTCTATATAATGTCAGCAACCATGGTTGTGTATTCCTTTGCAGCAGGCTCAAAAATATCTTCATCCACCTTGATCTGATGAATAGAAAGTTGATGTATATCCCACTTTCCGAATTGTAGCAAATCCTTTTTGTCATATAAACGAATACATCCATGTTTAAGTTTGATGACAACAGAAGCTGTAGTTTCATCAAACACCCAGTATAACATTGATTCCAGAGATCCGTCTGGATGATTCTGAAGGATAGGAATCTTCTTTACTTGATTGGTTGTAGGCCACATCACATATCGAAAGGGCTTATTGTTTTTGGGATCTATGACATTGGGGTAAATTTTGATGATAGATGATGTTGTTTTCATAGAGGGAAATCCCTTTGCCACTTTACCTTCTAAAAACAACCTGAATTGTGTTGCCTTGGGTTCATTTGTTGGATTTGAAAACGGGGCTTTAGATGATTCCATAAGATCAACCCTGGTCCAAGAATTGAAATCGTGAGCATATTTATACAGTTTGGCACTTCCACTCTTCCTTTTAACAATCCACATTTTCAAAGGGTAATGGAATCCCCATGAGATGATCCCGGACCTATCACCATACATATCTCTGAAGCGATTTTCTCCAAGGTTAGTAACGGTGATCTGTGGTTGATTCATGGGAGCATTCTGATTTGAGTTCTTCTTGAACAACAATTGACCCTTCTCAGCAGCTTTGGCTAGTTTAGCACGTTTTAAAGCCACAATATGTGGAGCCTGCACTGGTTCTTTTTCAAAAAGTTTGACAACCCTGGTTGATTTTTAGGAGGTGGAACTACGAGAGCGTCTTGATTAGGAAGATAGATTCTGGGCTCACTGAAGGAAGATTTAAACATGTCACCAAATTCTTCTTCCAGCTTCTTCTTTAGATCATAATAGTTGGTGGTCAACAAACCAAAATGCGTCTGAAGATTGGTGATCTGCTTTGTTTTCTGAGCATTTTCCTTAAGAAGATCAGCAACTTGATTATTGAGCTTGACGTTCGCAGTTTGAAGATCTTCAACTTTGATATCAAGCTCGATATATTTCTGGTTTAGCACACTAATCTCCTTTCTCAAATCAGACACTGAGGCGTCATCATCTCCAGATATATTCTCCTCAAAGGATATACCTTTTTCGCGTGAGGAGTGTGTTGGACTTAAATTCTAAGCCAAATGCATGGCAAGTCTTTCAGAGGAAATGTCATGATAAGGCCTTGGAGGAGATGAACTCAAGCCAGAAGATGAGCCACCAACTTCATGAATCGAGCTGGGGCCTTCCTGAATGGGCACGGATGAAGAAGATGCAACAATTATGAGTGGAGGAGTCTCTATGGTTCTTCGTCTTTTCATCGGGGGCTGGGAGGTTAGGTCTGTCTGGGCTTCACTCACAATTGGCTCAGATGTAGAAATCACCCTTTCAAGGGGAGGAATCCCTGAAGAGGTGTCCATTTAAATTGAAGAATCATCCGCTTGAACGGGAACAGGAGGCTTAACTTCTTGATTATCAACATTTTTCCTTATCTTCGGTGTTGGATTGGCACCATCATCGATATCATTGAAGATGTCATCGAGATCTTCATTTGACAAGGTGTACTCAAGTCTAGTGAATTGTACAACAATATAATCTCTGTCATAGCCGGACATATCAACTCTTTCATTCTCTTTTCCTTCCCCAGTTTCGGTGAATTCTTCTATGGAACCTCCATCAAAATCACTTTGAACTGTCACATTTGTGAAATTATGCACCTCAGCCACACTGACAATTAGAGCAGCAATAGTTTCTTCCTCATGGTCTGAAACGTCGATTATATCATCATTTATATTTTCATAATCTGATGATGCATGACCAATCGAAGTCTGCTCAGGTGACCCATGGGATTCAGAAGAGTTGGTCAGCTCGACAAATTTTCTAGATTTTTCTAAAGTGTACTTCCCTTGGAACATGAGTTTCCCTTTTCGATTTTGCTTCATCAGACTGATTGTGTTTGGTCCAAAAGCCTTCATGTCGAGAATCTCTCCCATCTTGGGAAGGTCTGGAAAAAGGCAGTTGAGAAAAATCTGGATGAATGGAGGGTAAAGCAGGAATTGGTCCTTCGCCTTCCTTTTGAGATTAGTGACCATTTCTTCTAAGATAAATCTTGAGAAGTTGAAGTCGATTCCTGCTACCAGTGCAATAATAGCTTGTGTATTCCTCGAAGAGATCTCGTCCGCTCCACCCTTACGCCCTGATATACAGTTAACAAACACATGAGCCAGAAACCTCTAGTATGGAGGTAGCAACTTCTTGAGGGTCGGTGGGAAAACGCCTTCATATCCCATCTTTTCAAGGTAATCATCAACAACTCGCAGATCCATGTCGGTAGGATAAGTAGCCTTATCATCAATCTTCAATGTGACTCTGATAAACTGCTCAGTGATGACAATTTTATGTCCTTTGATAGTTGCTTCGATTGTCTGTGCTCCGTTGCTTTCAATTCTGATGCTAGCTGAACTCCAGAATTCGTTGATTAAATCCAAGTAGATTATGGGGTTCTAAGTGAGTGCTAAGAAAATGCAGCATTCACGCAACCTGAACAATATTGACTTGAATTCACTGTGCGCCATAGGAGGATCATCAAGCGAAATGGAAACATTGTGACTTTCTGCAACCTTGAAACTTGCCATTTTATCTGCACAAAACACACCAAATGAGAAATCTTTTGATTAAAATGCATTGATTTTTATTTCTTAATATAATTCTTTTAGTTTGGCCAGTTTAATTAAATTTATAAGTCAAAGATTAGGTTCTCGGTCAAGAAAGTCAAACCAAAAACCTAAGGACCAGCACACAAGTCAAGACCGAAAATCAGATTTCACACCAAAAATGAGCTAAACCGAAAGCCAAGAAGGGCAATTCTCAGTTGAACCGAAAGCCGTCAGAGCTGGCTTGATCGAAAACGGCTCGGCTGGGACCGAAATCCATCCGGACTGAAAACGCCGACAGTTCACATTTTCGCGATTTCCCATTGATTGCACGGTCGATTTATGAATAAAAATGCATAGCAGTGGTCGGAATTTCAATACCTTTGATGTTTTGAGGTCGACTGAACAAAAGAACACAACAAAGTTTCGAGACTTAGAGAGGAGAAAAGAGGTTTCGGTATTCTGTGAGAGAAAAGGAACCGAAAACTGATTCCATTTTCCTTTATATATCCGGTTCAAGATCCGGTCCAAACCTCGGATCCCAAACCCAATTTCCAAACACTAATGGGCTGCAAAAAAAAATTTATTTAAAAATAAATGGTCCAATACCCAACACTTTATTAAAAATAATACTCTCTGAGGATTAATTCAGAAAAATAAAATAAAATGAAATAAAATTTCCTAAGATTTATAAATCCTAAAAATTAAAAATAGAATAAAATAAATATTGAAATAAAATTTTAAATGCTAAAATTTTAATTCAAACCTAAAATTAAGTCTTTAACTAAAATTAATAATTTTCATGACTTTGGGATCATAGTTGTTAGACAATCATTTGCCATTTATCAGTACCTCTCCTTTCATGAATAGATCTGGTCGATCACCAGTATTGTGGTCCACTTAAACATGAAAAATTATGATAAATTATGGACTTGCTATAGATGAAAAGACAAGTTGATCCTATGTTCCTAGATAAACTTCCTTAGGACCATTCATATGACGATGACCAAGGATATTGTTGTCCACCTAAGTTGAGCAGCGAGATCTACAGACAATCTATAATGGTTGAATTTTAGTGTACTAGAACGTGTTTCCTGCTTCCTGATATACCCTAATAATAAAGAACTTCCAAGATACTCCTTACTTTAGGTGAGCAGACAATTATTAAGAGAGAGGATAGATTTATAATACATATTATTAATTAGAGATTTAGAGGGATTGAGAATTAGAAGGTTGCATATGCTGCGAACCAAGTTGGATTATGAATCACGCAAAGGAGACACCATATGGCTAACAGACAAGAAGAATAGCATATATGAGATTCATAGAGATAGAGTTGATATGTTGCAGTCCAGGTCGGATCTTTCGATCACAGAGGAGGCAACATATGACTAACAGTAAGAAAGAAAGAAAACAATTTTCTACAGACCTACTTTATCAGAATTCCCTAGTGGCCCCATCAATACCAGAATTAAGGACAAAGTTCGTACATCGAGGAAAAGTTAAAAACACAGTTCTAGATACGGGTTCTATTAATGTGACTGGTGGATTCTCATGTATATCTCCCTACTCAACCTACCCAAGCATCATATTGTCAGGCTAAACGGAACTATCTAGGTTAAGAATTATTAAGTCATTTAATTCCTTAAGTTCAACTGCACCTAGTCAAGTCCATTAAACTTTTCGTGCCTACCGGCGCATCGAACACAGAGCCTAGACAATTCAGCTTTGGTACCTTACACAGATCCAGAGTGCCTGTTATCACCTTTTGATATGACTTCCCATTACACATCATTGCTCACAAATATTTTTGATTTTTCTGTTTTGCTAATGTTTTTCGATTTTCTGATTTTCTATAGTTTTTGGATTTTTGGTTATTTCTCCCCCTAAATTTGTTCGTAGAAGAAAATAAAAATAAAATGCACAAATTTAAACTAAACTAAACAATAAAAAATTAATCCTCAAAGCGAATCATTTTCAAAAAGTTGACCAGCACATCGAATCGAGCTTTGTTAAATGGATTGGTGAGCATATCCGCCACATTATTAGCAGTGGGGACCCGTTCTAGCTGAATGAGCGAGTGCTCATAACAATCTCGGATAAAATGCACTTTGATATCGATGTGCTTGGTCTTTGAGTGCTGGACTGGATTTTTAGCGATTTGGATCGCAACCTCATTATCACAAAATATAGGGGTTTCTTGAAAATTCAAACCGTAGTCCAACAGTTGATGTTGGATCCATATAATTTGAGAACAACTAGCATACGCAGCGACATACTCCACTTCTGCTATTGAGGTTGAGATTGTATATTGCTTCTTGCACTGCCATGAGACCAGTCTATCTCCCAGAAATTGGCATCCTCCTGAAGTTGATTTTCTATCAAGCTCGCACCCGCCATAGTTGATGTCTGCAAAATCATAAAGGTCAAATTCGGGATTTTTCGGATACCAAAGACCCAGTTTTGGGCAACATTTGAGGTACCGAAAAATCCGTTTAACAACAATAAGATGAGAAAGTTTAGGATTATCCTGGTAGCGTGCACATTGACAGACCGCAAACATTACATCTGGGCGACTAGCAATCGGATACATGAGCGATCCGATCATTGATCGATAGTACGTCTGATCTATAGATTTTCCTTCCAGATTAGGAGCCAGTAAAGGTCTCTCCACCATGGGTGTAAGATCAGGTTTCGTATCTCGAAACTCATACTTCTCCAACATATCATCCACATACTTTACTTGGTGAATAAGGATTTCGGTTGAAGATTGTTTGACCCGGAGCCCCAAAAACGTGGTCATGTCCCCAAGCGAACTCATCTCGAACCGCTTCTTCATCACGTCTTCGAATTCCTTGCAAATTTGTTGGCTTGTCGACCCGAATATAATGTCGTCCACATAGATTTGAACAACAATTTGATCCAGACTGACATGTTTGATAAATAAGGTCTGATCAATGGTGCCTCGGGAATAGCTGTGATCGAGAAAATGCTGAGTTAGGGTAGCATACCAAGCTCTAGGAGCTTGATGCAGCCCATACAAAGCTTTGTCTACCTTGTAGACATGGTTGGAAAGCTTTGAGTTAACGAAACCGGGAGGTTGGTCAAAATAAATCTCCTCTTTGACCTTGCCATACAAGAGAGCTGTCTTGACGTCCATCTGGTATATTGTGAAGTTCATATATAGGAAGCATATGCGAGGAAGATACGAATAGCCTCCAAGCATGCCACCAGAGCATAAACCTCCGTATAATGAAGACCCTTAATTTGCCGAAACCCGTGAACCACTAATCTCGCCTTGTTATGCACGATGACACCCGAGTCGTCTTGCTTGTTCCGAAAGACCCATCTGGTATCAAGAGATTTCTTTCCTTTGGGCAGCTCCACCAACTTCCAAACCCCGAGCTTCTCAAATTGATTAAGTTCGTCATGCATGGCGTCAACCCAGCTGGGCTCATTCAAAGCCATTTCGACATTCTTGGGATCTATCTGAGAAATAAAGCAGGAGTAGAGATATGTATTGACGTCTCCACTCCGACTTCGTGTTTGAACACCGTCGCCCAGCTAGCCAATGACGTTCTCTATATGATGGTCGCGCTGAATGCGAGCAGGAATTTTGTGGCTGATGTCATTGATAGAGACTGGAAGATTATGGATGTTAACCACTCCTTCATTTGCAAAATGATCCACGGTAGATGAACTAGGTTCGTTTGTCGTATCTGCTACAAACTCATCAGCGATTCTTTCCGGAAAGAGAAGTTCCATTAGATTTGAAGTTACAACGAAAGTCTCTTGGTTCATAAACTATCTTTCCACCGGAGTTAGAGGAATAGCATTAGCATCAGGAGAAGGTTGTTGAAGGGAGGAATCAGAAGATTCAGTTTGAACAGAAGACACCCCCGGAGGATCAAAACAAACCAATGGTGGTCTGTAGACAACTTCTCCGTCTTTGTCTTCAGTAATGATTTGCGAACTAGACAAAGACCCTGCTTGATTATCCGACGAGACATTGAATGATTTGAAAAGAGATGTGTAATCAAATATCCAATCTGGACCCACTCTAGCGTCTGTCTCATTCTCTTCAAGCCACCAAACATCGAAAGAGTCCACAATTTGTTTCGTCCTCTTGTTATAAACCCTGTATGCAGTATGGGCAGCGTATCCAACAAAATAGCAGTCATCGGCTTTTGCATTGAATTTGGGGTTGGATTCCAAGTGGAGAAGAGTGCAAGGGAAGCCAAATACTCTGAAATGGCTGACAGATGGCTTGTGTCCGTATAGAATTTCGTACGGTGTTTTCATTTTGGCTTTGTTGATCAGCACGCGATTCTGAACATAGCACGTCGTGTTAATCGCCTCCGCCCAAAAGAACACAGGAAGTTTGGAGTCACACAGCATCATCCTTGCGGCGTCTTTAAGAGTTCGATTCCTCCGTTCGGCAACACCGTTTTGTTGTGGTGTGCGAATAGAACTGAATTGACGTACAATCCCTTTCTCAGCGCAAAAATGGTCTAGAACAACGTTCTTGAACTCCGTTCCATTGTCAGTACGCAACGCTTTCACTTGGTTGTTGGTCTGATTCTTTATCATCACAATGAACTTCTTGATGAGGTCAATGATCCCAACTTTGTTGGACAGAAAGAAAACCCAAGTGAAACAAGAGTAATCGTCTATCACAACGAGGCAGTATGAATTGTGGTTGATACTGAGAACGTTAACCGGACCAAATAAATCCATATGTAACAATTGGAGCACTTGACTGTTGGAGTTACCCTGCTTTGGAAAGTGTGGTTTTTGATGATGTTTTCCTTGACCACATGAAACACACTTTTCAAACGTAATGAAATCTCTAACAGGCAAACCTCAGACCATTTCGTTCTTTGCAAGCCGATTCATATTCTTTGCATTAGCATGATCGAGACGACGATGCCACAACATTGCATTTTGTTATGAGACTTTGGAGAATAGACAAGTGACTTCGTCGGGAATTTAGTTGTTCATGTCTATGATGTAGGCATTCCCATCCCGCTTAGATTTTACAAGAATCCACTCTTCCGGAATGACAATGCCCGACTTTAAAATAAGACTTTCTTTTTCGGTGAAGTGCATCGAATACCCTTTATCGCAAATCTGAGAGACACTCAACAAACTGTGCTTCAATTCAGGAGCATAGTAGACATTTTCAAAACTAAGCACTCTATTCGTCACTGTTCCTTTCTGAGTTATTTTTCCACCTTCACCGCCCGCAAACGAGACATAGCCCCCATTAAATGTTTGAATGTCATGCAGTTGGGAGATATCTCCTATCATGTGTCGGGAGTAGCCACTATCGACATACCAATGTCTAACGATACTCCTCCACGACTATCCCTACACAAGGACCGGATTTATTCAGATTTGGGAACCCAAGTCATCAAAATCATGGGTTTACCCTTCACTTTCATAGATTTTTCATTTGATTCTTTCCTTTCATTGGGTTTAGAGGTTAATGGTGACTAATTTGAATTCTATTTTGGTACCCACTTAAAGTTAGGTTTTGAAACTTTGTTAGTTTGCTTCGAGCTGGTGGATTTTCTACTCAAAGAGTTTGAAGATCCGGTCCTGCCCTTTGACAAAATCGACTTAGGCTTAGCCTGAGTTGATTTTGGAAAACTATTATTGAATTTATAGAAAACCTTTTTATTCTTTTGAAAATTGGTTATTTTCTTGTTTGTATTTATGTTCAAGTCACCATCCCGAGAACGAATTCTGGGGGATTTTCTAGTTAAAGATCGTCTCCGAAGTTCATTCTCTCCTCTTTTTGATGTGTGAGATACAAATATCTAATTTAAATAGTTTCTTGCAATGTGTCTAGCAGTGCCACAGTTAAAACAAGTTTGTTTATTATCATTGGTTTTGACACTTCTTTTGACAAATTTCTTTCTTTTATTTTTATTTCTAACATTTTTACAGCAAGAACAATCACAAGATTTTGAAGCAAATGCGGAAGGTGTAGATGCATTTGAATCAGACAAAGATACATTACCAGATAAAGCATTATCAGTTGCAATCTTATCATCAGAAAAAACAATACCACCAGACACAAAATTGTTTAAACTCGAATTTAATGCAGACTCATTACATAGACTGACACCAAACTTTGACACATCATTATTAGACTTAAGAACATCAGGCTTTTCATCTCTCTGCTCCCCCTGAGCTACGGACTAATCTGCACTCAAATTTGAAACGTTAGTATCCAAAACTTTATCGTTTAAACATGTAACTTGTTCAGAACCAGGTTTTCCATATACAAGAAAAGGTTCTTGATCTATTTCTTCCTTCCACTGCATTTTATTTTCTATTATTTTCGCAACAACTTCGCTTGACCCATCAAATTTTTTAAATTTGAATTCAGTATTTTCAAAACGTGTTTTCAATGAGTTAAGTTCAACGGTCACAACTTCAAATTTTCGTTTGATATGGTCATAGTTCTCACATTTGTTGCTGTAATCCTCTTGTAATTTCCTAAAGTCCTTTATTTTATTTTCTAGTTGAGTCTTTAAGGGCTTTTGGTTTTTCCTAAGTGTGTATCCCTCATATTTTAAGTCCTCATTCTCTCTCTTGATTGAATCTATTGATTCTCGCAAACATTTCATAGTTTTAGCACAAGATGGAGAGTAACCAGATTCACTTACCTCGGGCTTAGATGGCTCAGAAGTGGTTTGCACCATGAAGGAAAACTGGAGGTTCACCATATCTTCTTCGGAATCTACCTCTGCCTCTTTCTCTTTGCAATCCTCGATATGTGCCAAATAAGTATTTTCAGGTCTTGAAATATTCAGGGACTGAATTTGATCTTCCCAATCAAAGGATTGAGCAACCATTTCCAGATTCGCAGGTTGATTGGTTGATGAGGATCCTCTGCTGTTGCTGTGGACATAGGTAACTGGCACCACATTTCGATCAGCATTTTCCCTTCTGTCAGGCTTTGTACATTCCCTAGCAAAGTGCCCTGGCTCATGGCTATTGTAGCAGCAAAGTTTGCCTTTGTTGAATCCGACCTTTTTGTCAGAATTCACACTCAAGTTGTTTTTGCCAGTTTTCTTAGAAAACTTCTTTGCCCTGAACACAACCATGGACATTTGCCAGGTTATATCCATCTCTTCTACATCTTCAGGATGAATCTGATCAAGGTCGGCAAACGAAAGTTGTGGGGAGAGTTCTCCAGCCACAAAAGCATTGTAGCAATTTACCAAACCCGTGGCAAGAGCCATATTTTCATATTTTTCTTTCATGGTTGACATCTGAGAACTGAAACCATGAGACTTAGGAGGTATAACATTAGATGAGCCAACATTGGGATTAACTTGTTGAGAAATAATCTGAGGTTGAGAGACTTGAACTTGTTGCACGGAAGGGATAACATAGGATGTAGGTTGAATCGATTGATGAGTCATGAAAGGTTGAACTTGTGGAACATGTGGAGTTGGGGTAACTTGAGGAGCTTGAGGAACAGTGAAGCTTGAAAAAGCATTGTTGTTTGTGGCTTGGATCCCTAGATTTACAGTGGAATAAGAATTAACATGATTAATCTCCCTCTGCTTGTCATCAAGATCACAAGCCTTGATGATAGCCATAGTTTCTGCCAGACTCAGCCTGTTTACGTCTTTTGTTTTGTTGATCACTGAGACATGCATATCCCAGGATTTTGGAACGGAGTTTAACAGCATCTTGTTGATTTCTAATCTTGTTACCGAAACACCTGCAGAACTCATTTCTGTAGTGAGAGTAATAAACCTCTGGAGCTGGTTCTCAAGAGTTTCGCCCAGGACATCGTTGAACATGTTGAACTTTTGTCGAAGCATGTCCTGACAACTCTGCTTCATATCCTCATTACCCTCATAAACTTCTATTAATGCTTCCCAAAGTGCTTTCGCAGATGTATACTCACGGAAACCCTAAGCGATTTCTGGAGATAATGCCATTGTAAGCATATCAAGGGCTTTCTCCTAGTCTTCGACTTTTTCAAAATCCTCATCCGTATAATTTTCAACCCATTTGTCGACAATTGTGTCATCCACTATAGTAGTAATTTGAATTGGTCCCCTAAGTATACTGTGCCAAATCTTGAAGTCTTTCATTTTAATAAACTTCTTGATCCAGTATTCCCATTTTGGAAAGCCTTCGGCATTTAAGAGTCGGGGAATCCGAGAAGTTGTTCCCATGATGGTGTCCAGTTCCTGATGTACTGTCATGCTTTGAGAATCCATTTGTTTTTTTTATTATTATTTATTTATTTAAATATTTTTTTATTTTTAAGATAATTAAATTGAAAGAAACAAAATAAAAATGATCAAAGACAGGTTTTCGGTGGAAAAGTTAGACCGAAAAGTAGGATCAAGTGAGTTTTCGGTTTCCTAAGGTTGATGAAGAGTTTTCGGTTTCTGAATATGCTTGGATTTTCGGTTTCTGAAAAAGAACAACAAAAAAATAGTTTTCGGTTTCTGAAGATGAATCGAAAACTAAAGATTTTTCAGTGAAAACGTTGATTCTTGATCCGATTACTATTTTTCGCACAACAAGAACTTCCAAAAATGCTCCCAAATACACAGATCAGAACAGAACAAAAATGACAAAGAGTTTTCGGTGTGTGTAGATACAAACGAAAATATTAGAGTTCCATCACAAACTTAAATATGATGCAGATCTTGATTTTGATAAAGCAAACAACGATCCAGTCTTCAAACTCGAGCATATTCGAACTTGCCAATGAACCGAAAATGAAGATCATGAGATTGTTGATGAACCGAAAACAGAAAACACAAATGATTGACACTAGAAGTGCTCTGATACGAATTGTCAGGTCCCAAATCTGTGGGATCTATCTAATGATCAATCAACTGCAATAGAAATGAATAAGAAGAAGATTAAACAACCAAGCTTGCATAAAATTGAACTATGAAATGTCGGATACCACTTGGATGGACCGAAAACCTACTGGAAGTGACCACTACCTCTAACAACCTGACAACAATATATAGTAACACACATCAGACTGAAAACAGGTTTTCGGTCAAAGCCTGACCGAAAACCTACCTAGACCGAAAAGTCAAACAAACACAAAAGATGTCCAAAACACATTAATAACAACCCTAAACCATCCATGCATTAATGCCTAGCCCAAACAAAATATATTGGCCCTTGAAACTCTAATGGACCTTCCGGTCCTAACTCTGTGGACCTTTCGATCCTAACTCTGTAAAATCTTAATAATACATAGCATAAATCACATAGACATAATGCAAAATATCATAGTACTCAAATAAACACATAAGACCCTCTGGTCACACTACTCTGGTTATCACTCTAGTTATGTATAGTGAGAAGACTCACCTCACATGATGAACAGCTCCTATAGATGATGTTGCTGCTTCGGCCTTTATCACTGGACCTAAATCGACAATTACCCCATTAATATCTAAGGTAGTCCACTAACTAGCCCATAAATAACTCAAAACCCATTGGGCCCACCAAGGCCCAATAATAAATAATCTCTCTCTAGGCCCAACTCTCAAGTCCAAGAGGCAGGCCCAACAAATTGGCCCAAGGAACATATACATATTCCTCTGGTCCAAATCTCTAGCACAACAAGCCCAAACTCCAGGCCCAACACTTAAGGCCCAAAATAAGACTTATCCCAAAAATTCAATAGTGGGGTTATGCGGGGCGTACCTCCCTGGGTACGCTCAGCGTACACCAGCATATACGAATCCTGACCGGGGACACCAACCTAGTACGTGGGGCGTACTAGGTTTACCCTCAGCGTGCGTCCAGTTTTACTCTTTCTACTCTTTTGGTCTTAATCAGTTAAGACCTTGGCTCATATCACATATCTGGACTCCCTAAAGGCTCTTACCCCATAAAGTCAGTAACTTTAAGCCTTTGCATGGCTGGACATGTCTAAAACTCATAAACTCTAATCCTTTACTTACAAAAGTCCACATATCTCATGCATGGAGAGATATTGATGACCAAGATCTCATTTTTATGAATCCAAACGACTTAAAACCCCTAAAAGAATAGGTATCAAACTTTGGAGTTCATCAAACTCGTAAAGCTTCAAGCTTGGGACATAAAACTCTAAAAATGGACCCAAAACAAGAACTATCACCACTACACTAGATCCACATGAGAAAGCCACCAAGATTCAACCTTTATGATTTTTGGAGCTAGATCCATATGATTAGGGCTTGGATCCTTAAGCTCCAAGCCAAGCAACGCTTCGTCAAGGAACTGCTTCTTCCACAATATGCACCAAAAACTCACTAAATCACCAAAAAACTTAAGAATCACTATAATGGAGGCTAAGAGTCGATTTCTATGGTTTAGAAGGATGGAGGCTGAAGATATTAGGGTTAGGTTATGATATAAGGAGCTTAAATAGTTTCCACAACCATAAAATAGGGTTTTGGTCTGATTGGCGTACGCCCAGCGTACATATGGTATGCCCAACGTACTCCGAAGAACATTCACTACCATCCTGGTCAGTACACCCAACATACTACCTTCTTCACTATTACGCCCAGCGTACGCTTTGTGTACGCCCAACGTATGCTTTGTGTACGCCCAACGTACTCGGCTAAGCCAGAAACCACAAAACTTCCGAAGACCATAACTTCTTCGTTATAAATATTTTTCCAACAATCCTTATATCTGCAGAAAGGTAACGAGAAGCTCTACACTTATATCAACTTTATTTATCCTAAAGCCCACTCGAAATCGGATCCAAAATACATGAAAAGCCCAAACCAACACCTTTGTCTATACCCTTCGGATCTAAAGCACAACCTGAACCCTTTTCTCACACAATCCACCTTATCCATATCCAAGAAGGCCTATACCTTTCTCCTTCAAAATCTCAAAACCTTCTCATACTCAGATTACGGCCCCAAGCCTTGAATTGCAAAACAATCCGAAACAGGATTTTACAAGCATAAGAAATACGAACTAGAATCATCAACATAAGATAAATGACAATTAAGCATGAATCCTTCAAATCCCACAAATATCCAAGGGTTTTCAGCCAAAGTTAATGAAAAAAGGGGCATTTTCCTCAATGCTTAGGATGAGAATAAGGAATGATCATACCGGGATCATGGTAGAGGAGGCTTGCGAGGACGGTATGGAAGCAACACATGGGCCGTACAATGATGTGTGGGTGGAGTTCTTGGCCGCATAAATACACATGAATGAAAGCTTGGTCACACAAAGGAAGCATATGAAATGACTCGAAATTTTCTTATGAAGTGACATATACCCTCGCAGATCTCTATGCGGTTAAGTGGCTGTCTCGCAGATCGTTGTGTGGGTGGGGTTCTGGACTCGCATGCACATTAGATTACATCTCATGTTGGAGGAATTTTTTGAGCTCGGATTTGCACGACTGGGGCTAGGTCCCACAACGTTTGCGCGGGTACCCGCACAAGTTGCAGATTTTTGACACTGTTTGTAATTTTTCGCTCCACAAGCTCCAATTTTCTTCCATACTTTACCAAGATCATTGGTAAACCTCAAGATGCTTATTTTTGACCAACTTCAAGCCTAGAAAATCCAAACTTCAAGCGGAGATTATTTATTCACAATGCAATTATTTAACGTTTTTGCCAAGACAAAGTCCCGCTTCCTTCAACCTTCATAAATCAGAGTTTCCAATGTTACGTTGTCGAATTCTCCCGTGTCAAATCCTTTATAAAATGGTTTCAAATGGTGTCCATTCACTTTGAAGATTTGATTTGTTTCCAAACTCTTGATTTCAACCGCACAATGATCAAACACTTTTATAACAATGAAAGGTCTGTATCATCGAGATCGCAATTTTCCCGGGAATAACTTTAGGTGTGAATGATAAAGAAGAACTTTTTGACCCGGAATAAAGTGTTTTTCGGTTATGTGCTTGTCATGAAGTGCCTTTTTCTTCTCTTTGCACCTTTTAAACCTTTTAATTATCTTCTTCTTGACCACTTCTATCATTGGAGGATGTGTAGGTGGGTGGATTATGGAATGGGGCATCTTGTTTGGAGAATGAAATAATACAACTTGAGAGACATGTTTCCTTGTTGACTTGCTTACTTCCATAGTCTTCACAATCTGTTCAACTTCGGAGTCTAATGTAAACATTTCTAGTGTTTTATTCAAACTTTCACAATCAAGTTTCATGTTGAGTATCATCTCCAAAGTATTCCCATGAGACAAATCAAACACTTTTTGGTTATTGGCTCAATTACATCAACCCGATACAATGGAGAAATATTGCTAGGGTGCCTCATTGCTTCAAAGATGTTGAAATGAATGGTCTCTCCATCAAACTCTAAGGTGATCTTCCCATTATGGACATCAATAATCGTGTAAGCGGTACTCATGAAAGGTCTTCCAAGGAGGATCATAGATGATTTGGAAGGAGTCTTCTCTTCAAGATCAATGACATAAAAACCTGTGGGAAAAACAAGTTGATTAACTTGTACTAACACATCCTCCAACACTCCTCTTAAAGACACACTTGACATGTCTGCTAATTGAATGATTACTCCTGTTTCTTCCAAAGGTCAAACATTAAGAGATTGAAAAACCGAATATGGCATCACATTGATCGAGGCTCCAACATCTAACATGGAACTTTCGATATGCAAATTAACAATGGTACAAGGTATAGCAAATATTCCTGGATCCTTGCATTTGGGATGTAGCTTCTTTTGGATAATTACATACACGTTTTCATTGACTTGAATCTTTTCATTTACCTTGAATTTCCTCTTCTTAGTGCAAAAAATCCTTGAGGAATTTTGCATAACTTGGAATTTGCTTAATAACATTCAGTAGTGGAAGGTTCATTTGGACCTTGCGGAAAGTCTCATAGAATTCATTTTCTTCCTCTTTTTTCTTTGAAGCGGCTAATCGAGAAGGGAAGGTTGGTGGTATGACCAATGGCTTGATGGTCTTGTTGGAAGATTCAGGTTGATCAATGTTTGGCACAACTGGTTCCTTTGGAGGAACTACAACCATTGAAGGTTCAACAATAATAACCTCATCTTCTTCTTCTTCTCTTGAAATTCTTTTTAGGTAGCTTTCTCCAAGTGTTTTCCTACTTTTCAAGGTTATTGCATTCACATTGGGATTCTTCTCGGTTTGAGATGGAAGTTTACCTCTTTGTTCCATCTTGTTGAGAGCAGTGGCCAAGTCTCTAATTTGTGCTTGAATGTTGGAGAAGATGTTCTTGGTCTCTTGTTGAAATTGGCTTTGGCTTTGAGGAAGAGAAGTAACAAGTTCTTGAAGATCATTTGATGGTTATCACTTGATTGGCCATGTTGTTGAGGTTGTTGATAATTTGGAGGGAGGTGAGATGTTGGTGGAGTTACATATTGTGGTTGGGTAAGTTGTGGATATGGAGGTTTTTGGGATGGGGATTGGGAAAATTAAGGTCTCATCATAACATTTGGTGGGTTTTTCTTTGGTCGGTATGAGTTATTGGTGTTGTTCCTCCTATTTGGGTTGTATGTGTTTTGAAATCGCATGGGTCTTGGTTGACCTTGATATCCTCCCATTTTGTTACAATCCTCATGTTCACTTCCAAGTGTGGGACATTTATTTATATAATTCCCTGTATTTGCACAAATACCACACACCATCAATTGCTGACCACTTCCCACCACCATTTGACTTAACACATTAGTCAAATACAAGAACTTTGATTCCAAGTGTTGGGTTTTGGTAACTTCACTAACAACTTGTGGGGAATTTCTCTTCATTTCATTTCGAGTCCCAAAGATTCTTTGATTTTTACAAATGGTTCCAAAAAGTGAGTGTATCTCGTGAGGTGTCTTGTTGAATATGTCACCACCACTTGAAGCATCAATCATCCTTCGATATTTTCATTCACACCCTCATAAAATTGTTGAAGAAGTAATTTTTCGGGTATATTGTGTTGCGGGAAACTTTTACACAAGTTGTTGAATCACTCCCAAAAATCATGAAAAGTCTCATTCTCCCCTTGACGAATCCCCAAAATGCCACTTCTTTGACTTGTTATCCAGCGAGTGGGATAGAACTTGCTATCGAAGGCTTTGAGTAACTCTTCATATATATGAATAGATCTCGGTGGTAAGTTGAATAACCACTCTCTAGTTTTATCTTCCAAGGTGAGCAGGAAGGCGGTTAACTTGAAATCATCCAATGTCACATGTTCGGGCAACATGCTAACACATGTCATATGAAAGGACTTCAAATGCTTTTAAGGATCTTCTTTGTCCAAACCATGGAACTTGGCGAGTTGATGTACGAAACTTGACTTCAATTCAACTCCTCGGCGGTTTGCAGGATAAATAATACCAAGAGGTGTGTGAGTAACATCCATCTCCATCATTTGTCTAAGTGTCAACTCTTGAGGGAGATTGGGTAGATTGGGGTTATTGGGATATTGTTACATGTAATTGGGAGGTTGTTGGTATGGTGGGTATGGGTATTGTTGGTGATTGTACATTTGTGGTGGATAAGGTTGGTAGTTAGGATATTGATTATAAGGTGGTTGTTGTGGGTACATTGGGTGTTGGTATATTGGAGTTTGTTGGTAATACTGTTGTAGTGGGTGATGTGCTTGTTGTTGTTGAACTTGAAAAAATTGTGTTGAGGTTGGTTGTTTTGGTAGAACTTGCGGTTTTGTGGTAGCGGTTGTTGATAATTGGGTTGATTTGGGTGAAGAGGGGGTTGATTCCAAGGTGTCATATCTATGAGAGGTTCTTGGTGTTGTTGTCTTGGTTGTTGGGGTGAGGTATTGGCATCTTGATTGTTTGGATTCGGTTTGGGATGGTGAGGTGGAGTGTGATTCATGGCTATGTAGTTTTCAAACGGAATGTCTTTAAAGGAATGACCAACAATTGGAGAACTTTGTTCGATGTCAGTATCACTTAAAGTATGAACTTGATCTTCTATGTTGATTAGTGGATAAGAGGAAGAAGCTTGAACGGTTTGTTGTTCCTTTGCTTGTTTGGCTAACTTTTTCAACCTTTTTGCTTCTTTTTTTCAATCTCCGGATTGTAGAATAGTTCATCGGTTCTTGTAGACCTAGGCATAAACAATCAAATAACAATAACCAATTTCCTCGGCAACAGCGCCAAAACGTGGTGGGATGTCAAGTCCACCAATAAAATTACACCCTTTGTTTGCAAATAAAACATAATATAATGGTAAAAAGGAGTATCGATCCTCTGGGAAATTGTTGAATTGAATCACCAATGAATTCCAATAGAACTAGTGTAAATAAACTAACTAACTACAATTAAACTAAAAGGGGGTGTTGTGATTTCTTGAAAAATAAAAGACTTGAATTACTAAAAAGCTTGCAATTAAGCAAGATGGTGAGATGCTCAAATATTGGAGGGAATTGGTTAACCAAGGCAATTCAACACAATGGACATTTTTGTGTTTATCATTAGGATTCAATATGAAGCTTATCATTCATCCCAAAATGGTCATAACAATCATGAAACATGATATGCCAAGATTCATCATAGATAGTATGGAGGTTGGGGAAGCCCACAACACACCTTCTTAATCAAAATCAAGGATTCAATCGAAGCAATTAAACCCAAGAAGTTGATTAGCCTTAAGAATGAAGGAATCCCCAATTCCTAGAGGATGTTAATGCTTACACATCCATAAAGGAGTTATGATTCATAAGCCAGAGATGATTTATACCATCATAAAGTGTGACAACCCGATATTTCGAGACAATATGATTGATCACAAGTCAAATTTATGTCAAAATTTAACTTTCCTAAAATCTTATTTGGGTTAAATAAAGTAGTAGGAATCGTATCAAGGTTTTCGTACATATAAAGAACCCTAGAATCCGAGTTATAACGAAGAAGTTATGACCAACCGAAGATTCTCGGGAAAACCGACAACACCGATTAAACGAAAAACGCGAAGTTTCAATACAATAGTTTTTAGCCTTAAATATCTAAATGAAAGTTGTAGATAACATTAAACCGTAAACGTACGTAAAAAGAACGTCCAAATCTGACTTCATATGAAGAAGTTATGATTTTTCCAAGATCCGGATATAGCGGTAGACAACTAAAAACTCGAAATAGAGATCGAGAGACTTTTGGCCAAAACAACCTAAATGAGAAACAAAGGTCTCAACAATAGTAGTGCAACGATGAAAAGTATGATGAAAACGGACATCGGATGAAGAAGTTATGGTTTTTAACGGAATTTTCGTGTCCCGGCCCGTTAAAAATAAATAATTAAAAATAAATCAAAGTTAGCCGATTAAGTCTAAATGAGAGTTGTAGATCATGTTTTCAGCTACGCGTGCATATAAAGAACGTCAAAAACAGAGCTCGTACGCGAAAGTATGGATTTTACAAGTTCGGGGTTCAAAATCCGAGGCTGTCAGGCCCCCACGATGTGGCACAAGCTTGCCGCGACCCGACAAGTGACTGAGGGCGTCCAATCAATGGAAGAGGATAAGTTTCACTCCCCACAACGTGGCCATACCTTTCCACGACGTGGCACACACCAGAAATGCCCTTATAAATAGATTTCAAGGGCTCCGAGTTCCATTGCTCAATTCCCTTCTTTCTCGCGCCGAAACTCTGCGTTTAAGCCCCCGAGACCCTCCCAAAGCCCCAGTTTTCACCTTCAAGTCCCGAAGGAAGGTTTTGTGTTCCCGAGATTCCCGAGAATCCTGAGATTTTCCCGCGTTTTCAACTCTTCCTGTCGAAGTTCTGCTCGATTCTTCTCTTGACTACTTCAAATCAACCATTTCAATCAAGTGAGTTCATACCCCTATAATTCACACTTTTAAATGTTTTATAAATACTTTTATATGATTTTAAAAGGGGGGGGGGGGGGGGGGGGGAATACAAGTAACACACTCGATTATTATCGTGTGTTATATAATAAAGTTTCATTATATAATTTTTATCAACGGAATCATATGTGATTTATAACTATTATAGGGAAACTTTCATATGCAAAATATATCGCGATAATATCATAACTTTTGAAATGAAAAATGTTGTTATATATATATATATATATATATATATATATGAATCAAACACCCTGCGTATACGGTATGTATATGTGTCCATCTTTGGTACTACAAACGTACGATTAATTTGGCACGAAAAACATCAATCTTTTGCTATACTTACTGTTAATAAATCAATCATATGTGATTTATAACTGGTATACAAATGGATTTACTATAGGTTTAGCAGTTTTACCAAACATCTTACTTAAAATGACTTTCTTAAAACGTTTTTTTACATGTTTAAAGCTCTTTGTCAACTTGTCTTACACACTGTAAGCTTCCTTTCAGACTCTGTTACAAAGGTGTTTTCAAACAGAGGTTTTCCGTATACATAAACTGTATTATCAAACAAAATACTTTCAATCATTTTATAAACTGGCATCAGGTCATCGTTTCTTATTATTAAACTTTTCAAAGGTTTTAGAAAACTTCTTTTACGCTTTTATATTATAAATTGCATGCCTTTATATGTATAGTTATATAAAAAATCTTTAAAAGACTTAGGAAGCCTATCCACCCTGTTTCCTTTTCCTCGATTTGGATGTGGTCTATCGGGTACCCGTTCGAAGGTCGTCTAAATATTATTTATATATCATGTATACATATATAGGTATCAAGGTTCCATTAGTCAGTTCAGTACCTTTGAGTAGCAAAGGTATACTTTTGGTTATACTTGTACATTACTAGTAACTATAATAGGTATAGTTAGGAGATACCACTTACTATTCCAAGTACATGGAATCACACAAGAGTCAGTTCATTCATGAGTCTATATGAGTACATTACATGATACATGAGTACGTTTACCTAGGAACGCTTACATCAGTACGTTTACATGAATACGTTGACATGAATACTTTTACATGAATACTGTTACATAGATATTATATGGCGAATTACTATTATATATTATATGTCTAGATACCATTATAGGTATACTTTAAGGGACTAACTATTCCTACACCCAACTGTTAGCAACAGAGGTAAATGCACATCTACGGATGTCTACGGTTGATACCATTACATGTATACTTTAAGGGACTAACTATTCCTACACCTAGCTGTTAGCAACAGAGGTAAATGTACATCTACGGATGTTTAAAGTTAACACTGTTAGTTATCCTAGTATAAAAGGATCACACTTAAGTTAGTTATATTATTACTTTTATCTTGTGACGCATTCACATAACCGATGAGGTGAATTGTATTTGAGTATCCTAGTACCAAAGGATACAATTTCTTATATTAATAATAACTGTCGAACAGTCGGGTCTTGGTAGAAGGCTACTTTCAAAACAGTCGATTTTTGGTAGAAGACTACTTTCAAAACAACTAGGTCTTGGTAGAAGACTACTTTCAAAACAGTCGGGTCTTGGTAGAAGACTACTTTCAAAACAACCAGGTCTTGGTAGAAGATTTCATCTATACTAATAGGAATCATAGAGATTTCTAGGGTTTACCAAACGGTTTCGATTACTTACAAACATTTCCACACTTATACGAACTTTCTTTCATTACAATATCAAGTCTTTCATTACAAGTTTTACAAATCAAAAACACATTAATACTTATGAACTCACCAGCTTTTTGGCTGATACTTGCTTTCAAAATAACTTGTATTCTCAGGTCACCAATAGACAAGTACGACGACCAGGTTTTGTGAAGATGGAGCATTCCAGACTCGTCTTATTTTCTGATTATTCATTTTATTGTTGTATATTATGAAAGAACACACTTGTAATTAAAATTATACTATTAATGCAATGGATGATGTTGTTGCTTGTTTACTACTTTACATTGTTGTGATACACTACATGACGTCCTCCGCCCCAGAACATTTTCGTCGTTCTCGGTTTTGGGGTGTGACATAAAGCCCTTGTTCTATGTAAATTCAATGATTCAATGCTAAGCAAAAGAAATAAACCAACAATTTCTCATTCAAGTACCAAGCATATAATCAAAGCATTAAACAAGCATAAGATATGTGAACTAGGATCATAAACATAAGATAAATGACAATTAAGCATGAATCCTTCAAAACCCAAAAATATCCAAGGGTTTTCAACCGAAGTTAACCAAAATAAATAAACTAGCTACTCATGGAAACAAAATAATAACCAAAAAAGTATAATTGCATCAAGAAACTACCAGTTACTTAGAAAGATGCGAAGAAATGAGTATCAAGCTCTAAAAATTGCCTATCCAGGTCTCTAATGGTGGAAAATCGAAGTGTATCTGAATGATCCAACACCCCAAGCTAATTGGTAAACAAAATGACCAAAATGCCCAAAAGTTTGCAGTTACACGGGTCCTCGCACAAGTGTTGCGCAACTGAGATTCCAACCTCGCAGATATTGCTAGAATGCTATTGGCTCATTTTTCTCCACTACATACCCCACTACCCAATATTTCCTTGGTCCCCTCCATGACTCACATGATTTGAATTTGGCCAATCACCTTCACGCTTTAAATATGGATAGTTCATGCACAAAATAAGAATCCATGACCTATCTTCAAAAGCCCACTTCATCCAAATCTTCAACTTTTTAAGCCCAAATCTCCTTTGATGGATCCGTAAAGCCCAATAATGTATCGAAAGTGCACCAAGCCCAACTCGAGTCAAACCGCAACCGCAATGAGCTCCAAAACCCTACAAAATATCTCATGCAAAATAGAAAGTACACGACACGATCCATGATAAAGAAAATAAAGAATATACAATGCAATATTAATAAAAAGAGCTAAAAATACTAAAATAAACTAAGAACAAATTACTGAAATCGTCCCTATGGTTTGGTCAAAACTACTAGTTAGGTCCCTAAGTTTTTTTTTTTTTTTTTTTTTTTTTTTTTTTTTTTTTTGCACTCGGACCGTCCCTAGGTTATGATTTTATTGCGTTTTTCGTCCTTCATAGAAATAAAAAGACTATATTTCCCTTTGTATTTTCTTTATTTATTTTTTTGTTTGTCATTTATAAATTAAAAAAAAAACTAATTAAACAATTTATAGATATGTGGGACCTAGTCTCCTCTCACTCCCCCCACTATGAATGCCACCCGACACTACCACTAGTCACCGGAGACCACCAACAACCACCGAGACTCATATCTAGAAAAATCAAATGCACCGCCGACAATCTTTAGAAACTGGACCGCCACCACCACATGTTTCAATCTAACCACCGTTATTCGCATCGAAAACCACTATTGAGCACCACCAACAGATCTGGATTTGGTTCTACTTCCGGTTAGCATCTGCAACCGTCACTGTTGTTGCAGCGGAGAAAAGACCAGGGGGTCTCAGATCTGGATCTAGTACTCCCCACCAGTTTGAATCCTTCACCAGTCACCACCATTGTTGTTGTGGTCCAGAGAACAAGCAGATCAGAAGCATTTCATGGAAACGGTGGAGATGGCGTAGATCTGCCTGAAGGAAATGTTTCTTAAAGTCAGTGGGTGAAGAAGATGTGGTAGATGGAAGAAGATGAGTTACAGAGGTTTAGGGATGAAGACGGAAGGATATCTAGTTAATCAGTCCATTTTCTTCTCGTCGCCCCCATCTGATCCATCGAGAGGTCTGACCATCAATTGCATCTCCTCCCTCCTCGCTCCTCCCTCTGCACCATCGTTCCTTTCGTTTACCTATGCCGGTGACCTCACCCATCTACGTTGCCATCCACCGGAGCTAACACTACCGCAACCAACCCCCACACACCCTTTTCCATTTTTTTCTTTCCTTACAGTTTCACGTCTCTATATACTCTTTATGAAATCGATTTCTTCTATCAGTATATGGATTCTCGTTCTTGATAAATGGACTCCAAAAGAGTTGTAAGTTTTGGTTATGATCGGAAAGAATGATGGTGATGATCGGAAAGAAGAGGTGGTCGGAGATTGTGTCCGACGATTGGAGTTGTTCATCTTCATGTATGGTGGGTGACGGTGGGAATGATGGTGATGATCGGAAAAAAGAAGTGGTCGGAGATGCTGTCCGGCGATTGGAGGTTGTCGGCAATAGTTGTTGGTGATGAAAGAAGTGGGTGGGGGTAGAAATATGGTGGGGTTAACTGGTTATGGTGCTGGGGTTGGGGGGGGGGGGTTGTAAAGTGGGCCTAATTATTGTTTTTATTATTAATAAACATACAATCATTAATAATAATAAGGTAAAATATATTAGAAAGGGCAAAAGAGTCTTTTCACCTTGGTCAGGGACGAAGAACGCAACAAACTAAAATTGTTGGGATCGTCCGAGTGCAAAAAAAAAGTTAGGACCAAACACGTAATTTTCATAAAACAACAGGGACGATCTCAGTAATTTGTTCATAAACTAATAAAAATGAGAAAATAAAATAAGCTATCAAGAAGGAAATTGGTGAGTATTTCTAAAGTGTTTTCTAATTGGACTGATTTCCATTTCTATTATGTAAGTTTTATATAGTTAGCAGAATTTATGTTTTATCGTGTTTCCAAAATTATGGTCAATAATTCTTATGTCTTTATCAGTATCAAATCATACGAAAGTATAAATATTGTTAATATGAAACGTACTAGTAACCATAGCTGGTTCCTGGTGAGCATCTCCTGCATCAATCATTATGTTGTTCCTTTGCCACCCTGATCCTTTAGCTTAGGGAAATCCTTCTTGAAGTGTCCCAGTTGGTTGAGCTTGAAGTAGTTACACATTTTTCTTGAAGCTGTGGTCAAGGTATTTTTGTAGAACTTAGTGGTGTGACTTCTAAGTTACAATTGTTGCAGCCCATGGAATTCCCAACATGGTGATAATTGCACTTGGTACAATGGGGTAAATTCCTAGAGTAGGACTTATACGGAGTGGGAGTTTTATACATAGACAAACATAGGTTCTTATTTGGGCTGGAGGAGTTTGAAGTTCCCTATAAATTTCTCGTGGTACTTTCATTTCATATCCTTCGCTCATTTCTACTCCGTCTGTTGGGTTCTGGTACTCGGACGGAGATATTGTTCAGTCAAATGATAGGCCAATTGTTAAGCACTATCGAAGGTAGTGGGTCTAAATGCAACAACCAGACCTTGAATTGGGGAGTTAGCACCCAAATATACCATTCAATATTTTTGTATTTCGAGTTTGCTATACCCAGGTAGAATTTGGCGAGGTAGTTAAGTCGGGATGTGTAAGCAGTCACCTCTGACTCTTTCATAGTAAGGTTCAACAATTCTTTTTTTAGGGCCTGAAATTATTGTCGAGGACAATACTCCTCGATCAACATCTGTTTCAGGGCTTCTCAAGAAATAGCACTGGCTGTATAGATTCCTATAAACTTGGTATGGTTATTCTACATAGTCAGGGTGGAATCCATTAGCGTACAAGTGGCATACTTAACAAGGCAGTCACTAGTACAAGACCTGATGCGGAACATTGCCTCAATCAACTCTATCCAACGAGATAGACCAATGGCTCCTTCCGTACCGAAGAAGGATTTGGGTTGGTAAGTTAAGAAATCCATGTATGAATAGGATCTAGGGTAGTTTTTGTTAAATACTGGAATACCGCCATCATTTCCACTATTCACAGAAGATTCGTTCCTGTAAGCCTCATATGTGGCTAAGGTTGTGTAACGTCCCAAAAATACGAGCCAAAAATTTCATTTTTAAAACATATACTTAGCAAAACATTAGAATAAAACATTCACTGATCATATCATTTCATAAAAGATGTCGCGTGTCTGGAAACCGGTTTATAAAAACATAATAATGTCAGAGTACAAATCCCCAGGAAGATCTCATAATGCGGAATACAAAGCGTGTATGTGATGTGCCACTACCGCGCCAGCTCCTTCCCCTTCGAAGAAGAGGTACCTGAAACCAAAACTGAAAACTGTAAGCACGAAGCTTAGTGAGTTCCGCCATCATACCACATACCATACAATCACATATCATACATACTGCCGGGCAATTCTGGGGTGCCCGACCTTCCCGGTACGACCATTTTGGGGTGTCGACCTACCCGTGTCAAGCTGTTCTGGGGTGCTGACTACCCATGTCAAGCCATTCTGGGGTGCTGACTACCCATCGGTCCTAACAACTGATCCTCAGGGACTATTTCACCCCTACTGCTACTATCACATATATCATAACATAACACATTATCATACATATCTGGGGTATTCGATCTACCCTTCGGTCCTAATGACCGAACTTATGGACTATTCCCCTCCTACTACCACTATCACATATAACATATCATGCTAGCATAGAAACATATCATCGCATACTGTCAGACATATCTGGGGTGTCTGACCTACCCTTCGGTCCTAACAACCGAACTCTACTACTATCACATATACATATCATGCCAGCATATAAACATATCAGGTAGTAGCAAACCTAGATGATATCACAAAGACATTCATCTAACATACAAATCCTACTGGTGGGCAGACATTGTGGCCATAGACCCACCGCTACTGGAAGGTAACTCACCTCGTAGTAGTTGTTGATCTGCGTGGGAACGGTCTGTCTGCTGCTGCTGCTCTGGAAATCCTCCGGCTGTAATTCCCACCAAACACTCAGTCAAATACTGCTAACCGAACTCAGGGTAAAATGACCATTTACCCCTAACCAAACCAAGAGTCAAAGTCAAAGTCAACTTCCAGTTGACCCGACTCGCCGAGTTGGCTCGCCAACTCGTCGAGTCCTTATCCATTCGATTGACCATAATCCCGTCTCTACTCGTCGAGTTAGGCATTGACCCGACGAGTTTTTCTTCTAAATGGATGCCCAATAGTCCTTCATACTACTCGCCGAGTTGTATGAACAACTCGTCGAGTTCATCTTCATCCGAAGAACATTCTATGCTGAGACTCGCCGAGTTGTATGAACAACTTTCTGAGTCTGTTCATGAGGCAATAAGATTGCCTTGAACTCGCCGAGTCACGACATTGACTCGCGGAGTTCCTTCATGAGTGAGTCTGGCTTCCAACTCTCTGAGTCACATCCCATGACTCACTACTCCACCCAGCAAACACGAAAAAGGGGAAAATTTGGGGACTCACGACTCGACTCGTCGAGTCTGATGAACGACTCGCCGAGTCCGATGAACGACTCACCGAGTCTTGCACATGCAAAACCTATATACTCGATTTTGCTTGAATCCAGCTCATGCCATACATAGATCTGGGTTTCTAGGGCCTGATTGACACGTAAAGTTTCCAACTTTACGTGTAAATAAACACCAATGAAGGTTTTAGGGCTCAAAATGCACTAAAAGAGTAGATCTAGGGCTTTCATGCAATATGGCTCCATAAAGGCAGTAGATCTGAGCTTCTAGAGCTCAATCATGCCTAGATCTAAGGGTTAATCAACTTATTACAAACCCTAACTCGAAAACAAGCTTGGAAATGGCTCAAGAAGGACTTTAATGGAGCTACAAAGGAATATAAGCATGAAAACAGAGGGAAACTGAGTTATACCTAAAGGAAATCACTGAAATGACACAAGGATGTATGGCCTCCATCTTCTCTTCTTGATCTACTCTTCTTTTCTCTCAAAATCTTCAAGAAACACACCAAAGCACTTCAATCTCTCAAGAAATAAGGGTTTGGACGGTGTTGGGAGCTCTAAGGGTGAAGGGGGCTAGGTTGGGGCGCATAAGGTTGGTTTAAATAGGGTGCAAACCCTTGGAATTAGGGTTTCATCAGAGAGCGGGGACTCGTCGATTCCAAAATATGGACTTGCCGAGTCGCCAACTTAAACGTGCTCCATGTCCCGTCCCTACTCGGCGAGTCGAGCCTACAACTCGCTGAGTCCAAGGCTAATAATGCAAAACACTTAGACAAATTTCACATACCAGGAACCAGGTGCTACAAATCTCCCCCACTTATTTTAGACTTCGTCCTCGAACTCTGCTGCTCGATCCTGAAACATCTCGGGGTAATGCTCCATCATTTCTTCCACTAGCTCCCAAGTCCATTTTGAACCCTTTCGGTGCTGCCACTGCACCTTTACTAATTCCACTCTCTTGTTCCTCAGATCCTTCAACTTTCGGTCAAGGATTACGACTGGGTGCTCAATGTAATTCAGGCTGTCATCAACCTGTATATCCTGTAGTGGCACCACCGCTGAATCATCCACTAGGCACTTCTACAGCTGCGAGACATGGAAGGTCCTGTGGATCTGATTGAGTTCGGCTGGCAAATCCAGCCTATATGCTACCTTGCCCACCCGGGCTACAAACCTGAACGGACCAATGTATCTCAGGCCCAACTTGTCCTGCTTCCTGAATCAAATGATGCCCTTCCAAGGCGACACCTTCCGGAGAACCATATCCCCGACCTGGAACTCCAGGTCTGATCGGCGCTTGTCGGTGTAACTTTTCTGCCGACTCTGCACAGTCTGCAGCCTGCTTCGAACCTACTGGATTCTCTCAGTCATCTTGAGCACCACCTCAGGGCTCCCCATGACCCTCTGGCCAACTTCACCCCAACATATCGGGGTCCTGCACCTCCATCCGTACAACATCTCGAATAGAGGGTGGTCGAAACTCTCGTGGTAGCTGTTGTTGTATGAGAACTCAGCGAAGGGAAGATAGGTATCCTAACTACCGCCAAAGTCTAGCACGCATGCCCGCAACATATCCTCCAACGTCTGGATGGTCCGCTCGCTCTGACCATCCGTTTGCGGGCGAAAGGCGATGCTAAAATGAAGACGAGTGCCCAACTCATCATGAAACTTCTTCCAAAACTTGGAAGTGAACTGCACATCTCGGTCTGATATCACTGACACCGGCACCCTGTGCCGCACCACTATCTCCCTGATATAGATATCGGCCAACTTTTCGGCCGAGATACTCTCCTGGATCGGAATAAAATGTGCGCTCTTGGTCAACCGATCCACAATGACCCCAATCGAATCTACTCCTCGCGCCATCCGGGGAAGCTTTGTGATAAAAACCATCGTAATATCCTCCCATTTCCACAACGGAATATCCAACGGCTGCATCTTGCCATGCGGTCTCTGGTGCTCGGCCTTGACCTTCTTGTAGGTCAAGCATCACTCGATGTACCAAGCCGCATCCCGCTTCATGCAGGGCCACCAATAATCTAGACGAAGATCCCTATACATCTTCGTCGCCCCTGGATGAAAGGAGAATCGGAATTTGTGCGCCTCCTCCATCAAGATCTGGCCCAAGCCTCCGTGATACGGCACCCACACCCTACGGTGTAGTGTCAATAATCCTCAGCTATCATAATCGAAGGAGGGGACTTGACCCACTATTCGCTCGCTCTTCCAATGTTCCTCCTTCATAGCCTCCTGCCGAGCTTCCTGAATCTGCTCTAACAGTGGAGTCACCATCGTAATCCTCATACATACATCCCTGATCGGTGCTGCCTTACGGCTAAGCACATCGGCCACCACATTGGCCTTCCCCGGGTGATAAAGGATCTCGCAATCATAATCCTTCACCACATCCAACCACCGATACTGCCTCATGTTCAGATTCGGCTGGTCCATGAGGTACCTCAAACTCTTGTGGTCCATGTAAATGGTACATCGAACCTCGTAGAGGTAATGCCGCCAAATCTTGAGGGCGAAGACCACCGCCCCCAACTCTAAATCATGCGCCAGGTAGTTCACCTCGTGAGGCTTCAGCTGCCTCGAGGCATAAGCAACGACATGTCCCCTCTGCGTCAATATTGCGCCTTAGCCTGAGATAGATGCATCACAGTATACACCAAAATCCTCTACGCCCTCGGGCATGGCTAAGACTGGCGCCTCGCACAATCTCCGCCTCAAAATCTCGAACACTGCCTGCTGCTCAGGTCCCCATCGAAAGACCACGAATTTCCTAGTCAACTGTGTTAGGGGTACGACTATCTTGGAGAAATCCTGAATGAATCTCCGATAGTAGCCTGCTAATCCTAGGAAACTCCAAATCTCGGTTGGAGACTTCGGAACCTCCCATCTCATCACGGCCTCCACCTTGGGCGGGTCTACTGAAATCCCATTCTGGTTGACGAGGTGCCCAAGAAACTGCACCTTGCGTAACCAAAACTCACATTTGGAGAACTTGGCATACAAGCTCTCCCTCCTTAAGGTCTCCAAAACCTCTCTCAGATGCTCCTCGTGCTCCTCCTGCATCTTGGAATAAACCAAGATGTCATCAATGAAAACTATCATAGACTGATCCAACATCGGTCTACACACGCGGTTCATGAGGTCCATGAACGCGGCAGGAGCATTGGTGAGCCCAAACGGAATCACCACGAACTCATAATGGCCATATCGCGTTCGAAACGCGGTCTTCTGTACACCCTCCTCTCTGACCCTCATCTGATGATAACCTGAATGCAAATCGATCTTGGAGAACCAAGATGCTCCCTGTAACTGATCAAAGAGGTCATCAATCCTTGGGAGTGCGTAACGGTTCTTCACCGTTACCTTATTCAGCTCCCGGTAATCTATACACATCCGATGCGACCTGTCCTTCTTCTTTACAAACAAGATTGGGGCTCCCCAGGGTGAACTGCTCGGTCGAATAAATCCCTTGTCTAGCAGCTCCTGTAGCTGCGTAGACAACTCCTACATCTCGGGAGGAGCCAAACGATAGGGTGCCCTGGCTATCGGAGCCGCACCAGGAACTAGGTTGATCCTGAACTCTACCTGACACTCTAGAGGTATTCCAGGAAGCTCCTCCGGGAACACATCAGTGTAGTCTCGCACCACTGGAACCTCGCTCACCGTCGTCTTACCCGCCTCCCGGGTATCCATAACGTATGCGACATATCCCGCGCAACCCTGTTGAAGGTAGCGCCTAGCTCTCGCTGCTGAACATAATGTGGGTCCACGCTGTGGCCTCTTGCCGTGGACCACCAACTCTCCCCCACTTGGGGTCCTGATCCGCACTAGCTGTTGTGTGCAATCTATCACCCCCCATTAGGGCTCAACCAATCCATTCCTATAATCACCTTGTTCCCCCGCAAAGGGATGGGAACCAAATCCACCAAATAGCTCTCTTAAAATAAGCTTAGAACACAATCCCTGAATACTGCGGACGCTCACACCGATCGATCATCGACAATTTCTACCTCTAAAGGGCAATCCAACACGCCCGATGACTCAGTAAACCTCTTGCTAAGCGCAAGGGAAACAAATGATCGGGTGGCACCTGATTCAAACAACACCTGAACAGGGATACCGTTCACATAGAACGATCCTAACGCATTTACATAGAGCACATATAAATATCATAACTGTTGGATAAGGTGTCTAAGTCCATAACTTATTTGGTACATACTTGACCCGACCCGACATGGTCCATTTGGGTTGCATTTCATCCAAACTATTTATGGATAATTTTATGAGAGTTATACACATATGTTTATTACTATATTGTAAGTTATAATATATTAATATGAAGTCATGTTATTTAATTAGTCTTAGTCTTAAATTAATTATGAATTAATTTAGAGATTAAAAGGAAGACTAATTAGATTGTGGGCTATTGGTTTTATATAGTGTGGGCTAACACTCATTTGTTAATGGGTTAGGCTTGTATGGAAGTCCATGGATGATCCATGGAGCTTTTAACCCATGGATCCTTGGAAAAGGAAAGGTCATGGGTTATTAGGGTTTCACCCTAATCATGTACACTATATAAGCATGCTTATGTTGCATGAAATAGCCACTAGTGTAACTAGTATGTGCGTTTGTGTGTGGCCGATTTTATAAGTGTGTATACACTCTCTTAAAGTTTTCCAAGAGTTTGTGGTGATTTGTGATTCCATTTGAGGCATTCACACTATTGGTGCTTGGCCCTCAAACTCCTTAGGAATCAAACTCATCATCAAAAGGTATGTAATCTCATCTAATTCTTTTATATTTAAAAGTACCCCATGCCATGTTAGATAGGTTGTGAACCTTGGAAAAATTATTATTTTGCATGTATTTAGACAAACATAGATCCAAGGTTTATTAGGGTTGCATGCACACTTAGGAAGTGTTAGATTGCTCAAAACCCAAAAGTGGTATCAGAGCCTAGGCTTGCTTGTTTGATACTTCATGCAAAATAGTGAAAAAAGTCGAAATTTTTGCTGTGTGCATGATGGACTCGCCGAGTCCAAGGCAAAATTCATCCTACTCGCCGAGTAGGTTCGTGCACTCGACGAGTAGAAGGTTCAGAATGCAGATTTTCGACTTTTGCTGCTGGAAATGGACTAGAAACTTTACCCTAAACTGTTTTGATGTTTTAAAACTTATTTTAGTTGGTGTAATGGTTGTTCTAATCCATTTACAATAGCATATATCAAAATTTCATGTTTTGTATGTGTTCATATAATTCTTGAAACTTTGATAATCATGTTCATGTTCTTATGAATTTAGAAGATGATATCCAAAGGTCACTTTTCTTTAACACACATTAAAAACACATAAGTTACATAAAATGAAGAGTCTTCATTTTATAAACCTTTAATTCATAAGTTATGAAATGAAAAGTTTTGAAGAGTTACAAAACTTGCCCTCAAGTTTTGGAATTTGGAAAAGTTTCACACACTTTAATAAACTTTAATTCCAACACTTAGAATTTTAAAAGTTAAAATTCAACACTTATACTATTTATAACATTAATGGTTAATTATTATATATATATATGTATAAGAACAAGTCGTTTTACCGTTAGTAGGCCTCGTTCACGAAGCCGGTCTATAAGGTGGGTATAAGGTTGTTGCCTATAAAATGGCGACTTAATGGGTGTCCACTCTCACCCACCGCTTGCTTGATCGGTGGAGGGTCGTTAGCCGAACGGGTAGGAGAATGACTTTAAATTCTCATTAAAAGTATAATGATTATTATAAAGTAACTAAATATATTTTTATTTATTTAATTCCCAATCTTAGTTACTTTAGGAAAAATGTGAATTTGGTGCTAGCCCATGGAATTCACACTTTGTACCTTACCAAGTCGTTAGTGGAGCGTGTGTGGTTAACCGGCACACTAACTTGGACTAGTAAGGATCACGAAGGGTGACTTAATGTTTGTCATAGATCAATGGAGCGTGTGTGGTTAACCGACACATTGATTAGGTGATACTATTAAGGGTACCAAGTGAATTGGTATGGTTATTCACACCTTGTTTTGTGATCCTCGACATCCCAGTCACAAAATTTGAGAGGGCACACTCGAGATTCAAACATGCCATTGAAAAGTTCAATGAATCTCAAAAGATCTAGGAATTTCAAATCCAATTAAAACCTATTAAATTATTTCGTTTTTCATGGTGGAAATTGGTGAATCGTCATTCGCCTACCTTCAAATATTTTATAGCTTGGATTACGGCATCCCTCTTCCAAATTATAAAATATTGTGTTGGGTCCTAGCCTTAATATTTCATATTGGGTGTTATGTTAAGGATTTTGAATCAAATAACTTGATTTTCTCCTATTATAGATGTCTGGTTCAGACAACTATGATCTTCCCAAATCTCTTGAAGATGGTGTCCCTCAACATCATGCTTCACTTCCTCCACCTCCTCCAATTATTCTCCCTCACCCACAAGTTCTTTAAAAGTTTAAACTCACTCAATCCCTACTGGCAAGCATAGTCTATGTGTGCTCACATCTTGGGGATAAAGTCACATATTGACAAGCCGGGAGAGTTGGGTGTCAAAGTCTCGTGAAAGTTGGATGTTCAATCACTTTCTTAGTAACATAGTGAGTCTCTTTGGGACTACTATGAGACAGACTATGACACGAGCCTTAATGATCTTATCTATTTGCTCAGTGTTGCAGATTCAGCAATGATTCGGAACACTAGTAAAGCAAATTTTATTAGAAGATCAACTTCCCAAACCTCAAATAGACATTCGCAATGGTAGCATTGGATATCTAGAAAAGCATTTCTCTTCCCAATGGAAAGGGATCGGTCATAGTCAACTCGGTTGACCAAATGGTAAAGAGAAAGGCTAAGTCTGAGATAGTCTCATGTGCCATTACCAAAGGGTCTATATGTTTTATTGCCAAAGGGAGGGACACTGATTGTGAAGCTGCCATATTTACCTGAAAGATCATAAGATTGATCAAGTCAAAAAGTTTGACTCTACTTCAGTTAAAGTCAACTGACTAACTCTATTAAGTTTCTATTTGGAGATTCTTATTACATAATGTGAATGGGTCACATGCTGATATTTTAAGAATCAAAGAAAAGATAGGAAGCTTAAAGTAAGTATATGTTGATTCTGATTGCAAAGGTGGGTTTCGATCGCATGGTTTGGTAATCAGAATTTTGAGCTGTTGCTTAAGAGTTATAATATATTGCTTATGAATAGATAACAACTAGGTTTCCTTGTGGATTGTAAGGATAAGTTTTTCAGCAAAGTTTTAAAATAAAAAAAGGGGTTTTAATTTTATTTATTTTAAAAAAATATCCTTATAATGGCATCTGTGGAAAATTGTTGCTTATATGTTTCCAGTAATAGCAATATTGGAAAGTGGATTTGATTCTTTCATTTTTGGTAGTGTCTGAATTTACCAAATGAAGAAAATTTTTCATCACCCAAGTTTCAATTGGACAGAAACTTGGAATCATACAAGTTGTATTGTATGATGAATGAGAATTTTCATCTTTGAAAATTAAGACTAATTCTTTGATCACATGTATATGTGAGTCAATTGAAGGACTAAGGAATTAGGTACACTGGGTGTGCGCTGGTCAAGGTCCACCACATAGATTGATTTGTCATGATTTACTAAAGATTAGTAAATATGAATATACTTATAAGGTTAAGTATAATTCTGTAACATTGGAAAGGTTACAATGTATGACAAAACAAATGAGAAGAATCAAATTAGGAAGAAAGATAAAAGTTTCTCAAATCTGAAAGGATGGGAGAGTACTTTAGTATCATATTTCATGATCATCTTAATGATTATGAAACCATATCACAAATTCATACTCTAAGGACGTCTTAGTGCATTGTTATGGCTAAGAAGAGAGGTCATGAACTGTTGGATTGGTTAAAATCAAGAAGATGAGTTATACTTCGTTCCAAAACAATTCTTAGAGTCATACTCCAAGATTTTAACATTGAGTGACATAAAGGAAGATTTATTAACACTAGTCAAATGTAAGAGTAAAATGTTTTCTACTCTTGTACATTTGAGATTGGTAAGTTGTGATGTCTTGGATGAGACAAAGACCAACTAAGACCAATTGTGTGAAGTGTTAGTCTTGATAAGAATCCGCACTATCCCTTGAATATTTGTTTTGTCAAGGAATGGTTCTTGACTGGGGAAACTTATATGTCAAGGGGACAGTGGGAGCCTTAAAGATCCTGAAAGAGTTTCAAGATTTAATCAAGAGTAAAACCTGTAATTTATCACTAGCACGCAACTTAAGGTTTGCAACCTATCGTGTTGACATAATTCTTATTTCTGTACCTACTTCAAATAAGTTGAATTTGCATGTGAGTTATCAGAGTTCAAATTGGAAGCATTGGTGGGCCTTGTGCTACCAAGGTGACAAGAAACTAAGATTGAACAAGTTTAATCCATGTAAGGCTGAATTTGTCACTAACCTTATCTTGTGATTATGGTTTTGACAAATTCACATGGATAGGAACTCATACACTATAAAATCTAAGTGTCATAAGGTTTCTCTCCGATTCATGAAAATGATGGTGAGGAAACGCTTTCACTAAGTAGATTTTAAGTAGATAGCAATTGTGTTATTTGCATTTTCAAAAGTCGTTAGTGGAGCGCGTGTGGTTAACCGGCACACTAACATGGACTTTTGAGAAATGGAAAAGGTCTAAGGAATTGAGGCTATGATTACGGCATCCCTTTTCATAGTTCTGAAAATTGTTTAGACACACATGTGAGCTATCTAAGAAAGGGTGTATGAATCTAAATTTCAGAAGTCCAGCAGATTTCTGGAAATATGTCAGAGCTAGTGGGAGCATAAGTGTTATGCTAATAATCATCATGTTAGTGGGAGCATGATAATTATGATTAGTATTGCAAGCTAGCAATGTTAATTATAGAAAAACAAAAGTTTCAATTCGTGAAGTTGCAGGGGTTGAAAAAATCGTTTTACTATAATTAAGGGAGAGAAAATTGTACTTCATTTCAATTCTAGAAGCTCAGATTAAGATTCTAATCATCTTTAGTCAAGGACATATATATGAATTTTATGTCTGAATGGTTTGACTTAAGGAAATTCTATATATATTGCGTTCTCAAAATTCAATTATGACTACGGCATCCCTCTTCATAGTTAAATTTTGAAAACATGGCAAATAAAAAAAAATGTAGCAAAAGACTGGTCTAGTATCATGTAGCAAAAGACTGGTCTAGTATCATGTCTTTATGTGAGACATCATGAATCGTGTCCCATATGCTTCAGATATAGGATCGATTTCATGTGCTATAATATTCATCCTTTCTAAATTTTCCAAATGCCCAGGGCATTTAGAAGGGAAAAGTCTAGAACTGGATATGACTAAAGTGATTAAGCAATTGTCGAGGACAAATCTAAGGTTCGCCAAAGATTGGTTGCTCAGGGAAAGTTGGAAGTATGATGTAAGTTGTCGGAAAGGACCGTATTGACATGTTCTGAAAAGAAGTAACTCTTGTTCGGAAGTGATAGTCAAAATGGGACTATGGAAATGTCTCCATAGGTGGAAGTTATTCAATCTATGTAAGATTAGAAAACCTTAATGCAAGAAGGATGTTCAAAACAATGTACTTTGAATATGAGACTTCCGTTCCATAGAAGTTGACCTTCTTTGGAAGACTCTGTAATGACTGGTGACAAGGTTTTGGTGACTTTGTGAATAATCATTACAAGAGGAACATTGCATAAAAGTTTAAAATCTAACAGTTTTTTTTTTTGTAAATGATAGGAATCGGGGATTCTCACATTTACAATAAGGATTTTGGATTGTGAAATGAGCATCATTGGAATCATGTTCAATTGATCTACATCACAATGTAAGGATCATAGACAAACATAGTGTGCATACTTGGAGTATGGCATAACTATTGTTTAGAAAAACAAAGTGTACATGCTAGGAGCATGGGACGACTGTTGTTTTTATTCAAGTCTTAAGTTGATTGTTTGAAACATTATACAATGAATAATGTGTAATTAATATGGTGATAAATAAAAGGTGGTTCTATTTATATTCAAAAGGGTTCTGAGACCATATTGGATTCGATTATTATTGTGTTTCGCTTTGCATGTTTTGACTTCCAAAATAGCTAGGTTATTCTTTCCGAATGACTAAGTTATTTAAACACTCCACAGTCGTTCATATGTTGGAAGTAGGTATGAATCAAGATTGTCATGAATCGAGTTTGAAGATGGCTAAATGGGTTTAGTCATAGCAATGGTTGCTACAACATTCACGAGTGCTCATAAGTTATGAGTATTGGAATAAACCCACGCTCACTTGTATCACTTCATGGAATTTATCTCGAGTGATCGTGAGATGGTAATATCATATAAATCTTCAAACCTAGAGATATGAGTTGTTACCTATGAGTTGGTTGTGCATTGATTGCACGTAAACGCATCAGTAACTTGATGTTATAAAACGTGCCTTTGTGTACAATTCAACAAGTAGTAGAACAAGTATATGAGTCAAAGTTTATCTGTTCCTTCTAGAAATATAAGCGATATATGGGCCCCTCGATGATTTTGTTGTGACCTATGTACCGGCCGGTCAGAACTAAATTGATGTGTTCGATTAAGTTCTTTGTCAAACAAATCGAAAATCAGGAAACAAACCACTGGACAATAAGTATGACGTTGTTCCATGTATTTGTCCGGCTGATATCATGAGAACAGAGGATTATACGATCACTTATCTAAAATGGCGCTTCATAGTTCAATAGAGTTTTCAAGAGCTACGATTGCTGGTTGGTTCCTAAAGTAACATACGCAAATATAGTTATTAGACTTATCCAAGTGGGAGTCTGTTGGATAAGGTGTCTAAGTCCATAACTTATTTGGTACATACTTGACCCGACCCGGCATGGTCCATTTGGGTTGCATTTCATCCAAACTATTTATGGATAATTTTATGAGAGTTATACATATATGTTTATTACTATATTGTAAGTTATAATATATTAATATGAAGTCATGTTATTTAATTAGTCTTAGTCTTAAATTAATTATGAATTAATTTAGAGATTAAAAGGAAGACTAATTAGATTGTGGGATATTGGTTTTATATGGTGTGGGCTAACACTCATTTGTTAATGGGTTAGGCTTGTATGGAAGTCCATGGATGATCCATGGAGATTTTAACCCATGGATCCTTGGAAAAGGAAAGGTCATGGGTTATTAGGGTTTCACCCTAATCATGTACACTATATAAGCATGCTTATGTTGCATGAAATAGCCACTAGTGTAACTAGTATGTGTGTTTGTGTGTGGCCGATTTTATAACTGTGTATACACTCTCTTAAAGTTTTCCAAGAGTTTGTGGTGATTTGTGATTCCATTTGAGGCATTCACACTATTGGTGCTTGGCCCTCAAACTCCTTAGGAATCAAACACATCATCAAAAGGTATGTAATCTCATCTAATTCTTTTATGTTTAAAAGTACTCCATGCCATGTTAGATAGGTTATAAACCTTGAAAAATTATTATTTTGCATGTATTTAGACAAACAAAGATCCAAGGTTTATTAGGGTTGCATGCACACTTAGGAAGTGTTAGATTGCTCAAAACCCAACAATAACATCATAAAAATAAAATAGAGGGAAAGAATCATACCTGTCACCACATCGGGTGCGGCGCGTGTCTCCTCGGTAGTCAGCTGAAATGCTCAGCTCCTCACCACTGGAGCCTCTGCCTTGCCCTGCCGGCCATCTGTAATCCGCAGGGTAGCTGGAGCTGGCGCCTTAACCAGCGCTGATGCTGTCAACTGGGGGCAATTGGCCTTCTTGTGGCCCCTCTGGTTGCAGTGGAAACACAGTAACTCAGATGTCTGTATCACAGGTGCAGGGGCGTTACAATCCCTGCTGAAATGCCCCTTCTTGCCGCACTTATAGCAGCCCGACGATCCCAACCTACATGCCCCCTCATGAGGCCTGTCGCATTTCTTGCAGCGGCTCGGTCCTGACTAGCCTTTCGGCCTACCATCTGGTCCCTTGGGCTTCTTCCCCGAAGCCCCTCCTGCCCGTCCCTCCTCTGTGTTCCTCTTCCGGATGTGCTCCAGATCTATCCCCCTTTCCCTCGCCCTGGCAATCATAGAGTCCAAGGTAGGGCAAGCTGAAAAACTGACATGCTCTTGAATATCAGCTCGGAGCATGTCATGGTTGCGGGTCCTCCTCATGTCCTCATCACCCGCATACTGGGGCACCAACAATGCCCTCTCCCAGAACTTGGCAGTGATCTCCGCCACAGTCTCTATCGTCTGCCTCATATCCAAGAACTCCCTGGCCAGCTGCTGAAGCTCGACAGTTGGCGTAAACTCTACCCTGAACCTGGTTACGAAGTCTGACCAGGTCATAGCCTCGACAGCCGAGGCTCCCAATGAGTCACCAACGGACTCCCACCAATCCCTAGCTCGATCCCTCAAACATCCTGCTGCAAATCTCACCTTCGACCCCTCACAGAAAAACCTAGTCAACTGTGCAGACTCAATGTCTGCAATCCATCGTCTGGGAGCTATGGGGTCCTTCGCCCTGTGAAAATCCGGCGCACCACTGCCCCTAAAGTCCTTAAAGGACAGTGTGCGAGATCCCGACTCGCCAGATGCCATGTTGCTCCTGAATGCCCTGAGGCACTCCTCCATCAACTCAACTATCCCTTCCTTGATCGACCAAAAGATAATGGGGGTCGACTCAAGGATGCCTCTGGTGATCTCTGACGCGATGAACTCGCATAGCCCCTCATCTACTGCCTCGGAACCTGATCTCGAACCCGATCCCTCTCCTGAACTGCCAACTACTGGCCTCGAGCATAGTACCACCTTTATGAAATGCATAAAAAATAATCATTAGCGATACTGATACCTCTGGAGGGATCACACCAACTACAAGTTCCCTGGTCTTATCTTGGCCTTCCTCGGTTCGGGTACGGATCCTCTGCTTTCAGTATTACGGGCCCATACTACCTTCCACATCTATCCGTACCTTCTCCAAGGACTACCTTGACTTCACCAGGTCCCTTTCATTACCGTTGATCACTGCTATACTCATCCTATGCTTGCTCTAGGGAATCATCTGACTATACCCGATCCAGTCCTCAGCTGTTGAAAGCCTCCTTGTGATGCCAAGTAGCCATCACCTGAATACCATCACATGCGGCGAGGCTCAGATAATCTTTCAAGTAAAAGACTCGTCCCTACAACGGTTAGACTCAGACAAAAGCTGCGCAATAGGGCCAAGTCTAGCACTCTGAGATTATTCAACCCTGTTCGCATGTGACGTGACTCATTCACCTAATGGCTAACTCCCATTACTTAGAGTCCCATAAAGCACAAAGCAAGCAACATTCAGACATAGCAGACTACTCAAGCAATTCTATCCTCATAATGGGAAATTGTACTAGCATACAATGCTATGCGCATGCTATCAGGCATAACCTAAACAGGCTATCCTATTGCTATCTACTCAATCCTAGCATGTAATTTTCATATACTGAAGCACATAAAGCAGGCACATAAGGCATCACTCCTAGATCCTTAGTCCTATTCTAGCATGATGTTTTACTGGAACTGATAAACATATATAAACTTGTATGGGTACATTGGGGAATACTTACTTGAGCTCGACTGGTCGCGTATATCACACACTTTATTCCTTCTTAAAACTCTTTACTTAACCTTTTAGAAAAAAATCTTCTTTTTAAAAATCTTTTAATCCCTCGATTTGAGTTCAGACACCCCCGAAGGTGTGTCCAAATCCCTCAAACCAGGGCTCTGATACCAACTTGTAACGTCCCAAAAATATGAGCCAAAAATTTCATTTTTAAAACATATACTTAGCAAAACATTAGAATAAAACATTCACCGATCATATCATTTCATAAAAGATGTCGCGTGTCTGGAAACCGGTTTATAAAAACATAATAATGTCAGAGTACAAATCCCCAGGAAGATCTCATAATGCGGAATACAAAGCGTGTATGTGATGTGTCGCTACCGCGCCAGCTCCTTCCCCTTCGAAGAAAAGGTACCTGAAACCAAAACGAAAACTATAAGCACGAAGCTTAGTGAGTTCTCCCATCATACCACATACCATACAATCACATATCATACATACTGCCGGGCAATTCTAGGGTGCCCGACCTACCTGGTACGGCCATTCTGGGGTGCCAACCTACCCGTGTCAAGACGTTCTGGGGTGCTGACTACCCATGTTAAGCCATTCTAGGGTGTTGACTACCCATCGGTCCTAACAACCGATCCTCGGGGACTATTTCACCTACTACTGCTACTATCACATATATCATAACATAACAGATTATCAGACATATTTGTGGTGTCCGATCTACCCTTCGGTCCTAACGAACGAACTTGGGGACTATTCCCCTCCTACTACGACTATCACATATAACATATCATGCCAGCATATAAACATATCATCGCATACTGCCAGATATATCAGGGGTGTTTGACCTACCCTTCAGTCCTAACAACCGAACTCTACTACTATCACATATACATATCAGGTAGTAGCAAACCTAGATGATATCACAAAGATAATCATCTAACATACAACTCCTACTGGTGGGCCGACATTTTGGCCATAGACCCACCGCTACTGGAAGGTAACTCACCTCGTAGTAGCTGCTGATCTACGTGGGAACGGTCTATCTGCTGCTGCTGCTCCGGAAATCCTCCGGCTGTAATTCCCACCAAACACTCAGTCAAATACTGCTAACCGACCTCAGGGTAAAATGACCATTTACCCCTAACCAAACCAAGAGTCAAAGTCAAAGTCAACTTCCAGTTGACCCGACTCACCGAGTTAGCTCACCAACTCGTTGAGTACCTATCGATTCGATAGACCATAATCCTGTCTCTACTCGTCAAGTTAGGCATTGACCCGACGAGTTTTTCTTTTTAAATGGATGCGTAATAGTCCTTCATACTACTCGCCGAGTTGTATAAACAACTCGTCGAGTTCATCTTCATCCGAAGAACATTCTATGCTGAGACTCGCGAGTTGTATGAACAACTTGCCGAGTCTGTTCATGAGGCAATAAGATTGCCTTGAACTCGCCGAGTCACGGCATTGACTCGCTGAGTTCCTTCATGAGTGAGTATGGCTTCCGACTCACTGAGTCACATCCCATGACTCACTACTCCACCCAGCAAACACGAAAAAGGGGAAAACTTGGGGACTTGCGACTCGACTCGCCAAGTCTGATGAACGACTTGCCGAGTCTTTCACATGCAAAAACTATATACTCGATTTTGCTTGAATCCAGCTCATGCCATACATAGATCTGGGTTTCTAGGGCCTTATTCACACGTAAAGTTTCCAAGTATACATGTAAATAAACACCAATGAAGATTTTAGGGGTTCAAAATGCACTAAAAGAGTAGATCTAGGGCTTTCATTCAATATGGCTCAATAAAGGCAGTAGATCTGAGCTCCTGGAGTTCAATCATGCCTAGATCCAAGGGTTAATCAACTTATTTCAAACTTTAACTCGAAAAAAAGCTTGGAAATGGCTCAAGAAGGACTTTAATGGAGCTGCAAAGGAATATAAGCATGAAAACAAAGGGAAACTGAGTTATACCTCAAGGAAATCACTGAAATAACACAAGGATGTCTGGCCTCCTTCTTCTCTTCTTGATCTACTCTTCTTTTCTCTCAAAATCTTCAAGAAACACACCAAAGCACTTCAATCTCTCAAGAAATAAGGGTTTGGATGGTGTTGGGAGCTCTAAGGGTGAAGGGGGCTAGGTTGGGGTGCATAAGGTTGGTTTAAATAGGGTGTAAACCCTTGGAATTAGGTTTTCATCAGACAGCAGGGACTCGCCGAGTCGCCAACTTAAACGTGCTCCATGTCCCGTCCCTACTCGGCGAGTCGGGCCTACAACTCACCGAGTCCAAGGCTAATAATGCAAAACACTTCGACAAATTTCACATACTAGGAACCAGGTGCTACAGGTTGTGGCAATTCATTGTGCAATCAGTATTTTCATTAGTGTTGAGTCCATTCGAAATGTTGGTGGTGGGTGAACTCGCGGATTCCTTTGTGGGGCTTTTATCATAAACATTTAAAAAAGACACACTTAAGTTGTTTATACTACTTAATCATAAACAAGTATATAGGATTTGTATTGTATGATAGTGTATTATTATAATTTTTAGAATCACATAGGTTTCCAAATTATAGTGTAAGATTGATTCCTGAAATCCTACCGATTTCGAAAAGCTAAGGGAAAAGTGATTCATTTGGAAATCATCTAGATTTCCAAATGAAAGGGAGGGAGTTGAAATACTTATGATTTCAAATAATAAAGAGAATTGAAATCTTTGTCATCTTTGGAACAGAGAAGTTTGGAGACTATTGAATGATTGACTAATAACTTATGCGTTTGTTTACTACAAAGGTAGCAGAGTTATTGGTTCTTCGGATTTAGGTGAACTACGAAAATTTGAATGTTATCCTAAGTTTTTAAGTATTTCTATGTTTTAAAATGTATAAGTTGTTTTGGGGTTGATAGAAGGTTTCTAAGGTACTAGGTATCTGCAGTGAATCTTGAGAGCATTCTTGAATCTCTAAAAATTTCAACATTTCTAGTCTGTCAAACTCCTAGCTCAAGGTTGGTTGTGCACCAGCATGACCATAAATAACATAAGCGCGCATTCCAAGTTTATTTGTGGTATGGATTATGTACAGTACTAACCTTAGTTGAGTCGTTTAACCTAAAGGGTTGAGTTGGTAGTTTCAGTTGAAGGGATGTTTCGAATTTTTATTAAGTGTTCTCACCGCATGTCAGAGTATATATAAATTCTTATATATTAGTGTTGGTGAGGTTTGTAGTATTATTAATTTTTGTTTTGTACTTCGAGACTACTAAGCAAATACGAGGGCAAGATAAGAAACACTAGAGGGCAGGATCATTTTAGCAATTAAGTCATTCTAAATCTAGCAACCAAATCGACCCTTCAAACTAGTTTCCCCGTACCGTAAGTAGTCGAGAAGTAGTTTAATTAATATTAATAATACTTTTACTAGAAGCTAGTTGCTATATTTGTATTCCTCTTTCGAGGATACGAGTTCTCTATAGCAAATTTAGCTCTGATACCACTCTGTCACACCCCCAGCCGAGGCAGCAAAACATGTCGGGCTGTGCGACTAACTTCATGGATCACATATAAACTGAATATATAGCACAAATATAATAGTAAATAAAACACCATTTGTATTCCATCTTGATGTTTGAATACATGGTTCTTACAAATAATAGTATAATATATGAATTGCCTTAAATAGGTAGGCGGACATATCAAAAAGTAGTAAACTAAATTGCCTAAAATCCATTACTATCCATCGTCTGAATTTGATTGATTAAAGATTCCCTAAGAATAATTGTAGTTTTGAGGGTCAACACAAGGTTGGTGAGAGTTACAGGTTTTCTGTCAATAGTAGTAATGATACTTCTAAAAGCATTCAAAAGTATTTTCTTTATACGTAAACCATATTCAAATAAACTATAAAAAAAAAGGTGTCTTGGTCTAAATAAATCCATGCTTTTAAATGGTTTTGAAAGAATCAAGTTTATAAGTTGTAGTAAAAGAGAAATAGAGAGAGAGAGAGAGAGAGAGAAATAGAGAGACAGAGATTTGATTTCATGTTTATGGTGAGTTCTATAACCGATCTATGTGACTGAATCTACCCTACTACAATGCCTCATTGGACGTTGTAGTAATGATTGTAGACACTTATCACCCACTTTGATTGATTGTTCGAGGTTGTAACTAGAAACACAGATGGGGATGTCAACCTAGTTTAGATTTATACATGTGTATCTCACTCCAAAGATTCGGTTGTAGTGGTGTGGGTATGCTAAGTGTTTAGACTTTAGCTAATGAATAATGATTCACTATAAAGCCTTTAAGTAAGGTATGAATATCTCGCAGCCCTAACTTAAAAGTGGACAAGTTCTAGGCATAATGAATCGTATAGAGTTTATAAAAGTTAAGCATAATTGGTATGCATGTATAGTATAAGGCACTAGCTTTTATAGACTAAGTATGCTTCTTGTATAAACTTTGTATATATGAATGTATAGCTCAGATCCTTAGGAACACTACAAAGTTTTATGACGTGCATTTTATGACACACAATATCACGTAAAAATCATAGGGTTTTGTGATAAAAGGCATATGTTATTTTTAAAATGGTATTATTTTAACATATGAGAAGATTGAATTTTAAAACTAGTTTATGTGTTCGTAACATATAAAATTAAACCAATAATTTATAGAGTAGTTATAGTTTTTACATAAATAATACTTTATGTGCATTTTTGTATTATCTAGCATAAGTAGTACATGTATTCTCCCCAAAAATAAACCACTAGAACTAATTTATGCTAAGTAGTTTATGTGTTCGCTTTATTTTGAGAAGCTTGATGAGTGTCACTGCGACTTGACATCTTTAAAATAAACCACCAAAACTAATTTTTTTATTTAATTAACCAAAGGGAGAGTTTTGTATTGTTTAACAAGTGTGAGGCTATTTTGTAACTTAAGTAAATTATACGACTGATTTACTAAATTAAACAAATGGAAAGGGGACTGATTTGTATGGCAATATCAAACGAGGAGACTTAATTTGTCAATAAATCTCAAAGGAGGGTTAAAAGAATTAATTTAGAACGGAAGTTTGAAGTTAGAGAATACCTTCTGGAAGAAGATCGAACGACCGGAAAAAAAATGAGATGGGACTATATTTGCAATCAAATCACAAGGGAGGGGCCTTTTGATTAAATAAATCACAAGGGAGGGGCCTTTTGATTTGTTTTGAATAAAGTTTTGAAGATTAGGAGTAGTTATGTAAGACAAAATCCAAGAGAGGGCCTAATAATTAATTTCAAATGAAAGTTTGGTGTCTTTTTGAGTTTGAGAAATTACCTTCTGTCACCGATCGTACGAAAAAAAAAAAACTTGGTCTCTTGACTTTTTGGGTGATCATGAACGAAAAATAAATAAAGAAGAATCGGTGGTGGTGGTGGCTCTCGATAGCAAGGAAGAATGAAGGTAGCAGGTGGTGGTTTTTGGTGGTTGTTCTAGCCAAGAAAAAAAAGAAAACTGAAGAAGAAGAAGAAAAACAAGGAGTAGAGAAGAGAGTGAGCTGCTATTGTGATAAATATTGAAGTGTCCAAAGCTTTTATTTATAGTGTAATACTCTGCTCACATGCCCATGCAAGCCATACTTTGGAAATTAGTCTAACACACAATGCATCCATACTTGTACTATTAGGGAAGGCTTGCACTCAAGAGGAAGAAGAAAAGAAGAGGTATGGTGGACGTGGGGTTGGTCATGGAAAGAAGAAATGTGGCTGTGCAATATTTAAATAATGTCACATTTCTCATAAATGCCCAAAAACACACCTAGATTTGTGTGCTAACAATCCCGACACATAATATTGTTTCGAAGATGGTGAATGATATAATTTAATTCAAGGATTCGAGACGAACGGATTAATTTTTTGGGTTACGTAACTCCGGGAAGTCGCGTTTAAAGTTTTGTGTCTAAATAGTCTGTAATGCTCGATTTTTCGACTTTTGCAAATATTTTCGCTAAAAATATATTTTGAGTATGAAATTAAATATTAGGCATAGCCTGAGTCAAAAAACTCTCTTGAAATTTCCATAAGATGTGTGGAAGTGCCTAAACAGATCGATTCGGTTTTACGCATTTAAAAAAAAATAGTGTTTTACTGTCTGTTTTCTTAAAATTATCGTATCTTTTGCATACAAACTCTGTTTTGAACGTTCTTTATATTTTCGGAAACAGATGAACATGTACTCTAAGTTTCTAATGTTTGTTTTGTTTATAACTGCTTAATACAAAATTTCATTGTTGTAGTTTGAGCTGTTTGATTCGTTTGACAGTTTACACATTCGAAAGTAAAGTACCATTTGATATCTTATAATATTTAAAATGAACTCATTTATTTCATGTTAGATGAAATCCCAAAAACACGGTCCAACAATTTCGTTTGAAATCATTAATAAAACCATATTTATCTTTCAACATATATAATCATAAATCGTATATCTCATGAACATAATAACGTCTGTCAAATATATCAGAGTATAAACATCCTGTGTTGAACAAATGGTGTGTGCACTGCAATTTTCCCGAGCTCCTCTTTTGAAAACTTAAACACCTCAAACAAAAATTGAAAACTGTAAGCACGCAGCTTAGTGAGCTCCCCAAGACTACCACAAACCATACACATAACATATAAAAAATTGCAAAACTCTGGGACTACTCCCAACTGCATCGGGACAAACCCGACATCGGCTTACCCGACATCGGACTCCTGCCCGGCATCGGGCTCACCCCGGCATCCGGCCATATCGGGCATCAGGCTCACCCCGACATCGGGCTTACCTCGGCACATACACAGCATAACATACATCATAAACACATAACATAATCACATAACCTGCATCGGGCTTACCCCAGCATCGTACCGAAGCCCGGAACATATAACATATAACATATAAACTAGCATACATCGGGCTTGTCCCGGAACACATAACACATAGCATATAAACTAACATACATCGGGCATGCCCCGGAACACATAACACATAATATGCATGAATCACAAAGGCATCAAGCATACATAACTACTTCTCGGGACTGCCCCGACATCGGACCGAAGTCCGGAAACATATAAACTGCATCAGGCTAACCCCGACATCGGACTTAACCCGACGTACTATAACTACTTCAACGGGCCGGCATTGGTGCCTTAGACCCGTTCCTACTGGAGGAAAACTCACCTCACACTGCTGAAGTCCCGCTGACAAAACCCTAGCTGCTGGATGACAGATTCCCGAATCTATCAACATCAAATTAACACCCAATAAATAATTGGGTTCAATCACATATACTCATAAGTCCATGCTTGGGGTAAAAGAGTGCTTTACACCTATCTTAGCTTGATTCAAACCCAAGGCCCAATCCCAAAGGCCTAATAATGAACCAAGGCCCGACCATAGCCCATCTATGGCCCAATTTTCCCAATTGGGCCCAAGTATCTACATGGTCTTGCCCTAAGGCACAACCATTTATTCTTGGTCCAATACTTGACATTCTGAGGGTCCAAAATCTCATAATCATCAAGGCCCAAACTATAGCCCATCTATGGCCCAATTTTCCAAATTGGGCCCAAACTCCTTACATTGGCCTTACCCTTAAGCCCATTAAATTATTCCAGTCCATATGATTGTTCTTGAATGGGCTATTAGTAGCCCAATCACCAAAGCCCAATATAAACACCCAACTTAAGGCCCAAGCGAAATTAGGGTTTCACATAAAATGACAATTAGGGTTATGTGTTTCTCACTTAACCCACTTAGGACTTAATCCAATAAGTCCACTAATCTACTAGACACATCATATGGTGTAATTGGGCTTAATACATAGTCCAATTCCAATGGCCCAAATGTAGATCCCAATAAGTCCAAGGCCCATAATCCAATATTAGGGTTTTCTAAACCCTAATTAGGGTTTCCCACCGAATCATGGCCTAATAGGCCCAAAGCTGAATCTTTAAGCCCATTAGGGTTTCATTAGGTCAATTAGGGTTTTGCTAGTGGGGCACCACCCACTACCACCTCAGGTAGTGGTGGTCAATGGCCGCTCACGACGGCGGCCACCACCTCACGGTGGTGGTTTCGTTCTTTTCATTATTCCTTTTGCTAATTACAATTACAATGCTTTAATCCAAACTAAACACACACACTAACTAACATAAACACATACACGGCCACCCTAGTGGTGGCCGACGGTGGCACGTGGCGGCAGCCACCACCTCACGGTGGTGGAGGCGGCTGATCTTGATTTTCCGGCTAAACAAGAACACTCTAACAAAAGAAATACAGCCACACACACACACACTACAATAAACACACACTACAACCATTGCCCAAAATAGTAACACAACCACCCACCTGTGGCGGCAGAACACCCGGAGAGGCGGCGGCAACGTTGCAACATCGTTTCCCCACTCGCACAACAAAGAACAAGGTTTGCTTCACCGATCTTGGTGACTCTCTGATAACGCACATTGTCTCCAGCAACAGGTTGCGGTGGCGACACTTCAGTGCCAAGGTGGCCGCTAGGCGGCTTAGTCTGATCGGAACAACGACATGGATGGCAGTGGAAGGAAGGCTTCTAAGGTGGTGGTTGTAACAGGAGAAGAAAGGGAATGGCGAACATCACGAACTTCATCTCCCACTTGGTCGTCGTCGGCGAGGAAGATGCAGCGGTTTGCAGCGGCGGCTAGGGAGGGAACAGTGGTGGAGAGGCAAGGGTGGAGAGGTGGCACCGGTGAGGGAGGCCTAAGTATGGAGATGACGGCTGCAACTTCCCTTTAGGGTTAGGGTTCCTTAGATCTTTATACCCGACTCCACTTAGAAGTTTGCCATAATGGAAACAACAGTCCCTCCATGCCCCTTTTTTTTCAAATGTAATCCAATATTTACCCTTGCAACCCAATCCATGGAAATCCCTTACAAATTAAGTCCCATAAATTACCAAACAGCCCCCATCTTCTAAAATCTTTACAATTCAGCTCCCTATGTTACCCCTTTATCCCCCGATATCTTAATTATGACATATTTAGCCCTTCCACCTCTTTTCCGTTCAAATTAAATCCAAATAATTACCACGAAGCCAGTATCTTCATCTACGATGTATGGAAACGCCCAAGAAGTAGCCACTCCCGTATCTGAAAAGTCCAGGAAACAGAAACGCCGGAGAAACGGCCGAGAAACGTTTCCGGCAAGTATCGACAATCCAAGAAACGTTTCTCACAAGTATCATTCATGTTTCCTTTTTTTTGCATGGGCTTTTATTACGTGGTGAATTGGTGATAGAGTAATGGTCTTACATGTTGGTTGCTACTTGCTATTACGTATTACCCTACAATAACCCTACAATTAGTCAATTAAAGTTTACAAGGGTAATTGCAGATTGCTTTGCCGATCGTTGTTAGGTTTTCCAACTTTTCCTTGCTGATCAATTTTTTTAGTTTAATTTACTGCCTCTTTCAGTCTTTTGTCATCGATCAAGAAGACAAGAATAGGAAAAAATAAATTCAAAAGAATCAAAACTCATTCACACGTTCACCACTCTCGATTCTCTAATTCGATTATATGGCTTCTTCTCAAGAACAAGAAACACAAGGATCATCTACATCAGTTGATCAACCTCCATTGTGGGACTTTGTGACTAAGCTCGATAAAATTGCTGGAGCAGGAGGATGTTGGAAGTTCAAGTGTAATCTTTGCAGTGAAACCTGACAAGGATCATATTCTAGAGTTAGAGCACTTTTGCTTCGCATAAAAGGTAATCTATTATTCAAATTAGTGTGTGTGTGTGTGTCTATGTAATTTTCAATTTTTGATTTATGTTATTGACTTATTGTATTGATTCATGAAAAATTGTAAATAAATAAAATTAGAGGTTGCGATTTTTATTTTGATTCATGTATTTTTTGCAATTTTTGATTCATGTTATTGTATTGAAGTATTGAACTATTGATTCATTAACAATTGTAATGAAATAAGAGGTTGTGATTTTTGTTTTGATTCATGTATTTGTTGCACTTTTGATTCATGTTATTCAATAGAACTATTTAATTTTTTATTCATGAACAATGGTAAAGAAATAAGAGGTTTTTTATTCACTTTCTTGTTTTGATTAATGTAATGTAATTGAATTTATAATGTTAATGATGATCTTATTTTTTTCATGTTGTGTAATTGAGAATGCCAATGTTTTTATGTTGTTTAATATAGGTACCGGGATTTCTATTTGCAAGAAAGCAACAACAGCTGACAAACTTAACATGACATAATTAGAAGATGAGTATGAAAAGAAGAAAACTGAGTCACAAGCAAAAGAATTCCAATTGCCATGTGAAGCTGGTGTTGGATTTAAGAAAAGAAAAGGTATTTCAACACCTATTGAAAGAGCTTTTGGTGTTGAAATTAGGGACCAACTGGATCAAGAAATAGCTAGAATGTTTTATACTGGAGGTTTACCTTTTAATCTTGCAAGAAATCCACACTATGTCAGGGCTTTTCAGTTTGCTACTAACAACAAAATTGATGGTTATGTACCTCCTAGTTATAATAAGCTAAGAACAACATTACTATAAAAAGAAAAAGATAATGTTCACAAGCTATTGGAGCCACTTAGGTCTACATGGAAAGAAAAAGGTGTGACTATTGTGAGTGATGGCTAGAGTGATCCTACAAGAAAACCTCTAATCAACTTCATGGCTACCTCAGGCAATGGTCCTTTGTTTCTAAATGCAGTGAATTGTTTTGGGGAAGTGAAAGATAGATTTTTTATTGCAGAATTGATTAAGAAATTTATCAATGAAATTGGTCATGAAAATGTTGTGCAAATCATTACCGATAATGCAGCAAATTGTAAGGCGGCTGGAGAGATTATAGAGATTTAGTTTCCTCACATCTATTGGACACCATGTGTTGTTCATACACTTAATCTTGCTTTGAAGAACATTTGTTCACCAAGGAATGTGGAAACAAATGAACTAACATATGAACAGTGCCGCTGGATAAAAGAAGTTCATGAAGAGGCGTTTGCAATAAAAAATTTCATCATGAAGCATAACATGTGGCTCTCGATTTTCACCAAGTTTACTCCTCTTAGGTTGCTTTCTGTTGCTGACACTCGCTTTGCCTCCATCATTGTGATGCTTAAGAGATTAAAACTTATCAAAAGGGGTCTTCAAGCTATGGTCATAAGTAAAGAATGGTCTTCTGATAGATTAGATGACACTGAGAAAGCAAACTCTGTGAAAGAATATATTTTGAATGATGATTGGTGGGATAAAGTAACATATATTCTTAGTTTCACTCGACCTATATATGAGATGATTAGAGCTTGTGACACTGACAAGCCATGTTTACACTTGGTCAATGAGATGTGGGATTCTATGATTGAGAAAGTGAAGATTGAGATCTACAAGAAAGAAAAACGTCCGACATCTCAAATAAGTTGTTTTTACGACGTTGTGCATCGTATTTTAGTGGCTCGATGGGCGAAGAATAACACTCCCCTACATTGTTTAGCTCACTCTTTACATCCAAGGTATAAGATTTTAAATTATAAACTTGATTTGAATTATATATTTATGTTTTAACTTTTGGATGTTGTAGATATTATAGTGATACATGGTTAATGGAGGATTCTACAAGATGTGCTCCACATAGGGATGGAGAAATTTCACAAGAAAGGATGAAATGCTTTCGAAGGTTGTTTCCTAATGATGATGAGTATGGCAGAGTCCTTGATGAGTATGCAATGTTTTCAATGAAGAGTGGTCCTTTTGAAGATTTAATAAGCATTTCAAAGATGGCTACTACGGAACCCAAGAATTGGTGGGTTAGCTTTTGTGCTCAAACTCCTTTTCTCCAAACTTTGGCTTTTAGATTACTTGGACAACCTAGTTCTTCTTCTTGTGCTGAGCGTAATTGGAGTACTTATGCATTTATTCACTCGCTTAAAAGGAACAAGTTGACTACAAGTCGTGCTCAAGACTTGGTTTACATCCACAATAATCTCCGAATTTTGTCAACGACTCCGAAAGATGATGTAAAGATGTTGGATGTGGGCGGAGATGCTTTTGATTCAATGGAAGATGTCGGGTTTTTGGAGTTTGCAGATCTCTCACTAGATGAACACGGTTTTGAAAATGATTTAACTATTGATAATTAGTTACTTTTGAAATATTTAGTATTATGGGAATTTAAACTTTACATATTTTGGAATTTCTTTAATATATATATATATATATATATATATATATATATATATATATATATATATATATATATATATATATATATGTTTTTAAATATTTTTTATATTCTCGTATCTGTGCCGTATCCATATCTTGAATTTTTGAGTTTTGCCGTTTATCGTTTCCGTTCCGTATCCGTTTCCGTAACCGTATCCGTTTCAGTGCAACTTAGGTCTTCATATATATTTACAAACTAAGTCCGGGACTCACATTTTTAACCCCTGGCTTCTAAAATTGTGACAATTAGCTCATCAAGACCAATCCTTGAGTAGGGTGTTACAACTCTCCTCCACTTAAATTAGATTTCATCCTCGAAATCTTTCCTTACCATTCCTTTCGCGCCAAACCACTCTGGTAACATGGTCACCATCCTAAGCACACCCTAGCCTTCCCAGGGTAGCCGTGGCTAATGTTCGCACAACCCTATAATCCGCAGATGAACTAATTCCTCACAACAAGATATCATCTACTCGGTCTAAAATTTGTTGTCATGAGATGGTCTGAATCCTGACATACCACTCATACATAATCATTATCGTTGAATCTAGTATGTTTATCCCTCAACTGACTACTCAACTTCTGATAACCTGTTGTTCCCACGAGAAAACTGAAATCACAGACCCAATTATCCCTGTAGGTCATTTAGCATAACCCAAGAAATCTGTTATTCTGTCCGAACTTGCAACCTAGTACACAAATACTAATACTGCCTAAAGCTGAAACTGCTTGAACACTGGACTTCCTGAAGCAGTATGTTGGCACATGGTTGCTTTCCAAAATATAACGAGACCACCATGGTCTCAATTCGTTTACCAATCCTCTGAAATACTGGGTTCCGGACCGGATGCGGAGCCAAAGGACTCACTACTTAGTCGACTCACACGACTTCTGAACGGAATCCTACTCTACAACTAGTTGCCACTAGTTATCATGCCATTGTGGCTCTAACAACCTCCCGGCCCAACCGATCGGGTCCATGCGTCGAATCCTAACGTCACCTAATCCAAGGCTAAAAGTGATTGCTACCCGACCAATGGTAGCCTAAAATCTCAAATGACCTTAAGTAGTCCACTGCTTCCTTCATCTCATAATTGTAGTGGCATTCCTACAGTCTTATCAATGGATTAACCAGATCTAATCCCTCTGGGGAAATCTATAAACCAATCCACGGACTTCCATATCCTTACTGCTACACCCGAACTGGTGGGTACTTGTAACACCCGATTCCTGGTACGCATTTAACTCAAGCATTTATTGTGTTTTTTCTCTGGGACTCGACGATTTGGAGGCTCAACTCGTTGAGTAGAGTCGAGATCCACAGACAGTTTAAGTGACCTACTCGATGAGTCGGAGGACTGACTCAACGAGTAGGTGCTGATTGAGTGAAACCCTAAATTTGAGGGTTTGCACCATATTGAAACACCTTATCTCAGTCTCCATCGTCCCTATCACTCCCATAAAGACAACATATTGAAACCCTAACCTTGTTTGAGTGCTCTAAGGCCATTTTGGTGTATTTTGGTGGATTGTGAAGCTTGAGAAGAGGAAAGGCGCTTGGGAGTGCAATTTGGGGCTTAGAGATCCAGGAGATTCGTTTCATTTCTAGCTCATTCAAGGTAAAAATCTCTTTTCTTGGTCTTCTATGTGCATATTCATCTTTGGGGTTGGGATTTTGGGGGGTTTCTAAGCCATTTTCGGATTATGAAGGGATGAATGGAGTTTAACTTCAGATTTGGGCCTTACGAGGGGTCTCATGGCATAAAGGTTTCAACTTTATGGCCATGTGATCCCCATGTCTCTTGTAGGTCACCTCTTATGGCTTTTTGAGCCAAAAACCCGTTGCATGTGCATCAAGTTCGGGACTTTACATGTAAAACATACATTAGGAGGCCATATTTATGGTTTTGGTGGGTTAAGACCCCTTTAGATTGACTGTATGGTGGTGGTCAAGAGTGGCCTCGGCGAGTTGTTCTTGGGACTCGAAGATTCGGAGCGTAATGACCATCAAATCCTTTTGTCGAAGGACCAAATGAAAGTAAGGAAGTTCCCTCGGTTGTTCAGGCTCATTAGGGGGCCTGGGAGTCATGGGACTCGACGAGTGTTTAGAGTAGGCTCGACGAGTCCAAGGGAATCTACCAACTTTGAAGAAGGACTCGACAAGTCGTTCATACATCTCGGCGAGTCGTAGACTGGACGTGTTCATAAGAGGGAGATGGAAGCGATGAGTTCAAGGTAAACTCTACGAGTCAGATGAAGTTGGCCTTGAGGGTAAGATTGAAGGAGAACCGGTCAAGTTCTTGCCAGACTCGATGAGTGGAGGCGGGGATTGCATCGAGTTGAAGAGTATAGACTCGACGAGTTGGTAGACCAACTCGGCGAGTCAGGTCAACTGGAAGTTGACTTTCACCAATGTTGACTTTGACTAAATTGGTTTGACCTTGATTAGGGTTGCATATTTAAATGAATAAGTTTGAAGGGTTGTCGTGTGGGGATCAAGGAGTTGAGGGGAATCGACTTGCATGCCGAGGATAGTTCAGACACTACACGGCATCGAGGTGAGTTACCTTCTAGTACGGGTGGGTCTAAGGCCACAATGCCGGCCCACCAACAGGGTTATTTGGTAGATAATTGTCTTTGTGATAATTATCTTCATATTTTTATGTGATATGGTCATTAGATATGCGTGTATGATATGCTATGTGTGTTAGTGGTAGTAGGAAAGGAATAGTTTTTCCTTGACATCGGTCGTTAGGATCGAAGAGTAGGTCAGTACCTTAGATATGCCTGACTGTATGATTATATCTTGATATTGTATGATAGTGTTAGGGGGTGAAATATTCCCCGGTTACCGGTTGAAAGATACCGATGGCAGGTACCGGTTGAAAGATACCGATGGCGGTTACCGGTTGAAAGATATCGATGGCAGATACCGGTTGAAAGATACCGATGGGAGTTACCGGTTGAAAGATACCGATGATATTATATGGTATGTGGTATGATGGGGGAACTCACTAAGCTTTGTAGTTATAGTTTTGGTTTTGGTTTCAGGTACCTCTTCTTCGAAGGGGAACGAGTCGGCGGTGTAGCAGCGCATCACACACACACATGGTTTCTGCATTGGGTTTATGGGATTATACTCTGATTTTCATTACTTTTGATGTCATGATTTGGGACACAACATTATGATTTTGTAACTTGTTGCTATATTGAATATGTTTTGGGAAAATGTTTTATAAATTACTAAATAAAAAATGAAATTTTTTAGTCTCGAAATATGGGATGTTACAAGTTGGTATTAGAGCCCTGGTTTGAGGGATTCAGATACACCATCGGAGGTGTCTGGACTCAAACCGCGTGACTAACAGATTTTTCACAAAGAAAACAGTTTTCTGAAATTTAAGATCAAAGAATTTTGAGAAAGAACAAGGTGTGTAATGCATGCGAACGGCCGAGCTCAAGTAAGTTTTCCCCAAGATACCTATACTTGCTATGTTATGTTATATGATATATAATTCTGAGAACCGCATGCTAGATTATGGCTAAGGATCTAGGAGGATGCCTTGTATGCCGGATATATATGATTCTGAGAACTGCATGCTAGATTAGGGCTAAGGATCTAGGAGGATGCCTTGAATGCCTGTTGTGTGAGCTACATGCTAGCACTATTTAGTCAACGGTAGGATAGCCTGATTAGGTTACGCTTGATGTGGTTACTCAATGCTCGAATGCTGCTTGCTTTGTGCTATAAGGGTCATGGCTAACTTTAACTAACTAGTGAGCGAATATGTAACAGTATTCACAAGCTAGTGAGGGAAAGGAAGTAGGGACTCCTAGTGCAGTTGATGGCTGAGAGTAGGTAAGAGGGTGCCCTAGGGAAGCCTAGGATGAGATTAGTGGAAAGCATTACTAGTAAGGGACTTGGTGAAGTTGAAGCAATCCTTAAGGAAAGTACGGATAGATGTGGAAGGTAGTATGGGCGCGTACTACTGGAAGCAGAGGATCCGTACTCAAGTCAAGGAGGGTCGAGATGGAACCAAGAAACTTGGAGGGTGTGTGAGAACTCTCGAGAGTATGTATGATCCTGAAGTTTATGTGTTTATTTTCAGTACGGTGGTCACACGACATGGAGTAGGGGGATCAGGATCGGGCTCGGGTGCAGGATCCGAGCAGGTTGGTGACGGGTTACACGAGTTCATCGCATCTGAGATCACGAGATGCATCCTTGATGCGACCCCGATCATTTTCGGGTCGATCAAGGAGGGGATTATCGAGCTGATGGAGGATCGCCTCTGGTCGTTCAGGAGTGATTTGGCGTCTAGCCAGGCGGGTATGCGTACACTGTCCTTCAAGGACTTCATGGGGAGTAGTGCGCCGAACTTCCATGGGGTAAAGGACCCCATTGCTGCCAGGAGATGGATCGCAAACATCAAGTCTGTGCAGTTGACGAGCTTCTGCTTAGAAGGGTCGGAAGTCCGTTTTGCTACAAGTTGTTTGAGGGATTGAGCAAGAGATTGGTGGCAGTTAGTTGGTGATTCGTTGGGAGCCTTAGCCATCGAGGCTATGACTTGGTCAGATTTCATGACCCGATTCAGGGATGAGTTTGCACCAGCTGTGGAGCTTCAACAGTTAGCCAGGGAGTTTTTGGATATGAGACACACTACGAAGACTGTGGCGGAGATCACAACCAAGTTCCGGGAGAGGGCTTTGTTGGTACCCCAGTATGCAGGGGATGAGGAGATGCAGAAGACCCACTATCAAGATATGTTGAGAGCCAACATTCAAGAGCATGTCAGCTATTCGGCTTGTCCAACCTTGAGTCCATGATTGCCAGGGCGTGGGAGAGGGAGATTGACTTGGAGCACCTCAAGAAGAGGAAGTTAGAGACTGTGCAGGTTACATGGGTTTTGGGGAAGAAACCCAAGGGATTCGACGCAAGGTCGAAGGGCCAGCAGGGCCGGGACCGCTGTGGGAAGTACGATCGGTCACATGAGGGAGTTTTCCGCACTAGCTCGGGTTCCGACTGCTATAATTGCGGCAAGACTGGCATTTTGGTAGGGATTATACTGCCCATGCTCCCACAGTGCAGATATCAGACCTGATTTGCTTCCATTGCAATGAGAGGGGCCATATGAAGGCCAACTGTCCTAGATTAACAGCAGCAGCGCCAATGGCAGTGCCGACTCCAGCGACAACGTGAGTTGTGGATGGCCGGAAGGTCAAGGCAGAGGCTCCAGTGCTGCGGAGCCGAACATTTCAATTGACAATTGAAGAGGCACGCGCCGCACCTGATATGGTGATGGGTATGATTTCTTCTCTTTATTCTTTATATTATGTCGCTGTGATATTAGTATGTTATATGTATGTGTTATGTTTAGGATCATTCCATGTGAACGGTATCCCAGTTCGGGTATTGTTTGATTCGGGTGCTACCCTGTCATTTGTCTCTCTTGCACTTAGCAAGAAGTTTCCTGAATCTTCGGGCATGTTGGATTGCCCTCTAGAGGTCGAGATTGCGGATGACCGGTTAGTGCGAGCATGAGAGGTCTACCGAGATTGTGTTTTGAGGTTGTTCGAGGAGCGTTATCTAGTGTATTTGGTTCCCATACCTTTGCGGGAGAACAAGGTTATTATTGGTATGGATTGGTTAAGCCTAGTGGGGCAGTGATTGATTGTGTGCAACAGTTAGTGCGGATCAGGACCCCAAGTGGGGGAGAGCTGGTGGTTCAGGGCGAGAGGCCACAACGAGGACGAGCCTTATGTTCAGCAGCGAGAACTAGGCGCTACCTCCAGTAGGGTTGCGTAGGATTTGTCGCCATTGTTATCGATATCCGGGAGGCGGGAGGCGTTGGTGGGCGATTTGCCAGTGGTGTGAGAGTTCGCGGATGTATTCCCCGAGGAGTTGCCTGGGATACCTCCGGAGAGGCAGGTAGAGTTCAGTTTCTACCTAGTCCCAGTTGCGGCTCCGATAGCCAAGGCACCGTATCGGTTGGCTCCTCCTGAGATGCAGGAGTTGTCCACAGAGGTACAGGAGCTGTTAGACAAGGGATTCATTATACCGAGCAGTTAACCCTGGGGAGCCCCGATTTTGTTTGTGAAGAAGAAGGACGGGTCGTATCGGATGTGTATAGATTATCGAGAGCTGAATAAGGTAACGGTGAAGAACCGTTACCCACTTCCGAGAATCGATGACCTCTTTGACTAGCTACAAGGATCATCTTGGTTCTCTAAGATTGATTTGCGTTCAGGATATCATGAGATGAGGGTCAGAGAGGAGGATGTGCAGAAGACTGCTTTTCGGACGCGTTATGGCCACTATGAGTTCGTGGTGATGCTTTTTGAGCTCACCAATGCTCCTGCCGCATTCATGGATCTCATGAACCGCGTGTGCAGACCGATATTGGATCGGTCTGTGATAGTTTTCATCGATGACATCTTGGTTTATTCCAAGACGCGAGAGCAGCATGAGGATCACTTGCGAGAGGTTTTGGATACTTTGAGGAGGGTAAGCTTGTATGCTAAGTTCTCCAAGTGTGTGTTCTGGTTGCGCGTGGTGCAATTTCTTGGGAACCTTGTCAACCTGAATGGGATTTCGGTTGATCCGGACAAAGTGGAGGCCGTGATGAGGTGGGAGGTTCCGAGGTCCCCATCTGAGATTTGGAGCTTCCTGGGACTGGCAGGCTACTATCGGAGATTTATTCAGGACTTCTTCAAGATAGTCGTACTCCTAACCAGGCTGACGAGGAAAGCCGTGGTCTATCGCTGGGAGCCTGAGCAGCAGGCTGCGTTTGAGACATTGAGATAGAGGTTGTGCGAGGCGCCAATCTTAGCCCTGCCGGAGGGCATGGAGGATTTTGTTGTAAATTGCGATGCGTCCATCTCAGGTTTGGGCGTAGTATTGATGCAGAGAAGGTATGTTATCGCTTACGCTTTGAGGCAGTTGATGCCTCACAAGGCGAATTATCCGACGCATGTTTTGGAGTTGCGGGTTGTTGTTTTCGCCCTCAAGATTTGGCGTCATTAACTTTATGGGGTTTGTTGTACTATTTACATAGACCACACGAGCCTGAGGTATCTCATGGACCATCCAAATCTGAATACGAGACCGCGTCGGTGGATTGATTTGGTAAAGGATTACGGTTGTGAGATCCTCTACCATCCGGGGAAGGCCAATGTTGTGGCCGACGCGCTTAGCCGCAAGGCAGCACCGATCAGGGACATCTGTATGAGGAGGATAGTTGTGACTCTGTTGTTGGAGCAGATTCAAGAGGCCCATCAGGAAGCCATGAAGGAGGAACATCGGAAGAGCGAACAAATCGTGGGTCAGGTTTCCTCCTTCGACTATGATACCCTAGCATTATTGACTCTTAACCGTAGGGTGTGGGTCCCATATCATGGAGGTGTGCGTCAGATATTGATGGAGGAGGCGCACAAATCCAGGTTTTCTTTCCATCTGCGGCAACAAAGATGTACAGGGATCTTCGTCTTGATTATTGGTGGCCCTATATGAAGAGGGACATAACTTGGTTTGTAGAGAGGTGCCTGACCTATAGGAAGGTCAAGGCTGAGCACCATAGACCTCACGACAAGGTCCAGCTGTTGGATATCCCATTGTGTAAGTGGGAGGATATTACTATGGACTTCATTACAAAGCTTACCAAGACCGCGCGGGGAGTGGATTCGATTTGGGTCATTGTTGATCGATTGACCAAAAGCGCCCATTTTATTGTGATTCAGGAGAGTATTTCGGCTGAAAAGTTGGCCGACATTTATATCAGGGAGGTGGTGGCGCGACACGGGGTGCCAGTTTCAGTGATTTCAGACAGGGATGTGTAGTTCACTTCCAGGATTTGGAAGAAGTTTCATGACGATCTAGGTACTCGTCTACATTTCAGCACCGCCTTTCACCTGCAGACGGATGATTAGAGCGAGAAGACCATCCAGGCATTAAGGTGGCAACTATAACAGAAGAAGAAGGGGAATGGTGGACGTCACGAACTTCGTCTCCCAATTGGTCGTCGTCGGCGAGGAAGATGCAGCGGTTTGCAATGGCGGCTAGGGAGAGAACGGTGGTGGAGAGGTGGCGCTGGTGAGGGAGGCATAAGGATGGAGATGGCGGTTGCAACTTCCCTTTAGGTTTAGGGTTCCTTAGATCTTTATACCCGACTCCACTTAGAAATTTGCCATAATGGCAACAACAGTACCTCCATGCCCCTTTTCTTTCATATGTAATCCAATATTTACCCTTTCAACCCAATCCATGGAAATCCCTTACAAATTAAGTCCCATAAATTACCAAATAGCCCCCCATCTTCTAAAATATTTACAATTCAGCTCCCTATGTTACCCTTTTAACCCCCAATATCTTAATTATGACATATTTAGCCCTTCCACCTCTTTTCCTTTCAAATTAAATCCAAATAATTACCACGGAGCCCCTGTCTTCATAAATATTTACAAACTGAGTCCGAAACTCACACTTTTAACCACCGACTTCTAAAATTGTTACAACAAGCTCCTCGAGACCAACCCTTGATATATAATTATTGATTTTAGGGCTACTATACGTTCATTAATTAATTAATTTAGTTATTTAATACGTGGGGTGTTACATAGATGCACTAAAACTCAATGAGTTAAATTACAAAAAGATTTACTATAATTTAATCGTTCGCAGTCTAGGATGTAAAGTCTGGGATGTCACAATGGACATCAACGTTGGTTTTATCTTTTTGTAGTATACTTAATCTATTTTTATTTTTCCAACCTATTTTTCAGTTGATTTCATCTCTGGTTTGTTCTTGTTGACATAGTTGATTTATTCTTAATGTTATATTTTTTATTCTCTAATATGTGCTTAATATATTGTATTTTGAATCGTCTTTGTCTATTTTTAGACATGAAATTACTAGTATTGATTCTAGAGTATGAAATAACACAATACAATCAACCTAGCATGAAGCATGGGGAAGAACTTCATCTATAATTAAGTTTCAAGTTTCATCTTTTCTTTTTCTTTTTCTTTTTATTTTTTATTTTTTACTTTTTTAGGTTTTTTCTTCGGTACTTTATGTTTAGGATGTACATGTTTCCTTATTTAGACATTTAATTTAAAAAGTTCAAAATATTGATGAAAAACAATGAAATTTTTATTATTTTCTATATACTACAATTTGTTATTTTTTATTTATTTTATATCATAAATAAAAATCATGAAGATATAAGTAGCCTAAATTATAAATTCTCATGAGTATTTAGTAGTCCAAATTATAAATTCCCACGAGGTGTAAAATGTACCACCAAAATATTTTTTGTATTATGGTAAATTAAAAAAAATGCTAATAAAGTTTTAAATTGTGTAACTAAAAGTAACATGAATTTTTGAATTAAATGAGGATTCAATGGCATAAAATATGTGCCACAAAAAAATTTTCTCCTAACATGACAAATAAAAAAGCGTTACTAAAAGCCTAAAAAACTGTTGTGACAAAAGCTAAAATTCCCACTAAAGAATTTTAGTGGGAGCGTTTCTAGTGATATTTATTATGTGTGTGGCAGATTCTCCGAAAACCCTTTAGTGGCATTATTTTGGGTTTTTAGTGGTGACATGACTTTTGGTAGTATAAGTAGTCCCTCTACTATCATTAATTACCATTAATACCATCCAATTTTCTAGTGATTGGAATGATAGGCAATATACATACATATCTTTTTATACATTTACAATACCATTTTACCTTCAATGTTATGTGGTTCTTTATTTAAATTGTTGGAAATTTAGTGGTAATATGCAAGTTGGCAAGTTACCGTGTATTCTATATTGGTGGGAGGAGAAACTAAAAGTGTGGATATAAGTCTTTTCTCTTCATAGATCTTCAAAGGATTTAATAAAGACAAAAGATGGGACAAGCCCACAAACATAGCCTAGTTGTAGTTGTAGACGTGTGTATGAAAAATGACATGATTTAGGCCCACTTTGCACTTAGTAGGCTTCGGGTTGAATCAACCTGGTTAGCGTTGACTTTATAGATATAGGTTACTTGGGATAATTCGATAACTCTCTCTCTCTCTCTCTCTCTACGATCTTTGCAAATTCTAAATATGATTTCCTACGTTTCCAAGTATCTGCTCAATCTACGTTTATCTTTTCTTCCATAACTGATGGAATGAAAAATATTTTACATCAAATCGTGAGTGCTGATACTAAAGCTTACATAGTCTTAGAACGACGTAAAAACTTTTAAGGACATGAGTTTCTTTCCTGCAGTCTTAGGCCGGTTCTGAAAAATGAAATATTCTTAAAGGCCCAGGACGAACAAGAAAAAAAGGGCCCTTATCTTTATTATAATTTTGTATTTTTAAATAAAAATATATAATAAAAAAAATTAAGCCCTGTGCAGCTGCCCACTTTGCCCTCCCTCTAAGCCCCCATGAGTCTTACACGAGTCGACATCAGCTACTACGAGATTTGTTTTAACTTTATTGTTATGTTCGTAAATCGTCGTTGGCCATTGGTCTCAAATGTCTTCATTAGATCTAAATTCACAATTTTTAGGAGATCATTCGCCATTCCGTCATGATTTCGCAATGGATTCAAAAATCTACGTTTAGAAATCTATGCTTATATTTTTTTTTAGGGAGAATTTCATATATGCCCTTCTTAAACATCAAAATATCATATTTACCCAACTTAATTTCTAAATATCATATTTACCCTTCATAAAATTTCAAAATATCATATATGTCCTTTTTAAACATCAAAATATCATGTATCCCCTTCTTAAATATCAAAATATCGTATATGCACTTTTTAAATATCAAATATCAATGGTAATATCTAAAATATCCTTCATCTACAACAAAAAAAACTAAACAATCAAAATATAGATTCCATAGAGAGGATTGAAGATGAATATTTTTGTTTGTCAAGATGACGACATTCAACAATTTAGAAGTTCACATTCCATTATCATAGACGTAAAGATAATATCGTTAAATTTTTTAATTATTATAGTAATTTTAAGTTTTAAAAAATGATTATAAAATATTAAAAACATTATAAAAAAGGATTTGGGCAAATATGATATTTTAAAGGTTTATTAAGGGTAAAGAAATTAAGCTGAGCAAATATGATATTTTGAGGTTTAAAAGGGACATATATGAAATTCTCCTTTTTTTTTTAAAACGTCACTAACTTCATAGGGTGATGCGTTGTTTTGGTGCCATTCACATTATATTAATTAGTTAATGATCTAAAAAAAAAAAGAAAAAAAAATACTCTTCACTTAAGCAGGAAAACAATGTGCCCAACCAAACGAATAAATGAGATAAGGTAGTTATTTGGGATATTTTCAATATAAACCAACCAACTTTTGTTTTAGTTTTAAATTGTGACCGAAGTTTTTTGCTTGCATTTTATAACTCCTTAAACATTCAAATTACGGGTTAAAAGTTAAATAAAGGAATATATTCATATTAAATGAAAGGGTTATTTGATTTCTTAGGTGAGCTTGCATTTACATGGCATATTTGTTATCCGAGGTGGTTTATATGGCGCTGACATGATGTCAATGTGAAATTTCTGATTTAAAATTTATTTTAAAAAAAAAAGTTATTATTATCTTTTAAAACCAATTCTCTTTTGAGATATATTATTAAGACGGTGGATCATGTTCATCAAAACCAAGTCTTTTTTAACACTTGGCAACAATACCCAACTAGATCATAAAACATCTATGTTTTTTATTATTATTATTATTATTATTATTATTAATCTTAGAGAACAATGCATAAATGAAGCTACATAAAATACAAATTTGATCATCAAAAATCAGGATTTTTTTTAAACTGATGTCCTCTTTGAACAAATCACTACAAAAATCATTTTCCAAATCTATAATCATCTTTTAATTTTCAATCGCAAGTAGGTGGACGGTGATTTTCATATCGAGAGTCTTCTCATGCTCTAGGTAGTTCCAACAAACCTGGTAAATAGCTTGGTGCTTGTTCTTTTCCTATCTTTAGAACAAAGCTCCGTTTGGTTCTTATTTTTTTTTTCTCTTGAAACAAAGCCAAAGAAACAACATCAGCTCACCACAAGAACAAATTAACACCTTCCAGGTCAAAAATTTTGATAAGTTTAACAACAAACTTGAAGATCGATTAGATCTATGAAACAGGTAGAGAAATAACCAGATAAACAATAAGAACAAGCAAATGGATCAAAAGGTGTCGAATGATTAATAAACAATCCTCAGAAGAGCTCGATAAAGAACATCAACTGTAGAGGATTTTAGGGTTTACAATAATCAATGAGAATGACGACAGCTACGATATACGCATACATGCATGCATATATTTATATCAAAACCCTAACAGTTTATCTAAGAAAAAGGAGGCTAATCTAGATAAACATGGATTGACAAGCCCAATCCGGTTGTAAAACAAAAGGGCCCAAGACGCAACACATTAATCTTCAACAATCTCCCCCTTTGCGTCTTTGGCATAGAGGCTTCATTCCCTTTTAACAGCAGAAGGTTTCTTCACCGTCTCAAAAATCCTCGGTATAATGGCCAGAATGTGATGCCTGAAAGTGATATACCACCGAAGCATATCCGTGAAGTTCTTCTTGTCTGCTGTAGAGTTCTGCTTGCATCGGTGAATGATGTTTATGATATGTTCCAGGCAATCTGTTGAAAACAGATGCTTGTCTACCAAAGCAAACAGAAACTTGTGCTTATCGCCTCTTGTGAACATGACCGTCAGATTTGAAGAGTCAATTTGCCCTAACTTCATTTTGTGCACATCTCCTGTACTGGAAGTAGGCTTGACGGTCAGTTTCTTGTTCATTATTTTTGCTATTTCCTGATCCATAGTGGTAAGCTCATGGATATAGGAAGCCAACATTCTTTTGAGATGTTTCAGAATCGGTTCATACTCTCTTTGATTTGAGAGAAGAATGTTGTATAGCAGAATCCAATCATGAGGATTCAGACTGGGAAGATCTGCTAGAGAAATAAAATGTTCTGTGTTGGCCGTTCCTCTGTTGACTTTGAAGTTAACGTTCACAAATTTCCCAGCCTGTGTTGGTTTCAGTACCTTAACCTTTATAATCTTCTGTGCACTCCATGTCAAGTACTGTGGTTGACCATACTTCAAATAAAAATCTATCAATTCTTTGTCAACCTTCAAGTTTGGATGAGGGACATCAGCAGTGACATCGAAGCAATGAAATGTAAAAGCCTTTCGTGTGATCGGCATGTCAAACTGCGAGTCTTTGGTATTCTCACACTCAAAAGATGCAATCGATTCCAACCAATACATGGAGGGAAACTCAATCGCTTGATTAATGAGTGTGTCTCTGTCCCATTCTGGGAACAGAGTCTTCTTGGCCTGTAAAGCATCCTCATCCTCCTTGATTCTTCTTTCTTTGGCCTCTGCCTCTCGAGCTATTTTCAGTGTCTCATCCAGCTCTTTGTCTCTTTTCTTTCGTTGAAGAGCTTCAGCAATAGTTTCATCAGTATCTGACTCGCTCTCAACAAGTAATTGTTTTCTAGAACCCGAAGCTAAATTAACCTTCGGTTCTATCTTTGGTATACCCTCCTCTCCCCCTTGTCTCAGAAGAACAAGCTTCACCGAGACACCCTTCATCTCGCTCAAAATGGTAATCACCAAGGAGTTTAGCCTGGAGATGCTGGCGGATGGTAAGGGTAAGAAAGGGATCATGAGTTTTGAGGACAGTTGTCAACATGTTCTTGACATCACCAGCGCAACATTGAAGAAAAGCCCGCTGAGTTTTCAGCAAAGAGATTTCTTGTTGTGCCTGGGCCAGTTGTATATTCTGAAGGTCAATAGTTGCCTAATGCTTAACAAGATCCTCTTTTAAAGTGCTCTCTGCTGCTAGAGAAGCAAAACGTGAATCCAAAGATTGAAGAAAAGAGGTGGATTCAGTTTTGAGGTCAGCACGCAGAGTCTCGAACTTGGAGGTTTCACCCTGAAGGGTAGCCAAAAAGGAGTCCACAGATGTTTGATACTTGGCCGCATTAGCATCAGCATGTGCTTTGAGAGAATCGAGAAAAATCTGAGTTGTGTGAACAACCTCAGAGACTTCCTTTATAGCTTTGAGCATGAAGCGGCTGATTTGTCAATGGCATCAGTGGAGCGATCCAGAGCATCAGTATACGTCTTGATTGCAGACTCGATAAAGGCTTTCAGCACCACACCCCCATAGGCTTTATTATCAGCCAACAAACTATCGAGTTTGTCATGAATTTCTTGAAGCTGTTGACTGGTAATAGGGGTATCTGCATCAGTATCAGTGGGAATCCGGTATGGGCTATAATAAAGAGAATCGTACTCTTCATCATCACCACCCAAAGTAGCACCAGAGGTTGAGGATGGAGAAGGTGATGGTGGGATGATAATGACAGGGGTTTCAACCACAGTAGTAGCCCCTGTATCAGATACATTGACTGTTACTGGTGGTTGGGAAGAGGTGGTAGTAACGGATTCGGTGATGATTGGAGTGGGGATCGAAGATGTAGGGATAGGAACAATGAAAGGAATGGTTGAGGTGGGTAAATAGGTTGGTTCTGTTGTAGTGGGAGGGATGATAATAGGAACAGAAAGTGGGACCTTCTGTTTCGGTGATGGGGGTAGGGTAGGAATTTTAGGAGAAGGTGGAGGAGTGGGTAGTTTTGTAACTTTGGGAGATACTGGTGGAGAGGGAATATGAGTATTTGTAGGAGAGGATGGTTTTCGAGGAGACTGAGCAGGAGTTGGCTCTTTTGGGGAAGCATGAGGAGCGGCAACCTCTACGTCTGATTGTTCATTTGGAGCAGAGCCAGGAGAAGGGGATCCTTTGGCACTTTTAGCCATCTTCTTAACCTTCTTTGATTTTGACTGAGAAGGTTCTTCTGCATCATGTTTTCGCTTGGAGGATCTTGGCTTTCTCTCCTTTTTCGGTTCTGATTCCTTCTTCTCTTGTTTTTCCTTTTTACCAGCCCTCTTGCCACGGTTTGCAGGTTAATCTAGGGCTTCCAAGGCGGCTTTCTGTTCGTCAGTCAGAACCCTTGGAGGCAAAGGAGTTCTGGTGCTGTAATCGGCCATGATCTTGCTATGAGGTGTGACACACCTGTACATGGATTCAGGAATTAATCCATAATGTAGAAACTTACTAGGGTCAGAAACAATAATCTTCTTAGTGTGGAAAGAAGCTATTGAAGCCAGAAGAGCATCCTTCATCACGGGGATTTCTAGGGAATCCATGGCTTTCTTCGTGATGAGCGTCCAGAAACGTCCGCAAGAGATCTCGGAGTACTGGGTTGAGGTGTTTAGACTCTGAACGACTTGAGACCAGATTATGGAGCCATAATCTAAGTTGATGCCATTGTAAAGTCCATAAAGGATGGTGAGAAATCCTTTGCTCGTGGTGTCAAAACCACCACAGCGTTCCGCTAAACCCTTGATTAACAGGGTAAGCAAGCCATTCCACTGCGAAGGAAGACAAGACTTCTTGACCTTTGCGATCGTCGTAAGAACATCGATATAACCCATCTCGTACATCATCGAGAAAAGCTGGGCAGTTGAGACAAAATCTGGAGAGATGACGGATGAATCGACGGCAAGCCCTAGAAGAGAACAAAACTTGGTTTTGGAGACGGAGGTTTTCTTGTCATGGATGGTGAAGTAGATACGATCTTTGTGTTTGTCATAACTTTCTGATGTGTAAACTTGAGAAAGCAGGGACATCGGAACTGCTTCCACCTGCGTGAGAGCCAACAGCAATGGGGAATATTTCAGACATTCCACCACATGGAGCATGTACGCATCATATAAAAAAGGAGTCATCTCGATAATCATATTCTGATTAGGCTTGATGGAAAGCAAAGATGAAGATGCAGTTTGATCGTGCGCAGAAGAAGAAGTCGCCATTGTTGAATTGAAGAAGAAGATGAACAGTGGAAACTTTTTCAGAGAGAGAGGATACGTGTGTGGTAAATGCCAAAGAATACGATCACCTCTTATTTATACCGTTCACTGGAGAGAGAAAATCGTGATGATTATGGAACCAAAACGTCGCCTGAAAAAGCGCGATTGGATGTTATGGTGTATCCCAGGAAAACGTCAGCACACGTGGGTGTGAAACGAATCAACTACACGCGCCCAAATCATATTTTTTGTACCGTTTGAAATTCCTTGTGCCCTTGTTTGGTTACAACTGAAATGTAAAACCACATACCAAACAACAATAAGAATGTTGGAAAAATTAATTTTCGTGCATAAGAGTGTGAAAGATAAAGAAATAAAACAAAGCTGTTTGAGATGTGAGTGATGTCTATGAAGAAGACATAAGGCGGAGGATTCCGGGCAAGAATCACTTCCTTCAAAGCCAAGAGAGACTTGAAGTGCTTGTGTGGTTTCCCGAGAAATACGATCAATTGTCTGTCAATAAACAATGAAAGGCATCTTTTGATCATAGGCTGTTGGGTGGCTGTCCTCTAACCGAACATCAAGTCTCAACATAAAACTGAGTATTGGCAGAGGTACCTGGAAGACCGATGTGATCTGTTGAACAGGTAGGTGGGAATTATCTTGTGACAAGCATGGGATAAACAGAAATCTAAAAAAAATTAAACTGGACCTCTTTGGGAAGAAATGTCTGAGGTATAGACGATTTCATAAAAGATCACGCAAAAAGAAAATAAGATTTCCAAGTAACAACTTGAGTATATCACTCACCGTCAATTCATTTTAGGTATTGGATTTTGGGTTTCACTTAGAACGTGGTAATCGAATCCAAGATCATAAACACAGATGTTGTGTAACCATAAGCTTCAGTGGTAAAGACCGAAAGCATCAAGGGTTACTTTAGGGAATCGAAGGTAAATGTAGAATTTGAGGAGGTGGTTAAGAAACCGAATGTACCTTCTGCTACAGAAGTGTGACAAAGCAGAGCAACTCATGTCTCAAATGAGAAGAGTAAGGTAGCTCTAGACCGAGTATTGGAAAATAGCCTGATTGGGAAGAAACGATAGGTATTGATCGAATCATTAAGGCTTACTCAAGGTTATAGAGGTTTGTGACAACATACAGCAGCATGCTTCTAGGGACTTCTAACTAGTCGGAGAGAAAAATGAAACATACCTGGTTGAACACTATCGAAGGTGATACTTGTATTTACCTGTGCAAAGCTTACACCAACCAGAACTAGCGAGTAGTGGAAATAAGTAAGAAACTGAACAAAAACGAAAATGAAAATATTTTTATATTTCAAGATTTTTCTAAAAGAGAAAGATAAAATGTTTTTGTGATATTGAAATTTTTCTGAAAAAGAAATAAAAACAGAAAGATAAAATGTTTTTGTGATTTTGAAATTTTTCTGAAAAAGAAATAAAAACAGAAAGATAAAATGTTTTTGTGATTTTGAAAATTTTCTGAAAAAGAAATAAAAACAGAAAGATAAAATGTTTTTGTGATTTTGAAATTTTTCTGAAAAAGAAATAAAAACAGAAAGATAAATTGTACAACAGAAAAAATAAGGAAGCAGAGATAGACCGAGCGATCTGTGTATTTCGGTGACATTAAACTTTCAGAACAGAGAGGAACCGAGCGGTCTGTCTATTTCGGTGTCATTAAAATTCCAGAGCAGAGAGGGACCGAGCGGTCTGTCTATTTCGGTTCCATTAAATCGCCAGAACAGAGAGGGACAGAGCGGTCTGTCTATCTCGGTTCCATTAAATCGCCAGAACAAAGAGGGACCGAGCGGTCTGTCTATTTCAGTTCCATTAAATCTTAGTTAGAGATTTGAGGATTTGGGACCGACTCTCCTACCATCATACCTAAGCCTTGTAGAATTTTGTTGAAAGTCGCTTCAGGAAGAGCTTTGGTAAAGACATCGGCCAACTGATCAATGGTTCGAACAAAGTGTACTTCAACGTTTCCATCTTCCACGTGATCTTTGATGAAGTGATACCTCAGTGCGATGTGCTTGGTCTTGGAGTGTTGCACTGGGTTATGAAAAATCCTAATTGCACTTTCAGAGTCACAATATAGTGGGATCTTTTTCATATTGAGTCCATAGTCTCGGAGTTGACTTTGGATCCAAATCACTTGAGAGGTACAGGAAGCAGCGGCACTGTATTCAGCTTCAGCTGTAGACAAGGATACACACGTTTGTTTCTTGGACTGCCAGCTAACCAACTTCCCATCGAGGAATTGGCAACCGCCAGTGGTGCTTTTCCTGTCGAGGCCACATCCACCAAGGTCTGCATCTGAGTAGGCTTGAACGAAGAAGCCTGAGTTAGAAGGGTACCACAGACCTAAAGAGGTAGTTCTCTTGAGATATCGTAATATGTTCTTTACTGCAAGCATGTGAGGCTCCCTAGGATTTGCCTGAAACCTAGCATAGTAACAAACAGAAAACATTATGTCCGGCCTGCTAGCAGTAAGATACATCAGAGAGCCTATCATTTGATGATAAAGCGTAAGATCAACAGCCGGTTTATCCAGGGATGGAGTGAGTTTAGTGCCGAACGCCATTGGAACTTTGACCTTTGAATCTCCCATCATGCCAAATTTTGCCAAGAGGGTCTTCGTGTAAGCTTCCTGGTTGATAAAGATGCCTTCAGGTCCCTGTCTAATATTTAAACCAAGGAAAAAGTTAATGGGACCCATCGAGCTCATTTCAAATTTAGTCTCCATCAGCTTTCTGAATTCAGCTGTTAGGCTAGGATTCGTTGAGCCAAAGATGATATCATCGACACAAATTTGAACGATCATCAGGTGGTTACCTTCCTTTTTGCGAAAGAAGGTTGGGTCAACCGAACCTTGTTTGAATTTGGACATCTTTAAAAATTTCGTCAGCGTTTCATACCAGGCTCTCGGTGCTTGTTTCAGACCATACACGGCTTTATCCAAAATGTAACAATGATCGGGATACTTTTCATTCACGAATCCAGGAGGTTGCTCCACATACACAGTTTCTTCGAGTTTGCCATTGAGAAATGCACACTTGACGTCCATTTGAAAGACCTCAAAGTTTTTGTGAGCAGCATAGGCGAGAAATATTCTTACTGATTCCAGCCTAGCTACAGTAGCGAAAGTCTCTTCATAGTCAATACCTTCCTCCTGACAATATCCTTTTACTACCAGACGTGCTTTGTTTCTTATAACGTTCCCTTCCTTGTCAAGTTTGTTCCTAAAGACCCATTTGAGACCAACAACCAAGGCATCTGGAGGAGTTGGAATAAGACGCCAAACTTTGTTCCTTTCAAATTCATTCAATTCGTCTTGCATAGCTTGAACCCAATCGGAGTGATCAAGAGCAGTGTTAACTGTCTTTGGTTCAACTTTTGATACGAATGAGTTAAACATGCAGAATTCGACTTTTGAGAACAAGGAAGCTTGTTTTGCCTTGAGTTGTGATCGAGTCAGAACTGTTTTTGAGACATTACCAACAACTTGAGAGACAGGATGATTTCTGGTCCATTTGGTGAGAGGAGGGAAGTTTGGATCAAAAGATGGATCTAATTCAGCATTTATCATTTCTTCTGGTTCGGACAGACTGTCGAAGTCGTATGACATATCAGCATGATCCTCCTCGACAAATGATCTTACAGGAATGTCTTGTGAATCTTGAGCTACAGTGGTTTCTTGTGGTGTTGAGCTTTCGGGCGTTGATGCACCTTCGGTTGGTGAGGCACTTTCGGTTGGTAAGGCACTGTCGGTTGGTAAGGCACTTTCGGTTGGCAATGTGCTTTCGGTTGGCAATGTGCTTTCGGTTGAAGGTTGAGACCTTAGCTCCCCCTCAACTTGTGAACTTGGCGGGGATGATGGTGGATCCTCCCCCTCGACTAATGGTGGACACTCCCCCTCGACTGATGGAGGACACTCCCCCTCGACTGACGCATTGTGTTGGGGAGAGTCTTTTGAACCTGATTCTTCTTCATTCATTCTTCTTGCAGCATCGTCAACAAGTTGCTTCAAGTAATCTACTCTGTTATCTGTTGCACTGGCTTCAGAAAGAGTGGCCTTCTCTGGTTCATCAAAAAGCTCCATGAAATTCTCGAATAGATTAGCGATCGAGGCTGTGACTTGGCCAGTTTGAGGAAAGATTTCTCCAGCTGTGTCTTCCTTGGCCTTTAGCTTTTTAACATAGCTATCATCAAAAGTCACGTAGTAAGTTTCTTCTATTTTCCTTGAACGCTTGTTTAACACCCTGTATGCTTTGGAAGTAAGAGAATAGCCCAGAAATATCCCTTCGTCAGCTTTGACATCAAACTTGTTGCGGTGTTCTTTAGAATTGAAAATGAAACACCTTGAACCAAACACATGAAAAAAATTCACATTTGGCTTCCTGTTGTTGATGATCTCATAAGGAGTGAGAGTGAAGCGCTTGTTAAGATACGACCTGTTCTGTGTAAAACAAGCAGCAGAAATAGCATCAGCCCAAAAATATAAAGGTAAGGAAGCAAAACTTAGCATGGTTCGTGCAGCTTCACATAAGGATCGGTTTCGTCTTTCGACAATCCCGTTCTGTTGAGGTGTGTAGGGAGCTGAGAAGTTGTGACTGATTCCCTTTTCTTCCAGGAACTCTTCAAATTCTTTATTTTTGAACTCCAACCCATTGTCGCTTCTGATGTTGCGAACGACCTTCTTCAGCTGTACTTCAATCTGCTTGATGAACACTTTTAGCTAGTGAGTCGCTTCAGATTTAAGCTTCAGAAAGAACACCCATGTAAAACGTGAAAAGTCATCAACAATAACTAGAATATACTTGCTACCAACAATGCTTTCGATAGAAGATGGACCACATAAATCAATATGAAGTAATTCTAGTGGTTCAACAACTTTAGTGTTTATTATAGATGGATGACTTTGACGACTCTGCTTCCCCATTTCACATGCAGCACACAGATGATCTCTATCAAACTTGAGCAATGGAAGACCTCTAACGTGACCTCAGTAACAAGTTTGTTGATATCTTTGAAGTTGAGATGAGAGAGTCTTCGGTGCCAAAGCCAGCTTTCGTTAGATTGTGCTTTGGATAACAAGCAGATGGCTGGGTTTCCTTTGATTGGCTTGAGATTTAGGGGAACATTTCACCTTTGCGCTCTGATCTGAGAATAACTTTGTTCGTCTGCTTTTCAATAATTTCCGAACCTTCATCATCGAATGAGACCTTGAGACCGGTACCTCCAACAAGCTGAGATACACTGATGAGATTATGTTGTAGTCCCTCTACATATGCAACCTTCCTGATTGTGAAATCACCGTTTGTAATCATCCCGTAGCCTTTGATGGTGCCGAAGGAGTTGTTCCCAAATTTGAAATTTCCACCATTTGAAAGAGATCTGAATTCCCTTAGCTCTTCCTTCCTTCCTGTTATGTGACGCGAGCAGCCACTATCAATGTACCATTCTTCGTCAAACTGCTCGTCACTGATAACCTGCAAAAATTAAGCAGATTTAGGAACCCAGAGCTTCTTGGGTCCACGTGACCTTTTTACAGGAACAGGAATAGTAAGAGAGATGTCAACTAAATATGTTCTTTTTATTAGTGTTGTTTCATCTTTCCTTTTGATGGTAAAAACTTTGATTTTATTTGGATTTGATGCTTTTGGTATTGATTCTGGTTCAACATCTAAAACCCTCTGTTTTCCTTTTTGTTCAGCTGATGACTTAGATTTTTGAGAAGGAACAGAGTGGAATTTAGGACGAGAAGAGACAGAAGATTTTGAGGAGTTAGAAGAGTTAGAATGAGATAGCCCAGATTGGTATGACTTCTTGGTTGAAGATTCTAGGTGACTCTTTTGCTTTTGATTAACAGTAGGACCAACCCTAGACTTTTGATCTCTTTTGATCTCCGAACCAAACCTGTGCTTTCGGTTGAAATCATTATCTGAACCGAACCTATGCTTTCGGTTGTTGTTATGCTCTGATCCGAACTTTTGCTTTTGGTTGTCATTGTGCTCTGAACCGAACCTCTGTTTTCGGTTTTCATTGTGCTCTGAACCGAACCTTTGCTTTCGGTTGTTACTGCTCTCTGTCGATCCAACAGGATTTTTCTCTGGTTTTAAATTCCTGTCTTGATGTGAGAAATAGGCATTTTGGGATTGCCAAAATTGTTTTCTTTCTGAGAGATTCTTCCTGTATCTCTGATTCCTTTCTCGTTTTTGATTTCTCATCTGCTTTGGTTAATGATGGATGTTAGCTTTATGTTTTTGGTTTTCGTTGGCTGATCCACTCTGAATTGATGTAGTTTCACTTGGGGATGTGACCTCTTTTACAGGAATTTCTTTCTCTTGAGGGACATCTTTTGTTCCACTGGTACTTGCCATGTTGAAGCTATCAGGTTTATTCAAAGGTTCTGGTACATATCTGCCTTTGCTTTTCCATGAAGTCCTTTCAGACAGACCTACCGTTTCATCAGCATTATCAATGGGAGCTGACCAGAAGAACTCGTCACAACCATCAGCATTGTCTTCGTTCACAATAGCTGTGAGTTCAGCAGTCTGATGTTCGGTTACACCTGTGACTTTGTACACCTGATTTGGAGTGGTTCTAACCTTTTGATATACGACTGCCTTCTCTACAAGAATCGGGGACTTTTGTTGGGACAACCGAGCGAACTCCACAGAATTTTCTGAAATGAGATTTTTGTGGTTCTCGGGTTCATTCTTGACAAATTTTGAACAATCAACTGTGTCCTCTACAGAAATTTCACTCATATTATCGCCCTCATTAAGCTCAGATGCATTTTCAACATCAATTTTATTTTCTGAGCTTAATTTGACATTCAATGAGTCAAATTTTTGTATGGTTTCGGTTCTTAGCTTCAGTTTATCATTTTCATCCAAAAGGTTTTTGAGCATGTTCTTGTGGTCCTTGGATTTTCTGAAAGATTCTATTTTTTCCAGTCCATACATATATGTTGGATTAACATCCTCAGACGAAATAATACTCTCACAATTATATGCATCAACATCAATTTCATCTTCCTTAAACTCAAGAAAGAGTAAAATCATGCGATGAATTTTTTGCCCTATTTCACAATTCAAATGAAGCTGAGTAATATTTGTATAAAGACGTTTGGCAATCAAATAAAAAACATTTCGCTGTTTCAAAAGCTTTAAATTGTCTCTTTGCAAATAAATGTTTTCATCTTTTATTTTGATTAACTCCGACTCCTTCAGTTCGATCCACATCCGCTGTTCCTCACTCTTCGAAGACACCCTGCTTAATTGGTCAGTTAGGTTAGAATTGGTGACCCGAGTTTGAGTTAAACTACTATCTAGATGAGAGATTCTTGAATTAACACTTTTTAATTCCTTTTCATACGAGCATTGTAGGACTTTAAATGAGACAAAAACTGATTGTACCTTCTTGATCAGTTCATCAAGTTCGTTGAACTGCACGCTGAGTGGTTTGGCAGTAAAGCACAGATTCTGTTGTTCCTTTGTGTCATCATTCCCACCATCAGTGTTGTATCTCCTCATCTGAGAAACATTGGACAACATCAAGCATCTTCCTCCACTGCTCTCTTCTTTTGCTACATAAGCCTTTCCATGTGAAGGCTTTCTCACTTCATCATCTTCGGAGTCGGTTGACCAGACCTCCACGCCACCGAACTCATCATCAGCTACCGAACCCTACACAATTAAAGCATTCATAGGAGGGTTAGCAGCAGATTTCTTCTTCCTTAACTCATCAAGCTTTTTCAACAACGCAGCTTCTTCATCATTTTCCTCATCCTTTTCTGCCATCTTTTTGAGGACGCAATCTTTTGCATAGTGGTTCTTTCCTCCACAATAATAGCAGCTTACTCCAGAATCTCCTTCAACCTTCGGTTCCTTCTTTGATTCTTCAGCTTTCGGTTCATCTTTGACCTTTTCAGAGCTATAACTCCCTTGCCAGTTTCGGTTTCTGTTGGTGGGGAATCTCTTCTTGATGAATCTCTTGGGGTTTGACACCATCATAGCATAGTCCTCAGACGTGAGATCATAATCATCCAGGTTGAGATCTTCGTCCTCTATCACCGCTTTGCTTTTCGACAGGAGGGCCAACGAACCTAGACTTGAAACCACGGTTTTCTCCTGTAATACGATCTTTTCTTGAGATTTTAGGATGCCCACCAGTTTCGCCAAAGAATAGGATTTGAATTGCTCGTGCACTTTAACTGTGGACACGATTGCTCTCCACTCAGATCTGAGTCCGTTCAAAAACGTAACCTTCTGTTCAATAAGCTTCCTTTCGATGTCATGTTTGATCATCTTGCTAAGAAGATGATTGAAGCGATCGAACGTTTGAGTCACCGTTTCTTCTGCTCCTTGCTTGAACTCACCAAACTCAGACAAGAGTAAGGTTTGAATGGAGTGTTCAAGATCTTCGTCTGTAGAGTACAGTTCATGTAGCCTGTCCCATATCTCTTTTGCAGTCGTGCATGAACTTACCAGCCTAAAAGTATCAGATTGAAGAGCAAATCTGATCAATCTTGGCGCTTTGATATTGCACTGAAATTTAACTTTTTCATCTTGCGCTACATCTTTAACATCTTTCAGAAGATCGTTATACTCCTTTTGAGTTTTAATAATCCTTGAAGTTGCTGAATGAGAAAAAGGTCCAGAGATGATTGCTTCCCAAATGAGGTATCCATTATCCTCAGATCCTATGACATAATCTTCAAAGTGATTCGCCCAGACTTCATAATCATGGGTGTACAGGATGGGAATCTTCGTTGTTGATCCGATGCTGTTTGAAATATTGATGGGATTGGATTGCGGCTCGTCCATAATTGATCGAATAACCTGTTCAAAGATCAAACTTGTAATATATCAAATTAGGGCAAAAACAATAAATATTGAGAGACGTCAATTATGAGATGACGGCTCAATAAATATCAATGAATACGGAATAACCCTAATCGAAGCTTTTGCACAGAAAAGAAGTGTATCGATTACACAACCTCCTGCTCTGATACCAATTGATAAGTTTAACAACAAACTTGAAGATCGATTAGATCTATGAAACAGGTAGAGAAATAACCAGATAAACAATAAGAACAAGCAAATGGATCAAAAGGTGTCGAATGATTAATAAACAATCCTCAGAAGAGATCGATAAAGAACATCAACTGTAGAGGATTTTAGGGTTTACAATAATCAATGAGAATGACGACAGCTACGATATACGCATACATGCATGCATATATTTATATCAAAACCCTAACAGTTTATCTAAGAAAAAGGAGGCTAATCTAGATAAACATGGATTGACAAGCCCAATCCGGTTGTAAAACAAAAGGGCCCAAGACGCAACACATTAATCTTCAACAATTTTCTTGTTTTCTTCTAAAGAATGTCTTCATCAAAACACATACCTGGCTTTTTCATTGATGCTCTATTGTTTTAATATTTTATCAATTTAAAAAAAATGAAATTAGTCGATAATCAATCAATGTGTAGTCCAAGACTCCAGGTGGACAAATTTGCCATATAGACTTATTCTTACTTCAACATTTGGTGCAATTGACCGGTGAAACAAGGAATAAATGTGTATATTACCCTTTTTAACATATTAAATTTAGGGATTATAATACCCATAATATGGGTGTCTGTCTTGAGGCCCCCTTCACACTAGAGGAAATTAAAGCAGTAATCTGGGCATGTGGCTCGGATAGAGCTCCTGGACCTGACGGTTTCTCGTTTGCATTGCTCAAAAAGTATTGGGATGTGATTGGAAATGACTTCTACTTTGTAGTAAAACATTTTGAAGCTACGTGGGTCATTGACAAGGGTTGTAATGCATCTTTCATCACCCTCATCCCAAAAGTCCAGGACCCCATATCGATGTGTGATTTCAAGCCCATTAGTTTAATCGAGTGTTTATATAAAACCATCTCTAAGATCCTGGCGAAAAGGCTTAAGAAGGTGATTCACTTGGTGGTTGGCCTAGTGCAGACGACTTTTATATATATATATATATATATATATATATATATATATATATATATATATATATATATATATATATCCTTGATAGGCCTCTTATCCTAAATGAAGTAATCGCTTGGCTAAAAAAGAATAAAAAGGTAGCTCTTGCTTTTAAAGTTGACTTTGAGAAGGCTTTCGATTGCCTCAGTTGGGAGTATCTCGATTCGATCTTGCATCAGATGGAGTTTGGGGACAAGTTGCGGTCATGAATTCATGGTTGCCTATCTTCTGCAAGAATTTCAATTCTAATAAATGGGTCCGCTACCTCTGAATTTGGTATGGATCGTGGTATCAGGTAAGGTGAACCACTCTCACCGTTTCTTATCATCATCGCTGCTGAAGGGCTATATATCGCCTTGGAGATGGCAAAACAATCTGGAGTCTTTGCTGGTATCCAATTTCCTCGCCAAGGTCCGTCCATTTCGCATCTTCAATATGCTGATGACACTATCTTTTTGGGTTCTTGGTCTATTGAAAATGCAAAAAACTTGATCAGAATCCTTAGATGTTTTGAATTATCCTCAGGTCTCAAGGTAAACATGTCCAAAAGTAAGATATTTGGCTTTGGTGTTCCAAAATTACGAATTAGACTTGTTGACCCGATTTAGTAATTGCTCCATTGGATCCATTCCTTTCATATATCTTGGATTGCCAGTTGGTGCTTCTATAGCTAGAGTGTTATATTGGAACCCTATCATTGAGAAATTTCAGGCGATACTATCAAAATGGAAGGCCACTAATCTATCTTTTGGTGGACGCTTAACACTCTGTAAAGTTGTGTTGAGTAGTCTTGGCACCTTTTATTTCTCCTTGTATAAAGCCCCGGTTAAAGTCATCAAAAATCTTGAGAAGATTAGGATGCGGTTCTTTTTTTTTTGGGGAGGAGGGGGGTGATGCAGCCTCCAAGAAGATGGTTTGGATATATTGGGACAAAATCCTGGCTGCTAAAGATAGAGGGGGACTTGGGATTGGTAGTTTAAAGGCCCAAAATTTAGCTCTACTGGGCAAATGGTGGTGGAGAATCAGAAACTATCCTGAGAATACTTGGGCGGAGGTGATTAAATCTATTTATGGAGATGATGGGGGCTTCGATAGACCATCAATTACGAAGAGGAAAAATGGTTGATGGGGTACAATACTAAATATCCCAAAAATTCTAGAAAAGGATAGTGTGTCTTTTTCTAATCACTTTCATCAATCTTTAAATGTCAATGGGATTCTTAAATGGTCTTGGTCGCTTGACCCTTCTGGGGTATATTCGGTCGGGTCTCTAAGATGTCATATTGACAAATTCTCTCTTCCTTCTAGTGTTGGTAGATGGTCTTGGAATCTGCTGACCCCAAGAAAATTAAACATTCTTGCTTGGTGTATCTGTGAAAAAAATTGGAATATGTTCCTCAAATTTATGCAGGATCTGTTATGGAGCTTTGGAATCTGAACAACATATTTTTTTGGAGTGTCCGGTTTCAACGTAAGTTTGGCAGCTTATCTGCAAATGGTGGCAGCTGTTGGATTATCCTCTTACGTCATCCCGTGACTTTCTTCAATGTAAAGAGAATATTGAGGGGCATCAAAGGCTAGCTGAGATTCATGAAGCTATAATGCTAACTTTTATCTGGGTGATCTAGAAGTATCATAATTTAAAGGCTCACTCGCCAACCCCAATGTCCAAATCGCAATCGGCATTGGCTTATGAGGTAAAATCACTCTCGATCCTTTGGATCAATGCAAGAAAGAGGAAACGGCAGAATCTAAAGTGGTTTGAATGGTGTTGTGACCCGATCCTAGAATGCTATAACAGGTTATAAATTTTAATTTTGTTGTTTGTTTTGTTTTTTGGTTCTTGTTCTTTGTTTTTCCTCTTGTGTTTGTAATTCTAGCCCTTGGCTAGCTTTTTATTTTAATGCAAGTCTGCCGTTCAAAAAAAAGTAACCATTTAAAATAATAGATACATAAAAGTATTAACCTTAGATATTTGAACTTTATTAGCAAGATCTTGGAAAATGATTTACAAGGGATTTCCATTAAGTCACAGGCATTGATATTATTACCGAGGTATTAACCTTAATGAACGGTTATGAAAGCATTGCTCAACCCCTAATTAAAGCAGCAACACTGATGTGCTGATCCTTCACAAACAAATTTTGGAATTTTTTTCGAAAAGCAAGCCTTTGCACACTTAGCAACATCATCACATGGTCCAATGCATTCTTTTTTACCTGTATCATATACATTTAATCAATACAAATTGGTCCTTCTAACATTTTTGCCTTGAGCTCGAATGTTGTATAGATAAATGAATACTGAAAGAAACTTGTCTTACCATCAGCAGCTAAAATCGGAACCAATATGATGCAGAAAAATGCCAACACAAGTATCATGTAAAGTGATTTTTTCACTGTGAACGCCATTATACTTTGATGCGTGCTTGATTTATTGTATGTAGAGATGTTAGAAAGGATGCCTATTATATATATATATATATATATATATATATATATATATATATATATATATATATATATATATATATATATATATATATATATATATATCAATTTTCATGTAGCATAACAACCACTTTCACACATGGATATGGAATTAATGTATTACACGCTTACTTTTTAAAATACATTATAGTTAGTTTAAGTAACATTGTTTGCATTTGTTTTTGAATGTATTAAATACTTTTCTCATGTAATTCTTCAAGGTATGTAATTAATTAATACGCATAATCTCTCCTCTAACATCAAAGCTTGAGCGATAAGATCATGTTTTCACTCTGTGTCACACTTAAGCTTTGAAGGTTTATGAATTACTTAGTAGATTTGTACGTAAATAGCTATAAGGAGTAATTAAAGGAGATGGATTTTTGTCGAATCAAAGAATATTGGTTAAAAAATCGCTAAGAAGAACATAATTACTATTTCTAAAGCCTAGAGGAAGTAAATTGTAAAAACTTTCAGAATTAATACATAATTAATATACATGGAAATATATGTGTTTCATCAGTGTTGTAAAATATAATACTAGGACATAGAAGGTATATTTTCATACGTTAAAGAACCAACTGAGAAGAATGTTAACGTGTGAGAAATAATAGGAAACAATATTATTTTGAAACTCAAGATTTAGTTAAAAAAAAAGAGTGTAAACTAGCAAAATTGATGTCTAACTGAATGGTTGCCAAAAGTTTGGCAACTTTTTATGGGCATTTCTTTAGCTGAGTTTTATTTCTATTTTAGTCTGACACGTTTCATCTATTCTTTCATTTGTGTTTAATACAAGTTCACATACTTTGAGCATATGATCACTATAGCATAACAGCCTCAATCTAAATATGCGCCATTAGATTACTTGACCAGACTTCGCTCTTCTGAGTTTATTCATTTTGTACTAAAATGTACACATATTTTGAACGAAATATAGCAATTAGCAGGGATTTAGGTCAGGATGCATGGGTACTAAGATGGATAGCATACACCAGAGCGATTTCATGTTCTGTGAGATTTGTGGAACTATGCTATCCTTTGATTCCAGAAAGTATGTTCAATGCCCAATCTGCAATTTCAAGAAGACCATAGGTGAAATTTTATCCATCCTTCCCATTATTTCTTTAATTCTAGGAGAGTTGATTTCTTTTCAGGAAAAAAGGCTATAAGTGATGTTATGTCGTAATTCTTTTTTTCTCCAACATGATCATATGATTTAATTAGAATGTCGAAGAACATTATCATGTATACTTCAAACATTTATTCATGAAACCTAACTTTTTTCATATGTCAGATATTGATGGAAAGAAATAAAATACACAGTGATCGAATAGGTATATATGAGGTATGTAGCGAAGAGATCGAGGTATGTACTAACTGCCAGAGGTAGAGTCTATAGAGGGGCAGCCGGATGTTTTGCTCCCTCCAACGTTCTTACCTGTACTAAACTCACATGATCTATCATTAAATCCCACTACCCCTATATTTTAATTAAATTAATGTGTCAGGTAATTCTCCCTTCAGAATCTCCAATTCACGAATAATGAAAGAATGTCTGCCAAAGAGTGCTCTCTTCTTTTAATAAGAATGTATGTTTTAATACTTATTGTACATTTAATAATTTTGTAATTTGGTTTTTCATATAAAGTATTTCAAACAAAAAAAGATTTTCATGATCAGCAATTTCATTATGTTTGTAATCATGTTAGAGAAGATATTCATAATACATGCACACAAAATAAAGACTTGAAAGGATATTCGGAAGTTGCCTGGGAATTAAAATATATATGGTATAGTATACTGCAAAACGTAAAACATAATCTTTATCTAAAAACATGTGAGAATCGTGCGCTGGTCCATATTATTACCAAAAGTACCCGCAATATATATAATGCTTGATGAAGAAGTGATCCGTGTATGGATAATGAAGGCCCAAAAGGTTATGGGTAGCTTACTATTGGGCTAGAAAGTTGTTTGGGCTTAATGGCCTATGGGGTGTGCATGGTGAGGTAGCTGTTGGATTAGGGTTTTCTTAATTAAATTAATAGAAGTTTAATAAATCCAAGACTTCATTGATTGTTTGATTCAATGCTTGGATGGTTATGGAAGCATTTGGAAGGGTAATATTGATGGTCCTCTTTAAACTTTGGGAGTTACAATGTTATCATTGATGGCTCTCTTTAATCCTTGGGAGTTACACTCTACATCTTCTCATAACCAATTACTAGCAATTGAAGACTAATTGAAGACATGGACGTTTTTTTGTCATTCTCAAGTGTCTTAGACGTTTTTTTGTGTTATTTAAAGAGTTTCCTTAATTTTCATTTACTAGTTTTAATGAATATTTGGTTGGTTGGCTTGTAACCACCAAATTTGTAATAAAGGCTTCATATAAAGCCAAGTTTATGCATGGAAAAAGGAATAGACAAATTTTTAAGAAAAAAAACCTTTGTTCAATTGGAATTATTGTTATAATTCAAAATTTATCTTGTTTGGACGTGTTCTTGACTTGATACGAACTCAATCCAATAGGTCTTGGATTGTTTTCACCGGTATACAACTTAATAGGTCTTGAGTTGTTACTAATCTATCCATTTCTTTCCATTCATATATCATTTGTGGTTACTATTCTCTATTAATTTACCTAAACACTACCCTACTCACCAAATCAAGCCCATACACGCATCATAAGTGGTATCAGAGCCCAGTTCCGATTGGGTGTTGTGGAGTTCTTGTTTAAAAAAATCCCTACTAAGTTTGTTTGATTTCAGTTCCTATTCAAAACTTGTTGTCCAAAAATGTTGCGCAAGTTATATGATGAAGAAGAAATAAAGGAAGAGAAAATTAAAGAAGAGGAGGAAGAAGATTCCTGTCCCATCTACGACACTGATGGGGAAGGGGAATTTGTTGAAAGAATTAATTTAGTGACTGGAGAAGAAATTGTTGAACACTCTAACCCTTTCTATGCCACTGATGGGGAAGACGACCATGAAGAAATTGAAGAAGAAATAAATTTCGTGGTTGGAAACAAAATTGTTGAAACAACTGTGAAAGAAATCAATTTTGTTGTTACAAACAAAATTGTTGAAGAAAAGGTTGAAGAATCCAAAGAGGTGGAGCAGGTTCTCGACCACAAAGATGTGGTTGTGGTTAAGAAGGATGATGATACTCGTCTTATAACAAACCGTCTTTTTAAGAACCTAGAAGAAGGAGTGACCCATCAAGTTCCAAGTTCCAAGCAATTACGAGGGAGGGAGTTCATAATGCTTGGATTCCTATTCTTTTGGTGTGCCTTCAGTTGGGAAGCCATGTTATTGGAACATGTTGTTTATCAACCCATATGTACAAACCATGATCCATTATTTCATATGACCATTGTCAATCCTTTAGATTATTACAAGGATAATTTACTAGGTCCTAATCTTGTTCATGGGAGTGTACAAAAGTGGTTTTTGATCCACAAATGGAAGATATGGTTAGGAGTGAATTCAGCGAGTTCTTTGAATTATTTGAAGACGAACATGTGTATGTGGAGGAGAGACACTACAAGGCTATTTGCAATGAATGAAAAACATGTGGTTGCTGCTCCTGCGTTAATATGGTTAAATTTATTTTATCTTTTCAAGTTCAAGAACATTAATTGTGGGATGATCCTTTTGTGCAATACCCTATCTCATAAAGATACTTATGTCCATGATTTGCACTTTTCACAAGTGTTAAAACATAAAACAGGAGGATGGAAGCATGGATCATGGCGTGGGTCAAAAGAGGATCTCGTATCAGCTAACCATCTAAAAATAATTACACATGGGTGGAATTCAAAACCCAAGGCCATGTGGCGCATCAATCATGATCAACTTTGGAAAAAGAATGTTGTGGAGGATTACAAACTTGTGAATGGGTATGTAGATGGACAAGAGGATGTTGTGCTTAGTTTCTATGGTGGTTTGTCCAAAATAATGCAAGTATTGATTCATACTTCTATGGATCAAAAGGAGAGTGAGATTGATGACATCAGAGCTGCTAAGCCAAAGCAAATGGACCTAATGTCATGGAAGGTTCATATGGGAGAACAACATAATCTGGTCCTTACTGAATTGAGGACAATTCCTTTCGAACAAGGAGGGAATGATCCGTGTATGGATAATGAAGGCCCAAAAGGTTATGGGTAGCTTACTATTGGGCTAGAAAGTTGTTTGGGCTTAATGGCCTATGGGGTGTGCATGGTGAGGTAGTTGTTGGATTAGGGTTTTCTTAATTAAATTAATAGAAGTTTAATAAATCCAAGACTTCATTGATTGTTTGATTCAATGCTTGGATGGTTATGGAAGCATTTGGAAGGGTAATATTGATGGTCCTCTTTAAACTTTGGGAGTTACAATGTTATCATTGATGGCTCTCTTTAATCCTTGGGAGTTACACTCTACATCTTCTCATAACCAATTACTAGCAATTGAAGACTAATTGAAGACATGGACGTTTTTTTGTCATTCTCAAGTGTCTTAGACGTTTTTTTGTGTTATTTAAAGAGTTTCCTTAATTTTCATTTACTAGTTTTAATGAATATTTGGTTGGTTGGCTTGTAACCACCAAATTTGTAATAAAGGCTTCATATAAAGCCAAGTTTATGCATGGAAAAAGGAATAGACAAATTTTTAAGAAAAAAAACCTTTGTTCAATTGGAATTATTGTTATAATTCAAAAATTATCTTGTTAGGACGTGTTCTTGACTTGATACGAACTCAATCCAATAGGTCTTGGATTGTTTTCACCGGTATACAACTTAATAGGTCTTGAGTTGTTACTAATCTATCCATTTCTTTCCATTCATATATCATTTGTGGTTACTATTCTCTATTAATTTACCTAAACACTACCCTACTCACCAAATCAAGCCCATACACGCATCAAGAAGACAATGTGAAACTATTGTAATTCTCGTTCCGTCAATCTCATATAGTTTGTAAATTATTAATTTCAGAAAACCCGAATGAAATGTCTTTTGTTATTGAAATCCAAGATTAATATACCATAATTGGTTAGTTTTTCAAAATTACTTAAACTGCAATAATCGGTTATTTAAGAAAAAGCAAAGCGCAATAGTACTATAATTCACAGATCATTAGAACATATGGTATGGGCAACTTGAAGTGGTATTATAATAAGAAGCAACAAGAAGAGGGGGTGATGTTCATGGTGTTATAACACCGTGTTAAGAGGAGAGAAATAGAGAGAGAGAATTTGTGCAACCAATAGAAAATCACGTTTCATCTAGTCATGGCCCCAACAAGAAGCAACACAACTAGATACAACAAGAAAGGGGATGGTGTTGATGCATCTTAACAGTGTTGAGGATGCTCCACCTCAACAACAACGAGATGCAACATGCACCATACCTTCTACTCTTAGTGATTTAATTAAATGGTTAGTTTTTCATAAAAACTATAAATGATTACTTTTTCATAAAAACTTAAACGCAAATAGAAATGTTAATATCAGTTAGTTTTTTTTAACAACACTACAAGAATAACACGTAATAGCAACGACGCCCACCTTTAACGGCGACATACAACCTTCGCATTGTATGTTGCCGCTAAAGGTGGGTGTCGTCACTAATACGTGTTAACCATCGATCCGTGTCAATGCCCCATATTAAACCTCCACCGTCGATTGTGTTCCCAATCCAACAACTGATAATAGAATTCGTTCATCCGAATAGCGGCGACACCTGTCGCCTCTTATGCTCGAAAAAATACCGCGAGATTTTCCCTCTACAAGGTGTAGCTGCTAATAGCTTCGTGTCTCCATAAATTCCTTCTTGTCATCATTAATATCCGTCGCCGCTAATGCCTTGACAGGATATACATAGCGAAACCTACTGATCTTTTCCTCTTTTCTGCCTTCACTTGATTTATGTCGATTCCTAGCGATTCCATCACTGAATATCGACTTCCCTCCGTCTACTTTGTCAGATTTTACTCCCATTCCCTCTATTTCGTCGAGGGCTACCTTTGTCGGCAATAGGAAGTGTAATAGCGGCGACCATAGGTACAATTCCTTTTTTTCATTTTGGCTCGATTTCACTTTCTTTTTTATTAATCCCACTGATTTTGTTGTTTTCTGCTTGAAATTTTGATGTTGGCCAGATTTGGTTGATTTCTGAGAGAATTTGGCTGAAAAAGTTGCTATTGGCCAGAATTTGGCTAGAATCCCACCACCACCACCCTTCTCCATAGTTTTTTTTTCCAGCTTTTATATAATATATGTATAATATGTTGATTTTTGTATGCTTTCTAGGAATTTGGATTTGTATTATTTGTATATATGTATGTGTATGACTTTGTGTATATATGATATGTATTTGTATGTGTATGATGCATGCATGTTTTTTTCCATGTGTATTTTTTTGTATATGTGTATTTGTGTGCAATGAAAAAAACAAAGTAGGATATTATAATGTATGTGTATGTGTATTATTTGTGTATGTGTATGTGTATGACTTGGAAATTATATATGTAATTTGTGTATATATGTATGGAAAAAATGAAAAAAAAAAGTAGGTTGCTATAACGGAAAAAAGTATGATGTTATAATGAATATGTAATATATGTAGGAAACATGTTTAAGTGTATGTGTATGTATAATGTGTGTATTTATGAATATAATGTGTGTATATATGTATCAAGGGCTTTTTTAGAAAGTACAATGCTATAATGAAAAACAAAATTAGAATGTTATAATGAATATGTAATATGTGTAGGATGTATGTTTAAGGGTATTTGTCTATATTTTAATGTGTATGATCTATGGAAAAAATTGTTTATAATGAATATATATATATATATATATATATATATATATATATATATATATATATATATGGAAAAATTGAAAAAAAGTATGATGTTATAATTCATATGCATATGTGTCTGCAGCATGTTGAAGTGTATTTATGTAGAAAGTATAATGTTGTAATGGAAAAAGTGAAGAAAAAAAATATGTGTATTTCTATGCAACTTTGAAAGTACGATGCTATAATTTAAAAAAAAAAGTTTGTGTATTTATATACAACTTGGAAAGTAAAATGTTATAATGGAAAAAATTTTAAAAAAATAGTTTGTACTTTACAAGCTATTTTGTTTTCATTTTTTTCCATTATAGCATTGTACTTTCCATATTACATATATATACATGAACTTTTTATTTTTATTTTTTTCTATTATAGCATTGTACATTCCAAAAATATTGTAAGTACAATGCAATAATAGGATAAAATATGATACAATAAAGAAAAATATATGCAAAAGTACAATGATCAAATAGAAAAAAACAATATAATATTTAAAGTACAATGTTATTAAATAACAAAATATTGTAAAGTACAATGCTATAATAGGATATAATATGATATTAGAAATAAAAAAATATATTCAAAAGTACAATGCTTAAATAGAATAAACAATATAATATTTACCTACAATGCTATTATAGAAACTTAAAACAAAATCATATGACATAAATAAGGAAAAATATACGAAAGTTAGATGGAATAAATGACAAAAAATTTCTTCCAAATTCTATTTGTTTGCGTGTCTTCTTTGTAATCATCATAAGCCTAGAAATACCCGTTCATAATTGATTTAGAAATTAATTTTGGATTGTCCCCGTTTTGGGACTATTTTTTAATATATTATCTCATTTAGGATGTGAACATATATTAAATGGTTGCTGCCGAATTTTTGTTCAATAGAAAATCATGAGGTATTTAAAAAAGTTAGTTAGAAGCCTACCTCTGTGAATATTCTATCAATTTCTGATTATTTGTTCATGAGTTCCGTGTTAGGGATACTTGTGACAATAGTCAATTTCGGGTCAAGTCAAAGTCAAACAAAGTAAACAAGTCAAACCGGATGACTAATTTAGCGCTTGTATGATAGGGTTTACATTGTGTAATTACTAAACAACTCACTATTTTAATGAGAAAACATCATTGGAAAATTCATACGTTTGAATTTCCATAGCCTTGATAATGCTAAATATTGAACCAAAGCGATAAAACATTATTACACACTCATCGGGAGTGTGTAGGACACTAAAACATGGCTTAATGGGGTTTACGGACCTGTGCAGCGCACCGATCTTGTCTCTTACAGAAGGAACTGATGACTTCGTGGTGTATTCCGATGCTTCAAATCAAGGCCTCGGATGCGTGCTCATGCAGAGAGGGAAGGTCATCGCTTACGCGTCAAGGCAACTTAAGACCCACGAAGTTAATCATACTACCCACGACCTCGAATTAGGAGCAATAGTATTCGCCTTAAAAATCTAAAGACACTACCTCTACGGCACAAAGTGCACTATTTTCACCGATCAAAAAAGTCTTCATCATATCCTCAATCAAAAAGAGCTCAACATGCGACAAAGAAGATGGGTAGAGCTACTAAACGAATACGAGTGCGAAATCCGCTATCATCCGGGCAAGGCCAATGTTGTAGCCGATGCCCTAAGCAGAAAGGAATATTCGGGTCGCTGGGTGAAGTCATTGATAATGACGATCCATTCGCACTTGTTCACACAAATCAAGGAAGCTCAACTTGAAGCCTTGAAACTAGAAAACGTGACAGGTGAGGCTTTGAGAGGGATGGATAAAAACCTAGAAGTCAAGGAGGACGGAGCTCGCTACCTCATGAACCGGATCTTGACATCAATGTTCGGTGGGTTCCGAGGCGTTGTCATGAACGAAGCACACAAGACACGATATTCCATCCATCCAGGTTCAGATAAGATGTATCTAGACCTCAAGAAGTTGTACTGGTGGCCGAACATGAAAGCTGAGATTGCTACCTATGTGGGCAAGTGTCTGACTTGTGCCAAGGTCAAGGTAGAATATCAGAAGCCATCAGGACTACTACAACACCCGGATATACCTGAGTGGAAGTGGGAGCGGATAACCATGGACTTCATAATCAAGCTACCTAAGACATCAGGTGGGCTTGACACCATATGGGTAATCGTAGACATATTGACCAAGTCTACGCACTTTCTGCCAATAAAGGAAACCGAGAAGATGGAGAAGTTAACCATAATCTACATTAAGCAGGTTGTGCGACTGCATGGTGTACCAATATCCATTATCTCTGACTGAGATAGTAGATTCATCTCGCGATTTTGGCAGTCCCTACAGAAATCTCTGGGAACTAGGCTAGACATGAGTACGGCCTACCGTCCATAAACCGACGGGCAAAGCGAGCGCACCATTCAGACATTAGAAGACATGTTGAGAGCCTGTGTGATAGACTTTGGTAAGGCATGGGATACCCATCTACCGCTTATCGAATTCTCCTATAATAACAACTATTACACTAGCATTAAAGTTGCTCCATTCAAAGCTCTCTACGGTCGCAAGTGCAGATCACCCCTGTGTTGGGCCGAAGTGGGGGATACTTAACTAGCTAGGGGCAAGTCCCTGATAGCACCCTTACTCAGCCTGAAATCATAAGGGAGACCACATAAAATATTGTCCAAATTCGAGAAAGACTGAAGGCGTCTCGTGATCAACAAAAGAGTTACGCAGACAAACGACGCAAACCCTTGGAATTCCAAGTGGGCGATTGGGTACTACTAAAAGTTTCTCCTTGGAATGGAATGATACATGTCGGCAAGTAAGGGAAACTAAATCCAAGGTACATTAGGCCATTCGAAATCCTTGCCAGGATTGGGCCAGTGGCATACAAACTTCGTTTTCCTCAAGAACTTGATAAACTACATCCTACATTTCATGTATCGAACCTAAAGAAGTGTCTGTCTGATGAAACACTTGTAATACCACTCAATGAAATCGAAGTTAATGCAAATCTCCACTTCGTGGAGGAACCAGTCGAAATCATGGATCGGGAGATCAAAAGAACGAAACAAAGTTGTATCCCCATTTTGAAGGTTCGTTTGAATGCAAAACGAGGACCTGAGTTCACCTGGGAACGCGAAGATCAAATGAAACAAAAATACCAGCATCTCTTCCCAAACTCTTGAAGTACCAGCCAAAACGTAAATTTCGGGATGAAATTCCCTCTAACGGGGGGATGATGTGACAATAGTCAATTTCGGGTCAATTCAAAGTCAAACAAAGTCAACAAATCAGACCGGACGACTAATTTAGCCCTTGTATGCTAGGGTTTACATTGTGTAATTACTAAACAACTCACTATTTTAATGAGAAAACATCATTGGAAAATTCGTATGTTTGAATTTCCGTAGCCTTGATAATGCTAAATATTGAACCAAAGCGATAAAACACTATTACACGCTCATCGGGAGTGTGTAGGACACTAAAACATGGCTTAATGGGGTTTACGGACCTTGCACTGCGAAGCCGGATATTCAGAAAGGTCACAAACGAAACCTCTCTTAATCGTTTTCACCATACCTCTTTCTATTTGAAATCTCTCTCAAAAGTTCCCGTAACTTTTTGAAGTCATTCGGGTCATTCCAACCCTTAACCGGGTCAAAAATCGCTTAAAACGAGGTTAGAATGGGTAAAATACCCCAAAGGATCCGGAACCTCCCCCTAGGGCCGAAGCCTCTTAGAGGCCGCACCCTCTTGGACCAGAACCGCAGCATGCGAGCCGCAGCTGGCGAGCCGCAACCCCTACCGCAGCAAGCGAGCTGCAGCCATGCACAGCAGCGAGCCTTTCGACCGCAGCTTCTTATCCTCAGATCCGTATTAGCAACGAAGCCCTTCAGCAACCTCGCCCAGAAACTTCGAAATTTCCTCTTTTTCACCCGGTTTTCGACCATGACTCCGTTTTAAACCCGTTTTTAATTATTTTAACGTGGGATTTTCTCCAAAAATTATATTTTAACATATAAGACCCTAAATATTCATAATTTAAACATATTTTTATGGAAATATATATTTAAGGATAAAATCTATTAAGTGAGATCTTGAGGTGGAGTGTGGATCTTGCTATAATATTTGACACAAACCACCACCCCATGCCCATTCCTTTGACCAGCTATTGTACTCCCCACCCCTCCTAGTAACCTCATGGTACTACCCCACTCATTTCCCAGCAAAACCACATCCAAATGAGCTGGAAAACTCTCTCTCACTCTTCACTTCACTCATTTTCCTCATTTCCTCCAAGTATCAAACATCACTTTTCTCTCAAATCCTCCCACTCCAATTTCGAGAATTAAGGGCTGATCATCAAAATTTCTCTCATTTTTGGTAAGTTTCATCATTCTCCTTATGGTTATTACATTCCCTCTTACTCAAAATTATAGATTGCTTACACAAACATCATCACATTCATGTTAGATCTTCGAATCTTCAAGTGAACCTTCAAGTGTTCTTGAGTTGAACACTTCTCATCTTCAACATTCACCCAATGAAATCACTCAAGGTGAGTTCATAACCCTACAATTTCGTATTTTCTTAAGTTTTAAGGGGGGGGGGGGGGGAATACAAGTTAAAATCACCAAGAACACAACTAAATACTTCTAACAGCTTTCATCAGAAAGTTGGACTCCATTCACGGACTGTTTTGGTCGACTTAAACATTTTTGTTTTCAAAACTATATTAGATGCAACTAGTTCACATTTATACCTTTAAAATTACTACTAGCACATCTCCATACGATTTTTCTACAATTCATGGTGATTTTTACAAAGCTGCCTATCATTTCAAGAACCACTTCGGACCAGTCTGTGTTTATGGACGTTTTCACCTAAGTTGGAAGTCACTAAAATAATGGAAAAATTTATGAACAAACTAGACTCATTTTCCAAACTCCCAGAATTTACGGATTCTGATTTGGACTTGTTATGAAGTTTTTATAAATTTTATAATAATAGTGATTGAAACTGTTAATAACAGAAAAATGCTAACAATTTCTTATCACCTTGTAACATCTTGAGCAAGGTGTATATCTTTATGTGAATGTATGTTATTGCAAATGAATGACATTTTATCTTGGTATGTAAACATGCATCAGTAAGTAAATGGACTTTTGGTATATATATATATATATATATATATATATATATATATATATATATATATATCTATATATATATATATATATATATATATATATATATATATATATATATATATATGTAACGTTCCAAAATACGACCCAAAAATTTTTGTTTAATAATTACTAAAAACACCATGTTAATATCATAAAGTAAAACTCGTACGTCAATATCTCAAAACAATAGCAAGGTATTACAAGGAAACTGTATCAAGACTGTATCAAACCACATCTATGAAAAGCTAAAACAACTCCCAGGACAAACTGAAGTTGTGGTGTGTGCGATGCCATCAACCCGAGCTCTTCCCTTTACTTGCGGAAGTACTTGAAACCAAAACTAAAACTGTAAGCACAAGCTTAGTGAGCTCCCCCAAACTACCACATACCATACAATAACATATAAACACATACTGGGCCTTGCCCACTGCATCAGACCGAAGTCCGGAACTAACCAGGGCCTTGCCCTCTGCATCGGACCGAAGTCCTGAAACTGCATCGGACCGAAGTCCGGAACTGACTGGGAGCTTGTCCCCTGCATCGGACCAAAGTCTGGAACGAACTACATCGGACCAAAATCCAGAAACTGACTGAGAATAACATAGCATAGCATAAACATATCAACTAGCATGAACACATAAACTGCATACTGCATCGGGCCGTAGCCCGGAACACATAATCGATAAACCCTGTCTGAGCCACAAAGGCATCAAACATCCTAACTACTGCATCAGACCGAAGTCCGGAAACTACTGCTAGTTAGACGGGCCAACATTGTGGCCTTAGACCCGTTCCTACTAAAAGGAAACTCACCTCGTGACACTTGCTGCTGAACTCCTGAATGAGAAATCTCTGACGGCTGCTCCGGCTACTTCCCAGCTATAATGGGAAATAAATACTAAATCAGAATAGGGATTCCTTTATGGGTAAAATGACCATTTTACCCCTACTATGGTGTGGGACACAACAGGGCCTAAAAACTCAATTCCTTCTAAGTCCATCTATGGCCCCACTATAGGCCCACTAATGGCCCAATTTGCTATATTGGGCCTAGAACCCTTTTATTAGGCCTTACTCAAGCCTAATACTAAATCCTTGGTCCTTAGCAGCTGAATTCTGATGGGCCATAATGGCCCAAGGACCCTAAGCCTGAAACCCAGCCCACACCGAGGCCTAACACTCGAAGCCCAAACTGGTAGCGTACGCAGGGCGTACACCAAGGTATGCTAAGTGTACTGGCTGCTGGCTTGTACGCGGCGCGTACTTCCTCGTATGCCCAGCGTACAGCCCTGTTAAGCCAACATCTCGTTAAGTGCTTAATAATCCGATCTAGAAGCTACAAATCCAGATCCTAAGCTTATTCAATGACTTAAGCCATAAAGTTGCTTACTTGATGGATTACAAGCCTCATAAAGGCTCAAATTCTCACAAATAACATTCTACTTCCATAAAACCAACTAGATCTCATGCATGGTTCCATATAAACCTCAAAGATCGAAACTTTACTACTATGGGGACACTTGAGCTTCAAGGATAGCAATCCCAAGCTCCAAAAACGTAGTTGTAAGATAAAGGTCCCTCCTTTGGACCTAAAAGGTCCAAACTTCCAAAACCTCCTAGATCTAAACTTACAAGAGGAAAGTTGGAAGCTTTATACCTCTTTTGAATGCCAAATGAAGGAATGATCCCAGATCTATGAGCTCAAGGTACTCAAGTTCTCCTTCTTCCACTTCTCTTCTTCTTCTTCTTCACAAAAATAAGCTCAAAGATCAAACACACACAAGCAAGGAGCAAAGGGGACGAACTAGGTTTTCTCTGGGGTGAATGATAAGTGATGAGGCCAAATGGGAGGCTATAATGGGGTTTAAATACGTCTCAAACCCTAAAATTAGGGTTTTTCCTCTGGTCGCGTACGTTGGGTGTACACTATGGTACGTTGCGCGTACGCCTCTCCTTCCCGCGTTTCATTTAGCCATTACGCCCATCGTACAACAGGTTACACCCCGCGTACGGCTTATGGGCAGGCTATAACTTGGCCCAAAACAAAAAGCCCACTCTCATATATAATTCTATAATAGCCCAAATAAAACTTGAGAATTTAAATAAATTTATACCTCGGAAAACGATCGCTACAATATATATATATATATATATATATATATATATATATATATATATATATATATATATATATATATAAAGGATAACACAATTGTTATAACCAAAGTACATCCATCCTTACTCAAGCAATTGAATAAACTACGTTGAATATAGTTTACTACATTACCATTACTACCCTTGTTTTGATAAATTATAATAGGTATAGTTTATAATACATTGCATAACACACTTATACAAAAAAGGGTACATTTATACAAATAAAAAAAGGGGGAATTTCATTACATTACGCGTAAATTCATTAAAGACTTTGTGAGACATTCGCTTCACATTTTACCAATAAGTCCTGTATCGTAACCAGACTCTCCTGGAGGGGGAGCGTGATAATTGTATATAGATCTATATTGGGTTTGACAAACCCACACCTTAACTGCATGCAATAGTTAGACCGGTAGGTCTGGGGTGACAAACGTCATAACATTTCCGACACCTGAAGAACGTCGTTTCAGGCCACCTAGGTCATACCATGGTTATAATAAACTCACAGAAAGTATTAACAAACATATGAATTTATGGGAATTTCATTTAATTCAAACAACATTCATGTTGATTTAAACACATATCATTGTCTATCAGTAAGAAAGGTTACCTATACATTTCGGTCTTCGGATATAAGACTACATTACACATTTTAAGGAAAATATCGGATTTTCTAGAACAAACATGATATTTACAAGAGAAATACTTTTATAAAGTTTTAAAACAAAAGCTTATGAACTCACCAACCTTTGTGTTGACACTTTTTCAAACAACTTGTATTCTCAGGAAATCACTAAACAGGTATCAAAGTGCATTTTGAGGATTGGACGTTAAGGCGTCAACGTTTCATGTGTTTTCAACATGTTGTAATTGATTTGGAAACATGTAATTCATACAATGATGTAACTCTTTCAATTATATATATGTTGGTTGTGTTTGCTTAAATTACTATTGCAATTGTGGTTATGATACTATACATGAAGTCCTCCACCCCCGGACGTTTCCGCCATCCTTGGTTTGGGGGTGTGACAAATTGGTATCAGAGCATGGTTTGTAGTGAATTAAGTATATCAAACCACATAAGATATAGAAACTATAAACACATTTGGAACTAAAAGTCTCTGATGTTAGAACATTTTAATGGAATATACTTTTGGAAAATAAATAGTTTTCTTGTATAAAGTATACATGCATGCTCGCGTAGTGTCATAACTAGAAGAACATAAATTAAAAGAAGAGGAGTTGTACACCATGAGTATGCCTTGGTATATGTGAATCAAGTCTGGGAGGTATATAGCCTGATCAACTATATCCGTCCGAGGAGTGATTTACATTTACTAGGGGATAGTTATAATGGGCAACAAATCTAATAACCTAACTTCAGTCTACAAAGAATGCTCTAAGAACCAAATATAAACATTTAAAATACTATAGGAGTGTTTGTATGATGCTATAGTGCAATGTTATTATTATTAACCGTCACTTGCTTCTTACACCCCTATTCTCGCGCAGACGACATGGCAAGATTCCACCTACCAGGGGACCCATACTTTCCCAATCAGGGAAATGTTGGATGGATCGAGGAAGAGCCCGAGCAACAAATCGAAGAGGATCCCGAGGAGGATCCCGAAGAGGATCCCGAAGAGGAACCCGAAGAGGAATCCAAAGAAGAACAAGAAGAAGAGGAGGAAGATGAAGAAGATGAAGAGGAAGACGTTGAGGTAGCCATGGTTGACAACAAAAGTGATGAAGAACCGGAAGTCTTCAACCCTCCTTACATCGCGAGGGTGCCCGCACACCACTTTGGATACAACGGGTCTGAGCCCCGTTGGCGACAATGATCGAAATGTGGAGCCAACAACAACGCCATCGGTCACCATATGGTGACCAACGTGGTTATTACAACCTCATCCACGGGGGACCGGCTGATAGAGCCCTCCCAATCATGACTCAACAGATAGCGATTATGGATGATTGCGGTAGGACGACAACCGATCAGGTCCGGGAGCTAAGTGTCATCATAGAGTCTACCACTGCTCGCACCAGAGACCTGGAACGAGACTCCCACTACAAAGACCAACTCATTCAAGACCTTCTCGCTGCTCGAGTAGAAGCGAGGGAGTATCGGGAAAGATACATGGCGCTCGAGGAGAGAATGGTTGCAGCCGAACGGAGATTGGCAGAACTACAAGGCGCATCGACATCATCCCAGGCTCCACCAGGGAAGGATAGTTGTGAGTAGGACTCATTACTACCCACACATTTTCGTAGTATAGGTTTTCGAGCATGCATCGGTGCTACTCTCTTGTATGTAGGTTGACCGTGCGACTAAGTGATTACACTATTGAAAGGACTTTTGTGTTGTCAAAACTGTCTTTTGCATTGATGTAATGTAGACCCTTATGAGGTCAAATTTTCTCAAAACAATATGTACTAAAAAGTTATCAATGAGTTTGGCATGTTTTTTGCTTCATTGGGTGTTGACATGAGATTTTACTATTTGGTATTACAAATAATTTACAACTGATAACTCTAAGAGTTTTAAGTGTTCCTCGTGGTTATGTGTAATTAAAGAAGTAATCGACCTAGAAGTGGTGAGTCCGCCTTAGGACCTGTTCCTTGTTTGGTTGTGGAATTAGGAAAGACTCATTAGCATCAACTGTTTATTAAAATTTTAATTAGACATAACTGAGGCACATCGAAAAAATCTTAGGAGTAGGTCAGATGCAAAACTAAACACATGACTCTGTCGAGTCACCACTATTTAGTTCATAAGTCTAATTGCATAACTTTTTCTATGAATTAATTGCTAATGCAAACATATGGAAGTCGGGAAATACTATACTTGGAAACCAATGAACTAATTCTGCGACACTCGACTTATATCCAATTGCTAAAAGACTTATGTCCCTTTCATCTTTGAAAAATTCTATGACAGAAAAATGCCACCTCGTAGATCTGCTAGACTCACTGAGAGAACGCAAACAAATTCACCCTCGCCGCCTCCCCAGTTTGATCCCGTTATGTTCCAGGTTGCGATTACAGCCGCAGTGGCAGTTGTTATGTCCCAAATCAGCACTGATGGTGCCAGGAGGACACGGAGCAATATTAACATCTCTACTCAAGGGGATAGCCAAGGGCATTTGAGAGAATGTTCCTATAAAGACTTCACAAATGCTAAACCCGATTCTTTCAATGGAAGCGGGGGAGTCATCGCTTTGATGCAGTGGTTCGAGAAGACTGAATCCGTCTTCGAGATCTGTGCATGCCCCAAATCAAAAAAAGTTAAATTCACAGCTTGCACTTTCTCCGGTGGGGCCCTCACTTGGTGGAACGGCTACGTAAAATCACTGACACTCTTCGTGGCTAACTCGTTAAGTTGGGAAGATTTGAAAACTATGATGCTGAAGGAATATTGCCCAAGGGGTGAGGTGCAAAAACTAGAACAGGAACTATGGAACCTCAAGATGACGGGCTCTGACCTTGCAGCTTACACCGCCCGATTCAATGATCTAGCACTCCTCTGTCCGGCAATGGTTACACCGAAAAACAAGAAGGCGGAACGATATCTATAGGGTCTATCACCCCAGATTCAAGATGTAACACTCGTGTTTCTAGCCTAGGTATTTATATTGAGTTAATAGTCTAGGTTAACCTTTGTAACTCATTTTGAAGAAATGAAAAGGAATTATGTGAATTATGTGTTTTATGCTTAATTATTAGCGCTTAATTAATTAAGAATAAAAATAAGCGTCAAAACTAAAGTGTGAGATAAGCCCAATATCTTTACATAAAGTTGTAGTGGTCGAAACAAGGATTTCGGGGATATAAAGAATACCAAAATCCGATTTATAACGAAGAAGTTATGACCTGTCGAAGTTTCGCGACAAAACCGGCACGGCGCTGAATGTCATAAAAAGTGAGTTTTTGATAAACTACTTTTTAGCCTTAGTAATCTAAATGAAAGTCGTAGTATTCATCAAACCGAGAAGTTTGATAAAAAGAACGCCCAAATCTGACTTCGTATGAGGAAGTTATGATTTTTCGATGTTTCAGCTTAGCAGTAGACAGCTAAAAACTCGAATTTTAGATCGAGCGATTTTTAGCCGACACAACCTAAACGAGAATTGAAGGTCTCGTCATTAGTAGCACAACGGTAAAAATTCTGACGAAAACGGACGTCGGATGAAGAAGTTATGAATTTTTAACGGATTTCCTATCCCGGTCTGTTAAAAATAATAATAAAAAAATTAAATTCAAAATTAACCGACGAAGTCTAAACCGAAGTTGTAGAGCGTAATTTTAGCTACGCGTGCATAAACAACGTCAAAAACGGAGCTCGTATGCGAAAGTTATATATTTTAGAAGTTTTGGCGCGAAAACCGAGAAAATTCGCATAGTCATGTTTTGCCACGTCACCTTTGCTGAAAGAGTGCCACGTGTTCTGCTGAGTCACCGAGCTGCTGAGTCATGCGATGCCACGCGTCGGATCCTGATTCGACCGAGGAGGAGGCCCAATCTGAAGCAGCCAACTCTCCGTCCGAAGCTTCGCCCTGCTGCCACATGTTCCGAACCTCGCACAACCTAGCCTCCGAGCCTCGCACATGGGTCATGAGTCCGCGGTCCAATCAGCAGCTGCCACCGAGTCCCTCGCACCTGCGCACCCTTACCTGCGGACCCCACCACCGAAGCCGACTTCGGACCCTATAAATAGAAGGGGACCTGCGAGCCTTCTCGGGTAGAATTGGATATTTGCCATTTTTCACTCCTTTCTTCATCTTTTCTTCACCTTAACCTTCCCCGAAGCCCCGGTATCGATTGTAAACCCCGGAATACTCCACGAAGTGCCCATGAAGCCCGGAAAATTTATCTTTTCGGTTTCGAAGCCCGACTTTTGTAGAGCCCGGTTTCTCAATAAAACTCTCGGTTTTATTAGAAACGATCGTTTTAGGAAACAAATTGCTACCCGATTTTCATCAAAACATGTGAGTGTGTAGTTACTTTCAATTTAAACATAGATATGAAGTATACCTTGAAATACGTGTTATGTGTAAGTATGTTAATTGTTTATTTAAGGTGACTGTTGAATTGATGTTTTATACAAGTTTTAAACTGTATATGGTTTTTATCTACAAAATATGTTGGGTAGAACATGGGTAGATGAAATAGTTGATGTGTGTTAAAATGGTGAGAGGCCTCGATGTTGTTGTTGTTGTAGTCATCTAGCGGAGTATAAATGACGACCACAGACTTTTCTAGACAGTCCAGTGGAACACTAGCAGGTTCGCAACTTGTAGGTGTTGATGAATTAAATGCTCATTGGCGTACTCCATCCCCCTCATGGTTGCCTTTAGGACATGTATGGCTGAGGAAACCCCTTAGCAGTAGTGTCCATCCCGATGATATTCCTTAGGCTAGGTCCCTTGTGATAGGTGTTTAGGGACGTAAAGTGAGGACAACGGGAATGGGTAATCAGGGTTATTGTTGATTGGTGAACTTAATAAGTATATTATTAATGTGGGTTGAAAACCCTATATGCTCACCAGGCTTCCAAGCCTGACCCACTCAGTTTTATGATTACAGGTAGTGGACCCCGAGCATAGTTGGAGAACGATGACAGATTTTTGGATTATAGGCCAGTAGTTGTAAATAACTGTTGAAAGGCTTATAATGTCTTGTTTATGCTTTTGATCTGTATCGGAACATGACATCCCGAGGTTTTGATATGAAATGAATACATTTCTTAAAGAAGGTTTTGATAAACTTTTATCATGTTTTGTTTTGGGAACAAATTCCGCAACATCTTTTAAAAAGATTTCTCTGATTTTATTTTAAAAAGCATAAATTAAATCGGTTTTTTATGGCCGAGAAATTAGGGGATGTCACACAAGATAGCGTGCTGGCCTCAAAGCCAACCACTTTTGACAGTGCCAAGAAGCTAGCACAGCAACTCATTGATCATCGGGCCAGCCATGTCACTGTGTCAACCACCTCTGATCAAGAAAAGGGAGGGAACAACAAGAGAAAGTTCTGGAACAATAAAAAGAAACAACCAGCACAGGACCCTGCCAAGAAGCAATATATTGTTGCTATCCATGCTGCCACCACTGCTACCACTCCAACACCACCGAAGCAATATGCTGGAAATCTCCCTAAGTGCAACAAGTGCAACTTCTACCACAATGGTGCTTGTCGGGAAATGCATTGCAAAAACTGCGACATGAAGAGGCATACTGATCGTTTCTGTAAAGCGCCAGCATGATCGATCAACCAAGTTGTCAATGCAGGGGCAAGCCAAACCTGCTATGGATGCGGTGAAGCAGGACACTTCAAGAGAAACTGCCCCAAAGCACAAGCTCCTAATGCTAATGGTGTAGGGAGAGTCCTGGCAATAGGACATGGGGAAGCAATCAAGGATCCTACAGTGGTTACTGGTACGTTTCTCCTCAATAACTCTTATGCATGCGTACTATTTGATAATGGATCGGAGAGGAGTTTCGTGAGCCACCAATTCAAACCATTACTAAAACAAAATCACCAGTCATTAAAAGATTCATATGTTGTAGAAATGGCAAACGGAAAGGTCGAGCGCGCTAATGATATATACATAGGGTGTACCCTCACTCTAGATAACCATCCGTTCAAAATCAATATAATGCCAGTTACCATAAAAAGTTTTGACATCATCATTGGTATGGATTGGTTAAGTTCTCATCGTGCCGACATTCTATGTTACGAAAGGGTCGTTCGCCTTAATCTGCCACACGGCGAAACCCTTCTCATCTATGGCGATAAACCCAATGCAAATTTGCAAATCATCTCTTGTGTCAAAGCCCAAAAGTATCTCCAAAAGGAATGCCACGCATTCCTAGCCCATGTGATAGATACGAAACAAAAGGGGAAGGACATCAAATACATTCTCGAGGTGTGCAACTTCCCCAATGTATTCACAGAAGATCTTCCAAGTGTACCACTCACGCGCCAAGTCGAGTTCCGAATCGACTTAATTCTCGGAGCTACCCCTGTAGCCAAAGCTCCATACCGCCTAGCACCAGCCGAAATGCAAGAACTGTCCAGCCAGTTGAATGAAATGTTGAGCAAAGGGTTTATCAGACCGAGCTTCTCACCTTGGGGAGCACTAGTCCTTTTTGTAAAGAAGAAAGACGGATCCTTCCGCATGTTCATCGACTATCGAGAATTAAACAAACTTACCATCAAAGATCGATATCCTCTACCCCAAATCGACGACCTTTTCGACCAACTTCAGGGAGCAAGCTACTTTTCGAAAATTGACTTGAGGTCGGGTTACCATCAACTGCGCGTTCAAGAGGATGATATTCCTAAGACAGCTTTCAGAACACGCTACGGTCATTACGAATTTGTGGTAATGCCCTTTGGCCTAAAAAACGCACCTGCGGTGTTCATGGATTTGATGAACCGAGTGTGTCGACCCTTCCTAGATAAATTTGTGATCGTGTTCATCGACGATATCTTGGTCTATTCGAGGAGTGAAAAAGAGCACAGGAAACACCTGCAGCTAGTTCTGGAGACTCTAAGAGCCGAGAAGCTTTATGCTAAGTTTTCGAAGTGCGAATTTTGGCTCCGAGAAGTGGGATTCCTTGGCCATGTGGTTAACAAGGAAGGAATACACGTGGATACCTAAAAAATCAAGGCGATCGAAAACTGGTCAACACCTACAAAGCCAACAGAGATCCGACAATTTTTAGGACTCATAGGCTACTACCGAAGGTTCATACAGAACTTCTCCAAGATTGCTAAGCCCCTTACCACTTTGACTCAGAAGAGTGTGATGTTCAAATGGGAAGATAAACAAGAAGCCGCCTTCCAAACGCTAAAACAAGCCCTGTGCAGCGCACCGATCTTGTCTCTTACAGAAGGAACTGATGACTATGTGGTGTATAGCGATGCTTCAAATCAAGGCCTCGGATGCGTGCTCATGCATCGCTTACGCATCAAGGCAACTTAAGACCCACGAAGTTAATCATACTACCCACGACCTCGAATTGGAAGCAGTAGTATTCGCCTTAAAAATCTAGAGACACTACCTCTACTGCACAAAGTGCACTATTTTCACCGATCAAAAAAGTCTTCATCATATCCTCAATCAAAAAGAGCTCAACATGCGATAAAGAAGATGGGTAGAGCTACTGAACGAATACGAGTGCGAAATCCGCTATCATCCGGGCAAGGCCAATGTTGTAGCCGATGCCCTAAGCAGAAAGGAATATTCGGGTCGCTGGGTGAAGTCATTGACAATGACGATCCATTCGCACCTGTTCACACAAATCAAGGAAGCTCAACTTGAAGCCTTGAAGCCAAAAAACGTGACAGGTGAGGCTTTGAGAGGGATGGATAAAAACCTAGAAGTCAAGGAGGACGGAGCTCACTACCTCATGAATCGGATCTTGACATCGAAGTTCGGTGGGTTCCGAGGTGTTGTCATGAACGAAGCACACAAGACACGATATTCCATCCATCCAGGTTCAGATAAGATGTATCTAGACCTCAAGAAGTTGTACTGGTGGCCGAACATGAAAGCTAACATTGCTACCTATGTGGGCAAGTGTCTGACTTGCGCCAAGGTCAAGGTAGAATATCAGAAGCCATCAGGACTACTACAACACCCGGATATACCTGAGTGGAAGTGGGAGCGGATAACCATGGACTTCATAATCAAGCTGCCTAAGACATCAGGTGGGCTTGACACCATATGGGTAATCGTACACAAATTGACCAAGTCTGCGCACTTTCTGCCAATAAAGGAAACCGAGAAGATGGAGAAGTTAACCATAATGTACATTAAGCAGGTTGTGCGACTGCATGGTGTACCAATATCCATTATCTCTGACCGAGATAGTAGATTCATCTCGCGATTTTGGTAGTCCCTACAGAAATCTATGGGAACTAGGCTAGACATGAGTACGACCTACCATCCATAAACCGACGGGCAAAGCGAGCGCACCATTCAGACATTAGAAGACATGTTGAGAGCCTGTGTGATAGACTTTGGTAAGGCATGGGATACCCATCTACCGCTTATCGAATTCTCCTATAATAACAACTATTACACTAGCATTAAAGTTGCTCCATTCAAAGCTCTCTACGGTCGCAAGTGCAGATCACCCCTGTGTTGGGCCGAAGTGGGGGATACTTAACTAGCTAGGGGCAAGTCCCTGATAGCACCCTTACTCAGCCTGAAATCATAAGGGAGACCACATAAAATATTGTCCAAATTCGAGAAAGACTGAAGGCGTCTCGTGATCAACAAAAGAGTTACGCAGACAAACGACGCAAACCCTTGGAATTCCAAGTGGGCGATTGGGTACTACTAAAAGTTTCTCCTTGGAATGGAATGATACAATTCGGCAAGTAAGGGAAACTAAATCCAAGGTACATTAGGCCATTCGAAATCCTTGCCAGGATTGGGCCAGTGGCATACAAACTTCGTTTGCCTCAAGAACATGATAAAGTACATCCTACATTTCATGTATCGAACCTAAAGAAGTGTCTGTTTGATGAAACACTTGTAATACCACTCAATGAAATCGAAGTTAATGCAAATCTCCACTTCGTGGAGGATCCATTCGAAATCATGGATCGGGAGATCAAAAGAACGAAACAAAGTCGTATCCCCGTCTTGATGGTTCGTTTGAATGCAAAACGAGGACCTGAGTTCACTTGGGAACGCGAAGATCAAATGAAACAAAAATACCAGCATCTCTTCCCAAACTCTTGAAGTCCCAACCAAAACGTAAATTTCGGGATGAAATTCCCTCTAACGGGGGGATGATGTGACAATAGTCAATTTCGGGTCAAGTCAAAGTCAAACAAAGTCAACAAGTCAGACCGGAGGACTAATTTAGCCCTTGTATGCTAGGGTTTACATTGTGTAATTACTAAACAACTCACTATTTTATTGAGAAAACATCATTGGAAAATTCGTACGTTTCAATTTCCATAGCCTTAATAATGCTGAATATTGAACCAAAGCGATAAAACACTATTACACACTCATCGGGAGTGTGTAGGACACTAAAACATGGCTTAATGGGGTTTACGGACCTTGCATTGCGAAGCCGGATATTCAAAAAGGTCACAAACGAAACCTCTCTCAATCGTTTTCACCATACCTCTTTCTATTTGAAATCTCTCCCAAATCACTCTCAAAAGTTCCCGTAACTTTTTGAAGTCATTCGGGTCATTCCAACCCTTAACAGGGTCAAAAATCACTTAAAACGAGGTTAGAATGGGTAAAATACCCCAAAGGATCCGGAACCTCCCCCTAGGGCCGAAGCCTCTTAGAGGTCGCACCCTCTTGGACCAGAACCGCAGCATGCGAGCCGCAGTTGGCGACTCGCAACCCCTACCGCAACAAGCGAGCCGTAGCCAACGAGCTGCAACCATGCACCGCAGCGAGCCTCCGACCGCAGCTTCTTCTCCTCAGATTCGCATTAGCAGCGAAGCCCTTCAGCAACCTCGCCCAGAAACTTCGAAATTTCCTCTTTTTCACCCGGTTTTCGACCACGACTCCGTTTTAAACCCGTTTTTAATTATTTTAATGTGGGATTTTCTCCAAAAATCATATTTTAACATATAAGACCCTAAATATTCATAATTTAAACATATTTTTATGGAAATATATATTTAAGGATAAAATATATTAAGTGAGATCTTGAGGTGAAGTGTGGATCTTGCTATAATATTTGACACAAACCACCACCCCATGCCCATTCCTTTGACCAGCTATTGTACTCCCCACCCCTCCTAGTAACCTCATGGTACTACCCCACTCATTTCCCAGCAAAACCACATCCCAATGAGCTGGAAAACTCTCTCTCACTCTTCACTTCACTCATTTTCCTCATTTCCTCCAAGTATCAAACATCATTTTTCTCTCAAATCCTCCCACTCCAATTTCGAGAATTAAGGGTTGATCATCAAAATTTCTCTTATTTTTTGTCAGTTTCATCATTCTCCTTATGGTTATTACATTCCCTCTTACTCAAAATCATAGATTGCTTACACAAACATCATCACATTCATGTTAGATCTTCGAATCTTCAAGTGAACCTTCAAGTGTTCTTGAGTTGAACACTTCTCATCTTCAACATTCACCCACTGAAATCACTCAAGGTGAGTTCATAACCCTACAATTTCGTATTTTCTTAAGTTTTAAGGGGGGGGGGGGGGGAATACAAGTTAAAATCACCAAGAACACAACTAAATACTTCTAACAGCTTTCATCAGAAAGTTGGACTCCATTAACGGACTGTTTTGGTCGACTTAAACATTTTTGTTTTCAAAACTATATTAGATGCAACTAGTTCACATTTATACCTTTAAAATTACTACTAGCACATCTCCATACGATTTTTCTACAATTCATGGTGATTTTTACAAAGCTACCTATCATTTTAAGAACCACTTCGGACCAGTCTGTGTTTATGGACGTTTTCACCTAAGTTGGTAGTCACTAAAATAATGGAAAATTTTATGAACAAACTAGACTCATTTTCCAAACTCCCAGAATTTACGGATTCTGATTTGGACCTGTTATGAAGTTTTTATAAATTTTCTAATAACAGTGATTGAAACTGTTAATAACAGAAAAATGCTAACAATTTCTTATCACCTTGTAACATACTGAGCAAGGTGTATATCTTTATGTGAATGTATGTTATTGCAAATGAATGACATTTTATCTTGGTATGTAAACATGCATCAGTAAGTAAATGGACTTTTGGTATATATATATATATATATATATATATATATATATATATATATATATATATATATATATATATATATATATATATATGTAACGTTCCAAAATACGACCCAAAAATTTTTGTTTAATAATTACTAAAAACACCATGTTAATATCATAAAGTAAAACTCGTACGTCAATATCTCAAAACAATAGCAAGGTATTACAAGGAAACTATATCAAGACTGTATCAAACCACATCTATGAAAAGCTAAAACAACTCCCAGGACAAACTGAAGTTGTGGTGTGTGCGACGCCATCAACCCGAGCTCTTCCCTTTACTTGCGGAAGTACCTGAAACCAAAACTAAAACTGTAAGCACAAGCTTAGTGAGCTCCCCCAAACTACCACATACCATACAATAACATATAAACACATACTGGGCCTTGCCCACTACATCAGACCGAAGTCCGGAACTAACCAGGGCCTTGCCCTCTGCATCGGACCGAAGTCCTGAAACTGCATCGGACCGAAGTCCGGAAGTGACTGGGAGCTTGTCCCCTGCATCGGACCAAAGTCTGGAACGAACTACATCGGACCAAAATCCGGAAACTGACTGAGAATAACATAGCATAGCATAAACATATCAACTAGCATGAACACATAAACTGCATACTGCATCGGGCCGTAGCCCGGAACACATAATCCATAAACCCTGTCTGAGCCACGAAGGCATCAAACATCCTAACTACTGCATCGGACCGAAGTCCGGAAACTACTGCTAGTTAGACGGGCTAACATTGTGGCCTTAGACCCGTTCCTACTAAAAGGAAACTCACCTCGTGACACTGGCTGCTGAACTCCTGAATGAGAAATCTCTGACGGCTGCTCCGGCTACTTCCCAGCTATAATGGGAAATAAATACTAAATCAGAATAGGGATTCCTTTATGGGTAAAATGACCATTTTACCCCTACTATGGTGTGGGACACAACAGGGCCTAAAAACTCAATTCCTTCTAAGTCCATCTATGGCCCCACTATAGGCCCACTAATGGCCCAATTTGCTATATTGGGCCTAGAACCCTTTTATTAGGCCTTACTCAAGCCCAATACTAAATCCTTGGTCCTTAGCAACTGAATTCTGATGGGCCATAATGGCCCAAGGACCCTAAGCCTGAAACCCAGCCCACACCGCTGGTAGCGTACGCAGGGCGTACACCAAGGTATGCTAAGTGTACTGGTTGCTGGCTTGTACGCAGCGTGTACTTCCTCGTACGCCCAACGTACAGCCCTGTTAAGCCAACATCTCGTTAAGTGCTTAATAATCCGATCTAGAAGCTACAAATCCAGATCCTAAGCTTATTCAATGACTTAAGCCATAAAGTTGCTTACTTGATGGATTACAGGCCTCATAAAGGCTCAAATTCTCACAAATAACATTCTACTTCCATAAAACCAACTCGATCGCATGCATGGTTCCATATAAGCCTCAAAGATCGAAACTTTACTACTATGGAGACACTTGAGCTTCAAGGATAGCAATCCCAAGCTCCAAAAATGTAGTTGTAAGATAAAGGTCCCTCCTTTGGACCTAAAAGGTCCAAACTTCCAAAAACTCCTAGATCTAAACTTACAAGAGGAAAGTTGGAAGCTTTATACCTCTTTTGAATGCCAAATGAAGGAATGATCCCAGATCAATGAGGTCAAGGTACTCAAGTTCTCCTTCTTCCACTTCTCTTCTTCTTCTTCTTCACAAAAATAAGCTCAAAGATCAAACACACACAAGCAAGGAGCAAAGGGGACGAACTAGGGTTTCTCTAGGGTGAATGATAAGTGATGAGGCCAAATGGGAGGCTATAATGGGGTTTAAATACGTCTCAAACCCTAAAATTAGGGTTTTTCCTCTGGTCGCGTACGTTGGGTGTACACTATGGTACGTTGCGCGTACGCCTCTCCTTCCCGCGTTTCATTTAGCCATTACGCCCAGCGTACAACAGGTTACGCCCCGCGCACGGCTTATGGGCAGGTTATAACTTGGCCCAAAACAAAAAGCCCACTCTCATATATAATTCTATAATAGCCCAAATAAAACTTGAGAATTTAAATAAATTTATACCTCGGAAAACGATCGTTACAATATATATATATATATATATATATATATATATATATATATATATATATATATATATATATATATATATATATATATATATAAAGGATAACACAATTGTTATAACCAAAGTACATCCATTTTTACTCAAGCAATTGAATAAACTACGTTGAATATAGTTTACTACATTACCATTATTACCCTTGTTTTGATAAACTATAATATGTATAGTTTATAATACATTGCATAACACACTTATACAAAAAAGGGTACATTTATACAAATAAAAAAAGGGGGAATTTCATTACATTACGCGTAAATTCGTTAAAGACTTTGTGAGACATTCGCTTCACATTTTACCAATAAGTCCTGTATCGTAACCAGACTCTCCTGGAGGGGGAGCGTGATAATTGTATATAGATCTATATTGGGTTTGACAAACCCACACCTTAACTGCATGCAACAGTTAGACCGGCAGGTCTAGGGTGACAAATGTCATAACATTTCCGACGCCTGAAGAACGTCGTTTCAGGCCACCTAGGTCATACCATGGTTATAATAAACTCACAGAAAGTATTAACAAACATATGAATTTACGGGAATTTCATTTAATTCAAACAACGTTCATGTTGATTTAAACACATATCATTGTCTATCAGTAAGAAAGGTTACCTATACATTTCGGTCTTCGGATATAAGACTACATTACACATTTTAAGGAAAATATCGGATTTTCTAGAACAAACATGATATTTACAAGAGAAAGACTTTTATAAAGTTTTAAAACAAAAGCTTATGAACTCACCAACCTTTGTGTTGACACTTTTTCAAACAACTTGTATTCTCAGGAAATCACTAAACAGGTATCAAAGTGCATTTTGAGGATGAGACGTTAAGGCGTCAACGTTTCATGTTTTGTCAACATATTGTAATTGATTTGGAAACATGTAATTCATACAACGATGTAACTCTTTCAATTATATATATGTTAGTTGTGTTTGCTTAAATTACTATTGCAATTGTGGTTATGATACTATACATGAAGTCCTCCACCCCCGGACGTTTCCGTCATCCTTAGTTTGGGGGTGTGACAATACTTTTTGAATCATCGACTTTATGAATACTCTACTTGATTTTTGTTCCAAGTAAATCCTAAACACTAAACTATGGTTCAGTTGTACATGTCTATTGATAAAATTTAAACTACTAATCCACATCGTCAATCTCCCAAGTTCCAGCTAGGACTTGACTCTTTTGTTTATAGATCCATGTCACACTCTTAGGTTCATTTTTATGTATCATTTTAGTATATTTTCTTAATTATTTTCATGACATGTGTGTGTATATTTAGCATGGATTTCATACTTTGCATTACATTGTTGGTTTGAGACAATTTTACACATTCAAACTTTAATTTGTGTAGATTTATGTAAGCAGGTAATGAGATATGTGCACATCGATACAAGTCACATCAAAACCTTGAAATCACAATTAAAGTCTCGTGACAACATCCACAATAACGCAATAAAACAAAGCGATTTATAGATTTTTTGGAAATTTCGCAGCAATGTGCGGTTTTCGTAAAGTAATCAGATCGAGGGGTAAATGTGGTCCGATTGAGCCGAAATTTTAATGAGGTTTACCCAAACCATATATCTTAAATTTGAACTGTGGAGATTGGATTTGGACCAAATTTGATGCACATTTGGGCCATGTGAACAATAGTAGAGAAGTCTATACATAATCAAAATTCCAACAGCCCATTTGTGTGATTATTGTCACTTGGCAGCCCAATAATTTTTATTCCAACAGCCCACATCTTATTCAAGCAGCCCAATAATTTGTGTGAGTATTGTTTGATAGCCCCACGTGAGAATTGAGATGCAAAGAAAAAGAGGAGTGTTCGATTATTAAAAAGGGGGATGCACATTATTTTAGGGGGAGGCACGACCGTAGCAAGGAGGATCGACGACTTATAGCTTCTTTTTGGTTCTTAGCATCAAACAATTTTAATTTGTATTATTATTATTATTATTATTATTATTATTATTATTATTATTATTATTATTTATTTATTTATTATTTTTTTTAATTTTTTTTTAATTTTGACAAAATTACACAGATGTCCCTATGGTTGGCACGAGAGACCAAAGATAGTCCTTATGAGGAATTTTGGATGAGTATGGTCCTTGTGGTTCCCAATTGTTGCACGAATAATCCTTATGACATACTTCGTTTAATTGTTGCCGTTTATCTAAATCACGTGACCCTCACACGAGGGTATTTTGGTCTTTTGCTTTGTTACACGAAATGATCATATTCATAAATGATTCTTACATCTAGCTGCCATTTACATTACCCCAAGAAATCGTCCCTTTCTTTTCTCCTCTGGTTTTTCATCTTCATCACTTTAAACATCAAACGGAAACTAGGGTTTTCATCTTCATCTTTTGCGATGGTTCTAACTTTGTGGAATGTCCGTTCAAAATTCTCAGAAAATTCTGACCTGATCAAAGCTTATGGTGAGTGATCAGTTAACAACTTTCAATTTTTTTAAATAATTTATGCACATTCAATTTTGAGACTTCATTCTTTCCTCGTATCATTATTTATTTGTTTTTCATTTGGGTTAAGTAGTTTATGCACATTCAAGATTCACCATGGGTGTATGCTCACAAAATACCCAAGAAGACGTTACATTGGTGGGAGTATTGACTATGTTGACTACGTAGACATGGACGTGTTTTCCGTACATGAGTTAGACGATATGATGAAGGATATAGGTTATATCAACGGTGAGCCTATCTACTACCACTTCTTGATTCCAGAGATTGAAATCGATTATGGGTTACTTCCTCTAGGTAACGACTCAGGCGTACTTTTGTTAAGTAAGCATATCGCTAATCATAAAGAGATTATGGTGTATAATGAACATGGAACTACTAGACTTCATACATACTTTATGTCTCCAAATAAGGTCGTATTGGAAGAAATCAATGAGCCTATTTCTCCTGAACACAATCGAAAAAGGTTTACACGTACAGAGGTAGGATCATGTAGTAGAAAATTGGACTTGAATGTGAATTATGACTTTTCTAGGTCTGTTGTACCTTTTGGACATTTTGATAGACATGTAGTGAAAGATGTTGGAGTTCAGCTTGCAAGTGAGGAGCTTAACAAAGCCCAAGATGTTGGCCCTTCAGAAGACTTTGATCCTTTCTTTTATATGGATCATAATGATTACCAACAGATGGGGGACAATGATTACCAACAGATGGGGGGGCAATGAAGAAATTGGAGATGTTATTAGTGATGAGACTAGGACCAATGGAAGTATAAGCGACGATAGTGACTTTTTAGTGGATGAACTTAATATGGTGGAGGATGTCGAAGTGAATATGAAAGACTTCCACAGTGGTGTTTATTCTTTTCCAAATCTAGATAACCACCAATCATTCAATGCAGCTGATGTCACAGTTGATGAGGATTTGGAGGTGATAGATACACAGTTGTTTGAATCAGCTGGTGTAGAAGAAGATAAGAGGAAGAAGTTAATGAGAAGGTTAAACAAACCAACCACGTGTTCATCAGGAGTAGTACATGAAACTGCATTCCATCTGGGTTAAATTTGTAAGTCCTCATCAGAAGTGAAGGACTACATTAAAATGCATTCAATTCGAACTAGGAGCAACATTTACTTTGCAAAAAATGATAAAAAAAAAGAATTAGGGAAAAATGCAGGGGTGTGGTCCCGGAAATGACAGGTAGGCCATGGACAAAAAGTAGAATCAAATGCAAGGACAAAACAGTCAGTTCACAAAAAGCAACATGCCCTTGGGTGGTATTAATTTCTAGATCTGATGAAGAAAGCGATTGGATGGTGAAAACTTTGGTTCATGAGCATAGATGTGTGCAGTAAAGATCTATTAAAGTGTGTACTTCTAAGTTTCTTGCAACCACCATTCTTCAACAAGTGGAAGGAAACCCAACTATCCCAGTCAAAGCTTTGTGTGTAGAGTTACAAAAGACATACGAGGTGGGGATGTCAAGAATGAAGGTCTTTAGGGCTAAACAACTTGCACAGAAACATGTTTATGGAGATTATCAAAAGCAATACAACCTTCTCAGGGATTACGTACTAGAATTACAACAGTGCAACCCAGGAACAACTATGAAGATTGATGTATACAGTGAACCAAATGCAAACTTGGAAACTAGGATGTTTAAGAGAATTTATGGCTGTTTAGGTGCATTAAAACTGGGTTTTAAGGCAGTTTTAAGAGATTTTTTAGGATTCGATGGGGCTTTCATGAAGGGACCTTACCCTGGACAGGTTCTCACTATTATGGGTCTTGATTCCAATAATGGGATCTACCCACTAGCATATGCCATAGTTGAAGCCGAGAACAAAAGCTCATGGAGTTTGTTTCTAGAGTGTCAAGGTGAAGATTTGGAGCTCTCTACAAATTCAAACTTCACATTTATTTCTGACAGACAAAAGGTTAATCTTCATAGGATACTTGTTCATGACATCTGTGTAATTTTGTCTAGTACATTCAGAAAATAACATTTTTGTTACTTGTTAATTAGGGGATTTTACCTGCCATTGTCAACCTATTCCCTAGCGCTGAACACAGGTTCTATTTACGACATATTCACGAAAACATAAAGGTACAATGGAGGGGGAAGGAGCACAGAGATCATTTATGGGAATGTGCAACAACAACAACAGTTAGACACTTTGACAGATTCATGGAAGATTTTAACAAGTTCAATTCAAAGGCATGTGATTGGTTAAAGAAAATTCCACCCAAACATTAGGCCAAAGCACATATTTCAGGTATATTTACCCTTATATAATAGTTAGACACTTTGACAGATTCAAGGAAGATTTACACTTTGACAGGAACTTAGGTTCCTTGAAGTATGGTGTATTAGTGGGTTCGATTGAGCAACGTGTTAGCTTCGCTGCCAGTGGATGGTGGTTAGTGCCCTAAGTGGGGGAGAATTGGAAATTCTTGGATGAGCCGCTGGTTGTAGAAGGTTGCCTGGCACGATTTGAATGTTGGTTAATGGGGTGTTGCGATGAGGCGATTCAGTTATAGTAAGGGATTTGCATGTGTTGTGGATCTTTGAACCAGTAGTGAGAATGGTGTTATGAGATAGCGGCTAGTGGGGTTGTCCCGGATGGTGGAAATGTCGAGGAAATGCGGCAGGCTGTGTATGGGTTGCTGGTTATGCGATCAGTCTCCGAGTAAATATGCATGTTATGAGATAGCGGTGGGCACCGCTAAGGGGTGATGTATAGCGAGGCTTTATCATTGTGGCAATGTTAGATGATGCGTAGGCAGGTTTTCAGTCTCCTTGGAAGAGGAGGGGGATAGTGGCTCCAGATTGCAGGTTTTGACAGAGGAAAGTGAGATAGCAGGTTAACAGACTCGGGAGTAGTCTGGACCGGTGATGAGGACTGTGTAAAGATATTACAGTCGGAGGTCAAGGACCTAGAGATCGTGATAGGGAGGTATGAGTGGGTTACACTCAGTTGTGGTGAACCGAAGGGTTTGAGGGTGACTCAAGGACAAGGTCCTTGGTTTCGAGTATGGTTATAGGTTTGAGTTATGTACATGGAGGTATTCCAATCTGGGGTATTCCATCATGAGGATGACCGGACCCTATGATTGATTAGACCTGATGTGTTTGGTATTCCAACCCGAGGGTTGATTGGGCCAAACATGTGTAGGGATGCGAGGGTATTCCATCCTAGGGATGAGTGGACCCGTCGTAGGCATGCCTGGTATTCCAGCTCGAGGCTGATTGGGCCAGGTGTGAGTGTTGGTTTTGGTAAGAGTATTGTTGTATGTACTTTTGGGTATGAGTTAAAGAGAGCAAGTGTGGGCGACAACAGAGTATGATTCGTGGTCCTGTTTTTGGGTCGGAAATTCAGGTTCCCATGGTTGGGTAGTCCCTTTTTATAGCAATAGGAAAAGGTCAGGTGATGGTTAGTTTGGGCGGCCAGTCGGAGAGACGGATCCAATCTAACTTTCCAAGTTCAGGGCTTTTCGGAGAAGTAGGTATTTGAGTGAGCATGAGAAGGAGTAGGTATCTTTTCGAGATGGAGTTCCAGTAGGGCTAGCATCCCTTGGTGGTTGTGATGCTTTTGGGGCATGAATGTGCCTTTCGGGATTTGGGGTAGCCAGAGTTGGAAATTGGCGATTTCGAGGGAGAAATCATATTTAAGTGGGGGAGAATTGTAACGCCTCGTTCTAAAAGTAATTACTTATGGATTCCCGAGATCAAGAGTAAGGGCGTTTCGGTCTTTTATGGGCAATGAGTTTCATTCGAGAAGGTTTCGGGTTGGGGTGTGTTGCTAGAAGCATAGGGCTTCTCGCCACCTTTACTTGGATATAAAGTTCGTTGGGAACAGACTTAGGATAGAGGAGATATTGTAAATTGATGATATTGGAATCAATGGTCCCTCAGGGGGAAAGTTTGGCAATGAGGTCCCATGCATGCTAAGCATGCATGCACGTGGTTGGATGGGTACGCCCAGCGTAAGCTGGATGTACGCCCAGTGTAATGGAGTAAATGAACGCGGGGGTCCCTCGACGTACGCCCCACATACTGGATGTACGCCCAGTGTACGTTTATCATCCAGAAATCCTAATATTTCGGGTGTGGAGGCTATTTAAATAACTTTAAGAGCTCATAACCCTCCCAAACCCTAGCCTCCACTGTTTAGAGCCATTTTCCCCAAACCCTAGCCAACTTCTTGAGTGTGTGAGCTTTTGAAGTGAATTTGGAGTGCTTTGAGAAGAAGGTGTTGCATCTAGTGAGTAGAGGAAGAAGGCCAGTGTGTAGATCTGAAGTTTTCTGGTGGTTGAAGAGCTCCTAAAGGTATAAAGCTTCTTGTTTGACATCTATTTTGTGTAGATCTAAGTGTGGTGAAGTTTTGACACCACTCTTGTCCCAAAAACCCCCCATTATGATGCATGATGTGTTTTGGTTAAGATGAGCTGTCCTTTCAGACCATTAGAGAGGTCTTGAGTAAGAAAAATGAGGTCCCAATGGCTTTTGTTGTCCCATGTAAGAAGTAGGAAGGTCTTAATGGATTAAGACCTTGAGTTAAGAGCTTTATGGACGTCCAAAAGGATAAAGTTTGAGACTTTATGCGTCCTAGGCCCTTTTGTCACTAGATCTAGCATATGGGCTTAAGTTCTTAAGGCATTAAGCACGTGGAAGGATTTTTGGGTGCAGACGTGAGTACGCCCCGCGTACCAGAGGAGTACGCCCAACGTACGCCCTCTGTTGGGTTTTCGATTTTGGGCCATGAAGTATTGGGCTGTTTATGGTCTAGCTGGGCTTGGGCCGTGACTGAATAGTATGGATGGAGTAATTTGGACCAATTAATTATTATGGACCTTGGATTTAGGCCCGTTTGGAAAAGTGGGCCCAATTTAGTAAATTAGGCCAATATTGGGCTTTGCATGAGGATTTGGTTTTGGGTCTTGGCCCAATAAGAGGATAATGGACATAATGAGTGTTGTGGGCACTTGGCCTATAAAGTCATGATGGATTCTAATGTGATGATTTTCATGTGATAGTTGGGATTTCCGGTGAGTTAGCAGTTAGAGATTTGCAGGATTGCGGCAGTTGCAAGGTGAGTTTTCCTCACTGTAGTCAAGGGTCTAAGGCACCAAGGCCAACCCTTTGAATTTTTGTTTAGAGCTTGTTATGTTGTGTGATGATATGCTTGCTAGTATCCTGGTATATAGGATAATGATATGAGGATATGCCCTGTTAGCTTAGTATCCTAGAGGAATGGATAGTTAAGTGATGGCTAGTTATGTTGGATAAGCACCCGGGTAATTGGGTAGTAGTTATGAGTATAGACCTGTAGTTGGTCTTGCCTTATGTACGCTGGTAGGAGGTTACCTGCAAGTTATGTATGTTGAGCAGTAGCAGAGGGTATTCCATCCTAGTAGGATGATAGGCCCCCAGGATGTTGGTTTTGTAGAATGTTATGTGGTTGCCTGTAATGTGTGCATGTTTTCTAGTATAGATTGGCATTCCAACTTGATGGTTGTGGGCCAAGAGTATTCCATCCAGATAGGATGATTGGACTCATAGTATGTTGGCATTCCAACCCGATGGTTGAGGGGCCTGGGGAATTCCATCCCGAGGGATGATTGGACCCATAGAAACAATAATAGTTATTGTACATATAGGAGGTGGGGCATTCCAACCCGATGGTTGTGGGCCAGCAGTATTCCATCCTGGTAGGATGATTGGACTCACAGTATGTTGGCATTCCAACCCAATTGTTGAGGGGCCTGGGGTATTCCATCCCGAGGGATGATTGGATCCATAGTAGTTATTGTTGTACGTATAGGTGTACGGGCATTCCAACCGATGGTTGTGGGCCGGGAGTATCCCATCCCGGTAGGATGATTGGGCTCGTAGTATGTAGGCATTCCAACCCGATGGTTGATGTAATGCCCCGATTCTCAGGTATTGCTTAAATAAGATTCATTGAGTTAAGCTCTACTCGACGAGTTGGTTGACCTACTCGTCGAGTAGCAGCGAGGTGGGATCGCGTGTTAAGTGACCTACTCGACGAGTCCATGTTGGACTCGTCGAGTAGGAGTTGGCAGTGGAAACCCTAAATCCCGAGGTTTGCACCTCTATTTAAAGGAGCCTTAGCCTCCTTTGGCCTATTTACAGTCCTTGAGAGCCCCTTAAAACCCTAATTCGTGTGTGTGTGCCTTGGTGTGGTGTTTGAAGCTTGGAAAAGAGGATCTTGGAGGAAAAAGCTAAGAGTGCAAAGGAAATTGAAGCAAGGAAGGAGTGGGAAGCAGGATTTACCTCAGCTAGCATCCTTTGGAGGTATGAAAGTGCCATTCTTACTTCCCTTTTTCCCTTTTGTTGAGTTTCTAGGGCTTTTTATGGATTTTCAAGTTGGTATGATGAGCTATGGGCTAGATCTGAAGTTGTAACTTCAAATCTGGACCCTCCTTAGATTCTAGAAGCATAAAGTCACAGTCTTGGTTGTGATTAAGGTCCCTATTGAGCATGAAGTTCCATTAAGAACTTAGAATACACATTTAGAGCCTTTATAGTCATGCATGCACGTAAAGTTTGCAACTTTACGTGATAAGCATGCCCTAGAAGTTTGGATCTATGAGTTAGAACCGTTGCATGGCTCAAATATGTTTGTATGGAGGAAAAGGACTGAATGGACTCGGCGAGTCGCAAAGTGACTCGGCGAGTCACATGAAGATGGCCGTGAACCCGACGAGTTGGATGAACAACTCGGCGAGTCCGATGAAGATCGCCATAGGACTCGACGAGTTGAAGAACAACTCGGCGAGTCGGATGAGTTTTCTTTGGGATATGTATGAGTGTGTATCCGCCGAGTTGCAAGGAGGGAACTCGATGGGTGACCTTAAGTTTGATCGAGAATCAAAGGGACTCGGCGAGTTGGAATGTACTTCAGGGAACTCAGCGAGTAGCCAAGGGTACGCGGTGAGTTAAGGTCAACATGGACTGTTGACCTTTACTGAGGACTTTGACTTTGACCAGGGGTTGACTAGTGGGTTATGGAGTACCTTATAAGGTTAAGGACTTATGAGTATGATGTACTATGATGATAGGTGGTCGAACCTGTGTCAAGTGATCTGAGAGTTGGAGTTTACCTTTCGTGTCAACATCTGCGAGGTGAGTTATCCCCACTATATCGATAGGGTCTACGACACCAAGGCTGGCCCTTTAGTTGGTATTGTTGTGGTATGCTACATGTGGTTATGATCTGTTAGATCGGAATCGGGGTAGACAGTATGTTATGCTCTTATGATCCGTAGGGATTGGTATGTAGTGACCTGCTAGGTCGGTACTCCAGTTATAGGAGAATTTTATGATTGATGATCAGTGTGACAGATATGTTTGATGTTTGTATATGCCTATAAAGGAAAGTATGCGCACATGGTTATTTGCTGGTGGTTGGGTTGAGGCGGTCCTGCTTTGTGCTGAAGGCCAATATACCCTATGAGCGGTCTGGGGAGACTGTAGGCCCACGTGGTGGACGAGTCATGCCGAAGGCTCGGGATAGATTCAGACAGACTGTAGACCCGGCAGGGCGGTCCAGTCAGGCCGATGGCTTAGTATGCATGATGATTGATTGATTATTATTGATATGGTATTGTTAGTGTGGTATTGGTATTTTGGGGGTAGCTCACTAAGCCCTCGGGCTTATAGTTTTCAGTTTATTGTTTCAGGTACTTCAGGAGATCATGGAAAGGAGAATGCATGACCGTACCGCTCCTCATCCTTATGTTATGATTTTTAGGACACTCTGATGGAAAATGATTTGAAAACATTTTGTAAACAATGCTATTTGGTTTTTATTTATGATTGAAAAGGTTTAAATTTGGCGTAAAATTTATGGATGTTTCAGTTGAGGGTCAGGGGTATTCCAACCAGAAGGTTGCTTGGACCCGTAGTATGTTGTTATGTGCTGTATGCGTATGTTTATGTTTGTATGGGTACTTTGGGGGAACTCACTAAGCTTTCAGGCTTACACTTGTGTTTTATTGTTTCAGGTGCTTTAGGAGATCGTGACAAGGCGAAGGCATGATCGTACCACTCCTCATGTCTTATGATGTATGTGATATGGTTCTGGGGGATACTCTGATGTTTAAAGTATTTTGAAAACAAGATGTATGAACGTAATGGTTTTTGAATGAAATAAAATGTTTTAAATTGGTTGAAATTTTTGGTCGTTACAAGTTGGTATCAGAGTCTTGGTTTAAGTGAATCGGAGGAATATTCGTGTGAATCCGGTCTCAAATAAAGAAGAGATTTTCAAAAATAGTTTTCAAAAGGTTTTCAAAATAAGTAAGGGAGGATGTAGATGGTACGATCAGCTGGAGCCAGTAAGTTACCCCAAAATACCATACAAGTTATTTGTTTTTGAGATATGTTAGAACAACATGCTAGTACTAGGCTAGGGATCTTCAGGAATTGCATGATAGAATTGCCTGATTTGTGATGCATGCTAGCCTAGGGTTTTCTTGTTATGAAATATTCATTATTCCTTTAGGGATGATGATTAAGTGCTTGCTATGTATGATTGTGCTTAGGGCGTTGTGTTGATACTTGAGACAAATATGGGTAGGAGTGGAAGGTAGTATGGGCCCATACTACTGAAAGCACAGGATCCATACGCGTGTCAAGGAAGTCACAACCCCTAGGTTGTTGGTTAGAGGTTAATTCGTGGTAGTTATGCGAAGTATCTGAGGATTATGTTAATGTTTTTGAGTATGGCTGATGCGAGACGTTTCGAGGCAGGATCCGGTTCGGGATCGGGATCAGGAGAGGGTGGTCAGGATGGACCAGTACCACCCGAAGTCATTGGCCAGATGAGTACGAATGAGTTGGGTGCTAGGATTTGTGATATCCTACATGATGAGGTTGTTGCTATGTTCCGAGCTGAGTTGTCGGAACTGTTTGGGTCGATCAAGACCGCCATGGTTGAGTATTTTGATGAGCGCTATGCAGCTCTTGCAGAGATAACGGACACGGCAGCCGCAGCAGCTGTGGCAGTGGCAGGGGGAGGAGCCAGTCAGGGCTTTCAGTATCGGGATTTCGACAATACGAAGCCCCTACTTTTGATGGAGTTTAGGATCCGATCGTTGCTATGAGATGGTTGTCAGATGTGGAGGGTTGTTTCTTCACATGTTCATGCCCTGCTGATCAGAGGGTAAGGTGTGCTCTGAACCTGTTGAGGCTCGTGGCAAAGGATTGGTGGAGGTTGACCACGGGATCTTATTCTGATGCGCAGCGGGCTACGGTTTCGTGGGATCGGTTCCGGAAAATGTTCAGTACTCGTTATGTTCTGCCGGTTGAGAGAGAGAGGTTGGCTCAGGAGTTCCTGGAACTGAAGCAGGGCTTAGATTCGGTGACAAAGATCACCAGGATGTTCACTAAGAGGGCGATGTTTTTACCGGAGTTTGCTTCGGAGCAGGCTCATATGTCTCGATATCTGAGTATGCTTAAGAGGGACATCAGGCAGTTTGTATCCACGCAGAGGTGTAGTACCTTATGGAGTTGCAGGAGGCCGCTAGGCGGCGCGAGTTAGAGATTGAGCTCCAGTTGAGAGAGTAGAGACAGACCCCGGTGCAGTCGTAGCCTGCACCGAAGTGGATGAGGCCCGCTGATTATCGACAGGGAGGTCAGAGGAATCGCACTTGTGGGAAGTGCGGAAAGGTGCATGAGGGAAGTTTGTCATTCTTCTTATGGGTGCCACAAGTGTGGCTAGGAGGGCCACAAAGCCATGGATTGCAGGCAGCAGGCTCCAGCTACCGGAGTTCGAATTTGTTATCATTGTGATCAGGGGGGCCATATGAAGGCCCGGTGTCCTCTGCTGGCTGCCATGTCAATGCAGGCCCCAGCGCCAGTCACTTTGAGACTTACTGATGGGGGTCAGGGTCGGGCAGAGGCTCCGAAGGCTCCAGGGCGTTCTTATCAGCTTGTGACTGAGGAGATCATGTCTGAGCCAGTGGTATCAGTCGGTATGTATTTCTTCCTTATCTTGTTTATGTTATGATTATGAGATGTTGTTTCTTACATGAGATCTTAAGTGTTGTATGTGTTAGAGAAGATTTAGTATTGAGGGTTTTTAGAGGGTTAGTATCCAGTGTGGAATTTGTGAAAAAGGAAGGTTATGGTTCGAGAATTCAGGAACTTTCAGCGGGAACTTAGATTCCTTGAAGTTTGGTGTATTAGTGGGTTCGATCGAGGAGCGTGTTAGCTTCACCACCAATGGATGGTGGTTAGTGCCCTAACTGGGAGAGAATTGGAAATTCTTGGATGAGCTGTTGGTTGTAGAAGGTTGCCTAGCGCGGTTCGAATGTTGGTTATTAGGGTGGTGCGATGAGGCGGTTCAGTTATAGTAAGGGCTTTGCATGTGTCGTGGATCTTTGAACCAGTAGTGAGAATTGTGTTATGAGATAGCAGTTAGTGGGGTTGTCCTAGGATGGTGGAAATGTCGAGGAAATGCGGCAGGATATGTATAGGTTGTTGGTTATGCGATCAGTCTCCGAGTATATATGCATGTTAAGAGATAGCGGTAGGCACCGCTAAGGGGTGATGTATAGCGAGGATCTGTCGCTGCGGCAATGTTGGATGATGCGTAGGCATGTTTTCAGTCTCCTTGGAAGAGGAGGGGGATAGTGGCTCCAGATTGGAGGTTTGGACAGAGGAAAGTGAGATAGCAGGTTAACAGACTCGGGACTAGTCTGGACCGGTGATGAGGACTGTGTAAAGATATTACAGTTAGAGGTTAAGGACCTAGAGATCGTGATAGGGAGGTATGAGTGGGTTACACTCAGTTGTGGCGAACCGAAGGGTTCGAGGGTGACGCAAGGACAAGGTCCTTGGTTCCGAGTATGGTTATAGGTTTGAGTTATGTATATGGAGGTATTCCAATATGGGGTATTCCATCATGAGGATGACCGGACCCTATGATTGATTTGACTTGATGTGTTTGGTATTCCAACCCAAGGGTTGATTGGGCCAAACATGTGTAGGGATGCGAGGATATTCCATCCTATGGATAAGCGGACCCGTCATAGGCATGCCTGGTATTCCAACCCGAGGTTGATTGGGCCAGGTGTGAGTGTTGGTTTTAGTAAGAGTATTGTTGTATATACGTTTGGGTATGAGTTAAAGAGAGTAAGTGTGGCCGACAGGAGAGTATGATTCGTGGTCCTGTTTTCGGGTCGGAAATTCAGGTTCCCAGGGTTGAGTAGTCCCTTTTTATAGCAATGGGAAAAGGTCAGGTGATGGTTAGTTTGGGCGGCCAGTCGGGGAGACAGATCCAATCTAACTTTCTAAGTTCAGAGATTTCCGGAGAGGTAGGTATTTGAGTTTGCATGAGAAGGAGTATGTATCTTTTCAAGATGGAGTTCCAGTGAGGCTAGCCTCCCTTGGTGGTTGTCACGCTTTTGGTGCGTGAATGTGCCTTTCGGGATTTGGGGTAGCCAGAGTTGGCAATTGGCGATTTCGAGGGCAAAATCATATTTAAGTGGGGGAGAATTGTAATGGCCCATTCTAAAAGTAATTATTTATGGATTCCTGAGATCAAGAGTAAGGGCAATGGGTTTCATTCGAGAAGGTTTCGGGTTGGGGTGTGTTCCTAGAAGCGTAGGGCTTCTCGCCACCTTTACATGAATATAAAGTTCATTGGGAACGGACTTAGGATAGAGGAGACATCGTAAATTGATGATATTGGCATTAATGGTCCCTAAGGGGGAAAGTTTGGCAAAGAGGTCCAATGCATGCTAAGCATGCATGCACGTGGTTGGCTGGGTACGCCCAGCGTAATGGAGTAAATGAATGCGGGGGTCCCTTGACCTATGCCCAGCGTACTGGATGTACGCCCAACGTATGTCTATCATCCAGAAACCCTAATATTTCGGGTGTGGAGGCTATTTAAACGACTTTAAGAGCTCATATCCCTCCCAAACCCTAGCCTCCACTGTTTAGAGCCATTTTCCCCAAACCCTAGCCAACTTCTTGAGTGTGTGAGCTTTTGAAGTGAATTTGGAGTGTTTTGAGAAGAAGGTGTTGCATCTAGTGAGTAGAGGAAGAAGGCCAACATGTATATCTGAAGTTTTTTGGTGGTTCAAGAGCTCCTAAAGGTATAAAGCTTCTTGCTTGACATCTATTTTGTGTAGATCTAAGTGTGGTGAGGTTTTGACACCATTCTTGTCCCAAAAACCCCCCATTATGATGCATGGTGTGTTTTGGTTAAGATGAGCTGTCATTTCAGACCATTGGAGAGGTCTTGAGTAAGAAAAATGAGGTCTCAATGGCTTTGGTTGTCCCATGTAAGAAGTAGGAAGGTCTTAATGGGTTAAGACCTTGAGTTAACAGCTTTATGGACATCCAAAAGGATAAAGATTAATACTTTATTTGTCCTAGGCCCTTTTTGTCACTAGATCTGGCATATGGGCTTAAGTGCTTAAGCCATTAAGCACATAGAAGGATTTTTGGGTGTAGACGTGCGTACGCCCCGCGTACCAGAGGAGTACGCCCCATGTACGCCCTCTGTTGGGTTTTTTGATTTTGGGCCGTGAATTATTGGGCTGTTTATGGGCTTGTTGGGCTTGGGCCGTGACTGAACAATATGGATGGAGTAAATTGGACCCAATAATTATTATGGACCTTGGATTTAGGCCCCTTTGGAAAAGTGGGCCCAATTTAGTAAATTGGGCCAATATTGGGCTTTTCATGAGGATTTGGTTTTAGGTGTTGGCCCAATAAGAGGATAATAGACTTAATGAGTGTGGTGTGGGCACTTGGCCTAGAAAGTCATCATAGATTCTAATGTGATGATTTTCATGTGATAGTTGGGATTTTCGGTGAGTCAGCGGTCAGAGATTTGCAGGATTTCGGCCGTTGCAAGGTGAGTTTTCCTCACTGTACTCAAGGGTCTAAGGCACCAAGGCTGGCCCTTTGAATTGTTTTTTAGAGCTTGTTATGTTGTGTGATGATATGCTTGCTAGTATCCTGGTTTATAGGATAATGATATGAGGATATGCCCTATTCGTTTAGTATCCTAGAGGAATGGATAGTTAAGTGATGGCTAGTTATGTTGGATCAACACTCGGGTAGTTAGGTAGCAGTTATAAGTATAGACCTGTAGTTGGTCTTGCCTTATGTACGCTGGTAGGAGGTTACTTGTGAGTTTTGTATGTTGAGCACTAGGAGAGGAAATTCCATCCTGGTATGATGATAGGGCCCCAGTATGTTGATCCTATAGAGTGTTATGTGGTTGCCTGTTATGTGTGCATGTTTGCTACTATAGATTGGTATTCCAACCCGATGGTTGTGGGTCAGGAGTATTCCATCCAGATAGGATGATTGGACTCATAGTATGTTGGCATTCCAACCCGATGGTGGAGGGGCCTGGGGTATTCCATCCCGAGGGATGATTGGACCCATAGAAACAGTAGTAGTTACTGTACATATAGGAGGTGGGGCATTCCAACCCGATGGTTGTGGGCCAGGAGTATTCCATCCTGGTAGGATGATTGGACTCATAGTATGTTCGCATTCCTACCCGATGGTTGAGGGGCCTGGGGTATTCCATCCTGAGGGATGATTGGATCCATAGTAGTTATTTTTGTACGTATAGGTGTATGGGCATTCCAACCCGATGGTTGTGGGCCAAGAGTATCCCATCCAGGTAGGATGATTGGGCTCGTAGTATGTAGGCATTCCAACCTGATGGTTGAGGGCCATGGGTATTCCAACCGGAAGGTTGCTTGGACCCGTAGTATGTTGTTCTTTGTTGTATGTGTATGTTTATGTATGTATGTGTACATTGGGGGAACTCACTAAGATTTCAGGCTTACAGTTGTGGTTTATTGTTTCAGGTGCTTCAGGAGATCGTGGCAAGGAGAAGGCGTGATCATATCGCTCCTCATGTCTTATAATTTATGTGATATGGTTCTGGGGGATACTCTGATGTTTAAACTATTTTGAAAACAAGATGTATGAACGTAATGCTTTTTGAATGAAATAAAATGGTTTAAATTGGTTGAAGTTTTTGGTCCTTACAACTGCCTACCTATACAACCACTCATGGCTCCTTCCATCCATTTGATCTATCCGATCATGATAGGCGGACAACCTGTCGCCACTGAATCCAACACAAAAGGTGAATGCTACAAGAATAATTGTAGTCTTATATCATACCCGATCTCCTTCAACCTACCGTTTCCTTATTCCAATTATGTTGTTACCTACTCACAACCTTGCGAACTGGCCCACCCTGGCCTAAATCATCTGAACTAATCCGTAAATGCTACGGCTACACCCGCAGACTTACATCACTTCCCACAGTATCTGGCTGCTAGCAAGTGCTACGGAACCCCCATAGTCTTACAACACTTCCCGCAATAACATCAACACAACCCAAAACCCTTACCCCTAACCTATCAATTCAAATTGCATACATAGTCGAGCACGCACTCGACTGAACAGATCAACTGGACTCAATCTATGACCGGAACCCCAACTTGATTCCCTAAATTTTTCTATCAAGCACCAATCAGACACGATTCATATGTTGAGAAATTTTACCGAACTTTAAACTCACACAACCCTCAAACCAAATAGCCACTTCCGCCGCCACTTTTCCTCTATGAGGATAAGAAACCCATCCTGGTTTCATACCTGCCCCTGTCCTGCACACCTGCGCGATTCTCCCTCACTTAGAAACGACTAAATCCGTGTAAGTCCCTAATTTGCCCGTGTATCAGTCAGATCCGTTTGATGGTGCGGAATCCCAATCAAACGGATGATGTCAGATCAAATAGAAGAGAATGAGAAGAAGAATAATATGAATCTTGTATTATATTAATAAGAATGTAGAACCGGATACAAGATTCACACACACTAACACACAATAGTTTTCCTCTCTCTCTGGCCGTAAAATCTCTTCGTGTTACTCAATCTCTACTCCTCACCCTAACACCTCTATTTATACTTGGAATATAGGCCAGATAACACATGGGCCGTAAATGAGTTTATGGCCGTAAACTCAGCCGTAAACTAGACCATAAATTCATAAATATTACAGAAAAATACAATTGCCTAGAAAAGTAAAGTATAAACAATATTTTGACCCAACAATCTCCCCCTTGGTTTATAGCTTTCTTTTCTTAATTGACCCAAAAAGCTCCCCCTAAAAAGTAGCTGGCTCTTCTTGTCAATCTTCAATGAGAGCTTGGCTTCAGCTTTAACCTTCGATTTCTTCACAGCATTAAGATGAACATATGAATCCTCAATGAATTACTTCATCTTGAGCACTTGAGGTTTTCTTCAGAATTTGGCATTGAACGCACATTGGGTGAGGAGGCTTGACGTACTGATTCTTGAAAGATGGCGCTTTTAGCTTGAGAATCTTCAGAGAGAACAAATCTTCTGGATCACTTCATCAGGTTTAAGATAGCAGCAGACTGATTGAGGAGACTTCAATGCAATCCGTCACATAGTCTTCAATTGCAGCTTCACCTTGCTTCTGGGGTTTAAGGATTGAATGTTGAAAGAATGATCTTCATTTCTTGCTCCTTCGAATGCGAATTCTTCGATGCTCACGGACGAGGCTTTGGCTCAGAAATCTTCAACACAAACTCCATGAGTCTTATCTATACCTGAAATCACTTTTCAAGACAAAACAAAACTAAAAGAAAACTTAGCACACAAATTAAAACAGAAAACAAAAATATTTTTGGATTTTTGATTTTTCTGAACAAGAAATAAAACAGAAATAACACTATTTCTGGATTTTTAATTTTTCTGATTTTTTTTTTATTTTCATTATTTTTAATTTTTAATCCTCCCCTAATATTTAAATTAGAAGAAACTATGACAATTTTAACAAAAGTAAAAATTGATATCTAACTTTAAGAGTGATTTGGGATCAAAGTTTTTAGACAGCCTTTATCCACTTGTCGGTACCTTTCATATTCACATCTTTGTCTGGTCGATCGTCGGTATTGTTGTCCACTTAAACACGAAAAATTGTGACAAATTTAGGACATACTATTTGTTACAACACAAGGTGAACTTAAGTTCCTAATAATTATATCTGATCCTAATTCCTTAAATACTATATCTTAAGGACCATTCATTTGACGACGACCAGGGATATTGGTGCCCGCCTAAATTGAGCAGCGAGATCTATAGACAATTTGTATATGTTCAATTTTAAGTGTACTAGAACATGTTCCCGCTTCTTGATATGCCCCGGATATCAAGAACTTCCAGAGTACTCCTTACACCGGGTGAGCAGACAACCATTCAGAGAGAGGATAGATTCAGAATTCTATTACTTATTACTTCAGAGAGGTTGAGAAGAAGAAGGTTACATATGCTGTGTACCAGGTCGGATTAGAAGTCACGCAAAGGAGACAACATATGGCTAACAGATAAGAAGTATTTCACATATATAACATGCAGAGAAATAGAGTTGCATATGTTGTGTACCAGGTCGGATTGGAAGTCACGCAAAGGAGACAACATATGACTAACAGACGGAAAGAAAGAAAATGATATTCTACAGACCTAATTTATCGGAATTTACCAGTCGCCCCATCCAACCGGAATTAAGGACAAAATCCGCACATCGAGGAAAAGTTAAACCACGGTTCCAAGTACGGGTTCAATTAATGTGACGAGTAGATTCCTATATATATCTCCCTGCTTAACCTATCCGAGCGTCGTATTGTCATGCTGAACGGATCTAACTAGGTCAAAATTTGTCAAGTCTATAAATTTCCTAAATTCAACTCTACCTAGTCATGTCCATTTTAAAATTTTTCGTGCCTACCGACACATCAAACCAGAGCATAGATCCTTTAACTTCGGGTACGTTACGCAGACTCAGATTGCCTGTTATCACTTGATAATATCACTTCCCAAAACATCTCCCTCAAGCACACTTCATAACCAACATATTTTTTTGATTTTTTGATTTTCTAATGTTTTTGGATTTTTTTAAATTTTCTAATTTTTGTTTTTTTATTTCTCCCCCTAAATTTGTGCATAGGAGAGAAACGAAAGTAAATGCGCAAATTTAAACTATCCTAAAACAAAAATTAGTCTTTAAAGCGAAACAACTTAAGAAAAAACTTAGGAGTATAGAGAAGAAAACTCAAACCGTAAGTCACCGATTGAATTTGCATCCAGAAGGTCTAAGAACAGCACGCGTAAACTCAGAACAGATCCGAAAATTCTTCATATTATTAAGCACTAACCCCATGAGTGATCCTTTCATTTCTTCCCTTCCCGCAAAGGACACATACTCTCAAATAATGTTCTGAGTGTTGTACAGTTGAAAGATGTCCCCAATCATATGCCAGGAGCAGCCACTACCAACAAACCGAAGTCTGATCATATGCCTCCATAGCTGCTCCGACACAGAGCGAGATCAGTTGGTCTTTGGAACCCAGTCCATTTTGAAACTGGGATGACCTTTGTCATCAGTGAAAGGTACTCTCTCCCATGACATATCATGTTTATCACAAACAGAAGACGATGAAATATTAGAGTCATTAGAAGATTTGGGAGTTTTCACCTTTGGTACCCATTTGTAGTTAGGTTTAACCCATTTCTTTTTCGATCCGATGGGTGCCTCGGCACTTGCTTTGAAACTTGAAACCGATCTTCGAGATGACTTTGACTTAGCCGGTCTTTGTTTCACTGGAGCATCTCTTGGATCGGGCTTGTTGGCTGACATATCCTTCTTGCCCTTGGGATTCGGATGCTTTGTCTTGGGAGTTGAATTCTTGGCCTTCTACACGTTCCAGTCATCATTGTCTGAACGTGATCTGGAATGGTTTCTTTTGAAGTGTCTCCTTCTTGGTGCGTTCTGCCAGCCTTGTGCATAGTAAGGAACGTATGCGTGATTTGGACAATTTCGGGCAATGTGACCAGGTGTTCCATAGTGAAAACAAGTCCTTTTCTTCACTGGGAAATTGTTTCTTCCTGCCCCTAGTGGCATATCCTTGCCTCGTTTCATCTTGTTCCCACATGCACACTTGGGACAGACACTCTATTGCACTGGAATTGGAGGCTTGTATTTACCAATAGCAGGTTGATTAGAAGCAACAAATTTAGAGTTCAAGGGTTCGTTTGTTTGTTCAGAAGAACTCTCCTTGTTCTCATCCTCTGCTACTTTACCTGCACATGTAACAGAAACATCAGTATTTTCAACATTAATAACTCCTCCTGACACAAATCCAACTCGTTTGCCATATCGAAGATGTGCCTCCCTGTCAGTTTCATCCTGTGTCATAGGGATGGATGTGTAGTTATGATTATAAGGAGGAGGTACACTATCATACCCTAAACCCTTGTTTTGATTTTCTTTGAATTTTAATTGGGTTTCATATATGGACTCGACTATGTTACTTGATGCAGTATAATTTTTGAAACTGACATCAGTTTTTCCACACTTAATTTTTAAAGCGTCAAGTTCTTCAGTTACAGCAACAAGTTGTCTTTTAACATAATCATAATTTTCACACTTGTTGCTATACTCTTCCTGAAGTTTCCTAAAGTCCTTGGTTTTTGCTTCTAATTTAGCCTTCAGGGGTTTCTGTCCTTTCCTGAGTTGATATCCTTCATATCTCAAGTCCTCAACTTCTCTTTTAAATAAATCAATTTGTTCTCGAAGAAATTTAATCGTGGCTTCACAAGTTGGAGTACATGTAACTTTAGTGACCGGAATGTTTTCAGAACTCATTGTTTCTCTACACTTCAAAATATCAAGTTCTTGAATAACATCAGCAAGACTAAGATGATTGAGATCTTTTGTCTTCTTGATGATAGCCACGTTCATATCCCACGATTTTCGGAAGTGAATTCAATATCTTTTTGTTTATCACAGATTTGGTCAAAAAGATCCCATCAATATTCATCTCAGTAGTAAGTGTAGTAAATCGTTGCAACTGAGTTTCGAGGGTTTCTCCAGGGATATAATCGAAAATGTTGAAATTTTGTCTTAACATATCCTGACGACTCTCTTTCATTTTTCAACTCCCTCGTAGACCTTAAAATCAATTAAAAAACACAACTAGAAGCCAAAATCAAACTTAAAAGTCAAACCCTTTGATTATAAAAGTCAACCTTAAAAGTCAAATTTAAAAAGTTAAACTCAAAAGTCAAACCGAAAAGTTAAATTTGAAAATTTAAAAGTTAAACGAAAAAGTCAAAGTTTAAAGTCAAAGGTCAAACCTTAAAGTCAAAGTCAAAATTTAAGGTCAAAAGTTAAAAAATAAAAGTCAAAAATAAATAATTTTTTTCATTATTATTATTATTATTATTATTATTATTGTTATTATTATTATTATTATTTGATGAAAAAGGAATTAAAAAATAAAAGAAATTTAATTTTTGGGCTAAAAATGACAATTTTGCGAAACTTCGAACAGAAAAGTAGTGTTTTTGAGTAAAAAATGCACAGGAAAGGAACAAAGGTGATGCTAGAGGAGATGGTTAAGGTGCTGGTTGATGATTGGGAGGTCTCGAGTTCGATTCTCGCAGCCCCCAAACTCGCGTCCTATTTTTTTCAGTGCGAAGCGAAGCTGGTTGCGAGGCCGAGGTGCGACGCGCGATGCGAGGATTTATTGCGAACCGGAAACCGCGAGGCCCGTAATCTTGGACCGTGAACTCCGAGGCCGCAAGCTCAGACCGTAAACGTGCGAGGCCTCGGACCGCAAACACTTCGGAAACCCTAGCTGTTGGCCGCCACCCCCTCGTTGATTACGACCAAAAACACCGATTTTTGCCCTTTTTTGCTCCAAAACTCGATCAAAAACCCTTTTTTATGAAAAACACTAAGAAAAAAACCACCTTATTTTTGCAAGATCTATCCAAAAACGCAAGAATATTTCGAAAATAAGATCAAATAATGCCCCAAATCTGACAAAATTGACTGATACAACTTGGCTCTGATACCAATTGTAAGTCCTTAATTTGCCCGTGTATCAGTCAGATCCATTTGATGGTGCGGAATCCCAATCAAACGGATGATGTCAGATCAAATAGAAGAGAATGAGAAGAAGAATAATATGAATCTTGTATTATATTAATAAGAATGTAGAACCGGATACAAGATTCACACACACTAACACACAATAGTTCTCCTCTCTCTCTGGCCGTAAACTCTCTTCGTGTTAATTAATCTCTACTACTCACCCTAACACCTCTATTTATACTTGGAATATGGGCCGGATAACACATGGGCCATAAATGAGTTTACGGCCATAAGGTGTTTACGGCCGTAAACTAGACCATAAATTGATAAATATTACAGAAAAATACAATTGCCCAGAAAAGTAAAGTATAAACCATATTTTGACCCAACAATCCGCTTGGTTCATGAAAATTGAAGGATTCTCAATCCTTTTTATGTTCCAATGATCAATCTGCTGACGAACGATGCTTACCAAACTAGTGCACCATAAGAAACCCTGCCAAAAACAGCACAACTCCTGAAAACTAGCTAACACTTCTCCTATCCCAACAACATCAATGACTTCAAACACTTAAAAGTAATAATACCCTCAGATCTCGGATTCCAATGAACGGGTAGTCTAACCAAAACCTCCGCAACAACTCCCTCTTCCCTCGACAATCCCGATGGCTCTTCCGAACATAAATACTAAGGCTACTTAAAACTAGTCATAACTCCCTCGTGCAAGCCCTTGAACCAACCCTGAAAATGATTGGAGCAGGTGCACTCACTGCTCCTCCCTAATCGTCAGACAGTCGACCTCCTTGTCGTCCACCTGATCACAGCAAAAATATAACGGGCTTGCTCCCTATGGTCAATCCCTGAAGGCATGACTAAACCTGCTACACTCGTGGCAACCCATATCACAGTACACGCGGAATCTTCTCCGCAAGATACATCTGTCTGAAGATATCTTAAAGATTCGTTGACATGCTGATTGGCATCTGACAACCCTTGCTAACCCATACGATAGCGGAAGACCAACCCAAGATCCAACTTATCATAATTCCCAAGCGATACAAAAACCCGGTATCCACCGGAAATGGCCGAAGATAGCATATCTGCAAACATCTGAAGGGATCCTGACCACCTCCTCCTGTGATACCTCAACCACCATGAGAGAATGATGTAACACCTCATTCCGATCCCAGTGACAATCCATACCTTTGGAACGAAACTTCATCGCATAGTTCCTGCAAACATTGCACTGGGTCCGACCCTGCTGACCTCTCAAAAGTTTATCCAAACTCTTGGGTCTCCGCTTGAGAACCTCCCGTAAATTCACCTGACCTGAACCTCTCTCATTGAGATACTCCTAATCAATCTTCCGTCCTTGGTTCTGAGATCTGTATCATTCAGGGTCTCGCACACTGATACACTCATCAACTCAAATGCCAACGGCTAAACTACAGAAGCTAGAGCATCCTTTGCTCTAAACTGACTATAAACTATTCCCAGACATAGATTTAAATCCCAAAGCGCAATAAATCTCATAATCAACCCTTTCTGTCTGATATAAGAGATCCAAAGCAAGCTCGAAGTCTTGGAAATCATTCCGCTAACTGGCTTAACACCGGAGCCAGGACCAAACCCTGGTCCTTCCCCTTGCGTGCTCATCCGCATTTTGCATAGGTGCTATCCCCACAATCCAATCATAACCAATAATTCTCCTTCCCATGCTTCTTAGATTCTCCAAGACTTTTCCCGATTCGAGTATGGATCATGTGCTCTCATTAGTACGGGCCTAATACTACCTTCCACACCTATCCATACTTTCCTCCGGAATCATCCCGAATCCCCTAAGTCACCTACTCCCATGATGTACCAAATGTTTGCTAAACATCATCACAATATCCACCGAAGCACCTCCTAGGCTCCCCTTAGGTTCCCAACCTATCTAGCCCTCAGTTGCTGAAAGATTCCCAATAATGTCAACTACCTACCTTATGAATATAGCCACATGTAGCAGAGATCAGATAATCCTTCAAGTAAACGACCCAATCCTAGAACAGTTAGACTCAAACAAGAGCTATGCAATAGAGCCAAATTCATCACTCTGAGATTATCCAACTTGTGCCACATGTGACCTAGCATATTCACTTAGTAGCTAGCTCGCATTGCTAGAAGTCCCAAAAAGCACAAAGCAAGCAGCATTCAGACAACAGAAAACTAATCACATATTCCAAACAAACAATTCTACCTATGCATACAATTCGCAATCAGGTGACTCATGTCATTAATCTCATCTTGGGCTTACCGTAGGGTAATCCCCGACCCATGGAATATCATAAAACATTCGGCCCATAAACCACGACCCATGCTGTCCACATCCACCCTCGCCGTCGGCTGCCTTATGTATTTAAATTATACAAAGAACAGGATCTAATAGATTGTCGAATAATAGACCCTACCCTAGGACCACAAGACAAGGAACAGAAAATAAGGCCAAGTCAATCATTCTAAGACTATAAGATCCTAACCGTATATAATTTTGAAAACATACACATTGCAGTTACAAATACCAATTATCACTCTCATTCCAGCATGACATCCAATATCCTCATGGCTACAAGCACCACATATCAGGCCAACTTATTGCTGACTACTCAGCACTAGCATGCAAGTCTACCATCTCATACAACATATACATGCATCTCCCCTATCCCTAACTAGCATGCGATTCACATATTCATAATCAAATCATAATAGATAACAAATGTGGGTATCCTGGGGAAACTTACTTGAGCTTGGTTGATTGCATGCACCACACCCTTCCTTGTCTTAAAAATTCTTTACTTAAAACATTTTCCTTTCAAAAAATTTTGAAAACCTTACAGATCCTCATTTTGAGTTCAGACTCACCCGAAAGTATGTCCGAATCCCTCAAACCAAGGCTCTGATACCAACATGTAACGACCCAAAAATCGGGGGTAAAATTTTCATTTTTAATATAACCCAAACATAGATATCATATATTCTAATCATTCCAAAACATTATTAATTAAAAACATTTATCAGAGTTCATCCCAAAATCCTTCATTGCGGAAAACATGGGTGTGTGTGCGCTGCGATCAAGCTGAGCCCTTCCTTTCCAAAACAAAGATACCTGAAACCATAAACAAAACTGTAAGCACAAAGCTTAGCGAGTTCCCCAGAGCATAACCACAACTCCATACTTGGGGTAAAAGACTACTTTACCCTAACATAGCTTTATCCAGTCGAAGGCCCAATCCAAAGGCCTAAAAGTCAAACCATGGACCAAAGCCCAACATATGGCCCAATTTTCCAAATTGGGCCACCTTGTACATGGTCTCATTTAGAGGCCCGACCATTTAGTCCAGTCCAAACATTTGACACTCTAATGGCCTAATATCATGTAATCATTAAGGCCCAAACTATGGCCCAATTTTCCAAATTGGGCCCAAACCCCTTACATGGGCCTTGTCCCAGGCCCATTAAAATTTTCTACTCCAATTGCTTGTTCTTGGGTGGCCCATTATTATCCCAATCATCAAAGCCCAATGGAAAGGCCAAACACAAGGCTTAAGTGAAATTAGGGTTTCACAGAAAATGATGATTAAGGTTAAGTGTTTCTCGCTTAACCCATTAAGGACTTAATCCATTCAGTCCATCACTCTTCTAAATAGATAATATGGTGTGATTGGGCTTAACACAAAAATCCATTCCAATGGCCTAAATGTGGGTCCCGATAGGTCCAAGCCCATAAATCCAATATTAGGCCCAATAGCTAGGTCTTTTGATCAATTAGGGTTCACTAGACTCATTAGGGTTTCACTAAGCCCATTAGTCACATGCTTGGAGTTTTAGGTCAATTAAGATTCATTGGGCCCTTTACGGTTTATTAGGCTCATTAGGCCTCATTGGGCCCATTAGGGTTTATTAGTCCCTTTGTCCAAACATTCAAACGAGTCAAGATCCAACAAGGCACACCGCCACCCGACAAGGCGGCCGGTGGCGGCAGCCACCACCTCACAGTGGTGGTTTGATTTTTCCTTTCATTATTCCAATTTGTAACTTACACTTTACAATGATAAATCTCAAAATAAACACACACACTTAAAGAATAAACACACACAACCACGTTTATGGTGGCCGGTGGTGGTAGATGGTGGCAGCCACCACCTCACGGTGGTGGTGGTGGTGGCCTTTTATTGGTTTTTCGGTTAGACAAAACATGCATACACACACTTTTGGTAGCAGTTTGTGAAATAGATCCAACCACCCACCTGGTGGTGTCCGGCGGTGGTGATAAAATGAAATAACGGACAACAACGGCAAAAACCGGTGGTTTGCGATGACAGCCACCACCTCACGATGGTGGCGGTGGTCGTCGGTTCCGGCAAGGCTAGGAGGTGGCATGCAGCGGTCTTGAAGCTTCTCAAGGTGGCGGCTGAGGATGCCACACATGGTGTTGGCGGCCGGTATATAAGGATGTAGGGTTAGGGTTTCACATGTATAATAAGGTGACGGGTTTAATACCCATATCCCATCCAAACTCCAAATAATTTTTACACATTCAGTCCCTCCTTGTATTATTCCTTTCAAAACAAGGCCACAATTTACCCTTTTAACCCTGCCTCCTGAATTTCTTTCAAAATAAGTCCTTAAATTACCAATCAACCCTCTAAGCCTTCAAATCTTTTCAATTTAAATCCTTTAATTACCAAACGCACACTGACTTTTGAAACCTTTCTCAAATTAAATCCAAAACTGACACTTTTAACCCCTAACTTTAAAAATTATGACAATTCGCTCCTCGAAATCACACCTTGCTATATAAATATTGATTTTAGGGCTACAACTCGATCATTAATTTAATTTTTTATCTAATAAATAAATGGGGTGTTACATAACTAAAGCACTCATTTTAGTTAGATAAGTTCGCAGCTTGGTTTAAGAGTTTGTTTTAATTAAGTGTCTAGCAAAATGGGTTCCCAGAGCTTGTTGACAATCGCGGTCAAACTAGGAATTGTATAAAAATCACTGCAAGTAACAATCCATGATCACACGTCTAAATCAGTCTTTTGATGTTAATTTAATCATCATCTAGTTAGTACTTTGTAGTATTTCTTTATCGTATTTTAGTTAACATGTCTAGTTTTGTAGTTTGAACTTCCTTTTTATGTAGTAGATAATATGATTTGATGTTGAATTTGTATTTTATCTAGTGAATTTGTTTTTTTGTTAATTAAAAAGTTTGATTTTAATTTTGATTCATGCTGGCCACTTGAATTAAGGTTAGATCATTCAAGTTATTTGATTTGCAAAATCAGTAAGTGTTTTCTGGGTTAAAACTAGTAACAAATATTAAATTAACACAAAACCAAATTCACTAGTGAATTTGGTTTTGTGTTAAAGCTTGTTAATAGTATCAACTAAGATTAGAATTTAATTTGACATCAATCATCATTATCGTGCATCATTAGGAAAATAAAACTCGAAACCGAATTGTTTTTTTATTTTTGTTTCTAGTATTTTTTTTATGTATTTCATTTTAGTTTAATCATTTTTAAATCCTCCCCCATATTTACTTTTTATGCATGGTAATAAAAACATGATTATTTTGGTGCATTTATGGATTAAAATCGAGTCACTAAGGATTGACCCTGTTTGCTATTACTATTATTTTTAAATCATATAAATGCAAATATGATTTATTTGTTTGATGGATTAAAATTGACACCCGTCAAAATGACGCCATTGTCGAGGACTCGGTGTGTTTAACCAATTTATATGCCAATGTTTTCATGTATTTTTGATTGTTTGATGCATAGTAATCATTAAACAACATGTATATGATATGTTCTTTATAAAAAAAATGTGATTTGAAAAAAAAAGGACAATCGACCGTTAGGATTTTCTCTGTGGTGTACGTTTTCTTTTAAAAGCGAAAATGTTTGGTAAACTGTATCATGTTAAGGATGAAAATATTTATTATAGTGGAATATAGCTAAAAGTGATTTGAATGTTATATTTGGGGCCGACTCAGAGATTTTAAGGGCCATGTGCTAAGAAGAAAAACGAAGCCCTAAATATAATTTTTTAAAATATAAGATAAACAAACTTAAGATGGTGAATTGTCGTTACGGAAAACTTAAAAGTAAACAAATTAATTAAAAAGGAACTTATGGAATTTTATAGAAAACTCAAGGATTAATTGTGTAACTTTTGAAAACTTATTTGATAAAGGAAGGGTTAATTATGAATTATATTGTATAAAATAAATGCCAAAATTGTAAATTGAATTAAAAACGTCAAAGATGTGGACATGAATGGAACCCATAGGTTTGTTTGAAAAGAAGAGCATACGGATGTGCTTATGCCAATTGAGCTACACAAGGTTTATGCAAAAACTTGAACAAACTAATATATATTTACTTATTAAATATATAATTTAATTAAAGCTCGGGCCCTATTTTTTTTCGGGGCCTTGTGCGGCTGCACCTCTTGCCTCCCCTTAAATCAGTGCTTGGTTATATTTATATTTGAGAAAAAAAAAAGATAGCCGTTCAGTTCAGGCCATTTTCCTTTTGGCTTAAACACACATACAACCACAAAGAACGACATTCTTTGTTCCGCCCATACCACCACCATTGAAATCAGGTATGCCATCACTTTCATCTCATCTCTCTTCTAATGTTCTCCTTCTCTGTTCAAGAAATCTAAGTTGTTCCCTGCCCTCTAACCCTTCCATCCCATCATTCGCCGGACCACCTCCCATTACTAATGCGCCACTCACTCCTGTCAGAACCAAAAGGTGGCAAGCGGTAAGGTGCTTTAGCTACAGGTGCTGCTCAAGGAATTAGATCAACTCTGAATTCGACTTGGCTCTTGGCTCATGTAGTGGAGAAGAATTCGGAAGAAAAACATATTCAGGACGTTCCAATAGTGCGAGAATACCCCGAAGTATTCCCAGAAGAGTTGCCCGGACTCCCCCCAACAAGACCATGACCGGTTGTACGGGTGGGCAATAGGGGCTTGTGCACTGGGCCCAATTTTTTATGGGGCCCAACTTTTGTTTTTTTTTTTTTTTTTTTTTTTTTTTTTTTTTTTCATATCCATAGTCCAACAAATACTATGAATGTGAGGTTACTGGATTTCACAAACGAATATAACTTATCTCTTTAAATAAAAACAATTGATTTTACTTTAAGTTATGGTTCTCAATTGAAAATAGTTAAAACCGATAACACTTTGTTAAAAATGACGAACATTTGATCGTAAATCAAAATTCAAACGGATTTGATTAATTAATTCATCAACATTTTGTTGTAATCTTTTAATAATTAAATTAATTAGAAAAAGTTAAAAACTATATTATTAAAATTGCAATTAATTTTTTTAAACATCGCTATGTTTATTTTAATAAACTTAATGTTATCTTCAAACTTAAAAGTATTGGATTTGTATGCTTTGTGTTTTTTTTTTTAATTTCTTTATCGCATATTTAATTCTTTGTCAATAAAGTAAAACCTAAACTTATCCACCGAAAATGAAATCTTAGAGTATAGACTACGAAAAGTTAATCAACCTATTTGCTATTAGTAATGTTAATGTTAGGAGAGCTTCACGGATCGTCGGTTAGATGTACCATATGTAATTACTCATTAAAATACTATGATTTTGCTTTATTTATGGTTATAAAGTTTATCATCGTTTTTTTTAAATACTTTATGTATTTTAATTTGCTACATGTTAGGGATAAGGGCCTTTTTTTCGGTTCGTCATGTGTATTTGAATCCTCAGGGTCGGCCTTGAACAAGACAAGTCGAATTCAAAATTGATCTGATTCTGGAGCGGCACCTGTACCTAAAGCACCTTACCGCTTGGCACTTTCTGAAATGCAAGAACTTTCGGGCCAACTTCAGGAACTTTTGGAAAAAGGATTCATTCGTCCAAGTTCCTCACCGTGGGGCGCACCAGTCTTATTTTTGAAAAAGAAGGAAGAATCGATGAGAATGTGCATTGATTACAGATAACTAAATAAATTGACTATAAAAATAGATACCCCCTTCCTCAAATAGACGATTTGTTTGATAAACTCCAAGGTGCCTCGTACTTTTCAAAGATTCATCTACGATCGGGATACCACCAATTAAGGGTACGCGACGAAGATGTTCCCAAAACCGCCTTCAGGACTCGTTACAGACACTACAGTTTCTTAGTTATGCCTTTTGGGCTAACTAATGCGCCAGCTGCCTACATGGATCTTATGAATAGGATTTGTAGGCCGTACCTTGACAAGTTTGTGATCGTGTTCATTGATGACATACTAGTCTATTCCCCAAACAAAGAAGAGCATGAACGACATCTTAGACTAGTGTTGGAACTGTTGAAAGACGAAAAATTATCTGCAAAGTTCTCTAAGTGCGAATTTTGGATTAGGGAAGTACGATTCCTTGGTCATATGGTTGGAGAAAAAGGAATACATGTGGATCCCACCAAAGTTGATGACAATATCATACACTTCATAATTTGAATTATGAGTCAAAATATAGGCTTAAGGATTTCCTAATCCTATATTCCATGTTATGAACCTTTAAAATTCATTTATTTGAAAATATAAATATTAACTTTATACAAATCAAATCATAAACTAACCATTTCTATGAGTTAACTAAATTAAATATAAAAGCTTTATTAACCTAAATTATAAGGCAAACACAAAGGAATTAGAAATCAATTTCAAAAATGAAATTTGTTTAAAAATTAAAGAAGATTTTTATGATTATGCCTAATACCAAGAATAGATCCTTCTCTCTCCTATTCCCAAGGTTCTAAATAACGTAAGACGTGACTTGGCGGCAATGTCAAGCCTCAAGTTTCTCCGAGCCTTGGCGAGTCACGACGTTTGTAAGGCGTAACTTAAGGTGACAAGTTTCTATATAATTAATATTTTTTATATGTATTTTCAACTATTATTCATTTTTATACACATATATGAGTTACGGCGGCGTTTTGGAAAAGCTTGGCGGCATGTGCAAGCCTTGGAGTCGTGACGCGCCATGGCGGAGCCATGGCGAGCTTTTTAGAACCTTGCCTATTCCCCATTCAAAATATGTCCCTCTCTCTCAATATCTCTCACCTAACATTTAATCCACCTTTAACTACTCATTACTCCTCTTCCTTCACTCCACCTTCTCTCACTTCCATAGACACGAAATCCCCTCAACTCTCTCTAGATTTTCCAGCAACATTCAGCCAAATCACGAAATATTGAAGCTTTGGAGTGTCCTTTGAAGCCTCAAACTCAAAGACAAGGTAAAAGATTTCATCCCCTCCATTAAGCTTTTCATCTTATGCTAGTTTTTGCAAATTTTCTTCTTAAACTCGGATTATATGCCCTCTTATGGATAGAAATCCTTGTTTTTCCTCTTGGTGTTTGTAGATTCTCACCATAAGACATTATATGTGTTTGAGATGGTGAAAATCCGGGATTATACCCGTGCTAAGAGTGAAAAGAAGCATATATGTTCTTATGATTTCAAAAATCGGGTTTTACATATTCTTCTTCATTTATTTTGTGTTTCTTACATAAATAAAACCAATTAAACCATTTCTAGTACATCTTGGATTCTTATTCATTCTATGCATGTGCTAGAAATCGGATTTGTGGTGCAATCCTAGTGTAAGATTTGTTTGTTCCAAGGAGTTCTCTCTTATAAGAATGAAACACCCACCCTAAATCTATGGCTCAGATGCATGAACCTAAAAATTTCTTTTTCTTCTGTAAAATCTAGCTTATTGTTATTTACTTTCGACCATAAAAGAAATATACATGTTGTCTTTGTGAAAGCGACCCTTAGGGAGCACTCAAAGCAACCAAGGAAGAGATGCATTCTTTCAGAATATTTTGTTCAACTTTAAACGAGCACAACTCACTCATTACTAAACCAAATCATAATATTAGTTTTCTGAGGGCTATTTCCTTGAGTTAGCTTTCTAACTCAATTGGTCTTACTGTAAAACATTAAAAATATGATTTTTGACAATTTTTACAAAACAGTTGCGCAAACATCACTTTTTCTGTGATCATTAGTTTTGCTTTACATGATCAATGCTCTTACACCACACCATAAATCTGTGGAAAAATAGTTTAGAAACTTAACATATCCAACGAATGATGGCTAAGATTCCGTGGATTAAAACCCCATAGAATGTTCTACACAAATTCGTGAACTTTCAGCTACATCTACAGGTCATGCACTATATTGTGCAACACTGCTTAACTTGTTGGGGTTCAATACACCTATTTTACTTCTAAATATATTTTGGAAAAATTGTCTTATGAAAGTTCATATATACAAGTGATGATCTCTAAAACCCCAAGGGCTAGAACCAATTCCTGATTATTCTATAAAAATAATGATTTAATGGATATAAATTCAAAATAATCGTTTTCAAAAGAGATAAAAATCTGAAATTTTTTATTATTAGTATAATTACAGTTTAAGAAATCCATGTGAATTTTCAGACAATTTGGATCCTTTTTAGTATTTTATCCATATTTTTCATTAAATTGGATCATGAATTTATAAATTCAGGTTATTGGACTCAACTACCCTAACCAATATGTTTCTCAAGCTTGGGAATATTATGAGAACCTGTAAAAATTAAATTGAGAATTTTAGTAATTGTTTACCATTTATTTTGAATTTTCTCTAATAATTGGGTTTTAATTTACAAATAAATATCAAATGACCTTCAAAAATGTCTAAATTTTTTTTGGACACCAATGTCCTTTGTTAGAACCAGAAAACCAATTTTTGGAATTTTTGGAATTTATTTCCATGCCCTTGTGACATTTTGAACACAATGCCTTATGAATTAATGTTACCGATAATGAATCGTATACACTTTGGCCACTTTTACGACACCACTAGTTGGATAGGTAGTTTCTAGAAAATAGCTTAGTAAATTATATCTCACTAGAAACTATTTGTTCCGTAGGACGCTATTAGGAATTGCACTCACCAACATTAACCCGCGAAGACCGAGCCACAAACTTTCCATTGTCCCCCCCCCCCCCCCCCCCCCCCCCCCCCGATATGTTGTCTCTCCTCCCATTTCCATCCCATTTTTTTTGTGACACCATCTAGCGACATCGGAACTCTCTCACCTGTCACCTCCTCCAAACCCTCCATTGGTAAAACCTAAATTCCACACAACCACCATATCCTACCACCTAGAAATTTGCGTTCATTGAGATTAAAAGGGGAAAATAGTTTGACCAATTTAGGTAATTTGATTCTTCAAGAATGGAATATTTGCATTTCAGGAGCAAACCCTTTTAAACCTGAAAAAACCCATTTTAGACTATGGTGCCCCTTTTAGACATGAAACACCCATTTTAGACCTGGTGCCCTTTTTAGACCCAAAACAACCAAATTAGACCTGGATTGCTGAAAAGACAAAATAGCCCTTGAACTAAGTAGAACTTGTCAATTTTGGAATGCATATTTCCACAATCTCCACCTTGACTTCTAAATAAACAATGAAAACTACAACTTGCCTAACAATCACCCTAGAAAATTAAACACTAATAGCTAATCAAACTCCAAAAATCCATAAGAACCTGTAATCACCATTTAGAGAAAAATTAATTCCGAAAAGATAAAAATACTTCCTCCACCAACGAGCCATTCAGGCTCCATTTGGATAGGAAACACCCACCAAGTCCAAACATAATTTGAACTTGGCTATAGGAAGACTCTTAGTGAACATATCAGCGGAATTATAATCTATATGAATCTTGTCCATGACACAATCACCTTTTTCAATGATATTTTGCACAAAATGGAAATGGGTATCAATGTGCTTTGTTTGGTCATGAAACATTTGATCTTTACTCAAGAAGATAACACTTTGATTATTACAAAATACCATGATAACCTTAAATATATCATCGAGTTCACTAAAAAAAAACCCCGCAAACATATGTCTTCCTTAACTGCTTCTGTAATCGCCATATACTCTGCCTCACTAGATGAAAAAGCAACTGTAGACTGCAATTGGGTTATCCAACTAATAGCACAACCATGCAAAGTAAACACATAGCTCGTAATCGATCTTCTTTTATCCAAGTATTTGGCATAATATGAATCAACATATCTAAGCACCCCAGTGTTATATTTACCAAAATGTAGACACATAGAAGACGTACCACGTAGATAAAAGAAGATTCATTTCACAACTTCCCAATGTTCTTCTCCCTAGTTCGCCATGTATCTACTTACCATGCTAACACCATAAGCCAAATTAGGGTGCGTTCAAATCATAGAGTACATCAAGGATCCAAAAACACTAGAATATGGTATGTGTGCCATATAAGCCACATCAGTCTTAGTAGTAGGACTCAAACGGGATGATAAGTTTAAATGAGCTGCAAAAGGTGTGTTCACGGGTTTTGCTTCATGCATATTGAAGCGTCTTAGTACTTTCTTAATGTAATTTTTCTAAGAAATATGCAAGACCCTATACTTCCTGTCACGAACAATTTCCATACCTAAAATCTTTTTAGAAGCTCCTAAGTCCTTGATTTCGTGACATGTCATCCACGTTGGATTAGGTGTCTAAGCCTATAACTATTATTGTTATGTACTTGACCCGAGAGTAGCATGGTCTATTTGGGTTGCATATCATCAGGACAATTTGATAGGATGGACTTTTGAGAAGAGGTTATTTATGGTTTAGTAATATATTATAAGTTCTAATATATTAATATGAATCATATCATTTAACTAGTATTGATCAAGAATTAATTTGGAATTAATCCAGTGATCAAAAGAGACTAATTAAATATACGAGGATTGATTATGTAAATCATTCATTCTTATAATGTGGGTTTATGATATGTAGTTCTTTATGTTGGGATAAACCCATGTGGTGACCTATGGATGATCCATGGAGGTTTAAACCCATGGAGCATGAGGAATATGGAAGGTCATGCACATTAGGGGTTACATGGTGTAATCCTAATTAAGCCACACTATATAGGAAGCCCCTAACTCATGAAATTGGCTACACACATGTGTGTTCTTTGGAAGAGCCAGCTGAATTTGAGTCCAAGACACCTTCTCTTAAGTTATCCTTTTTCATAGGTGTGTTGTGATTCCATTTGAGGCATTCACATTGTTTGTGCTAAGTTCTTAAATGTCCAAGGCTTCCAACTACAACAAAAGGTATGTATAACTAGAATTTTGTAGTAAAGATACTCCATTGTATGCTAGTTAGGATGATGCTTTGGAAAAACAATATTGCATGTATAATTAGAGAAAACATAGATCCAAAGCATTTAGGGTTGTATGTGCATCATAGGATGTTGTAGTATACCAAAATCCAACAGTGGTATCAGAGCCTATGGTTGTTTTCCAATATACTTGATGCTACTTGTTTTCAAAGCTTGAAAAAATTGTTTTTCTGCTTTCGAAACAGTGCACTCGTCGAGTCCACTGGGGAACTCGCCGAGTCCCCTCACAAATCTGACCAACTCGCCGAGTTAGTTCATGCACTCGATGAGTTGGTGCTCCAGAATGCAGATTTTCGAGTTCTAAGGCTGGAATTGGACTAGGATCATGAGCCTAAACTGTTTTTGAACATATAAACCCGTTTTTGATGTGGTAATGATCATGCTTATCCAATTTAAAAGATAATTGCCAAAGTTTCATGTTTTGTATTAGTTTATATGGTTAGACTAATTATATGAAATTTGTTTGATATGAATTGTCTTGTTCTTATGAGTTTAATTTAAATCATAGGTAAATTGTTTGATTTTCCTGTTAGAATTTTTTGATCTAAATGGTTTTGGATGAATTCCATAACTTGTCCTCAAGTTATGGAAAATGAAAAGTTTTTCTTTTAAAGAGATCATTAAAATCATAGGTTATGAACTTGAAGAGTCTTTTTCCCATAAATGGTTTTATGAACTCCATAACTTGTCCTCAAGTTATGGATTTTCAAGAGTCTTTTCATTAAAACCTATATTAAACTCATAGATTATGGATTTGAAAAGTTTTTACAAGTTTCAAAACTTACCCTCAAGTTTTGGAATTTGTAAAGTTTCACCTTTTGAATACTTTAGTTCCAAACCCTAGAGTTTTAAAAGTTAAATATTTACCCTTATACTATTATAATATTATAGGTTTAATACATATATATATATATATATATATATATATATATATATATATATATATATGTATATGTATGTATAAGAACAAAGTCAGTCTAACTGTTAATAGGCCTCATTCACGAAGTCGGTCTATAAAGGGGGTATAAGGTTACTAGGTATCCACTCTCACCCACCGCTTGCTTGACTGGTGGAGGGTCGTTAGCCGAGCGTGTATGACAGGACATTAATTCTCATTATAAGTATAATGATAATTATAAAGTAACTAAACACTTATAAATTCCCAATCTTAGTTACTTTAGGAAAAATGTGAATATGGTGCTATCCCATGAAATTGCACTTTGCACCTTGTTAAGTCGTTAGTGGAGCATGTGTGGTTAACCAGCACACTAATCTGGGACTAACAGTTCATGGAAAAGGATAGCATGATGTTAATCATAGATCAATGGAGCATGTGTGGTTAACCGACACATTGATTAGGTGGTTGTAACATTGAGTGTACCAATCTAATTTGCATGGTTTTTCACACCTTGTTTGTGATCCTCGGCATCCCAGTCACAAATTTGAAGGGTACAATTGAGATTTATACATGCCATTGAAAGTTCAAATATTTTGCAATAGGATTATGGCATCCCTCTTCTGAATTGTAAAATATTGTGTTGGGTCCTAGCCTTAATATTTCATTTAAGTGTTATATTAAGGACTAAAATCAACTAAACTTGAATTTCTCCCTCATAAATGTCTACTTCAGACAACTATGGTCTTCCCAAATCTTTTGGAAAAAGATTTCTTATGAAGATGATGTTCCATGATTGGATTATGGAAGTTATACTTCACTTCATCCACCTCTTCCAATAATTCTCCTTAGCCCACAAGTTCTGGGTCACTCAAATCCCTATTGGAAGGAAGGAAAGTTTGTATGTGCTCACGTCTTGGAGATGAAATTACATATTGACAAGCTGGGAGAACTGGGTGTCAAAGTCTCGAGGAAGTTGGCTGTTGACTGGGTTCTTCAATCACTTCCCAAGTCATATAGTGAGTTCATTAAGGACTACTATGTGACAGTCCACAGAATGACCCTTATTGATCTTACCTATTTGCTTGTTGCTGCTGAATCAGGAATGATTTGGCGCATCGGTAATGCAAATTTGACTCGAAGATCTATTTCCCAAACTTCCATGGACATTGACAATGGTGACATTGAAAGTCCAGAAAAGCTCTCTCTTCCCAATGGAAAGGGATTGGCCATGGTCAAGTCATTTGACCGAATGGTACAGAGAAATGCTAAGTCTGACATAGTCCTGTGTACCATTTCCAAAGAGTCCATATGTTTCTATTTCCAAGAGAAGGGGCATTGGTTGTGAAGCTACCATATTTACCTGAAAGATCCAAGGATGGTAAATAAAAAGTTTGACTCTACTTCAGGTAAGTCAACTATCTAACTCTATTAAGTTCCTATTTGGAGATTCTTAATACATGATGTAATGTAATTATATTTTGATGTTTTTAAGAATCGAAGAAGAGAAAGGAAGCTTAAAGGAAGAGTATGTTGAATCTGGTCGTGAAGATGGATTTCAATCGCATGGTTCGATGATTGGATTTTTGAGCTGCTGCTGAAGAGTTATGATAGATTGCTTAGAAATTTGTAATAACATAGTTTTCACCTATATTTGCATTGTAGGGAAAAAATTTCTGCAATTTATATAAATAAAGAAAATTTTAGAAATTTATTTTATTTTTTAAGTCTCTTTACAATGGCATTTGTGAAAAATTTATGTTTGTATATTCTAGCAATGTTCAACATGGATTTGATTCTTTCGTTTGTGGCAGTGACAAAATTTACCAAAATAAGGAAAGATTCTAATCACTCAAGTTTCAGTTTGATAGAAACTTGGAATCATGCAACTTGTAGTGTGTGGAAAAGGAAAACATTTGTCTTTGGGAAATTAAGGCTAGTTCCTTGTTCACATGAATTTGTGAGTCAAGTGAAGGACTAGGGGATTGGGTACACTAGGTGTGCGCTGGTCAGGTCCACTACAAAGAACGATAAGACTATTCGTCATGATTTACTAAAAGTTAAGAAAATATGGTTATGCTTACAAGTTTAAGTATAAATCTGAAACATTGGAAAAGTTTCAATGTATGGCAGAATGAATGAGAAGAATCAAATTAGGTAGAAAGATAAAAGTTTCTCCAATATGAAAAGATGGGAGAGTACTTTAGTATCATGTTTTATGATCATCTTATGGAAAACCATATCACAATTGATCCTCTAAGGATATCTTAGTGCATTCATATGGCTAAGAAGAGGGATTGTGAATTGTTGAAATGGTTAAATCTAGAAGATGAGTCATACATCGTTCCAAAACAAGTCTTAGAGTCATACTCCAAGCTTGTGCCTTGAGTGAGACTAAATTAAGAAGGTTTATAACATCATCAAATGTAGAGTAACATGTTTGTTACTCTTGTACATTTTAAATTGGTAAGTTGTGATATTTTGGATAAAACAAAGACCAACTAAGGCCAATTGTGTGAAGTGTTTATCTTGATAAGAATCCGCACTAACTCTTGAATATTTGTTTTGTCAAGGAATGGTTCTTGACGTAGAATCTTATATGTCAAGAGGTTAGTGGGAGTCTTAAAGATCTTGACAAGTTTCAAGAACTATTCAAGAAGAAAACCTATTGTTTATCACTAGCACACGACTTGAGGTTTGTAACCTATTGTGTTCACATATTTTTATTTGTGTGTCCATTCTAGTTATAGTTGACTATGCATGTAAGTTATATAGGTTCTCAATTGTTTTCATAACAACTTGGAAGCAGTGTTAGGCACTTTTGCTGCCAGGTGGCAAGAAATTAAGATTGAACAAGTTCAGTCCATATGAGCACATACACCATAAAATCTAAGTGTCATAAGGTTTGTCTCCGATTCATGAAAATGATGGTGAGGAAAGGCTTTCACTAAGTAGATTTTAAGGAGATAACAGTTGTGATATTTGAATTCTATCACACCCCTAAACCGGGATGGCGGAAACGTTCGGGGCGGAGGACGTCATGTTCAATATCATAACCCTAGTGAAGAAAGTAAACACAACCATCATAAATATAATTTAAAAGGTTACATCGTTGCAAAATACATGTTTCCAAATAAATTACATATGATGTCAAAATAGTTCAAAAGAAATCTATGCCTTGGTGTCTTGCCTTCAAAAGTCTTGTGGTTACCTGTATTACTGATTACCTGAGAATACAAGTTGTTTTTGAAAGAGTATCAGCATTAAATCTGGTGAGTTCATAAGCAATTTATGAATGAAAAATTCATGTGTGTCCTTAAAGTTTGTTCTAAGTTTGTTTCCAGAAAATCTAATATTATCTAAAAGGTTTAGTGGAGTCTTAACTGAACCAAGACTTAGTATATGTAAGTAAATCATCATACTTATATGTGGTTTTATATTTAAATAAAACCCCTCTTCGTGAAATCATTAAATTCCCATGAATGGTGTGTTTGTTAATTTTCGCATGTGAGTTGTTATAACCATACTATGACTCGAGGACCTTGTACTCGACGTTCTTCATGCATCATAATGTTATGGCACTTGTCACCCCAGACCTGCCGGTCTAGCTGTTGCAGGCAGCTCAGGTGCGGGTTGTAAAACCTAATTAGATCTTTATACAGCTATCACGTTCTCCCTACAAGAGATTCTGGCTATAACTACAAGACTTTTATGTAGTACTAAGGAGTACCCCGAAGATGAATGTCTCACAAATTTATTCATTAACATGTTTCACGTAGTTTGTAATAAAATACTTGCTTTATAAATCGATAATATTACCGTTTGAGGTGTCCAAACTATACCTATTATAGTTTTGTCAAAATGGTTTATGTTGTAAATGAAACCTTGCTATGCATGACTTTGTATTTCAATAAAATGACATTGAAAATGCTAAGTATAAAATCCTACACAGCTTGCTCAACATGTTACAAGGTGTGAATAACTCTTAAACTTGTTTTAAAATTTTAACTCTTAACTGTCACTATTTTAGATTATTTATAGAAAAATCATCGTAAGTCAAAAAGTAAATCCGTAAACTTGGAGAGTTTGGAAAAAGAGTCTACTATGGTCACAAATTTTATTATAATTTTTGGTGGTCTCAAACGAGTGTGAAAACATTCATTTTCACAACCTGGTCCGATTTCATTGCTGCAGTGATAGGCAGTTTTGAAAAATCACCAAAAATTGTAGGAAAATCGTATGGAGATGTGAAAGTAGTTATTTTAAAGTTATAAACCTGAACTATTTTCATATTAAACATATTTGAATAATATTAAGTTTAAGTTGGGTAAAACAGTTCGTGAACATGTCACAACTTTTCTATTGTAAGCTGTCAAATTAAGTTTCAAATATGTTTTGGTGTTTTAACTCACCATTAGTGATTCTTGGAAGAGTGGAAGGTCAAAGACGAGGAGTATCAAGAACACTTGATGAACACGTAAAAGCTTGGATGATCCTAAGAACGATTCTTTGGTGTTAGAATGTGTGTAGATGATTCAAGGATGTTATGAAAACATGGAATAACACTTGAGTTTAGAGGAAATACTTACCAAAAAGTGAAGTAATAGCTTAAGAACACTTCCAAAAGTGGCTGGAAGTTGAGAGAAAATAAGCTTCTTTGTGTGGTAAGAATGGTGTAAAAGTGTGGGAATGATCAAGTGAATCAAGAAATCCTCCAGGCATTTCTTTATATAAGGGAGTTGCTGGAGCAAGTTGTGAGTTTGAAGTGATGTGTGCATTGGTTTGTGTGATGTGGATAAGGTGGCAAGTGAGAGGGTGACACATGGAAGGCAAGTGGGCACACTTGACCCACTTGTGGGGTAAATATCCTCTTAATATAAAATAATGATTTTAAATTAATAAATTCTTGAGAAATAAATAAAATATGAGTTCTGGGAGTTTAAAATGGTAAAAATATGAATTTGGTGAAAAAAATCCCATCAAAAATGTCAAAAACGGGCTTAGGATGCGAAAGTAGTCGAAAACCGAGAGAAGGAAGCGAACCTGCGAGGTTTGACCCTTAGGAGATGAGAACCTAGAGAAGGGAGGAAGAGGGACCAAAGGTAGGTGAAGGGACCGAAGGTGGAGGCTCTGGCCCGAAGGTCAGGTTTGGTTTGTAGGCTATTTTTCAATATAACTTCTCGTTTTGAGTGATTTTTGGCAAAGTTAAGGGTCGGGATGACCCGGATGACTATAAAAAGTTGAGAGAGATTTTGAGAGAGATTTGGGAGAGATTGGGAGAGATTTGAGAGAGATTCACTTTTAGCCATTTTCGTTGAATAATCTTGCAATGCAAGGTCCGTGGACCCCGTTATACTTCGTTTATGATTATTTTAAGTCCCCAAAAGGGTTCATAGACGTGTTTTGATGCGTTTAACTCCCTCCTTAGGGTTTCACATTGATAAACACATAGATTTACCGAGATACTCAAATTCTTGACACACAATTGTACGTTTTCATAGAATAACTTTTAATTATACAAGTATTATACAAGATTGACCGGTTTGACTTGTTGACGTGACTTTGACTTGTTGATTTTGACTTTGACTTGAATTTGATGGTTGTCACAAATTCTCAAATTCGATTATGACTACGGAATCCCTTTTCATAATTCGAATAGTGAGGAATGGCAAAAACTCTAAACATTTGAGACTTATTATTGTAAGTTCTTAAATTGTTTAAACACATGTGGGCTATATAAGGAAAGGTGTATGAGTTTGAGAAGCGTAGATAAAGTCTTATCAAAGCATCTCGTATCAGAAATTTGAACTTTGGTAATTAAAGTCAATAAGTATTCATTTCTAGAAGTCCAACTGATTTCTCGGTACATGTCAAAGCTAGTGGGAGCATAACCATTATGCTAATAAAAGTAATGATTATTATGCTAGTAGGAGCATAATCAATTATGATGAATGTTGCAAGTTAGCAATGTTAATTATAGAAAACAAAAGTTTCAATTCGCAAGTTGTAGGGTTTGAAAAGTTGTTTTACTATAATTATGGGAGATGGATTCATACTTCATTTCAAATCTAAAAGCATAGATTGAGATTTTAATCAGATCTAGTCAATATATATATATATATATATATATATATATATATATATATATATATATATATATATATATATATATATATATATATATATATATGAATGTTATGTTGGAATGGTTCAACATAAGGAAATTCTATATATGGATATGTTAATTGCGTTCTCAAAATTCGACAAACATAGTGTGCATGCTTGTAGCATGGCATAACTATTGTTTAGACAATCATAATGTGCATGCTTAGAGCATGGGATAACTATTGTTTTAATTCAAGTATTAAGTTGATTATTCGAAACATTATACAATGAATAATGAGTAATCAATATGACTCAAAAGTTTTTGGGCCATATAGGATTAGTATTATTATTGTGTTTTACTTTGCATGTTTTGAGTTCCCGAATAACTGGTTATTCAAACCATCCACAGTCGATCGTACATTGGAAGTAGGTATTGTGGCAAGACTGTCATGAATTGGTCTGTAGTTTGTCTAGGTGTTTTAGACATAGCAACAGTGTTCATGAGTACTCTTGGAATTAGATTCGAGTATTGGATGCAACCCACGCTCATCTGAATCACTTCATGGATTTTATTAGGAGTGATTGTGAGATGATAATATCTTATATTCTTGAAATGGAGACATGTGAGTTGTAGTTGCGAGTCGGTTGCACATTGACGTATGTAAACGCACCAGTAACTTGGTATTATAAAACATATTGTTGTGTGTGATTTGATGAGTAAGTACAAGCAATCATTTGAGTCGAACTTTATGTATTCCTTTTACCTCATGTGGATAAAAGCGATATCTGTGGGCCCCTAGATGATTTAGTGATGACACCCTGCCAGGACTAATTTGATTTGTTCAATTAGTCGGTTGTCATAAATCGGAAATCGGGAAACAATAGATGGACAGAGAGAATGTTTTTAAATCCATGTCTCAGTCCATACGATATCTAGAATGGAGTAATATATGATCCCTTATCTAATGGACGCGTCATTGACTAGGTCAGAGTTCGACAACGACTTTTAAGAGCTACGATTGCTTGTCGGGATTTTGGAGTTGTACTTGCAATTATAGTTATTAGACTTATCCAAGTGGGACACTGTTGGATTAGGTGTCTAAGCCCATAACTATTATTGTTATGTACTTGACCCAAGAGTAGCATGGTCCATTTGGGTTGCATATCATCAGGACAATTTGATAGGATGGACTTTTGAGATGAGGTTATTTATGGTTTAGTAATATATTATAAGTTCTAATATATTAATATGAAATCATATCATTTAATTAGTATTGATCAAGAATTAATTTGGAATTAATCCAGTGATCAAAAGAGACTAATTAAATATATGAGGATTGATTATGTAAATCATTCATTCTTATAATGTGGGCTTATGATCCATAGTTCGTTATGTTGGGCTAAACCCATGTGGTGACCCATGGATGATCCATGGAGGTTTAAACCCATGCATGAGGAATATGGAAGGTCATGCACATTAGGGTTTACATGGTGTAATCCTAATTAAGCCAAACTATATAAGAAGCCCCTAGCTCATGAAATCGTCTACACACATGTGTGTTCTTTGGAAGAGCTAGCCGAATTTGAGTCCAAGACACCTTATCTCAAGTTATCCTTTGTCCTTGGTGTGTTGTGATTCCATTTGAGCCATTCACATTATTGGTGCTAAGTTCTTAAAGATCCAAGGCTTCCAACTACAATAAAAGGTATGTATAACTAGAATTTCGTAGTAAAGATACTCCATTGTATGCTAGTTAGGATGATGCTTTGGAAAAACAATATTGCATGTATGATTAGAGAAAACATAGATAGGGTTGTATGTGCACCATAGGATGTTATACTATACCAAAACCGAACACAGTCCACGTTGACCCAACCCGTCGAGTTCCTTCGTTTCTCTGAAAAATCGGGAAATCCAAATCCACTGGCTGAGTTGTCTCACCAACTCGTCTAGTTCATAACACGTCAAGACTATCAGGGAAAACCCTAACCAACTCGTCGAGTGCGTTCAGTCTATTCTCTTATTCAGACGCTTTTAAGGAGAACTAAGGCTCCATACTCTAGATCTAAACTCCCAAGGCTGAAATAACACGTAAAGTTGCAAGCTTTACGTTCACGCATGGAATCTAGGGCTAAGTTGCCAAACCAAAGCTCAACAAGGTTTTAATGTATGAAAGTTGGCTAAAGCTTGATAAAGCTTGAATATTTAGGCCCAATGGACCTAATATCGTCCAGATCTGAAGTCTCATCTTCAAGGCATGCTCTAACAACTATGGGACTCATAGAGAAGATAGAAATGGCCATGAAATCCCTAATGGAGAGATCTAACAAACAAGTGCTCAAGGTAATAGCTTTTTACCTCCAAATGGCAGCTAACACTAAGAGAATACTGGATCCAAGGGCTCTTTCTCGTTCCAAGCCTTTGGCTCCTCAAACTCCTTCCAAGAATGCACTAAAACACACACTTTTAGCCTCTCTCTCTCTCTCTCTCTCTCTCTCTCTCTTTCTTTCTTTCTTTCTTTCTTTCTTTCTTTCTTTCTTTCTCTCTCTCTCTCTCTCTCTCTCTCTCTCTCTCTCACACAAATGATAATAGCTTGATTAGGGTTTCTCTCAGCGTGTTAACGTGGTGAGGGAGGCGAGGTAAAGGACTTAAGGTCCTTTAAATAGGGTACAAACCCTGAAAATTAGGGTTTTCACACTCAGCTCCTACTCGTCGAGTCGGGTCCCCAAACTCGTCAGGTAGACTCTAAAAATCACGCGACCATCTCAATCTCTACTCGGCGAGTTGGGACCTTCAACTCGTCGAGTTACCCTAACAAAATGAATATAATTTAATTAAATATTATACCTGGGATTCAGGATGTTACAATTCTTCCCCACTAAAATCAGACTTCGCCCTCGAAGTCATCCTCCGTAAACAACTCTGGGTACTGCTCATGTATCATGGACTCCGACTCCCAAGTCCACTTAGACCCCTTTCGATGCTACCACTGAACCTTAAGCAAGGGCACCTCTTTATTCCTCAAGACCTTCACCTTCTCATCCACAATCGCCACCGGCTTCTCAATGTATTTCAGGCAATCATCAACATGAATGTCCTTTAAAGGGACCACTGGCGTCTCGTCGGCTACACACTTCCTTAACTGGGACACATTGAAGGTGTTATAAATCTGGCTAAACTCTGCAGGAAGCTCTAACCGATAAGCTAGCTTACCCACTCGAGCGATCACTCTAAAAGGACCGATGTATCTAGGGCGCAGCTTGCCCTGCTTCCTAAATCGGATCACCCCTTTCCATGGGGACGCCTTTAGGAGGACAAAATCTCCGACCTGGAACTCTAGCTCTGAATGTCACCGGTCTGCGTAACTCTTATGACAACTCCAGACTGTCAGTAACCTCTGTCTGACCTGCTGGATCTGTGTTGTCTTGAGCACTATCTCAATGCTCCTCATCACTCTCTACCTTACCTCTCCCCAACAGATGGGAGTCCGACACCACCTCCCGTATAAAAGATCAAAGGGAGGCATATCGATATTGGAGTGATGGATGTTGTTTTATGAAAAATCATCCAAGGGCAAGTAAGTGTCCTAACTTTCATTGAAGTCCATAACACATGCACGTAGCATGTCCTCGAGCGTCTAAATCGTTTGCTCGCTCTGCTCGTTTGTCTGTGGGTGGTAAGCGGTGCTGAAATGCAACCGAGTACCCAACTCCTCATGAAATTTCTTCCAGAACTTGGAAGTAAAACTCACATCCTGATCCGACACTATTGATGTTGGCATCCCATGTCGTGCCACCAACTCTTGAACATAGATCTCGGCCAATTTCTCCGCAGAAGAGCTCTCACTTCTAGCCAGGAAGTGAGCACTCTTCGTCAACCGATCTACAATCACCCATATTGCATCGACACCTTGTGCAGTCCTAGGTAACTTGGTAATAAAATCCATGGAAATCTATTCCCACTTCCACAAGGGGAATCTCCAAAGGCTGCAACTGTCCATGGGGACGCTGGTGCTATGCCTTGACATGACAATAGGTCAAGCATCTCTCGACTACCCATGCCACAATTCTCTTCAAACAGGTCCACCAAAAATCCCTTTTAAAGTCCAAATACATCATGGTGGCCCCAGATGGATCAAGAATCTCGACCTATGGGCCTCCTCCATCAAAATACATCGAGCTCCACCCGTATATGGTACCCATATTCGTCCACGTAATGTCATAAGCCCCCGAGTATCAGTCTCATACTCAAAAACCTGTCTGATCACCCAATCTCTCTTACAGTTTTCTGGTCTCGTGGCCACCACTTGGGCCTCTCGGATGGTATCTAAGATTGAAGTCATCACCGTCATCCTCATACACACATCTCGGATCAGAGCACTCGCTGCCCTACGACTCAGGGCATCAGCTACCACATTAGCCTTCCCAGGGTGATACAAAATCTCAAAGTCATAGTCTTTCACAACATCCAACCACCTCCTCTATCTCATATTCAGGTTGGACTGATCCATAAGGTACTTCAGGCTCTTATGGTCCGTGTATATGGTACATCAGACACTATAGACATAGTGGTGCCAAATCTTGAGGGCGAACAACACTACCCTCAACTCTAAATCATGGGTGGGATACCTCATCTCGTGAGGCTTCAACTGCCTCAACGCATATGCTATTATATGTCCCTTCTGCATCAACACGAAACCCAACCCCGATATAGATTGTAACATCGAGACTTCCATGTATTTCGTTATTTATTTATTTAATTATTTTGAGGACTATTGAGCCACTCGACGAGTCGGTGCTCCAACTCGTCGAGTAGAGTCGCGATGTGCCACATGGGATTAATGACCTATTCGATGAGTCCGAGAGCCGATTCGCTGAGTAGAAGCTAGGATGAGAAACCCTAGATCCTTGGGTTTGGGAGCTTATTTAAAGGCACTTATAGCGTCATTTGCGGCTATACTTCCCTGAGAGAAACCCTAATCTCCCTTTGAGCTTATAGAGAGAGTGTGTGAGCTAACACTGAGCATTTTGGTGTATCTTTGGATGAGAAGAGAAGGATTTGAAGCAAGGAACAAGAGGAGGCTGGTAGATCTGTTTATATTAATCCAAGAGCTCCTGTTAAAGGTATAAATTTTGTACCTTTCTCATTTGTTTGGGTAGATCTCATATTTTGGAGACTAGGGCTTTTTTTCTATCTATTATTAGGACTTCGAGGGTATTGAGTTCAATGGATGTTTGGACTTTAGATCTGCACCATGTGAGGTCCCTAGCATCCAAAGGCCCCTGCTTTCTTCAGCCTTAGTGGAATTCTTGAGCAAAAAAACTTTTTAGAGCATGCTCTTGGCATTTCAAGCACAAAGTTCCATGCGTGGACGTAAAGTCTGTGATTTTATATGATAAATGAGCCTTAAGAGTGTAGATCTACTGTTTGGGAAGGTTTTCTGCTTTAAAATCGTCTGAATGGGAAAAGAGTCTTAATGGACTCGCTGAGTCAAGGAGCCTACTCGACGAGTCGGTTAGGTTTCGTCCCGATGAGCTATCTACGATGTTACTCGGCGAGTTAGGGGTTAACTCGACGAGCTGGACCCTCACAAAGACCTCTGTGTAACAACTGGACTCGATGAGTCACATGAGCGCACTCGGCGAGTCAGGTCAATCTGGGACTGTTGACTCGAGTTGACTTCTGTTGATTTTAGGGTTTGGCCAACATAAGTAATGGAGACCATGGTGGGGTAAAATGGACTTTTATCCATTCCAAGAGAAAGAGAGAGAGAGAGAGAGAGAGAGAGAGAGAGAGAGAGTAAGAGAAACTTTTTGTGTATTTGAGTAAGAGTGGGGTATTGATTAGAGATGTTTATCTAATATGTTAGGCGGAGGCTAGTTCAAAATTTCCGACTACGTGACTGTTACTTGCTAGTTTACGAGGTGAGTCTTCTCACTATACTTACCAAGAGTGGTTCCACTAGAGGACATTCAGGTGGATGCGAGCCTGAATTACATTGAGAAACCAATTGCAATCATGGATCGAAAGGTCAAGGTTCTTAGGAACAAAGAGGTACCCCTGGTTCAGGTCCAGTGGCAATATCGGAGAGGATCCGAGTTGACGTGGGTGCCGGAGTCCGAGATGCAAGAGCAGTATCCAAAGTTATTTTCAGATCATGACTTCGGGGGCGAAGTTTGATTCTAGTGGGGGAGAATTGTAACATCCGAACTTCCAGGTATTTTGTTATTTATTTATTTAATTATTTTGAGGACTATTGAGCTACTCGACGAGTCAGTGCTCCAACTCGTCTAGTAGAGTCGCGATGTGCCACGTGGGATTAATGACCTACTCGACGAGTCTAAGAGCCGACTCGCCAAGTAGACGCTGGGATGAGAAACCCTAGATCCCTGGGTTTGGGAGCCTATTTAAAGGCACTTATAGCCTCATTTGCGGCTATACTTCCCTAAGAGAAACCCTAATCGCCCTTTGAGCTTATAGAGAGAGTGTGTTAGGTAACATTGAGCATTTTGGTGTATCTTTGGAAGATAATAGAAGGATTTGAAGCAAGGAGCACGAGGAGGATGCTAGATCTGTTGATATTCATCCAAGAGTTCCCGTTAAAGGTATAAAGTCTGTACCTTTCTCATTTGTTTGGGTATATCTCATATTTTGGAGACTAGGGATTTTTTTCTATCTATTATTGGGACTTTGAGGGTATTGAGTTCATATGGAGGTTTGGACTTCAGATCTGGACCTCGTGAGGTCCCTAGCATCCAAAGGTCCTTACTTTATTCAGCCTTAACGAAATTCTTGAGTGAAAAAACTTTTTAGAGCATGTTCTTGGCATTTCAAGCACAAAGTTCCATGCATGGACGTAATGTCTGTGATTTTATATGATAAATGAGCCTTAAGAGTGTAGATCTAGAGTTTGGGAAGGTTTTCTTCCATAAAATCGTCTGAATGGGAAAAGTGTCTAAATAGAATCACCAAGTCGAGGAGCCTACTCGATGGGTCGGTTAAGGTTCGTCCTGATGAGCTATCTATGCTGTTACTCAGCTTGTTAGGGGTTAAATCGACGAGTTGGACCCTCACAAAGACCTCTGTGTAACAACTGGACTCGACGAGTCACATGAGCGCACTCGGCGAGTCAGGTCAATCTGGGACTGTTGACTCGAGTTGACTTCTGTTGACTATAGAGTTTGGCCAGCATAACTAGTGGAGACCGTGGAGGGGTAAAATGGTCTTTGATCCATTCCAGGAGATAGAGAGAGAGAGAGAGAGAGAGAGAGAGAGAGTAAGAGAAACTTTTTGTGTCTTTGAGTAAGAGTGGGGTATTGATTAGAGATGTTTATCTAATATGTTAGGCGGAGGCTAGTTCTAGATTTTCGAGCACGTGACTGTTACTTGCTAGTTTACGAGGTGAGTCTTCTCACTATACTTACCAAGAGTGGTATCCTTATGTGACTGAGGTGTCTTATGTTTTTATCTAAGTATTGTAATATTCTGCATTATGTCTTTGCGATTTATGCTGAATATTGTTGTTATGTGTTACTGAGTTGGGATTGGAGGGTCCCACTGAGACATATCGACCGGAGGGTCTTACTGAGTTATGGACTAGAGTGGCTAATGAATTGTGTGTGGTATTTTGGGGAACTCACTAAGATTTGTGCTTACCATGTTATGTGTTATGTGTTTCAGGTACTTCTCACGATCACGGGAAGGTGCCGGCGTGATTGTACACATTTGTTCATGATTATGTTGAGGATACTGGGATTTGACTTTTTTTGGGAATTTATGTTGACATTGAGATACTTATGGTTTTATGAAGTATAATATATAAGTTTTGTGTGTTTTAAAATAAAAAATTCAGTTTAAAAATTTGCGGTGTTACATAGATGCCTCACAATAGACTACAAAGTCATCGACTCCCTCCCGGAGGGCTAACACTGGAGCTTCGCACAATCTCTGGTGAAGAGTCTCGAATGAAGCCTGCTGCTCGGGCCCCCAGAGAAAAGTAACACCCTTCTTGGTCAATCGGGTGAGAGGAACAATAATCTTGGAGAAATCTCTGATAAACGTTTGATAGTAACCCTCTAGACCCAGAAACCTTATGATCTCAGATGAGGAACTCTGCACCTCCCACCGCATATCTGCCTCAATCTTGGCCAGGTTGACCAAAATCCCATTCTGGTTAATGAGGTGTCCCAAGAACTGGACCTCACGTAACCAGAAACTACACTTGGAGAATTTGGCATAATGCCTCTCTATCCTCAATACTCCAAGAATCTCCCGAAGATGCTCCTCGTGCTGTTCCCTAGACCTCAAGTACACAAAAATGTCGTCGACGAACACGATCACCGACTGATCCAACATGAGCCTGCACACCCGGTTTATGAGGCCCATGAACGCCGTCGGTGCATTGGTGAGCCTGAAAGGGATCACCACATACTCGTAATGCTCATAGCAAGTCATAAACGTCGTCTTCTGAATATCCTCCTCACAAAGTTTCACCTGATGATACCCAGATCTCAAATCAATCTTGGAAAAACAAGATTCCCCCTGCAACTGATCAAACAAATCGTCGATCCTCGGTAGTGGATAACAGTTGTTGACCATCAGCTTGTTCAACTCCCGGTAATCGATGCACATCCGGTGTGAACCATCCTTTTTCTTGACAGAAAGGATCGGCGCTCCAACATGATGACCTACTTGGTCTAATAAAAACCTACATCTCAGGCAGCGCAAGGCGATAAGGGGCCTTGGTAATAGGCGTCGCCCCCAAAATTAGATCGTTCAGAAACTCCACTTGTCTCTCAAGAGGCACACCCGACAATTCCTCGAGGAAAACATCCGGAAACTCACATACTACTGGAACATCGGAAATAGAACTCGGCCTTTCAGTGGCAACTCGCGTATCCATCACGTATGCTAAAAAACCCATACATCCCTGCTGTAGACTCTACCTCATCCTAGCGGCAGAGCAGAAAGCCAATCGCGATCTAGTTCCCTCGCCATAAACTGTAAGTATTCCCCCACTAGGGTCTCGTATGGTCACCATCTGACGTTCACAGTCAATCACGGCTCTAAATCGACTCAACCAATCCATGCCCACTGTGACACAGACATCACCCATCGCTATAGCTCTAAATCAGGCAACTCTAGCTCTAAATTCCTAAAATACCTAGCTTATCATATAGCATGCAACTCTAATATCTCATAAGTATCTCATCTCATAATATAAACAAGTAATGGTATTTTGGGAAATCACCATTCGGGCTCTGGCTGATTGGACACACTGCTTCATATCGTTCTCTCTTAAAAGCTCTTACTCATTTTAGAAAAATCATTTCTTTTAGAAAATTTTCTCAAATCCTCAGTTTCAGTTGAGACATACCCGAGAGTACACCCGAATCCCTCAACCCAAGGCTCTGATACCAACTTGTAGCACTCTAAATTTTCAAACAAAATTTTCATTTTTAAAACCTCATAAAACACAATCTCATTTTCTCAAAAACCCAAATGTATAAGTTGTTCAAAACACAAGACAACAAAATGTTTGACAATATCCTAAAATCCTCAAAACATAATCTTAAGCCGGTGTATATACAATCAAGCTGGCGCCTTCCAGTGGTCATGAGAGGTACCTGAAACACATTTCACACAACACTATAAGCACGAAGCTTACTGAGTTGCCCAATATACCACACACAATAATTAGCTTCTCATGGCTATAGCTCGATAAGGACCCTCCGGTCATGTTTCTCGGTGATGACCCTCCGGTCTCACAACTCGGGTTGGACCCTCCAGTCTGGTGTCTTAGTGAGCACCCTCCGGTCTCACAACTCGGTATGGACCCTCCGGTCCTAACTTAATAAGGCACATAATAGTATACATCAGAATTCACAAAGACAAAATGCATGATATCACATAACTCAGTATAAGCTGTGACATCCCCATTTTCACGGCCAAAAAAGACCGATTTTGTTTATGCTTTGTTTAAAAATCAGAGTAATATTTTAAATAAAAGTGTTGCGGAATTTGTTCCCAAAAGAAAATATGATAGAGATTTATCAAAGCATTTCCGAAGAAATGTATTTCATTAAAAACCTCGGATTTCATGTTAGATACATATCAAAAGCATAAACAGTATGATATAAGCCTTACAACATTTATTCATATCTACATGCCTATAATCCGTAATCCCACATCCAAACATTAGATCTATGCTCGAGCGCCACTACCTGTAATACAAGAAACTGAGTGGGTCAGGCTTGGGAACATAGGGTTTTTAACCCACAATAAATAAGTCTATTAATTTCATCAACCAACAATAACCCGGTTACCCGTTCCTGTTGTCCTCACTTTATGTCCCTAAAACACCTATCATAAGGGACCTAGCCTAAGGATCATCATCAGGATGGACACTACTGCTAAGGGGATTCCTCAGCAATAAATGTCCTTAAGGCAACCATGAGGGGGATGGAGTACACCGGTGAACACATCGTTCACAAACACCTACACGTTGCGAGCCTACTAGCGTTCCACTGGACTGTCTAGAAAAGTTCATGGTCGTCATCTATACTCTGCTAGATGACTGGAAACATCGTCAACATCGAGGTTTCTCATCATTTTATTTCATCACACCCAACTATTATATCTACCCATGTTTTACCCAATACATTTTGTAGATATAGAATACATATATAGTTTAAATCTTTTAAAACATGTATAAAATCTTTCATCCAGCATAGATAGCAAGTATTCAAACAATATGCACACATACCACGTAATTTATATGAATACTTCATATCTATGTGTAAGATGAAAGTAACTATGCACTCATTTTGTTAAGGTGGTGATTCTGAACTCAGACAACATTTCGCTTCTTATTAATTTATTTTCTTTCGACGAAATCTAGTATCATTACCACTAGATTTTAGTCTAATGTTCATTGCGACTAATTATTAGTCTAGATTCATCATTAACTCAAAGTCTACTTCATGATCCAGCAAGTAAGGAACAACCAGGTATGATCATATCGGAGGTAGGGTCCATTTGGTATACGAAGTATACTGTTTGGAAATCCCACTTTAAACACCTCACTAAATCACAGCTTAGACATCATTCCCATAAGTAGATCAATCGGTAGAATGTCTTTGAATCACTGATAAATATTATTTATAGATTCACAATAACGATATTATATTTATATATAAGCTATATTCAAAGTATGGTAGGTGTATATCACTTACAACGGATTTTTTATTAAAAATCGGGCTTCACTGGAGCAGCGTTTCCGAACTGAAAAACTCTTTTCTCGGAGCATATGGGAGCCTCAGGGCTTCCTTCGGGTGCTAGGGGGTTTTCCTAGGCTTTAGGGGGCTTAAGGAGAGCTAGAGAGAGGTTCTAGAGAGAGAAAGAAGGCTTTAGAGGTGTGAAGAAATGGAAATGCCCGACACCTCTATTTATAGGCTGCCAGACTGATGGACTCGCCGAGTTGAGTCACCGAATCGCTGAGTCAGTGCCATGTGACATCATCTGAGGGCTTGCCTTGGGGAGAAAGCAACGACTATGATCCCGCCACTTCGCCTAAACTCGCACAGCAGCCTCCCGACATAGAAAAATCATAACTCTCGCATACGAGCTCTGTTTTCGACGTTTTTTTATATCCAAGCGTAGGTAAAAAATGATCTACAACTTTCATTTAGACTACGTCGACTAATTCTGTACCGATCTTAAATTTAACTGTACGAGGAGATTATACTGTTAAATGTCCGCGTAAAGTTCATAACTTCTACATATGGACTCCGTTTTGGTCTGTCTTTTTACCGCTGAGTTCCTATTAATGATATCGTCAACTATCATTTAGGTCGCGTAGGCCAAAAAAACCGGTCGATCTAAAATTCGAGTTTCAGGCTGTGCACTGCTAAGCCAAATCTTAGAAAATTCAAAACTTCCTCACACGAAGTCATATTTGGGTGTTCTTTTTATGGACGTTCTCGGTTTAACATATTCTACGACTTTCATTTAGATTTCTAAGGCTAAAAAGTCCTCTAACGTAAATTCACTTATTGTTTCCCGGTGTCATGCCAGTTTTGCTGCGAAACTTCGACATGCCATATTTTCTTCGTTATAACTCGGATTTCGGCGTTCCTTATATATCCGGAATCCTTGTTTCGACCACTACAACTTTATGTGAAGATATCAGGTTTATCTCACACTTTAATTTTTGATGCTTATTTTTTATTCTTTATTATACCTTTATAATCAAGTATAAAGCACATAAATTCACATAATACTCAAATAATTCATCTTTATTACTTCAAAAAGAGTTACAAAAATTGACCTAGACTATTACATCATCTACAAATGCTTAGCCCCGAAACAAGGGCATTACATAAGCACATACGACCCTCCGATCAGTAACTTAAATAAGACCCTCCGTTCTCAAAGTATTACCACTCAGGTAAGTATAGTGAGAAGACACACCTCATACGTAGGCAAGTAGGTCTCGTACTCAACGATCGGTATAGACTCCACCTACATATCATAATCATCTCTAATTAACAATTTATAAGAACAACTCTAAAGAGGTTCAGCTAAGCCCTTTTCTAACTCTCAGAAAGGGTGAAAGACCATTTGACCCCTCCATGGTCTCCACAATCCATAACTTGACAAAACCCTAAAAGTCAACGGAAGTCAACACTCAAGTCAACAGTCCATGTTGACCCAACTCGTCGAGTGCATCTATGTGACTCGTCGAGTTTCTTCGTTTCTATGAAAAATCGGGAAATCCAAATCAACTCGCTAAGTTGTCTCGCCAACTTGCCGAGTTCGTAACGCGTCCCGACTATCAGGGAAAACCCTAACCAACTCGTTGAGTTGGCTCACTAACTCATCAAGTCCCTTTAGTCTATTCTCTCATTAAGATGTTTTTAAGCAGAACTAAGGCCCCATACTCTAGATCTAGCCCCCTAAGGCTGAAATGACACGTAAAGTTGCAAGCTTTACGTTCATGCCTGGAATCTAGGGCTAGGTTGCCAAACCAAAGCTCAACAAGGTTTTAATGCATGAAAGTTGGCCAAATCTTGATAAAGCTTGAATCCTTAGGCCCAAGGGACCTAATATCGTCGAGATCTGAAGTCTCATCTTCAAGGAATGCTCAAACAACTAAGGGACTCATACAGCAGATTGAAATGGCCATACACTCCCTATTGGAGAGATCTAACACACAAGTGGTCAAGGTAATATCTTTTTACCTGCAAATGACATCTAACACTGAGAGAATACTAGATCCAAGGACTCTTTCTCATTCCAAGCCTTTTGCTCATTGAACTCCTTCCAAGAATGCACTAAAAACACACTTGTAGTCTCTCTCTCTCTCTATCTCTCTCTCTTTCTCTCTCTCTCTCTCTATGTCTCTCTCTCTCTCTCTCTTGCTCTCACACACACAGATGATAATAACTTGATTAGGGTTTCTCTCAGTGTGTTAAGGTGGTGAAGGAGGCGCGGTAAAGGACTTTAGGTCCCTTAAATAGGGTGCAAACCCTAAAAATTAGGATTTTCACAGTAAGCTCTTAATCGTCGAGTCGGGTCCCCCAACTCGTCGAGTAGACTCTAAAAATCACGCGACTATCTCAATCTCTACTCGGTGAGTTGGGGCCTTCAACTCGTCAAGTTGACCTGACAAAGTGAATATAGTTTAATTAAATATTATACCTTTGAGTCGGGATGTTACACTACAAAACGCTCAGGTTGTTGCATAAAAATATCTTCCTCGAGAACACCATTTAAGAAAGTTGCAGTAACATCAACTTGCTCTAATTCATAATCATTCAAGCAACCAATCCCAACATTACACGGATAGAAGTATGTTTAATGATTAGGGAATAAATGTCAGTGTAATCAATACCAGGAATCTGACTATAGCCTTTAGCTACTAACCGAGCTTTGTACCTTGGTTTATCATCCGAGTTGACAATATTCTTGAGCTTGTAGGCCCAATTGCATTTAACTAGTCTTTTTACTTTTGGAATCGGAACTAAATTCTAAGTAATATTTCTTTGCAAGGACTCCATCTCACTTTGCATTGCAATCATCCATTCACTTGAGTCTATAGACTTAACAGCCTCACTATAATTCATAGGCTCCATTCCAGACTTAATATCATCAGTAAAAATAAAGGCATAAGCAATAAGATCAAGTTCAACATTCCTATTTGGAGGTACAACTACTCTTCTCAGTCTATCTCTTGCAATGCATGGAGTAGTAGCTCGTGGTGGTGAAGATGTTGACTTTTCAACAACAACAGACTCATCAAATGAGGAAGACTCTTGATTTTCTACTGAACTTGGAACATAAGTGGAAGGTAAATAGGAAGCTCGACATTCATTTGAGATTTCTCTTTAGTTGCTTCAGATGGTGCATCTAATGCACCTGTACCAATAGAAGAGTATGAAACTAGTTGAATCATACCAAACTCATCAAAAGTAACATCTCTTGAGATAATGACTTTATTCAGATCAAATTTCCATAACTTGTACCCTTTAACACCCAGATTGTACACAAGAAAAACAAATTTGATTACTCTCAGTTCTAACTTCCCGTTGTTAACTCATGCATACGCTAGACATCCAAAAGTTTTTAAATATGTATAATCGGCAGGTTTCCCGGACCATAACTCAAACGGGGTTTTCTTCTCAATTGCTCATTACGGTTATCGGTTGATGAGATAGTAGCAGTAGAGGCTTCCTATAACCAAAAGGACCTTGGAAATTTGGAATTAGAAAGCATACATCGGACCTTCTCCATAATGGTGTGATTCATCCTTTTGGCTACACCATTTTATTGAGGTGTATTGTAACATCCTGTTTCCTATCATTTCTGAGCCATGCACTGGAAGTGGATTGTGTGAAGTTGTAACGTCCCAAAAATCACGACTAAAAATTTCGTTTTTAAAACATTACTTAAACCATATTTATAAATCCATGACATAAGTTCAGAGTGTTAATTCAAAACATATTCTTATTATCAGAGTAAAAACATCCTAGGCTGAACAGATGGTGTATGCACTGCAATCTTTCCGAGCTCCTTTTTTGAAAACTGAGTACCTAATACCCAAAACTGTAAATTATAGGAACGAAGCTTAGTGAGTCTCCCCATACTACCACGTACCATACAATAACATATAAAGCACATACTGGGCCTTGCCCACTGCATCGGACCGAAGTCCAGAACTGACTAGGGCCTTGCCCCCTACATCGGACCGAAGTCTAGAACTAACTAGGGCCTTGCCCCCTGCATCAGACTGAAGTCCGGAACTGAGTAGGGCCTTGACCCTGCATCGGACCGATGTCTAGAACTGACTTGGGCCTTGCCCCTGCATCAGAACGAAGTCCGGAACTGATTAGGGTCTTGCCCCCTGCATCAGACCAACGTCCGGAACTGACTAAATATAGCATGACATAATCATAACATATAACATAAATGCATATACTAAATACTGCATCGGACCGCAGTCCGGAACTCATAACACATAGACATGCTTGAATCACAAAGACATCAAGCATACTGAACTACTATAACCTAACGGGATGGCATTGTGGCCGTAGACCTGTTCCTACTGGAAGGAAACTCACCTCACACTGTTGAAGCTCTTGCTAAAACACCTTTTGCTGATATCTGACAATTCCTCAAACTGCTGCTCCCTTAGCTCCCCGAGCTAACAATACCAACATAACACTTACACTAGAATGCCCTTCAAAATCAAACTAAGTCAACTCTGGACAAGGTCAAAGTCAACGGTCCATGGTCAAAGTCAACACTTCCAGATTGACTAGACTCGCCGAGTTGCTCATCAACTCGTCGAGTTCTAAAGCTCAGAATCTTTCAATTGCGAACCAACTCGTCGAGTCAGCCCCCGACTCACCGAGTTCCCTTTGTGTTCTGACTCGTGATAAACTGAGTCAACTCGCCGAGTCATTCCTCTGACTCGTCGAGTTCTAACGCGAATCAACACGGGACACCCTGCTTCAACTCATCAAGCCCTTCCCTGGACTTGCTGAGTTCCTTGGTCTGTTGGGCTATCTTAATGGATTAAGCCCTTATATGTCACACCCCCAAACCAGAACGGCGGAAACGTTCGGGGGCGGAAGACGTCATATTCAGTATCATAACAGTTCATAGAGAGGAAAGTACACACCACCATATAGATTAAAGTTTCCAAAATGTTTACATAATCGTATTCCTTTCATGTTCAAAAGATAAATACATAAACATCCTTCAAAAGAAGTAATTAACGTCAGCACGTTAATCCCCAAAAGTTGATTTCCAAATCTGCTTAGCGGTTCCCTAAGAATACAAGTTATTTCAAAGAAAAAGTGTCAACAATTAAGTTGGTGAGTTCATGAGTAGTGTTTTGAGAAAATGTACGCCATTCGAAAGTTCGTGTATGTTTTCCAGAAAACGCAGTATTTCAAATGTAAAGAGTTATGATTCGTTGTGTTGAAAATGAATGTATTAGATCCAAAAAATCCCATATTTTCCCTAATAGTTGAGATATGATTTGTTGTGTTTTCCAAGAAAAACCCTTATTTTCTTATAAAAGTATGAAATACATATGAATGTTCGTGTTATAAGTTGCAACTAATTGTACCGAGAAAATCCCTTATTTTCCTATTAGTTGTTTGGTTTGTATACAGGAAAAACCCTTATTTTCCTGACATAACTGGCAGTCTCTAAGACCGAAAATCGCAAGCAACCGACGTGCTTAAAAGTTGTGTCATAGTTTTACATAGTAAAGCTATACGAAGATCGCACTTGTTAGATGAAGAATAGTTTTAATATCTACTCGTTCATAAAAGCATAATACCATAATAATTGTATATCCGGTGAGTTTATAACCATACTAAACATAATATGCCTGTAGCAACGTTCTTAAGGCGTCGTAGCGTTATGACAAACTGTCACCCCAAATGACGGACTGTAGCTAACAGTCAGGGCGCGGGATCATGACTTCCCGTATAGATCTATACACATTTGACACGTTCTCCGAACGGGAGACTCTGGTTATAGACAGGACTTGTAGCGATACCTTCTAGCAAAAAGGCAGTGTTTGAAGATGTACTTGTCTCACGGATTCTCAACTAAGTCTGTATTAAAGTAATAGTTTTGTATGCAAAGATCATCCTTTCTCACAAAGTTTTGACAATGCATGAATCATAAGTTTTTAAAATGTATTAAAACGGTTTAACAACGAAGGATACTTTGGAATTTCTAAATACTTTGTATAAATCTAGTGCATGCAAAGTATGACAAGAGTTTTCACATAGTAGTAATAAATCACAAGTGATTCATTTGATAAAAACGAGTAAAGTGAAAATTTTGATGTAGAAGACAAGTTTGTAAACAAAACATATATATGTATATGGTTATATATATGTATAAGTTTTAAAAGATGATTTGGTATGTTTCGTAATTGTTGTTCATATTCTTACGTTTTTATTAGAAACTTTGCATGAAATAATCCTTAAGTTTGATACTAAAGACCTTCTTGTACTTATCACTTTTGTAAAAATGGTAATTAAACATATTTAAATGATTGTGTTTTAACTTCCTTAATGTACAAACATTGCTCAAAAATGTTAGAAGGTGTTAATAAATCTATAAACCACTTTTGACAGTTTTACCCTTTACTGTCCCTGTTTTTAGAAAACTCATAGAAAAATCATCGTAATTCAAAAACTGAATCCGTCACCTCTGAGAGTTTATAAAATGAGTCTACTTTGTTCCTAATTTTTATTATGATTTTTAGTGGTCTCAAACTAGTGTGAAAATAAACATCTTCACAGACTGGTCCGAAATCACTTCTGGAATGACAGGCAGTTTTATAAAAATCACCATAAATTGTAGAAAAATCGTATGAACGCGTGCGAGTAGTCATTAGAAAGTTATAAACTTCAACTATTTGCATATTTTACAGTTTTGAAAGATATTAAGTTTAAGATGGTCAAAACAGTCCGTGAACAGGACTCATCTTTTCTGTAGAAAGCTGTCATTTAAATTTGAGTTATGTTTAGCGTTCTAACTTGTATTCCCCCCCCCCCCCCCTTAAAACTTGAAGAAAACATGAAAATGTAGGGGTATGAACTCACCTTATGCGAATACTTGAATAATGGAAGGTTGAAGATGAACTTTTGGTTGTTGGTTTGATGCTCCAAAACAGCCACTCTTTTGGCTATGTTGTGTCACGAAAATTTCACAGCAAAAGAGCAAGAAAAAGGGTAGTTTACTCACTATTTTGAATCAATAATTTTGAGTATCATAACAAGTAACTTCCAGTGGTATTTGGTGGTAAAAATATCAAGCAAAAGGAAGGTGTAGATGGGTGAAATGGTGGCTGAAACACAAAAGGGACAGCAGCCCTTTAGTTCATGGTTTTGATGTCTTTGGAAGGAAGTTTTTGTGCTTGAAAATGAGATGAAGGTTGAGAGTAATTCCCTGGAGTATTGTCTGGTCAAATGAGGCTAAAATGAAGATGAAATTTGTGATTATGAAGGAGGAAAGAGTGGAAGAGGATAAGGGGACAAAACCTAGACTAGCTTGTGATGGGATGTGAGTTTAAGTGATGTGATCTTGTCTAGCCACTTGCTTGGGTGGTTGCTTAGAGATAGGGTTAGTTAACTAACTAACTACTAGTTATTTAGTTAGTTAGGAGTTCTAGTTAAGGAGAGGGAAGGTCTTAATCTCGAAAATTAGAAGAGGGATTAAGAAACATTCTTAGTAAAATGTCTTAAGTGATTAAGCACTTATTAGTTAAGTTGGCACTTATCTCCACCAATTCTCTTATCTTAATTGATTTAGACATCATAAAACTTACATGAAATCACTTTAAGTCATGACTCATAACTAGTCATTCACTAGATAATAATACATATATACAAATACATACATGTATACTTAGTATAAAATAACAATGTAGTTTTTGTGTATTTGAACTTTAATGTTTATGTTTTATTCTTTTTATTCAAAAACACTTAAATACATTCTAATTATACCTTATAATAATTCATTTTTATATTTTAATTTATTTAAATATAAAATTTATTGACCAATGTATAATTTAGTGACATTTAACCGGTTAACCACATCGTTAAACACGTTTTGTCACTTTGGTTCGTATATTTGTCAAATTTAGATCCTCCACAACTATTAAGCACACGTTTTACATAGAACCCAACTTAATTATCAACTAGATACATGTTGATACAAAAATTATGTTTGTTGCGTTCAAATGATGTTATATGCTAATTTCACAAACCGGTGATGGTTCATAGCCATACATCATAACGAAATTTATCAATAGCTACTTGTTTTATATTTCACAATAACTTATTTAAACAAAAGCGGTTAAATTCCTTCAACCATTCTTGATGAAATACTCATATTGCTTAATAATCAAAACATAGCATCGTACGATCGTTCCTATTTTTACCAATTGTTACATTATACTTCATATCTGAATCCAAAACTTTAAAGCTACTCTGGAAATGACCTCATGAGGGTAAACTTTCCAACTTTACCCACCTCTAGTCCTTCTTAATGGGTTTAGACAAAACCCTAGCTTATTAAGACATAACCCTTAGGTCCAATAGCCCTTATTACTCCAAACTAATACAGGTAAACCAAGATCTGGACCCTAACACCCAGTAAACATGCAAAGCTTCAACCTTTCTTTTTCATACATGGGCTCTTGAGCTAAAAAGGACCACCATAACATTCTTAGGGCTTACATGGGACCTCAATGGCATAAAGGTTGCAACTTTATGCCTTCTTCACCCTCAAGACATCAGATATGAAAGGATCTTGGCTTTAAATGTCCAAATCCCAAAAGCTAACAATCTTGGATCAAAACCACATAAAAATGACCATAAAGAGATCTATGAAACCACAAGGCAAGGAAGGAACTTGATTACCAGAAAATGATGAAGATGAAAAAACTTCCTGGATCTACAACCTTCTCCTTGAACCTTCAACCTCCTTCTTCTTCTTCTTCTTCTAGACTTCAAGAACACTCTAAATCCTTCAATAATGCCTCACACACTCAAAGAGAACACTAGGTTTTCATGGGTTAGGCTCTGGAAAATGGAGGCTACAAATGAGGCTGATAGAGTGAGAATGAGATGCTTAAATAGGGCACGAAGTCCCAGTTTTAGGGTTTTCCAACCCAAACCAGACTCGTCGCGTAGGTCATTTAACCCATGACACGACAACCCGCTCCGACTCGTCGAGCTCTTCCTAGGACTCGACGAGTTGACTCATTACCTTAGGCTTTCCTTTCCTTTCTCCTAATCTTCCAGATTCCGGGTGTTACAAAAGTTTTGGGCCTTAAGGAGGAAAAGTTTAGTCCTTGTCGAAGGAGGTAATGACAGTTAAGAGATTTTTCCCTGGATATAAAGAACGTCGAAAACGGAGTTGGAATGAAGAAGTTATAGTCTTTTAAAGTTAGGGCAATTTGGGTAGAGCCGCATACACTGGTGGTACTTAACGTGTACGCTGGGCGTATTAGGGCATCCTTAGTACATTGGGCGTACACGATCAGTGAACGAATCCTATTTCGTGGTTTGAATCCAATTTAAGCTCATTAACTTCCCCAAATCCATTTAATTCTTAGCCTCCACCTCTCTAACACCCTCTCTTGAAACCCTAACCATAGATTAAGCCTTGTGAGAAAAAAGAATGTGTTTTAAGTGCTTTGGAGTATTCTGGGTGCACCTTACAACAGAAGGAACTCATTGAAGAAGTGTTGGTTGCATTGGAGCTTGTAGATCCAGAATTTCTTCTTGTTCATTCTTCTAGAGGTATAAAGTTTGAATCTTGATAATGAAATTGTTAGATCTAGCTAGTTTGGGTGTTATGAGCTTTTATTCACTTTAAGTGCATAAAGTTTAGATCTTGAAAGTCTATGACCTTGTTATGGATAAATTTGGAAACTTTTTCCATCTAAACATCATTTTGATTTACATTTGAAGGTTAGAGACTAGGACTTAATGGATTAAGTTGAAAAGATGCACTTTTTGGGTCCCTTTGAGACTTAAAGACTAGATCTTGTTTGTTAGGACCATTCTAATGGATAATTTTGGAAACTTTATCCATTATGGAGTTATTATGAACCATAAAAAATATGATCATGAGTGATGTATATAACCCATGCATGTGTTAGATGGTCTTATTAGATTAAGAACATAGGGTTTTGACATTAAACACTTAATAGCCATGCAAAATCATAAATTCAGAAACTTTATGACTTAGGACATCATTTTGGGATTGGATCTGAGTTTTGGACGAAAGGACTTAATGGAATAAGATCTTAATGGAGTTTTGGGCATGGGCTACGTATGTTGGGCGTACTAGAGGTACGTTGCGTTTACATGGTAAGCGCCCCACCTTTTGGTCAACATCAGAGTATGTTGTGCGTACTCTCTTGGTACGCAGGGCGTGCTTCACTGGGAAGGGATATTGACTTTTAGGACCTTGACCATTGACTTTGACTTTGACTTTGACATTGACTAAAGTTGACCAAGTTTGAATTAAGGTTATTTTGGGTATTTCAGGCTATAGCTAAGTCTTGGTCTCTATCTGTTGAATAGGTAACCTATAGACTCGGTTGTCGGAGCAGCGATTCACTCAGATTGTTTTTAGGCTGAGAGGTGAGTTTTCATCACTGTACTGTTGGGTCGAAGGCACCAAGACCGACCCATTGAATTGATATCCTGCTTTACTATATGTTGTTATGCTATAGTGATTTGTTAGATATGTATCCTAGTTTATAGGATGTTGTTATGCGGTAGTGATCTGTAGATCTGGCTGTTTGTCTGTTGACTGATTATATATTTATCTGTTATGTATATGTTGACATGTTATGGTTTTTGGTTGAGGCTTTACTACTTTGTTTGTGAGTCAACATACTGGTGGTATTCTAGTCCGATGACTGAGTAGGCCCGAGGGTATTCCAGTCCGATGACTGATTGGGCCAAGGGTATTCCAGTCTGATAACTAAGTGGACCCCTTGTATATTGGCATTCCAGTCCAATGAATGATTGGGCCGAGGGTATTCTAGTCCGATGACTGAGTGGACCCGTTGTCTATTGCCCTTCATTCCGAATACTGATTGGGTCAGAAGTAAACCAGCCTGATGGCTGTGAACCCGTGGGTATTCCAGTCCGATGACTAATTGGACCCATCATGGTTTTTTGTATATGTTATGTTGTGTTTTTGTACTTTGCGGGAACTCACTAGGCTTCGTGCTTACGGTTTCAGTTTATTGTTTCAGGTACTCCAAAGGATCGTGAGAAAGTGAAGACGTGATCGTGCACATATTCCTGTGTTTATGACATTGGATATTGGGAGACTCTAATTTTAAATAATGTTTTGTAAACACTTTTTTTTATTTTGAAAAGTTTAAATTTGTTGTGATTTTTGAGATGTTACAAGTTGGTATCTGAGCCCTGGTTTGAGTGAATTGAATGAACATTCTTGTGAATCCAGACTCAAACTAAGGATATGTGAAGGTTTCAAATTATTTTCAAATTAAATTGAAATTACTTTCAAAAACAACCAAGGAAGGATGAGATGTGTCGATCAGCCGAGGCAAGAAAGTATACCCCAAGTTACCAATAATGTTAATTGTTATGATATGATAGAACTGCATGCTAGTGATAGGGTAGGGATCTTTAGGAATATCATGATAGAATTTCCTAATGTATGATGCTTGATAGCATAGGAGGATTTCTTATATGCTAGATGAAATTGACATGATTATTATGGTCACTTAGTGTGTGCATCATAGTTGTACATAACAAAGATTATATAGCCTGAGAATGTGTGATTTAGCTTTATTTCATGTTCTTGTCTGATTAACGGCTTAGGGTAGAGTCAAGTATTTGACTGTCTATAATATCCAATGTTATGTATGATTAGCATGCACGAGTGGCTGCAGGGTTTGTGGAACTTTCATGAGTGGGTGCAGTTCTTAGCAGGTCAGCGGGAGGAATGATTAGCCACTCTTGATAGAGTGAGGACAGGATGAAGGTGTATCCTAGATGCTTGGGTATAGAGGTTAGGAATTTTGTATGAGGATTTTCATGACTTTAGTGTGTCTTAATGCCAGACGACTCCACCACTCGAATGTTGCTTGCTTTGTGCTATGTGGGACTCATATTGATGTGAGTCAACTATCAAATGACTGCATTAAATTACATGCTATGATGGTTAAATAATCTTAGAGTGAAGGATTTGGTCCTATTTCAAAGCTCTCGTTTGAGTCTAACCGTTGTAGGGTTGAGTCCTTTAGTTGAAAGATCATTTAAGCTTTGTTGCATGTAATTTTATTCATGAAGTGGTTAGCTAACAATAGTAGGGGTTCTTCAGCACCTGATGGCAGGGGAGGTAGTGAATCCTAGGAGAGCCTAGGAAGTATTTTAGTGTGGTTGCTACGCTGTTGATCAAGTATTAGGAGTATTATTATGAGAGGTGACTTAGAGGACGTAGGATGATTCTTGAGGAAAATATGAATAGGTGTGGAAGTTAGTATTGGGCTTCTACTATTGGAAGCACAGGATCCATACTCGAATCGAGAAAATTTTTGGGGATTCAAAGGAGCTGGTCCGGGAAGATAACATGGTTTTATACCATGATTCGTGGTCGTGGTTCCATATCTATCAATGTTTTGGTTATGGTTGTTCATGCATGAGGATGGGTCTGGGAATTGTTTTGGGCCTTAGCGTCAATGTTAGTTGGGTTTGATTAGTGCAGACCTACGAGTTTGTTGGTTGTAAGGTCTCTAGGGACTTGCTGAAGGCCGTTCATTTGAGTCGCGGGACTTAAGAAGGAAACGATTGCTATGATCGGATTCAGGATTTCAGTTGGAAGCTGAGTAGTTGACAGATAGATTGGAATGTCATTAGCTATGGCGAGGATTATATCCTAACAGTTTTCTGAAAAGGAGTGAGCAGTCTTGTGACTTTCAGAGTTAAGATGTAAACCTAACATGGGGGCTAGTAGGCTGTGGTGTTTGGTGGAAGTTTGTTAACATGGAAATGTACAGGATGATTGATGTGGTATGGATGCTTAGTGATGTTTTGGAATGTAGCAAGGAGTGTATGTTTTGGATAGTATGTTGGTGTTTTGCTTATGCATTTGCATGAAATCCTTTATGTTAAAGGTAGTTATGATTGGAAATTTCTCTGAGGTCTTCATTTAAAATTCAGAATCTGTCAGGGTTTGCTTGGTCCTTATTTGGAAGATCATATTGTGTGCATTATATATTCCAAGAGTCAGGGATGGTTTGTGCCTAGTTAATTCGGTTTGAGATATGGTTTTGGTTACAACACAAGTAAGTGGTAGTTTGAACCCTAAGTGAGGGAGAACTAGGTATTTTGCTTGGAGGATCATCGATCTGTTCAAGTTTTTGGTGTCACAAGAATGGTTCATGGGGATGTACGGTGCGGGTGTATGGGACATTAGATCTGCGTGGAATCTAATTTTTATGGCATGTCGTGCTAGTAGGGTTGGTATTTGGATGGATCCGACTAGAGTCTTAGCAACGTTTATGGATAACTTAAAGTTTTTATCGAGATAATTACGTATTGATTGGGTCTGTTCAATCTCAATCAAGGTATGGGATCTTATTTCGATCATTTATGAGGATGTGTTATGTCAATTATTGAGGTTCGTCATTTCGTTAGAACTCTGGTACTTGGCCCATTTTGGGTAAGGTTATGGGTTCCCTAAGGGTGTGTATTGTGGTAAATTACTTAGATATTGTCGTGAGGGGTGTATGTGGGCTGGCATGATAACAATGGAGCACTTGGTTCGAATTATATGCATGGTTCTTATTAAGGTTATAACCTTTGAATTGTGACAAGAGTGTGACCATCTATCCCATTCTAGGTCATGTGTGACCATGTTTTTCATCGGATATTGCGTTAGTAGCAGCTTGTATTGTGAAAGGAATTATGCGTGGAAAAAGAGTATGGCATTGTTGCGCTCGGTTAGCGTTGAGAGGGTCGTTAATTGGGTTCCTGTAATGCGGTGGAATGAGGTTGAGTATCTTTAGGCCGTATGGTGCAAGTCGTGAGTTTCCAGGCGAATTGTGGAATGTCAACAAGATCGGCGTAATAGCGAAGCATTCTAGAAATAGGTTGTGGCCCCAATGATCATGATTGTTTATTTTTTCTGCATGTGGTACTTTCAGTATTGGTGCATTGTTGGAGGTCAGGAGACTCACGAACCAGCTGGTTTGGATAAAGTGAGCAATTAAGGGTTGTTGGGAGTATCAATCGTGCATCAGAAAGTTTATGTGGAGTGTTTGCATTATAAATCCTGTTTGTTTATGAGCTGTTATTAGGGTTTTGGTTACCAAGGTTGGGTATCGGTTATAGAGTCTCGAGTCATGAGTTTCATTGTGAATGTCTCAAGTGATTTTCCATTTAGGGGTACACCTGAGCTGATAAGGGTTCGATGCAATGTGAAAATTCTTGGATTGATCATCTTTGCTCATAGGAACAGTGGTTGGTAATGGTCTATCAGGAAGTCAATGTTTTATTTCAGGTTTTTGGTACATCTAAGGAATTTGGAATTGGTTGAAATTCACGATCGATGTGTTTTCAGTACTTTATTTCGCATGTTTGGTGGTGTTCTTAGTCAAAGACAAGGTGTGGGTTCATCGAATTGATGAATATAAGTACTGTAATATGGGTTCTAAAGTCTAGATCTGATAGGTTCTCGGTCTCAGGAAGCATATTGATAGAGCTGATTCGGTGATTGTAGCTTTGAGAGTCCATCGATATGTGGTTCTCACTAGAATTTTGGTCTTATATCTAGGAGGTTGTGTAAGATTTTGATGTTGTACATACTTCTCTATAGTGGTTATATAGATGAGACTTGATTTGTTATATAATTCAAATTAGGGTTATCTAGGGTTTCCTTGTACCACTATATAAAGGACATTATCCCTTGCATTTTTGGCCACCATATCATTGCATGGGATAGCTAAAAATTCTACCTCCCTCTCTCCTCCTTCTTCAAGTCATCTTCTTGCTAGCTTGGGTGTGATTCCATTAGAGGCACAACATTTCTGGTGCTAAGCTACCAAGAGATCTTCAAAGGGAATTTCTAGTTGTTTGCTATAACAACTAAAAGGTATGTAACCCTAAACCTTTTCTTTTGTAATTTCAAAAATATGCTAGGGTTCTTTGGGTTTCTTTTGATGTTCTTAGTTATAGGTTCAATAGAGAAAACATAGATCTTGCTTTAGGTTGCACGCACACTTAAGAGTTTTGAGTTTGTTTGTTATGCCTAAAACCCATCACTTATATGCTTTGCTTTTATACTTTGCGTTCGTAACCTACCTATACCTCAAACAATTATGTAATATATTTTATTTAATGAATAAATAGATATATAGTTTAGTACATCCTATGTATTATTCAACGTGTATCTTTGCCTGAGATCCCAACATCCTAACGTCGCATAGCTTGGTGCTTCCACCACTGGCCAGGGGAGTGACACGATTGAAGGAGATATGATCAATCCCCATTCGTGGTTTCTAATATATTTAAGTCTCTACTTGTTGAAAATGTTAGCTTGGGTGGGCTTTATCTTGGCTAATGCCCCTTCGATCCTTAAGTCAGTAATGATCTTGTGAAAAAATAATCAAATGGAAAAGTGAGGGTAATGAGTAGGTGTGTACAATGACTTTATTGTAATGAAGTGTGATGAACTTGACTTATATGAATTATGGTTTGAGGTGTATGTCATTCTAAGATCTTGGGAAGGTACTTCCTTTTAGAGCAGTCAACCAATATGCCCCTTTCCTGCTTTCAAATCAATGAGATAGGGTCCTTCCCACTTGGGTGCAAGTTTACCTGCCTTAGGTTCCTTGGTATTTTGAAACGCCTTACTGAGGACCAAGCCACCTACTTGGAATCTTCTAGCCTTGATATTTTTATTGTAAGATTTGGTAATCTTTTGTTGATGGGTAGTGCTACGAATCTTGGCAATATCCCTTAGTTCTTCAATCGTGTCAAGATGCTATGCCAAGATCATATTGCTATTATCTTGAGTCTAGAGTTGGTATCTTGCTTTCAAAATCACCACTTTAGTTGGGATAACGACATTTGCTCCAAATACTAAGGAGTATGGGGTTTGACCTATTGTCATCTTATTTGTAGTTCTATCAACCCATAGAACGAAAGCAAGTTCTTAAGCCCATTTCCCCTTCTTTTCATCTAGTCTCCTATTTAAGATGTTGACTGTGATCGTTTTACTAGATTTTGCCTATCCGTTAGTTGACATTATCATCTTGATTCCCTAACTAGTGTAGAAGTATCATGTTCTTTTTCTAATGAATAGGGATCCGTTGTCACATATGATTCCCGTCGGGATCCCGAATCTAGTCAGGATATTGGGCTTGATGAATTAGACTACTTCTTTATCCCTAACTTGAACGAAAGCCTCAACTTCGACTCACTTTGGGAAGTAATCTATCATTGCTAGCATGAATACTTTTCCACCTGATGCCTTAGGCAATTTTTGGACAGTGTTAATCCCCCATTTCATGAACAACCAAGGAGAATAATGTGGTGTAGAGGTTCTACTGGCTGATGAAGGATATTTCTATGTCTATGGCAAGCATCACACTTATGAGTATGTAAGAAGATGTCTTTCTTCATGGTTTCCCAATAGTATCATTTACTTAATACTTTGGAACATAAAGATTTGCCCCTAGTGTGGTTTCCATAATCCCCTTCATATATATCTTTTACGACTACCATAGCTTCATGATCTTCCAAGAAACTTAGATATGGCCATTTCATAGAATTCTTGTATAATAGTCCTTGGATCATCACAAAGCGCGAGACCCTCATTTTTATTGTTTTTTACTCTTTTTCTTTTTTTGGGATCATACCATTCTGGAGGTATTTTATGGTGGGTTGAATCCAGGATCTTTATGTTGTTGGATCCTGAATGTTTGGACCAGGATCTTGAACATTAGGATCCTGGTGAGGGGATTGGAGAATTAGATCTTTGATTGATGTGATGTTAGATGCTTGATCAGGATCATAGGCGGTGAGATCTTCTATTTCTAGTATCATTACATGAACTATTGGGATCTTGGTCTCCGATGGGATCCTGAGGGTAGATCCTAGATTTTCTAGTGCATCAACTTCAGGTTATCTTCTCTAGGAACTTGGTTTAAACTAAAATTTGTAAATTCTGATGTAATGTTGTAAGTATTTGAAGGTATCATGTTAAACCTTCCCCTTTGACTACATAGGATCCATTGAATGGTAAGTTATTAATAGTGAATAGACTATACCTGGAGATCCTTCATCTAAAGATCCTAAGGTAATTGTACCCCCATGGTTAGGGCTTCATATTCTGCTTCATTGTTAGTTGCATTGAATTCACAACTAACTAAAAGGGGTAGGATGTCCCCTTGTGGCGATTATAGTATGATCCCAAGGCTTATTCCTCTTAAGCTAGATGCTCCATTTTGTAGAGTATCTACTCCCATATTCTTTCTTCTTTCTGAAGTTGTTAAATTTCTAATTCTACATTAGGTTGTAGGTCATCACTAAAGTTAACCACAAAATCTGCCAATGCTTGTGACTTTATTGCAAATTTGGGCTCCTATTTAATGTCTTACGTGTGAGATTCACTGACCAATTAGCCATTCTACATGACATTTCTGGTTTTCTCATAACATTCTTAATAGTATAGTTAGTTTTGACGTGCATAGTATGAGTTTCAAAATAATGTCTTATTCTGGTAGAAGCTGTAACTAGTGCAAGTATTAATTTTCCAAGGTGAGAGTATCTTGTTTCAGGATCCAAGATACTTTTACTTGTGTAGTAAATAGGATGTTGATCTCCATCAAGATCATGGGAAAGGATTGCATTAATGGCATTGGATGAAACTTAAAGATAAAGGAGGAGTGATTCCCCATCTAGTGGTTTCACCAATAGTTGTGCAAAACTTAATTTTCTTTAATTCTTGGTAGGCATCTTCATGTTCTTTGGTCCATTCAAACTTCTTGTTTTTCTTCAAGATGTCATAGAAAGGTTCACACCTCACTTAGGATTTTGATATGAATCTATTCAAGTTGCCACTCTTCCTGTCAATCTTTGGATATCCTTGGTTGAAGTTTTTGATTTTAGATTGACTATGGATTTGATATGCTCTAGACTTTCTTCTATTTCCCTTCTTAATGATCATGTAACCAAGGAATTTCCCTGCCTTCATTCTAAAGTAGCACTTGGATGGGTTTAGCTTCATGTTGTATTCATCAAGTATGTTGAAAACCTCCTCAAGATCCCTGAGGTGATCGGCAGGTTTTTTGGATTTGACCACCATATCATTAATCTATACTTCCATGGTGTCCACCAGTTCGTCTTTGAGCATACAATTTACTAAGTTTTGATATGTTGCACCTGCATTTTTTAAACCAAAAGGCATGGTGATATAGCAATATATATGTGTGGGGGTTATGAAGGCAATATCTTCTTGATCATAAGGTTCCATTTGTATTAGTTGGAACCTATTTGAGGAGTCCATGAATGTTATCAATTCATGGCCTATTGTGGCATCTATCATAGAGTCAATATGTGGCAAAGGGAAATGATCCTTAGGGTAAGCCTTATTAAGATCTTTGTTGTCCATACATACCCTCCATTTTCCGTTCTTCTTTTGTACTACCACTACGTTGTCCAACCACCTTGGGAATTTAACTTCTTTAATCATTCATGTCTTAAGTAGTTTTTCAACTTCCTCTTGGATGATTTGGTCTCTTTCTGGTGCGAACTTCCTTCTCGTTGGTGTATAGGTCTGAACAAACAATCTATATTAAGCTTGTGAGTTATAATTTCTTTTCTTATACCTATCATATCTCCGTGTTTCCACGTGAAGGTCTTTCTTCTGTCCTTTAAGAACTTCACTAGGTCTTGCTCAATTCCTTTAGGTATTGAGGATCCTACAAGTACTTTGGTGTCAAGATCTAGAAGATTTAATGGTACTTCTTTTATATCTTGTTATTTTGCTTCTAATACGTCTTGTGCCCTTTGCTTTAATTGTTATGCTTTTCTCGGTATTGTGGAAGGCTTCATTGGGGGTTTTATTGCATTCTTGGACTCTTATTGATCACCGATGATCTTTACTGTACCCCAAGAGGTAGGAATCTTGATGCACTGGTGGTATGCCGATGGTACTGTTTTCATGTCATGGATCTAGGGCCTACCTAATATAACATTGTAGGAATACAAACCATCAATAACACAAAAATGTTGCATAGAGTTTACCCTTTGATGTAGATAGGTAGTTTAATCTCTCCAACTGTATGCTTTGTTTCACCACTGAATCCTACCATTACCGAGGATTTTTTTATTATATCATATTTTGGGATATTCATCCTAGTCAAAGCGTCTAACAATATGATGTTTACTGATGATCCTCCATTTACCAGGATCCTTCTACCAAAGTGATTGGCAATGTAGATAGTTATCATTAATCCATCATGGTAAGGATCTTGGATGTTCTCTCTATCCTGTTCATCTAAGGTGATTTCTTTCTCGCATGTTATTGATGTATTCTTCTGGGGTCCTTCTTCTTTCTCTACCTTGGATACGTTAGCGTATCTTTTCATTGCAGAGTAAGAAGTTCCACAAATGTCATAACCCCCCGAAATAACATTAATTACCTTGACGTTTGAAGGAGGGGTCTTGGTTTTTCCAGGATCTTCGCAGGATCTTGCTCATTTTCTTTAATCTTTCTTGCCTTCTTCCTAGGATTTCTTTAAGATATCCTTTGCTCAGGACATAACTAATTTCCTTCTTGAGTCATATACAGTCCTCGATGATGTGGCCAAAATCTTTGTGGTATGTGCACCACTTAGATTTGTCTTTCCATACATTTGATCATTCTCCTTTCCACGACCACCTTGCTTTCTCACCAAGATCCTACATAGCAAAGATAACACCTAAAACATTCATAGAAAAAAAATAGTTAGTGATCCTGGGGAATTCATCCCCCCCCCCCACCCTCATTATCAATGGCATTAACCCTATGATGATCAGGTTTGGAGTATGGTTTTGATTTATAGGGTGTTTGGGTCGAGGAAACGGCCATCCTATTAGGATTTTCATATGTATTTGGAGTGTTGTTTCTCTTCTAAATTTCCTTGTATTTTTTTAGTCTGATGAATCTCAATGCTCTAATTCTGAATTCATTCATTCTCTTGCATGCATTCATCAAAAGATCTTCATAGAAATGGGAATTTTTCTTTAGGCCATCTTGAAAGCTGCTATGGCAGTGGCCATGTTAATATTATGAATGTTTAATGCTTCCATGCGAAACATGCTTACAAAATCTCTAAGGGGTTCCTTAGGATCCTGGACTACTCAATCGAGATCACTAGTGATCCTATCGAATGTCCTGCCACAAGAGAACTGATTATTAAAAAGGTTAACTAAATGAGAAAAAGAAGTAATTGAATAAGGAGGAACATTGAGAAGCCATTTCAAGGATGATTATGTAAGGGTTGAACCAAAACCCTTGCATAAATAAGCCTCTTTTAGGTACGATGGAATGGAAATGTTCCATCCTTTCCCTGTATTATGCTATGTGCTCTTCAGGATCCATAGATCCATCATAAGGTTTCATGTTAGGAGTTTTGGAACTTCAGTGTCAACTATTGAGGGAAAAAATCTTGAGATTCTGTGGCTAACAGGGGATACTTTAGGTATAGGTTTAACTACTCCCGGTACATTCGAGATCATCTGCCTTAGTCGCTGAAGTTCCCTAGCCATGATTGGACTTATCCCTGCATCAAGATCCACAAAATTAGTATTAACCTTATTATTTTCCAAGAAGTTACCAACATCTTTGTTTTTAGGAGTAATGAAATTTAGTCGTGATCTTGGATCGTAGGAGATTGAATGGGATTACACCCCATGTTGAAACAGTGGTAGATGTTACAGTTGTAGTCTCATGACGTTTCCCTGAGGATCTTGCACTATCAGAATTTAGGACCTTGGGTTGCAAGATCGAGGGTGGTGCTTCATGAGGTTTGCGAATCTCTACACTCATTCTTTCCATCTACTTGAGCAATGCCCTATTCTCCTTCTGTTGTTGACTCACGTTTTGCATGAACTCTTTATCATGGAGAAGAGTTCATTGTTGGAATCAAAATGGGAGGATCCTGGAATCCCCCAAATCCTAGACTTCCATGGCTTGTAATCGGAGAGGTGCTCTTCTTAGAGGTATCAGAAGTTTTCTTCTAATTAGGAGGTCTACTTGGAGGTGGTGGGAGACTTTTATAAGAAGTGGGATGAATAGAGGAAGAAGATAAAGTTTGTTGTGTAGAATTGATTTTTTGAGAATTATGAACATCACGGCCCCACGGTAGGCACCAAATTGTTTTGGTCAAAAAATGATCAAGGAAATATCAACCAAAGTATATAAGAGGTTGTGGTGTTGCAATCAATAGGAATGTGAAAATGAAATGAAAGTGACATGAGTGATCTTACAATGAAGCACCTTGATCCTTGCTAGGATCTTTAACATAAAACCTTGGGAGGTGATAATGATAACCTGCCTTGTTTAATCTAATTTATCGAAATGTAAATTACAAAAGTGTGTTTGAGAATACGAGTACAAGTGATTTAGTCACTCTAGGTATATGTTGTATGATTTATACATATGTATTTATAGCCTAGGTTGACTAACTAGATGTCCAATATTTTTGGGATCCTGTTAAACAAGCCCTTGCATGTTGCCTTGACTTGGTAACTCCAGGTTTTTAAGCTTGACTGGAGCGATTCTTCAGTGTAAACGTTTCTTATGTTTAATATTTCTATACATGTGAACAATAAACAAAAAATATATTTGTTAATCTCGTTAGGAAATAATATTGGTAATATTCAGGATCCAGACTACACTTTAAGATCCGATATCCTGTCTTGGCCCCTAACAATGAGGATTATTCATGCCCTGGTAGAAGCTTCATATAAACCTATTCATTCAAATCCCCATGAAAGGAAGCATTGTTGACATCAAATTGATGGGTATCCCAGTTGTTTTTAAATGCAAGAGCTATAAGACTTCAAAAGTTAGTGAATTTCACAACTAGATAAAATGTTTCATGATAGTCGACTCCTTCTTGGTGGGTGAATCCTTTAGCCAAAAGTCGGTCTTTGTATCTTTCAGTTGAACTATAGGCCTTGGTCTTGGCTTCATACACCCATATATATATATATATATATATATATATATATATATATATATATATATATATATATATATATATATATATATATATATATGTCACACCCCAAAACCGGAACGGCGGAAACGTTCGGGGGTGGAGGACGTCATGTCAAGTATCACGAGATATGTATATGGTAAGCAAGTAATGAACAACCATTTCATTTAGGAAGAAAGTGTTTACAATGCGTGTGTTCACAAAACATAAAAGTCATAAACAAATAACAAAACAAGACTTGAAGCTGTAATGCTCCATCTTCTAAATTCCCAACACGAGCACCTATCTAATAGTCTCCTAAGAATACAAGTTATTTGAAAGAGTTGATCAGAAATTAATCTAGTGAGTTCATAAGATTTTAGTGATGTGAGTAAGCTGTAAAGTGTTGCGGAAAATGTATATGTAAAAGTGATGTAAGTTGTAAGTTCTATTTAGAAAAGTTCGCCTGTTCCTCTAGAAAATCATATATTTCCTACTTGAATGAAAGTTAAGTAAAATAACACTACAAGCCTTTCTATGGGTACTAAGTGCGTACAAGTTATATATACTCAGAGTAAACAAACAATCGATTGTGCGCATCTGCCCAAGCTCACAACCCAATGGGGAACAGAAAGTAAGGCGGATAGCAAACATTCCATTGGTTGTTAGATCGTTGTCATATATAACCCTGGTGTATTCACTTGTTACTCATGGAGTTATTTGTAATGGTTCCTTTATATCTAATGAAAGGTTCTTTAAGAAAACCTATATTCCTTATAGTAAAATAATGACTATGGTGACTACTTTTATAATAGCTTTGTTTATACTGCTATATATAATCTGATATCGGGTAGAAAGTTAATTGAGTGAATCTGCCCTATGCCCACAATCCAACGGGAACAGGAAGTAAGGAGGAAACACACATGTAACTATCTATTGGGTATTAGTTTTATATATAAACATGGTGTATAGACTAAGGTGTTATAGAGTTACTCACCTAAAGTCTCTAAAACTGTACTGGCTTAATAAAATGGATTAAGCCCTTACTTGGGAAATCTCTAGTTTTGTATACCAAAAGTACTGACTTTGAAAAGTATGTTTTGTACTAGAAAAATTGTGCGTTGACTCTGTGTCCTATAACCTGATCCATACCTGGTACCCTTATGATGACTTAATGGATACTAAGCATATATATATATATATATATATATATATATATATATATATATATATATATATATATATATATAGATTCGGGTAGATAATAGATTGGGTGACCTCATTCCGAGCCCAGATGCAATAGGAACAGGAAATGAAGCAAAGAGCACACATCCTATTAGCTGTCGGAATCTATTAGTATATATGTATCCTATAGTGTATACATTAAGGAATCATAAAGCTAGCATTATGATCCTAACCTTTAATCGTAGCCTTCTACCAAGGCATCTTTTGATCTGTGTTAAACCCGACTGTTCCTTTGTCAAATGTAAAAGTATATTCTCCCTAGTTTATAAGTATCTTGACTAGAAAATAGATCAACTTTCAAGTGTTACTGACACTTTATGAAAGTAATGGGAAAAGTAAGTACACAGATGTCGTTTATAATGACATGCGGATGTACTAATAACCTAATGACATATTTGTTTTATTACGGTCATAATGTGAAAGCTAGAACCCCTACTAAAAGCTCTCAATGTAAAGAGATTAAGGGAACCAAACGCGACCCTAGCAATTTCTTGCAAGTCGTGTAATTCACATTAAAGTTATATGATCATGTATACCCAATATAACTATCACTAATGCTTTAGTGATTCATTGGTATAATTAGATATTGTTTGTGTGTTCTCATGCTATAGCAACTTAACTTGTTTGTTATGTTCTGTTTTGGTGTTGACTCTTTGTGTGCTTCATTGTACTAGAAGTAATGAATAGTATTCTCCTAAACTATACCTATAACAGTTTACTAATGCTCTATTTGGACCGTTACTGAAAAGACCCATTTCTCTACTAAGTTATGCTTGTACTTTAAAAATAGAGTTTTATATAACTATAAAGTAACATAACTTTAAACGAGTTTTGAAATGTTTTGACAACTTATAAATAACATAAGTAACATTTTGAAAGATGTTTAACAACAAACATTTACACAATTATCTTTGTGTTCAACCTATATTCCCCCCCCCCCCCTTAAAACAGTTAAAATAGTTAAAAGATTCATTACGGGGTATGAACTCACCTGATGTGGGTGATTCAAACGGGTATGCGTGTAAGGATGAGAAGTTTCATGAATGAAGTCCCGAGACACAATAAGTCCTAAATGATATATAATGACACATATTGGCATGAATATAGTGTTTATAACAACTATATGAAAGGAAACACCTTTCGAGACTAGGAAAGACCTTGACCAAGTGTTGGAATCACATGTGATTCATCAAAGGAAGGTAGAATGGCACTCACATGAGTTTACTACCATGGGTTTGCGGACCAAGGGAGTTTACGGCCGTAAACTCATGGTTACTCATGTGTAAGTGCAACTTTGAAGGCTATAGATGATTTAGGGACCTTAGCTCTACCCTAGGATGAGGAAGACCGCTTTCTTTGGAGCTTTTGAGGTGTTCATGACCCTAATGAGTTTACAACCGTAAATGCATGGCCATTTATGTTTATGAGAGTTGTTTAGGGTCCTAAAGGTCATAATGAAGCATCCTAACTTCAAGTCTAAGCCTTAGGAAGTGTTTGTGGCATCAAAACACCCTTAAATTGAGTTTTCGGCCCATGGACCACTTTGGCATGTATTTGCGGCTGTAATCACCTATGGGTGATGGTATTTTGATTGTTTTGAGTCCTAAACACATCAAGGTAAAGTGCTAGGCTAGTCTCTAGGCTTAAAGAAGGAATTTGGGGCATCTTGGCACCATAAAAGGGAGTTCACGGCCCAAGAACATCCTTAGACATGAACTCTCTTCTAACCCTTGTTTCTTAATGTTTTTAAGGTCTAGACATGTCAAGAGTAGTTCTATGTTTGGTTCCAAGGTCTATAGGGACATAGGGCACACTTTTGGCCTCATATTTAGTGTTCACAGTAAAAGAGGATCTTGGGTCGTGAACACCTTCTCCTTGGGATATATGGATGATTTCCATGTTATATAGGCATGTAATACCCTTTAATATGCTCTAGGGTTGAAGTACTTAAAATTGGGGGTGAACGGATGAAGATCCTTGGGAGAGAAAAGGGAGTTTTCTCTAGTTGGAAATGTAAGAAATGAATCCAAAATGGCTATGTCTCACTTATATAGCCTTGAGGGTTTTCAGACCCAATACCATTTTTGGACCGTAAATTCCAAACTCTTGAAGTTTCGGGCACTTATTGCTACATAATAAACCCTAGGGTATCCTCTCTCCTGATATCTTCTGAAGCACTAACTTTAAAACACTCAAACTTATCCCAAAAGCTTGAAAGTTAGCAGAAACAGATTTGACTTCGATTGTAGTCGATGGTTGTACAGTAGAGAAATTTTTGGGTAGTCACAATATATATATATATATATATATATATATATATATATATATATATATATATATATATATATATATAATTGGCTTTTTTCCTTTAGGAAGCTTGACAATATCCCAAGTGTTATTTTCATTGAGTGGATTTCATTCATTTTTCATAGCAATTTCCCACTCAGGAATACCTTTCTCTTGATGATAAAAGGATGGTTCAAAAGGTATGTTTGACATTGAAGAGATTTGACAAACCAAACTATTAGAAGCGACGTCATTTAGACAATGATTAATATCGAGGCATTACATATATAATTAATCCCTTAAATGAGTGGATGGAACAGTATTACTTGCAGAACTATGTAAACTAGGGGCATAGGTAAAATTTTCATTATGAGGAAAAGTGGGATTTGGTGGATAATGATGAATGGAATGTATATCTGAATTAGGTGTTCAACATATAGTGTATTAACATGGATATAATAGGATATGGATGTATGTTTTTGCATGGAAAGTGAAGGAAAAATATCCTCAAAAAACTTAATATCTCTTGAAACTAGTATCTTGTAGGTGATTAAATTGATAATTTTGAAGGTCTTTTTGACCATAAGGATGTCTAATGAATATACATGGATGTGCTCTTGTCATGAGCTTCTTAACAAGGAGTATAGAATACGAAGCATAAACACCCAAAAGCTTTCAAAGACTATCAGTCAAGCTTTTTGCTATATAGCACTTCAAAAGGTTATCTATTTTGAATAATCTTTAAAGGAGTCTGGTTGATTATATGAACAACCATTTTACCAAACTCGTTGCATATGATCAACACCATATTGAAAGTATAGAGCTCTGGCCACCTCTACAATAATATGTCGATGCTTCATTTCAACTAATCCATTCAGTTGAGGAGTATGAGAAGAGGAATTTTGATGAATAGTTCCATTTTATTAAAAGTAATTATTCCCATCGGAACTTGAGCCAAGCTCTTTAACATTGTCAATACGAATACACTTAATATTCACATTAAATTGAGTTTTACAAATGTAACAAATAATTTTATTAAAGTAAGAGTATAACTTTTTTGACTTAGCAAATGAATCCAAGTATGTATGGTCAACGACTGTTAAGAAATATTTGTGACCATAATTGGTTTGGTGTTTATAAGGATCCTAGACATTGATGTTGATAAGATCAAAATGGGAATTTGAGTGAAAATGGCCATGATGAAAACATGGTCGTTTTTGTTTAGCTTGAGCACAAACAAGACAAGAATCAATATCAGGTTGAGTGTAAGTAAACGGAAGATACAAAATATCTTTTAATTTGTCTACAGACACATTACCAAATCATTTGTGTCGTAGCATACAATTTGATTTGGATATAGATACATAATTCGTTGAAGATAAAACAAAAAAGACAGACAAACTATATGACACATTACTTTTGAGATGACATAGTAAAAGACATAAGGATAATTTATTCTCTTCCCAAGAATAGCAAGAGCATTACTATTCTTTTATGATGGGTCCTACACGACACATGTCTCATCTGTAAACAAAACAAAGGTTTGATTGTTTGAAGCTGAGATGTAAGTTTGGTGATTGAACAATATGAAGTTCATACCAATTTTTCATCAATTTGGTAAAAATAATTTGAGAAATCATCAGATCATTGGGAAGGAGAATACAATTGTTGTTGTATCTGATAAATGAGAGCACCATCGGTTTGCTCATATTGATGGTTGAGTTCTTTCCATATTTCTAAAGCAGTGGAAAGAAACAAAATACTCTCAATAATATTGTGATGAAGACAATTCAACAACAAGGTAATCGCCATGGAGTTAACTCTATATCAGCTAGAATATGTTGTTGAATCAATCAACAACCATGATTCACGAAGTAAAAACTATGAAATCGAGAGAAATTGAAGATGAAAATGAATCAAATAAGAACAGAGATGATAAGATTGAATTAAAAGGATGTGAGAATTGGATTAAAAAAATGAAATTGAATCACATTCGTGCGGAAATATGGAACGAGAAAAACAGATACCATGTTGTAATCATTTATACGAAAGAGAGAGAAAGCTTCAACATTTATATCTATTCATTATGGCTAACTGATTCATACAAGCACACTACTTATATACAATAACAAGAAACAGAATAAATAGCCCTAATCACGTAAAAGTACTCAAATGCCCTTAGAACTAACAAACTCTTAACTAACTTGAATTAGTTGGCGAACAGTTTCTAGAAATTAGTCTAAAATCTATAAGCTTTAATTATGTATCAACTGGGTACATGTCATATGAGAAGATAACAGAATGACGGATAAAGAAAGAAAAAAGAAAATCAAATACCAAAGGCGAAATTGAAGATCTTATTTTTACATTCATGGTGTGTGCTTTAAGAGTATAATTTTAGTTTCTTATTAATTACTAAAAGGCTAAGCTGGAGGAGGTCGTATATTGATATAAGAAAGCTTATCCAATAAATTTCTAGGTTTTGGATGGTTCGAAAGATATTTGAATAAAAAAAAAATTTGCATTAAGCTTTACAACAAAGCATTTTTTAAAACCTTCATAAATAAAATTCAATATGCATTAAGTTTTCTACTAATCCCAAACAAATAAAACAAATCATTAACCATTGTAAGGTTTTTCACATATAAAGAAGTTTGTTTACTCAAAGATGGAAGTACTCACAAAAGCCAAAATGTAATTTTCAATACAACATACAAACAAAAAAAAATATGAGCATACAAACTGTTGGGGGCTGAAACACACTTTTATTCAGAACTAGAACAAAATGAGGAGCTCAATTACAAGAAAAGAAAAACAACCCTCTATTACAAATACTCACTCTATCACTCTCTGTTTTTGTGGTACCTTACAACTGAGATTACAACTTCTATTTATACTAAATCTAGTCACTATAAGTATTGTGGCAATTTATTGTGTTCATCGTATGAAATAAAGAGGCTGCCATTTCTAGTTGTTATTGTCAACAAAGGAGGGATTCATTTGTCAACTAAAGAGGGTGGTGCAGCTACTCATGGCAGGTTCACACCCAAGTAGGTTTACACTCACATTCTCCCCCTTAAACCGCACTTGGCTTGAGAATAGTCACTCCGATCATGTTTCGCATTTCACCATGTTTCACGTATGCTAAAGCCTTTGTAAAGATGTCCGCCCGTTGATCCTTCGAGTTGACATATTCCACTATAATTTGCCCACGTTCAACACATTCTCGTATGAAGTGATAACGAATGTCAATGTGTTTGCTTCGTCCATTAAATACATGATTTTTCATCAATGCGATTGTTGACTTGTTATCGACATATAAGGTGATAGGCATGATATGATGTCCCGTGAGCTCCTTCATGAGATTAGCAAGCCAAATGGCTTGACATGCTACTGTTGTAGCTGTCATGAACTCGGCTTCACACGTGGACAAAGCAATAGTCTTTTGCTTTTGGGATTGCCAAGTTATCGCATTCCTTCCTAGATAGAAAATCATTCCACTTGTGCTCTTGCTATCAACATGGTCACCTCCAAGATCACTATCGGTAAAACCAACCAAATCTTCAATTTCACGACCTCTTCCATAGTTGAGTCCAGAATCAACGGTTCCTTTTACGTATCGTATGATGTGTTTCACAACTTGGAAATGCAAAGTGGTTGGTTCCTCCATGAAACGACTTGCAATTCCAACCGAAAATGACAGGTCTGGTCGAGTGTGAGTCAAGTACCTCAAACACCCTACCACTCACCTATATTCAGTTGGATTAACTTTTTCACCATCTTCATCCTTCTTGACCTTCAACTTAGGTTCCATTGGTGACGTTGTCGGATTGAAATCTAGCAACCCAAATTGCTCTAAAATCTTCTTTGCATAAGCCGTTTGTCGCAAAGATATTCCGCACTTCTTTTGTGAAACTTCAATTCCAAGGTAGTAAGAAAGTAATCCCAAATCACTCATTTCGACTTCTTTATTCATTTGTTCTTTGAATTCGACAACGTCGTTAGTGCTCGACTCGGTAATGATCAAGTCATCAATATAGACACCAACAATAAGAATTTTGTCTTTTGACTTCCTTTTGTAGACAGTTGGGTCTTGTGAACTTTTTGTAAAACCAAGCCTTCTTAATCTTTTATCCAAACGAATGTTCCAAGCTCGAGGAGCTTGTCGTAGACCATAAAGAGCTTTATAAAGCTTGAACACCTTCTGATTGTTTTCTTTATCAACATATCCTTCTGCTTGGGTGACATAAACCTCCTCTTTGAGATCTCCATTGAGAAAATCTAACTTGACATCGAGATGGTGGACAACCCACCCATGTTGAGCTGCTAAGGCAAGAATGAGCCTTACAATGTCAAGTCGTGCTACAGGTGCAAAAACTTCATCAAAGTCGACTCCTTCCTTTTGTACAAATCCTTTTCCTACAAGTCGAGCTTTATGCTTCACCACTTTCCCAAGTTGTCTTTCTTCACTTTAAACACCCATTTCAAACCGATTGCTTTGTGTCCGGGTGGCAAATCGGTAAGTTGCCATGTCTTGTTCTTCTTGATTGCATCCAACTCTTCTTGCATAGCCTCCTGCCACACTTTAGAGGTTACTGCCTCTTTAAAATTCAAGGGTTGATCTGCTGCAATCATCAACAATTCTCTGGGTTCAAGGAGCACATTTTCGCCTTCAGAATAGATATTGGTTAATGGACGTAATCCCCTTGGCCCAATCTCACTAGAAGGGCTTTGCATATGGGGCGAGGTTGAAGAAAACGGGACTGAGACATGAGTTTGTGGAGCTGGTTCAGGCTCGTCAAATTCAACACATGGTTGTCCAACTTGGATAGCAACGATTCCTGGACTGTTTGGTTGTTCTGGGTTGATTTTGGGGTCATTTTGAGGTGTTTCGAGGTGTATTTGGGGTTGTGGTTCAAGTATGGTAAATGTCTTAGGAGTCTCCATCTCTTCTTCTTTGTTTTTGTACCAATTCCATTCTTCTTTTTCGTCAAAAACAACATCGCGACTAACTCGCAACTTTCGGTCTTGCGGATCAAACAAACGGTTGCCTTTAGTTCCATCTTCCACACCTAAATACACCATCCTTTTACTTCGATCATCAAGCTTCTTCAAGTGACCACCTACAAGTTTAGCAAAAGCAACACAACCAAAAACTTTTAGATGTTCAAGGTTGGGCTTTTTGCCAAACCATGTTTCATAAGGCGTCTTATCGGGAAGTGCTTTTGTTGGCAGGCGGTTGAGAAGATAAACTGCATGTCTAACCGCTTCTCCCCAAAACTCTCCCGGAACATTTCTACCTTAGATCAGACTTCTTGCCATGTCCATAACGGTCCGATTTCGCCTTTCTACAACTCCGTTATGTTGAGGCGAATATGGTGTCGTTAGATGCCTTTGAATACCATTTTCTTCATAAAATAATGAGAATTCTTTTGAAGTGAACTCCCCCCTCGGTCCATTCGAAGTGTCTTTATTTGATAACTCGAATTCTTTTCAACCATCAACTTGAACCGTTTGAAAGCGCTCAAGGCTTGAGACTTCTCCGATAGCATGTAAACCCACATCCACCGGCTAAAATCGTCTACTAAAAGGAGAAAATATTTACTCCCTCCAACAGTCGTAGGTGTGATCGGACCACATAAGTCTGCATGAACAAGTTGTAGAGGTTTTTGAGCCCGAAAAACTGCATGATCCGGGAAAGGAATTCGGGTTTGTTTGGAAAGAACACACCCTTCACATACTTGGTTTGGGTGCTCAATCTTTAGGACTCCGATTGCTATATTCTTTTCGGACAACTTTTTTAAGGCGAGAAAGCTAACATTACCAAGTCTAGAATGCCATATCCAAGCTGGTTCTTCTTTTGTTGCTAAAAGACAAGTCAATCTACCGGTCCTTAAAGGAGTTTTATATAACTGGTTTGGGGATCGTTTAACTCTCAAAAGTAGAGTTTTGTTTATGTCAAACAATGTCAGATCCGACCCATCCATTATGACCCGACTCCTTTCCTTCGTCATTTGTCCAAGACTAATAATATTGTTTTTTAGACTTGGAATGAAATATACCTCATTAAGGAGTCTTTGGTCGCCATTTTTGCTATCGAATAAAATCGACCCTTTTCCCAAAATAGTGACGGTCGAACCATCCCCAAATTTCACATTGCCTGTAACGTGCTCATCTAGTTCGCGAAACTTTGAGAGGTCTCCGGTCATATGATTGCTATCATCGTTGTTGAGATACCATACCTCAGACTCGACTCGAATTTCTCCTAATGAAAGAAGATTAACACAAATCTTCTCTCTTAGAGACACCTTTTTGTGTGCATATTCTTGTGAGGTTGTCATCATCAAAATAGGCTCTTCTTCGTTGGCTTGAGTGAGGTTCGCCTCCTCACCTCGATTCTTGTTTGGACACTCCGAAGCATAATGACCAAATTGTTCACAAGTAAAACATTTGATTTTACTTTTATCCTTTCGAGAAGGATTATGGTCATTCCGATTTGTATTGTACTAGCGAACACCTCCTTGGCCACGTCCACGACCTCGGCCTCGTCCCTGGCCTCGGTTACCATGTCCTCCTCGTCCTCTTGAAGTGTTCGACGAGTTTCTCTCGCCAGTTTGCTTCGAACGAGATGCCCACTCGGCATGTGTAAGCAATAAAGAAGGTCCTCCATCTTTTTCTCCATAGCTTCGAAGTCTCTCTTCATGGGTCTTTAGACACCCCATAACTTCTTCCACCATCATATTCTTCAAATCTCCGAATTTCTCAATAGATGTTACGATTTGTATAAATCGTATCAGTAGGGCTCGCAAAAACTTCTTCACAACCGTAATTTCTTCAATCTTTTCACCTAGAGATCGAATACCGATTACGATAGTATTCAATCTCATGGAAAAATCATCTACCGATTCACTGTCTTTCATCCGGATCACCTCGAAGTCACTTCTCAAGGTTTAAGTTGTAGCCTCCTTCACCCGATCGGCTCCCATGTACATCATCTTGAGTGTTTCCCATGCTTCTTTAGTTGTGTCCTTCTCAGCTAACACCAGAACTACGTCCTCTGGAATTGCTTGATAAATAGCCGCAGGAGCCATCCGATCTTTACGTTCATCCGTTTCTGCATTTTTAATTACATCCCATACTCCTTGTGCTTGTAAATTCATTCGCATTTTTATGGCCCACACCGCGTAGTTCATCTTCGTGAGCATTGGATAGTGTAACGTAACGCTACTGTCTTTCCCGGTCCTTTGAAAACTTTCAACTTTGGCTTGAAAAGATGACGAAGTTGGTGTAGTTATTTTTGGCATATACTTGGGCATACACGAGTATGAATTTTTTTTTTTTTTTTTGAAGTACAGGGACCAATATGAATTTTTCAGAAGTTCAAGGGGCAAATAGAACTTTTACAGAAGTAAAACAGGAGCTAAACTTAAAATTTTCTAAAAAACGGGACCAGAAATGCAATTTTTCTGAAAAACAGGGGCTAAACTGCAATTTTCAGAACTTTGTTCAGCTGCTGACGTCACTGATGATGTCATTGCTACAGTGATGCTACAATACTCGCTACAATGTCGTCTTCTCTAGGGCACCTGGTTTTTCCGGCCAACTTTCCGGTGACTTTTGACCAACTTTGACCGGCGATTTGGAAGCCTTCCGGTGGTCAAAAAATTCAAAAAAATATATTTTCGGAATCCTCAGAACAAGACCTTTCCAACGGTGTACTCCGAAATTTTTTTTGAGACAAAAAAATTTTGACCAAAAAACAGAGAATACTTCCCTCGGAGCTTAACCAAGCTCTGATACCACTTGTTGGGGGTTGAAACGCACTTTTATTCAGAACTAGAACAAAAGGAGGAGCTTACTAGCTCAATTACAAGAAAAGAAAAACAACCCTCTATTACAAATACTCACTCTATCACTCTCTGTTTTAGTGGTACCTTACAACTGAGATTACAACTTCTATTTATACAAAAGCTAGCCACTATAAGTATTGTGGCAATTTATTGTGTTCATCGTATGAAATAAAGAGGCAGCCATTTCTAGTTGTTATTGTCAACAAATGAGGGATTCATTTGTCAACTAAAGAGGGTGGTGCAGCTACTCATGGCAAGTTCACACCGAAGTAGGTTTACACTCACATAAACAACAATGAGAAAGTCCTTATTAAACAAGAAAAACGTCTAATTAATCCTGCTATACAAACAAAAACTCAGTGAGATACGAACCTGATTAATCTGATACACAAACTTGATAGTCTAAAAAACCAAGAATCAAGATTAAAGAAAACGATTTCAATCTTAAAATCAGAGCACAATTAAACTACACACATAATTTTTCCCTTATCATGTGAATTGGCCTTGCCCCTCCTTGATTATTATGTGAAAACTGAACAAGTTCCAAAAAAATAATTTTGATAATTGGATTATGCAGGCTTGCGGCGGATTACGTTCCAGTTTGAAGAAATGATTTCGATTTTGAAGACTTGCAACAAATGCGTATTCAGACATGAGCAATTTAATTGTTGTTCCATTATAACTTTCGAAGAAACTGATTTTGATTCCCAACGCACCCAGATATACAATACATGGAACTTGGAACTTTCGAAAATCAGGCATGCATCTTGCTTGTTGAAAAGTAGATCCAATGGGCTACATTTGGACTTTGGGGTAACTTTCAGCCCTTAGGATCATGAGCCATGGGCAGGTAGGTTGTCCACTGTCAGGGCTGCTGGGCTGGTCATAGTACTAGAAAAAGAAGATAAAGAGCCAATATCCTATCCAACTAAAAGACCGGGAATTATGCTAAAAAAGAGAGGTAACCTTAGAATAAAAGGATATAAGAGAAGACTGAAAAAACAAACAACATCAAACATCATCATCATCATCATCAATATCTCCGGCAAATAATAGCCGACAGTGTATGTGCTTCGTGGGGCGCTTTGTTGAGGTTCTACTTTTTAAAGGCATCAAGCTCTTCTCATCAAACTTTTCTTCATAGACGTAAGTGTTTCTAGAGATACTTTCATCATATCCAAGATTCTCGTCATCAACATGCACCACATTCCCGTAATCAGATATACAAGTTGTACTCTATTGGACATCTTCTTTGTAGATAACGTGTGCCCCATATATCTGGGATACTATCCAATCTGCTAACGTTATAGTAATGTTAAGATTACCTTCAATATGAGACCAATCTTCAGGTTGAAGATCATTATACATCTGCTGAAAGAAACCCAACGGCATATAGCTAATCCACACATTGCTATCCTCTACTTTTTCGGGGGGAAACCACAAATTACAATTCACCAGTAACTCAGGACTAGACACTACTAATCCATTACTTAAAATGCTGAAGGTGATGCGAGGATGAGTAAAATGCAACCACGTGCCCCCTGGAAATATACCACACACCACGAAACCTAAAATCTGGGTATGCCATTTGTGAGGTAACTTCAAAGCTATTGTGAACCGATCCTCGTCTTGATTGATCCAGCATGGAATCTTTTTTATAGAAATAGCGATACTTAAACGATGATTTGCAGCAGCACATTTCTGTAATCAATGAAAAATATCATACTTATATTGTTTCATTCTTAAACAATACAAAAGTTGCTTAGCAGATATTAGGATGACTCTTATTATCATATACTAAGGATGCTAGCAGGGATTTTTAACTTAAGTGATATATATATATATATATATATATATATATATATATATATATATATATATATATATATATATATATAGAGAGAGAGAGAGAGAGAGGTTCAAATGTGGATTAACATTTATTGTATGGTCATGTAGACAATGTTATTATGTGAGAATGACAAAGAAAATAAGTTGTTTGATAATATGAATACGTTCAATATTACATAACTATTGTCATTAACACGCATTCTCACTAATTAAATCGTCTATAAGGTTATTATAGAATTATTATTATTATTATTATTATTATTATTATTATTATTATTATTATTATTCTCATTCTGTCATAATGTTTACTGAATCGTATTCTGTCAGAATGAAAGTGAGTGAAGAACGATGTTTGAGAACCAAAAATGAATAAGAATTAGAGAAAATGCATGAAAAATGACGATACTTTTGTAAAGTTTAATGTATTCACATTACTAAACAACTTATTTTATTAGTAATTCTCATAGAATAACACTGTCCACACGTCCGCACAATAATTGTTCATCCACATTATAACATGGCCTATATATATATATATATATATATATATATATATATATATATATATATATATAAAGAGAGAGAGAGAGAGAGAGAGAGAGAGAGTTGAGTTATTGTAAGAACTAAAAAAAGTGTGTTAACTTGTGAACTTATAATCAACTCATTATTTTGCAAAACCAAAAACATCAATCTTCTCCAAATGGTGTGTCTAAGCCATATCTAGCTTCAAAAAAAGATTTGACAATTTTTTAATTTATTTTTGATATTTGAATGTATGCACAATCAAAAGTCATATGGTTTGTGATAAGCACAATTAGCAGTCATAGGGACTACATATATGCACAATCAGCAACCATATGGACTATTGATGAGCAATCAATAATATATATGACTGCTGATTGTGTTCATCAGCAGTCATACAAAAAAATAAAGAAAATAAATCGTCAAATCTTTTTATAGCCTAGATATGGCTTAGGCGCACCATTTAGAGAACATTAGTGTTTTTGGTATTGAAAAATGATGAGGTGATTTGAGTTTGCAAGTTCCCACAAATCTTTTGGTTCTCAAAAGAACCTGGCTATATATATATATATATATATATATATATATATATATATATATATATATATATAGCCTAAAATGCTAAATTTTAAGAGGTATAACCCTCAAAGCATCATATACAACACTTTACGCACTCTAAAAATCATCAATCTTATCCGGTCAACTTACTAAACCTTAAATCTCGAGGATGGCTCTTGCCATGGTCACATTCCTTATCCCTTATCCCGTCTAATAACTTCAACAGAAGGGAAACTTCTCCGCTCCCAATGTTTTTGAAAATCCTTCTTCTTCGGTAATACACGATAAATTGAACAAAATCATCCGCACGCGCAGTCTGGAGATACTTGCCTTATCCAATACCTTCGTAACACCTATATAAACCCTCCTTGGGTTTCATATTTTCGGAAATCATAACTCGTAAGAGAATTCTAAAAATTTCGTTCCTTTTCCTCTCTCCTCTTTAGTCTCCAACTTTCTAGAGTTTAGGTGTGAACCACTAGAAGCACAAGACTGCTGGTGCTTCCTTTTTGAAGACCAACAAGGAAGGATCACTAGTTTATTTGCAATAGTAAACTAAGGTATGCATTTTCTAATAACCTATTAGTAATTTTGAAAATAGCTATGTACTTTTAGGGTTCCTGATATTCAATAGTTGTTTGCAAATCATAGTGAGAATATGGATCCTTAAGGTGTATGTAAACTTAGGGTTTATGTTTTTCTGCTAAAAAAATAGTTTTTTTATTATATAAAACCCATCAAAAGTTTCTAATATGGTAACCTTTAAATACATATTAAGAAATTATATTTTCAATACATATGAGTTGCAAAATATTTGATAATCAATCTTACTTCTACCAAATTTTTTAATAAGAATCTCATATTATCAGGACATCTATAAGAAAAATACATATATATATATATATATATATATATATATATATATATATATATATATATATATATATATATATATATATATATATATATATATATATATATATATATATATATATATGATTTTGATTAAGATTTAAATCATTATATGTTCTAATTTAAATTTTAAATGATTTTTCGTTTGAATAAAATGGAATCATTATAATGTTATTTGCCGGTATATATGTTTCAAAGCATTGTGTATTCGATTTACACAAAGTTTATCTCACGGATCCTCTCCATAAAAAAAAAAAAAAAAAAAAAAAAAAAAAAAAAAAAAAAAGATCACGCTTCCCATCACTTTGATTTGTCAATTAAATGTATACCGTTCTTCATTAAATTTCATTTAATCTATATATAAGATGTCGTTTTCCAATTTATATGTTTTTGATGATGTGTATGTTTCTTAGTTGAATCCTTTTAATATGTAAGTCGAATGATGTTTTCAAAGTTATATGTTTTTGCTGATGTGACTTTATTCGTATTTGACTCCATCTGCGTATGTGTGTGTATGAGACGCTATTTGTGTAACATCCCTATTTTGACGGCCAAAAAAGACCGATCTGTTTATGCTTTATTTGAAAATCAGAGTAAATTTTTAAAGAAAAGTGTTGTGGAATTTATTCCCAAAAGATAAATATGATAGATCTATCAAAGCATTTTCGAAGAAATGTATTTCATTATATTAAAACCATGGGATGTCATGTTCAATACAGATCAAAAGCATAAACAACACAACATAGGCCTTATAACATTTATTTATATCTACTGGCCTATGATCCATAATCCCTCATCAAGTCATCCAACTATGATCTTATGCCACTACCTGTAATAGAAGAAACTGAGTGGGTCACAACAATCAACCCGATTACCCTCTCCCGTTATCCTCACTTTACGTCCCTAAAACATCTATCATAAGGTACATATCCTAAGGATTTTCATCGGGATAGACACTACTGCTAAGGGGGTTCCTCAGCAATAAATGTCCTTAAGGAAACCTTGAGGGGATGGAGTACACTGGTGAACACATCGTTCACAAACACCTACAGGTTGCGTTCCTTCTAGTGTTCCACTGGACTGTCTAGAATAGCATGTGGTCGTCATTTATACTCTGTTAGATGATTGGAACATCGTCAACATCGAGGCCTCTCATCATTTTATCACACATCATCTATTTCATCTACCCATGTTTTACCCCAACATTTTTATAGATATAAAATACATATACAGTTTAAATCATTTAAAACTTGTATAAAAATGTTCATCTAGCATAGATATCAAGTAAACATATAATATGCACACATGGCACATAATTTATATAAAATACTTCATATCTATGTGTAAGATGAGAGTAACTATGCACTCACCAATTAAGGAGGTGATTCTGAACTCAGACAACGTTTCACTTCTTTTAATTTATTTTCCTTCAACGAAACCTAGTATCATTACCACTTCATTTTAGTCTAATATTTACTGTGACTAATTATTAGTCTTAGATTCATCATTAAATCAAAGTCTACTTTCATGATCTATCAAGTAAGGAACAACCAGGTAGGATCATATCGGAGGTAGGGTCCGTTTCGTATACAAAGTATACTATTTGGAAATCCCACTTTAAAAACCTCACTAAATCACATGCTAAACATCATCCTCGTAAGTAGATCAATCAGTATAATGACTTTGAATCACTGATAAATCTTGTTTATAGGTTCATAATAACGATATACTCCCTCCATCCCAAATTGATAGTCCACTTTTGACTTTTGAAGTCTTTTTTCTTTAACATTGACCTTAAATACTTTTATTTGTGTTAGATATTATTTGATAAAACTTATAATAATGAAAAAACATTTAAAATACAATACATTTATATATTTTGCATATCAAGTATTATCTATCAAAAACAAACATATTTAAGGTCAAAGTTGAAGAAAAAAAAACTTTAAAAGTCAAAAGTGGACTATCAATTTGGGACGGAGGTAGTAATACTTAAATATAAGCTATATTTAAAGTGGCGTAGGCGTATCTTACTTACAACAGGTTTTTGCTAAACACCGGGCTCCACTGGAGCAGAGCTTCTGAGCCGAAAAACTCTTTTTCTCGGAGTAGTCCAGCGCCCGGGGCTTTTCTTCTAGCGCTAGGGGAGTTCCTTAGGGCTTAGGGGGGGTTTTGGGAGGTTTAGAGAGAGAGAGAGGGGGGGAGAGAGAAGGGCGGAGGTGTGAAGAAATGAGGGTGGAAGGGGTTCTATTTATATGTCACCATCTGGTGGCAAGACTTGTGGAGAAAGCAATGGCCCCAGATTCAGCCATGTCACCCCCTTCGCAACAGCACCCTGCCGACTTCTAAACCCCATAACTTTCGCATACGAGCTCCGATTTTGATGTTATTTATATTGATGTGTAGGTATTGATGGGATCTACAACTCTCTTTTTCACTCTGTCACCTAATTCTCAACCGATTCTAAATTTAATAGTATGAGAAGATTACACTGTTAAATGACGGTGTAAAATTCATAACTTCTCCATATGAACTCTGTTTACATCTGTCTTTTTATCGTTGAGCTCCTATTAATCAGATCTTCAATTCTTATTTAGGTTGCGTTGGCCAAAAATCGATTGATCTAAAATTCGAATTTCGGGATGTGCACTGTTATGCCAAATCTTAGAAAAAGCATAACTTCCTCATACGAAGTCAGATTCGGACTTTTTTTTATGCATGCTCTCTGTTTAACGTATACTAAAAATTTCATTTAAATCTCCAAGGCTAAAAAGTAGTTTATCAAAAATTTACTTTTTAAGTTACTTGGTGTCGTGCCGGTTTAGCCGTAAAACTTCGGCGGGTCATAACTTCTTCGTTATAACTCGGATTTCGATGTTATTTATATTTCTGAAATCCTTGTCACGACCACTACCACTTTCTTCATAGATACTGGGTTTATCTACGCTTTTATTTTTTGCGCTTATTTTCATTCTTAATTTATTATATCTTTATAAACAAGTATATAAGCACATAAAATCATGCAATTCACATAATATTCAAGTAATTCTTTTTCATTACTTCAAAATGAGTTATAATCGTTGACCTTGACTATTACATCATTATACTAATGCGTAGCCTAGAAACACAGGCGTTACAATTCTCTCCCCCTTAGGATGATTATGTCCCGAAATCATGCATCAACAAACAGATGTGGATAACGACTCATCATGTTACTCTCTGTTTCCCAGGTAAGGTTCGACACATTTGTATGTTTCCAACGCACAAGCACTAAGTCGACCATCTTGCGTCGTAACTTCTTAGTCTTACGGTCAACGATTTCCTCAGGCTCTTTTATTAGTCTTTTATTTTCATCCATCCTTAACTCTGAGATTGGAATTATGTCGGTAACTTCTCCCGTGAACTTCCTCAAATAACACACATAGAAAGTGTTATGAATACCATCTAGTTCTTCTGGTAGTTCTAGCTTGTAAGCTTGGTTCCCAATCCTCTGAAGAACTTTGAACGGTCCAATAAATCTTGGACTCACCTTTCCTCTTTTTTTGAATCTTATAAGTCCCTTCCATGGTGATACTTTAAGCGAAACCGAATCTCCAACTTTGAATGTCATCGGTCGTCGTTTTTTTTTCAGCATAGCTCTTTTGACGATCTTGAGCTGCTAACATCCTTTCTCTAATCACCTTCATCTTTTCAGCAGTCAGATGGACTATTTCGGGGCCCATAAACTGCTTTTCTCCCACCTCAAGCCAAAAAAATGGTGTACGACACTTGTTTCCTTACAAAGCTTGATAAGATGTCATCTTGATGCTCGAGTGGAAACTATTATTGTAGGAAACTCTACCAAAGGTAAGTGCTCATCCCAGTTTTCTTGGAATTCCAGGGTAGATGCTCTTAGCATATCTTCTAGTGTTTGAATCATTCTTTCACTCTGACCATCAGTCTGTGGATGGTAAGATGTACTGAAACACAACTTCATACCCATTTCGTCTTGTACGCTCCTCCAAAATGTTGAGGTGAAACGACTATCACGGTCTGATACAATCGTTAAAGGAACACCGTGAAGTCTTACTACCTCCTTCACGTAAGCATTTGGAAGCTTATCCATAGATCATCTCTCATTGGTTTCTATGAAGTATGCACTGTTAGTGAACCGAACCACAACTATCCAAATCATGTCGTGACCGTTCTTCGTCCTGGGTAGTTTAGTTACAAAATCCATGGTGATGTCTTCCCATTTACCCATGGGTACATGTAAAGGTTCTAAACTCCCATACGATTTCTGATATCGTGCCTTAACGCTTTTACATTTTACACACTCGGCTAAATACTTTGCAAGATCAAGCTTCATCGTCAGCCACCAGTAATAGAGTCTTAGATCTTTATACATTATTATGCTGCCGGGATGAATCGAGTACATGGTCTAGTGAGCTTCTTCCATCAGGAGATCTCTTACTCCTCCCATCTTAGGTACCCAAATCCTATATTGGAATACCTTCAATCCTTTATTATTCATATCGAACACTAATGTTTTGCCAAAACGTTCTTCCTTTCGGTCATTTTTCTCTGAAGCTTCTTCCTGAGCTTTCTTAAAGCTTTCCACAATTGTCGAGACAACTTCTATTCTCAACGCTCTTGGCCTTTTTCTTTCAAGATTTACTTTCCGACTTAGACCATCAGCTACAACATTTGTTTTACTAGGGTCGTAAAGTATCTCACAGTCGTAGTCCTTGAGCAACTCTAGCCAGCGTCATTGTCTCATGTTTAATTCCTTCTGATTAAAGAGATACTAGAGACTCTTATGATCAGTGAAAAGTTTGCACTTCGTGCCATAGAGATAATTGTAGGATTTAATTTCTAAGCCCATACCTATAACTGGGATGTACTTGACCCAATTGTAGTATGGTCCTTTTGGGTTGTCTTCATCAGTGCAATTTGATAGGATAGACTTTTGAGAATAAGGTTATTTATGATTTATTAATATATTATAAGTTCTAATATACTAATATGAAATCATATTATTTAATTAGTATTGATCAAGAATTAATTTAGTGATCAAAAGAGACTAATTAAATATATGGGGATTGACTATGTAAATCAATCATTCTTATAGTGTGGACCAATGATCCATGGTTATTTAGGATGGGCTAAAACATTGAGATAATCCATGGATAGTCCATGGAGGTATAACCCATGGAGCCTAAGTAATATGAAAGGTCATTAGGGTTTGCAAAGTATAACCCTAGCATTTGCCACACTATAAACAGAGTCCCTTAGAGCCAAAATCGGTTGCACCCATCATTCCAAGAGAGTGATACATGATTTTGAGCTTACTAACTTATCTCTCAAGCCTCCTCTTGCATATGGTGTTTGTGAACCATTACAGGCATCACACTTGAGGTGCTCAAGATTTCAAAGGTCAAGAACAACAAGTCCTACTAAGAGGTAAGTTATCTAACTAGTTGTATTGTTCAATTGTTCAATTGTATGCTAGTTTGGGAGAATGCTTTGGAAAACAAAATGCATGTATAATTAGAGAAAACATAGATCCAAAGCATTTAGGGTTGCATGTGCACTTAGGAAGGGTTATAGTGCTCAAAACCCAACAGTGGTATCATAGCCTAGGATTGTTTTCTATTATATTTGATGCATACTAGTTTTTCAAAACTGAAAAAGTCGAAATTTTGGCCTCTGACTGGTGAACTCGCCGAGTCCATGAACAGACTCGACGAGTCCACTCAGTAATAGAGCAACTCGGCGAGTCAGTTCATGCACTCGACGAGTTGAAGTCTCTGTTTGCAGAATTTCGGGTTTCTTGACCTGGTTTGGATTGGGAACACTACCACAAACTGTTTTGGATCATTGGAAATGTTTTTTATGATATAGTAGTGCATATACTCATCCAACCACAAGATAATTGTCAAAGGTTTAAAATAATTGTTTTTTTATATGATAAACAAAGTTGCTTTCAAATTGTTGACATGAAATTATCTTGATTGTGAGTTTAGTTAGATCATGAATTATGTGATGATTTTAGTTGTTAAAAAAATGATCTAAATGAATATTAATGACCTCCATAACTTGTCCTTAAGTTATGGAAAATGAAAGGTCTCATCCATTAAAATCCAATTAAACTCATAAGTTATGAATGTGAAGAGTTTTGACAAGTTTCGAAACTTGCCCTCAAGTTTTGGAATTTGTAAAGTCTCATCAATGAAACTTTAATTTCAAACCCTAGAGTTTTAAAAGTTAAAATTCCATCCTCATACTTTTTAATATTATAATTTTAATAATATATATATATATATATATATATATATATATATATATATATATATATATATATAAAAGACAAGTCAGTCTTACTGTTAGTAGGCCTCATTCACGAAGCCGGTCTATAAGGGGGGGGGGGGGGGATATAAGGTTACTGCCTAAAAAATGGTGGTTTAATGGGTGTCCACTCTCACCCACCGCTTCCTTGACTGGTGGAGGGTCGTTAGCCGAACGTGTAGGATAGGACACTAATTCTCCCTCATTAAAAGTATAATGATAAACATAAAGTAACTAAACTTTTATTAAATTCCCAATCTTAGTTACTTTAGAAAAAATGTGAAAATGGTGCTAATCCATGAAATTACACTTTTCACCTTGTTAAGTCGTTAGTGGAGCCTGTGTAGTTAACAGGCACACTAATCTGGGACTGACAATGTGTGGCAAAGGGAAGCTTGATGTTGATCATAGATCTATGGAGCATGTGTGGTTAACCGGCACATTGATTAGGTGATTTGTAACATTGGGTGTACCAAGCTAATTTGCTTGGTTATTCACACCATGTTTGTGATTCTCTGCGTCCCAGTCACACACTTGAAGGGCACAATCGAGATTTTGTCACACCCCCGAACCGAATGGCGGAAACGTCTGAGGGCTCGTGTGACTTAAATTGAATACCATCACAATGATTATATATGAATCATAACATCATTCATCACCATGCATTGAAATAATACAACTGGTATTGTTTACATCTATTACATTGTTTTAGTCATTACAATTTCATAACATAAACCGTTCGATAGGAAATCTAAGCAAAACACCATGACATAACTTGGTACTTATTCTTCGGCTTACCTGTTACCTGAGAATACAAGTTATTTTGAAAAAACGTCAACATATGAAATGTTGGTGAGTTCATAAGTAATGTTATGGAAAAATGGTTTTTGTGGAGTTTGAAAACCCAGAAAATCCGATATTTTCTGAAAAGAGTATTTGTTTATAAAAAGTGTGAAGATCCGTAAATATGCTTGTCAATTTTGTAAACATGTATAGGTGTTGAACTTTGTATACATCACATAGGTAAAATGTTGAACTCCATGGGAAAACCCAATGTTTTCCCAATATGTAAATTACATGACTTGTTTATTGTTATACCGATACGACGATTGTTTTTTATTACGCAGGTGACATTGGATTAATTAAGGTTTGTGAGTTGTTACAATCACGCATTACTGAAAATGACTAGTTTATAACTACAAATTACGAACGATCCTTAAGGCGTCGTCTGTACTACTCACTTAATCCAACCACCCTGACTTCTCTTGATTTACGCCACGAATCTGTTTACTCGATTTCTCATAAGCCCAACAACCAAGGAGAAAGGAGGGTACGAAGCCCCCTTTATTTCCATAAGTTATTCAAGGCTATCGGGAATGCGAAAAGGCACTTCGCCCGACTCGCATTTGACTTCTCGACCTCACTAGCGGTACTAATGGACCATTAGGTCCCAATAGCACAATAGAGCTATTGAAAGTCCTTTTACATGAAATTGGGTCATAGAAGACCCATTAACATGTAAGCGTGTTCCCTTCAGGCCCAAAGATCATGTTATTGGGCTAGCAAGGCCCAACAAGTACGATTTGAAACTTTCAAGCCCAAAGTTTGAATGTTGACTCCTCATAGTTATCGCGTGTTTATTGAAATACTATGGTTTCTTGATTTTTTTTTTGTTATTGATTCGAGACCGAATCAATTCGTTTTGTAACGATATTGGTTGTTGAGAGTGTATTTGTTTTTACGTTTCGTCGGTAGTCGTGGACCTTGTATTTTGTCTTAATGAATTAATTTGTTTAAAAGTAAGATTTTTACCTTTTCACAACTTTTTTTTATAAAAATAGCACTTTTAGTCCTTTATATAAAAGAATTTCATTTTAGTCCTTAAAACATTATTTTGACACTTTTGTATCATAAACTTGTTGAAAATACATTTTTAGCCCAAATTTATTTTGTAAACAGCTTTAGTCCTTCCAGAATGATGTTTTCTCGGTTAAAACCCCCAATTTCACAACTTTTATAGTTTTGGCCCAAAATAGAAAATTTTTACATTTTTGATCCTTTTTTAATATAAAAAGCATTTGTGACCATTGAAATAGTTTTAATACACTTCAAATCCCCTGTTTTACAGAAAGTTGCATTTTCAGCCCCTCAAACTTAGAAATCTCGCATTTTGAGGCTTATTGGGCCGAAAAGCCCAAATTTAGCCCATTAAATTCAAAATTTACATTTTAAGCCCCTCAAAAATGTTGGTGTTGAGAAAGAATTATTATAGAAACTGTTTGGACCCTTTTGACCCTCCAGAAACTATAATTTGTCGGTTTGGACCCTAAGTTTTGTATTTTTGACAATTTAAGCCCAAAAATGGGTTTTATGTTCAAGTATGTTCATCCTAACCATATAAACTATTTTTATTGACTTGATTAGTGTAAAATAGTTTAAGCTATGTTTATTTCCTTCCTCATGTTTTAGATCTCGGTTTTTACACACTTTTTGGATAACATATTCATCACAAACACATGATATCACACACATACATGCATCAAATCACACATAGATCTACACATTTACTTGTATTCTCCCCCATAAAAACTCATAAAAACCGAAAAGAAGGGGGTATGAAACTCACCTTGAGTTGTGGATCGGTTTTGAAGAAGATTTGGAGTAGTTTGGTGCTATTTTCGGCCCTAGAAAGCCTTCCTTTGTTGATTTCGAACTTAGAGGGTTTCTAAGAGAGTGCTCATGATTTTGCATGGGTTAGGAAGAGATTTTTGATAAAAACAAAGAATCTAGATCATAGATCCAAGCATGATCTTACCTTAGATGAAGAATTTGTGGGATAATTTCCTTGAAAAGCTTCCTAATCTCGAAAACTTGGTGAAGAAATGAGAGAGTTTCTTGAGAGGATTTTTGAGTGAAGTGAGGGTGTGTGTGTTTGGGTTCGGCTGAGAGGAAGAAGCAGAGGAGAGAAGAGAGAGTGTGTGAGGTGATGGTTGTATAGAAGCATAAGATATTGCATGGAAGACCTCCATGTAAAAATGAGGTGGCAAATCTAAAAAGTAAACTCTCCCTTTTATTTGGGCTTGGGCCGAGAATGGAGAGGGAAGAAAGAGTATTTGGGCTTAAATGCTTAAGCCCAAATTTTATAGTTATGCTGAGTGATTTTTGGCCCAAATAAATATAAATATGATTTTTATGACCTATTAGGGCTAAATCAGGTTAGTTATGGCTTAATAAGGTCCATTTAAATATTTTGTTTCATTCTAGGCCCAATATGGCCCAAAATATTAAAATAAATGAAAGTGGGTCCAATTAGAGCCCATTCAAGAGTTCTAAGCCCAAGATAGTCCAATTGGAAGCTTATTGGTCCATTGGGCCCAATAAGGAAATCCTAATCCAAAATGGACTTAAACAAGGATTTCTAAGGTTTCCAATTGTTTGTTGACTATTTGCAGTGTTTGTATGAAGTGTTTGATTGAAATTCTGTTGTCATAGAGTAAGCATCATGCATGCTTTCATGTTTTTGATTCATAATTGACATAAGTGTTGTAGTTACAAGGCACCAAAATTTCTAGTTGGGACAGATTTAAACATGCCATTGAAAGGTTCAATGAATCTTAGAGGATCTAGGAATTTCAAACAAATTAAAACTTAATAAACTATTTCATTTTTCATGGTGGAAATTGGTAAATCGTCATTTACCTACCTTCAAATATTTTAGAATTGTATTACGATATCCCTCTTCGCAATAGTAAAATATTGTGTTTGGTCCTAGCCTTAATATTTCATTTTGGGTGTTATGTGAAGGACGTAAATCAACCAACTTGAATTTCTCCCTTGTAGCTGTCTAGTTCAAACAACTATGGTATTCCTGAATCTGTTGGAAAAAGCTTTCCACATGAAGATGATATTCCACAATATCATACTTCACTCAAGCCCTACATGCAATGAAACATCAATATGGAAGGTCTGTGTGTACTCACGTCTTGGAGATGAAGTCACATATTGACAAGCTGGGAGTATTGGGTGTCTTTGTCTTAAGGAAGTTGGTTGTTGACTGGGTTCTTCAATCACTTCCTGAGTCACATAGTAAGTTCATTAAAGATTACTATATGACAGATCGTGAAATGACCTTCATCGATATTACCTATTTGCTAATTGCGGCTAAGCCAACAATGATTTGGCGCAATGTTAAAGCAAATTTGATTGGAAGATCTGCCTCTCAAGCTGACATGGTCAATGACATGGACATCTCGGAAACGATTCCTTCTCCTAAAGGAAAGGAATTGGCCATGGTTAAAAGTTTTGATCATAAGAGACAGGCCATTTTGGGATTGTCTCATGTGCCAATGCAAAAGAAGCCATTTTTTTCTACTGCCATTTGAAGGGACATTGGAAGCGAAGCTGCCCTAACTACCTGAAAGATCTGAGAGAAGGTAGAATCAAAAAGTTTAACTCTGCTTCAGGTAAGTTCACTATCTAACTTTATTAAGTTTCTGTTTATAGATTCTTAATACATGATGTGATAAGATTACATTTTGATGTTTATGTAGGATCAAGGGAAGATTAAAGGATAGGCATGCTGAGTCGGATCGCGAAGAGATGGATTTCGATCGCATGGTTCGATGATCGGATTTTTGAGCTGCAACTTAGGAGTTATGATAGATTATTTAGAAATTTGTAATAACATAGTTTTCATTTGTAACTGCATTGTAAGAAAAGTTTTTCCGCGTTTTATAAATAAATAATTTTTGATTTTTATCTTATTTTATATCTCCTTGCAATAGCGTTTGTGAAAATTGATGCTTATGTATATTCTAGCAATGTTGAAAATGGATTTGATTCTTTCGTTTGTGGTATTGTCAAAATTTACCAAATAAGGGAAGATTCTCATCGCCCAAGTTTCAATTGGACAGAAACTTGGAATCATGCAACTTGTATTGTATGATGAATGAGAACCTTCATCTTTGGGAAATCAAGACTAATTCTTGTTCACATGTATAAGAGAGTCATGTGAAGGACTAAAACATCTAGTACACCTTGGTTGTGAACTGGTCTAAGTCCACCACAAAGAACGATAAGACTATTCGTCATGATTTACTAAATTTTAGTAAATATGGTTATGCTCACAAGTTTAGGAATAATTCTGAATCATTGTAAAAGTTTCAATGTACAGCTAGACGAATAAGATGAATCAAATTAGGTAGAAAGATAAAAGTTTCTCCAATCTGAAAGGATGGGAGAGTACTTGAGTATCGTGTTTTATGATCGTCTTAATGATTATGGAAATCATATCACAATTGATCCTCTAAGGACCCCTTAGTACATTTGCATGGCTAAGAAGAGGAATCTGGAATTTTTAAAATGGTTAAATTAATTAAGGTGAATCATACTTCGTTCCAAAACAAGTCTTAGAGTCACACTTTAAGATTGTAACCTGAGTGACATATCTTAAGAAGGTTTATAACACTTATCAAGTGTAGAGTAAAATGTTTCTTACGCTTGTACATTTGAAATTGGTAAGTTGTGATGTCTTGGTAAGGACGAAGACCAACTAAGACCAATTGTGTGAAGTGTTATTCTTGATGAGAATCCGCACTAACTCTAGAGTATTTGTTTGTTAAGGAATGGTTCTTGACAAGAGAAATTTATATGTCAAGAGGTCAGTGGGAGCCTTAAAGACATTGAAAAACTTCAAGAGCTAATCAAGAATAAACCTATCATTTATCACCAGCATACAACTTGAGATTTGTAACTTATTGTGTTGACATATTCTTATTTATATGACATTCCAATTAAATTTCACTATGCATGTGAGTTCTATGAGTTCTCAATTGTTTGCATAGGGCAAAGCACATTGATCAGTGAAAGTTCATTGATCGGTAAGAGTAATTTGTTGAGCAACTTGGAAGACATGGTAGGCCCTTGTGCTGCCAAGTGGCAAGAAATTAAGATTGAGTAAGTTCAGTCCATATGAGGTAGGTTTTATCACTAACCTTGTCTTTTGATTATGGTTATGACAAATTCACTTGGATAGGAACACATACACCATAAGATCTAAGTGTCATAAGGTTTCTCTCCAATTCATGAAAATGATTGTGAGGAAACGCTTTCACTAAGTAGATTTTAAAGAGTTAGCAATTGTGATATTTGCATTCTCAAATTCGATTATGACTATGACATCCCTCTTCATAGTTCGAATTGTGAGAAATGGCAAAAGGTCTAAACATTTGAGACTTATTGTTGTAAGTTCTAAAATTGTTTAAACACACATATATAAGCTTTCTAATAAAAGGTGTGTGAGCTTAGATAAACGCTTATCGAAGCATCTCATATCAAAAATCTGAACTTTGGTAAGAAAGTCAATAAGTATTGATTTCTAGAAGTCCAACTGATTTGGATGCATGTCAAGGCTAATGGGAGCATAAAAGTTATGCTAGTAACAAAAAAAAATTGTTAAGCTGGTGGGAACATAATTAATTATGGTAAGTGTTGCAAGTTAGCAATGTTAATTATAGAAAACAGTGGTTTCAATTCGCAAAGTTGCAGGGTTTGAAAAGTTGTTTTGCTATAATTCAAGGTGGGGGTGTTACAAGAAATCCTACGATTTCCTAGTTTGCTTAAGCTAATGCTCTGATACCAACTATGACATCCCAATTTTCACGGCCAGAAAAGACCGATTTGTTTATGCTTTGTTTGAAAATCTGAGTAACCATTTAAAGAAAAGTGTAACAGAATTTGTTCCCAAAAGATAAATATGATAAAGATTTATCAATGCAATCTCGAAGAAATGTATTTCATTATATTAAAATCTCGGGATGTCATTTTCGATACAGATCAAAAACATAAACAAAACAACAAAGGCCTTAAAACATTTATTTATATCTACTGGCCTATGATCCATAATCCCTCATCAAGTCATCCACCTATTCTCTTGTGCCACTACCTGTAATAGAAGAAAGTTAGTGGGTCAGGCTTGGGATCCTAGTGAGCACATAGGGTTTTCAACCCACAATAAATTGTTTATTAGTTTTATCACAACAGTCAACCCGATTACCCGTTCCCATTATCCTCACTTTAAGTCCCTAAAACATCTATCATAAGGTACATATCCTAAGGATTTTCATCGGGATAGACACTACTGCTAAGGGGGTTCCTCAACAATAAATGTCCTTAAGGAAACCATGAGGGAATGGAGTACACTTGTGAACACGTCATTCATAAACACCTACATGTTGCGATCCTTCTAGCGTTCCACTGGACTGTCTAGAATAGTCTGTGGTCGTCATCTATACTCCGTTAGATCATTGGAACATCGTCAACATCGAGGCCTCTCATCATTTTATCACACATCATCTATTTCATATACCCATGTTTTACCCCAACATTTTTATAGATATAAAATACATATATAGTTTAAATCATTTAAAACTTGTATAAAAATGTTCATCCAGCATAGATATCAAGTAAACAGATTCATCATTAAATCAAAGTTTACTTTCATGATCTATCAAGTAAGGAACAACCATGTAGGATCATATCGGAGGTAGGATCCGTTCTATAAAATCATAATACTATTAAATATCTACACATACATAACATATATCAGATATTCAAATTAGTCTCTCTCTCTCTCTCTCTCTCTCTCTCTCTCTCTCTCTATATATATATATATATATATATATATATATATATATATATATCATTGTTGTAAAAATCCCAACGAGATCCGGATTAATCTCCGATTAATCCGTAGGCGCTAATCGACCAACTTGAAGACGCCTAGCGATTAATCCCAACTTACAAAATTAGCGAAGCAGTAGAAAATGATGAAATTTTAACATTTTGAAGAAGTTGTATCTTAATATAACTATTTAAATAATGATTAGTGGTATATTGATCATATTAATCTATTTTGTTATGATATTAATGGTATTTATGAACTTTGTTAAACTCTTAGTCATATTTAATTTTTTTAAAACTCAATGAAATAGCAGTTTAAGGTATCAGCTTAATCCCCCGATTAATCTCCGTCTAGCCGTTAATACCTTATCCCTAGTCTATCGACTAGCTAACATCTAACATTTTTTACAACCTTTATATATATATATATATATATATATATATATATATATATATATATATATAGAGAGAGAGAGAGAGAGTGTGTGTGTGTGTGTGTGTGTGTGTGTGTTAAGTTCAAATAGGATCACTAACTTTTTTAGGGTCAATAGTATCACTTTTTCAACCTTCATTTTAGAGTTCATCTTCTATCGAAAAAAAATAACTAAAAATATGTAAATTCATCATTTATCAACCACTTTTCCTATTAAAATTCGAAAGAAAAAAAATAACGAAAAATATGCACCATATGCACATTTTTGGTAAAAGAACTCATTTTTTTTTTTTGAAAAAGAAATTTCAAAGAATCACATTTTATATTAACATGTTAGACAGCTAAGACATTTTAAAAAAAATATCTTGAAAAAGTTTTAAAGAATGTGCAGAGATGCACAAGCTCAAATGTGTATGATCTTTCAACCTTTCTTTTAGAGCTTATCTTATATAAAAAAATAACTAAAAATATATAAATTCATCATATATTAACCTCTTTCGATATTGATATTCAAAAAAAAAATTACGTAATTTATGCACGATATGCACATATACACAAATGAAAATTTGCATATATGTACATTAATGTACAGATGAAAAACATCTTTATAAGTTAAGACATTGCTATAGAAGGTGATTTTTTGAAGAAAAAAAATCAAAATAAACACTTTTCGACTATGTGCATATGGTGCACATTTTACATTATATATATATATATATATATATATATATATATATATATATATATATATATATATATATATATATATATATATATATATATATATATATTAATTGAAGTTAAAAATGATAAATTTACATATTTTTAATTATGTTTTTCGATAGAAAACAAGCTTTAAAAAAATGTTTTTCCAATTAATGTGTATGTAGATGCACATGTTACAACTTTTTTTAAATATCAATATGGAAAGAAGTTAAGAAATGATGAATATATATATATATATATATATATATATATATATATATATATATATATATATATTCGATATAAGAAAAACTCTGAAATTAATGTTGAAAAAATTATGGTATTGATCTTAAAAAAGTTATTGATCCTAATGGATCCAACCCATATTGTAATGTGTATGTAATGTTTTGCACTTGAATTCAACTAAGACATGAACTCGTTTTCAATTTCTCTTATGTTGAAGGTGTGAATGCCCATCTCATCATCTTCATAGAAACTAGTTATACAAAGTTTGTCTAGTGTTGTATAGTTCAGTTCAGTCCGCTTAATCTAACAAATGCAGCCTAGATAAATTAAATGAGAGAAAGAGAGAGTGTGTGTGAGGGGAATCACCTTAACAAAAGATAGTTGCGGCATCTTTGTAATATATCTTTGATTCTCTTCATCCTCTAGGAGTTTCTTGCAATTAGTTATCCATATCTTATACAACCATTTATGCACTGTTGATATATCTCCGATCTTTCTCAATGAGATACAACCATTTGCCTTCGACACTTGTATGCTTGATGGAAGCATACACAAACTTTCAAGTCTGTAGCACTCATTCAACTCCAGGCGTTTAAGACAAGAAAGACGGCAAATGAATGTTGGTAACTGGACTAATTTATAGTTGCCACTTAAATATAATTTTTCCAAGGAGGAAAACGCATCAGGATTTTCAGGGAAACTTTCCTCTCCAATTTGCCTCCGACTGAGATCTAATTTTCTTAAGGAAGACAAACCTCTGAAACTATGAAAACCAACACACATCTCTGGCCTTTTAAAGTCATCAAATCCTAACCAGAGCTCTTCTAACAATTTCATTTTTTGAAGTTTCTTTGGAAGATTTTTCAATTTCACGCAGTTGTGAAGACGAAGGCACTTGAGATATTTTAATCCACAAATTAAGTTTGGTATGTTGTTAAGCTTCACACAGTTTGCGAGACTAAAGAATCTTAAGCCAGACAAATATCTAATTGATGACGGCAACTCCTTTATGTTAGAGCAAAAATCTAGATTTATTTGTGATAGTTTAACCATACATGGGGAGACTTTTGGGAATCTTTCAAGACTTTCGCATCCAGAGAGAATTAGAGTCACCAAGCATTCCATCTCAAGCCTGGACGGGAGACACTTGAGACTACGGCAACCATTCATTTCCATGTAAACAAGCCTTCTGTGAGATCCAAGAGACTCGTGAACCTCCTCCAATTGCCAACAGTTTGACAAGATTAACCTCTCAATATTTGGGGCCCCAGATACATCTGGAAATGATGTGAGGCCAGACAACCATTCAAGGTGAACGAATTTCAAGTTTGGTAGAATCTGACGAGTAAAACAAAAATTGAAAAAAAAAAACTTAATATTGAGGTCGTTTCATAATCAATACAAATAGAAATCCAAATACCTTTTGCCCCTTCCATAAATATTTGAGGTCTCCAGTGGCCATTTCAAGCCCAACAAGTTTACACCTATCTGCTAACGGCAGAGTCAAGAATGGGTACTCAGTCCAACGAAGCCATCGCAACTCGTCAGGGAGAAATGTAGGTATGCTAGAAGTGAATTTCCCATCAATATCAAGAAGCCGAAGATTTTTCATGTTTGCAAAAACATTAGCACGAGTAGCCAAGTTTTCATCATAGTCATCAACAAGGTATTCATTGTCCATCATCATTATCGCTTCAATTGCTTTTTGCTTATGCTACAAAGAACTAGCTATGATTAAATTCATGTACCTATTGGATCTTAACAGAATGAAAAAAGAAGTGCAGGAGAACTCTTGTGATATTATTGATGAACAAAAAGAGAACAGAAGGCAGCTATAAATAGTAGAGTTTTACAACTGAAAAGTAAAAGTTGGAAATATGGAAGGACTTAAGTAAATGCAGAAAAATTGAAAGACTTCTAGCAGTTACTAAGCCAGTCACGAGAGTTATTATTTTCCTGAGAAACTTTGAATCAGTCTTCAACACTCCCCTTTGATTCAAAGGTACCAACACCAATCTTTGCACGAAGATATTCAAAACGAGCTGCTGGAAGAGCTTTGGTAAACAGGTCTGCTTGTTGTTCTTCAGTTCTACAAAACTTCAGCTTGATGCTTTCATCTGCCACTAGCTTTCTTATGAAATGATGCTTAATTTCTATGTGCTTGGTTCGACCATGCATGAAAGGATTCTTTGTCATTGCAATCGCGGATTGATTGTCACAATAGATCACAGTTGCTTCAGTTTGTTCTTGCATGAGATCATTCATAAGTTTTCTTAACCAGATTGCTTGACATGTTGTGATTGAGGCTGCCACATACTCGGCCTCTGTTGTGGATAATGCCACGGTTTCTTGCTTCTTTGATAACCATGAGATAATTCCAGTTCCCACATTGAAACAATTTCCAGTTGTGCTCCTTCTATCTTCTTGTGACCCTGCTTAGTCACTGTATGTAAAGCCTTCCAACAGTAGTTTCTTTGACTTCATATACCATATTCCATAATGCTTGGTGCAAGCAATATAACGAATGATCCTTTTTACCGCTCCAAAATGATGTTTTGTAGGTGAATGCATGAACCTTGAGACCACACCAACAACATAGCTTATGTCTGGTCTTGTGTGTGTAAGATATATTAGTCTCCCAACTATGTTCCTGTACATCTGGGTTCTGCCATTCCTGTACCATCGGAACTTACAAGCTTTTCATTAGTATTCATAGGTGTTGCGATGGGTTCTTCATTCACCATATTGAGATCTTTCAGCAAGTCTGTGACATATCTCTCTTGTGCAATAAAAATACCCTTGTTGATTTGTTTTACTTCGATACCAAGAAAATAATGTAACCTTCCAAGATCAGTCATCTCAAAAGTTCTCATCATTTCCTCTTTGAACTGTTGTATGATTTTCATTGAGGACCCTGTGTATATCATGTCATCTACATAAAGACTAATCAACATGAAATCTTCTACGCCTTGCTTCTTGTAGTACCTAGTGGGCCCATTGGGACTCTTCGTGAAGCCATTTTCCAAGAAGAAACTGTCAATTTTGCTATAACACGAGCGTGGGGCCTGTTTGAGCCCATACAAAGCCTTTCGTAACTTGTATACCTTCTCCTCCTGCCCGGTTACTATGAATCCTTCAGGTTGCTAAACAAAGACTTCCTCTTTAAGATCTCCATTCAAGAAAGTCGACTTAACATCAAGTTGATAGACTTCCCACTCTCTTTGTGCTGCTAATGCGAGGATCAATCGTATTGTTTCTATCCTTGCCACCGGCGAGAACGTTTCATCATAATCCACACCTTGTTCTTGCGTAAAACCTCGAGCGACTAATCTGGCTCTGTGTTTTTGCAGGCTCCCATCAGCTTTGAACTCAGTTTTGAACACCCACTTTAGTGATATAGGGTACTTATCAGATGGTAGTTCCACGAGTTCCCAAGTATTGTTCTTCTCAATAGCAGCAATCTCTTCCTCCATTGCTCTTCTCCATGTATCATCTTGAAGAGCAACATTCGTTGATATAGGATCACCTGCAAATAGTGCCATTGTGCTTGTATAAATATCTGCTAATGTTCTGGTTTTGAGTGGTGTTGTTTTTGGTGATGTGCTGCTAGGAGATGTTGTGTTTGATCTTGGAGGAGTAACTTGTGAAGACACTCCATGCGAGGAACTTGAACTCAAGGATGAGATGTTTGAGGAATTGGTTTGAGTAACTAGTGCTTGATCATGAACTTCTTCTTCGTCAAGTAACTCAGGTTGAACTAAAGTATTGACTTGTTCTTGTGTAGTGTCATAACTTGCATATTCTTCGAAGACTACATCCCTACTAACAACAATTTTCTTGTTTATGGGATCAAAGAGTCTATAGGCCTTTGATTGTGTACAGTATCCCACAAAAACATACTTCTTGGACTTGTCTTCCAGCTTGTGTCTGTAAGATGTGACTAATGCATAACATGCACAGCCAAAAACACATAAATGAGTGACTGTAGGTTTGAATTCATACCATGCTTCAAATGGCGTTTTGTTTCATACAGCTTTTGTAGGAGATATGTTGATTAGGTATACAGCGGTAGCAATGGCTTCAGCCCAATAAACATCAGGTAGCTTGCTTGTGTTCAACATTGATCGGGCCATCTCGTCAGTGGTTCGATTCTTTCTCTCTGCAATCCCATTCTGCTCTGGGGTATGTGGAGCTGTCATCTCTCTTCTTATCCCTTCTTTCTCACATAGGGTAATGAATTCCCGTGACATGAATTCTCCCCCTCTATCAGTCCTTAGAGTCTTGATTGTAGTGTTTCCTTGTTTTTGAAGAAGAGCTTTGAATTTCATAAAGTGTTCTAAGGCATCAGATTTCATTCTAACGAAATATACCCAACACATACGGGTAAAGTCATCAATTAATAGCAAGAAATACTTATTTCCAAAGTGAGATTCGTTCTTCATTGGACCACAAATGTCAGCACACACTAATTCCAATTTCTCAGTTGCTCATCTTGCCTTGCCCTTTGGAAAAGACCTTCGTGATTGCTTGCCTAGAACACATCCTTCACATACATGCTTTGAATCATGTATGGCAGGTAACCCATTTACCATTTGCTTACTTGACAACAACCTTAATCCTTTTTCATGTAGGTGCCCGTATCTGCAATGCCAAAGTTTCGATTCATCAACCCTGCTGTTCATCATCATGTAACCATCTTTATGAGAAAAGTCCACAGGAAACATTCTGTTTCCTGTCATCCTTGAATAGAGAACAATTTCACCATTTTTCCTCTTCACCACACACGTATTATCATCAAACTCAACCTTGAGACCGTTTTCTATCAACTGTCCCACACTTATCAGGTTGTGAGCGAGACCTGGAGCGAAGTGTACATCCTTGATGAGTTTGTCTTCTCCTTCTACGCTTATAGTGACAGTTCCCGTTCCTTCTATGGTTACAACTTTATCATCACCAAGTTTCACACGGGATTTTTCTGATTCATCCAAATTCTTGAATTTTTCACGTGTACCCGTTATATGATTTGAACATGCGATGTCTATGTACCATATCTCCTTCTTTCGGCTAGCTTGGTTTGCATAGGTCATGAATAGACATTCATCTTGTTCAACATACTCTTCTTTCGTATATTTTGCTTGACCTTGCTTTGCCCAACAATCTTCTTCCTTATGACCAAGCTTTCCACAGTGGTCACATCGAACCACTGCTCCCCGTGATCTGCCTCGTCCACGGCCTCGAAATGATGATGTTCTTGCTCTTCCTCTACCGCCATAAAATCTGTTTTGCTCCCCTTGGATCTGAAAGGCTTGTTCTTCTTCTTGTGTGTGGCTCCTGTTGATTCTTGCCTCATGCGCTTGTAGTGACCCCATTAACTCATGAAAGGTAAAAGTCTTCAAGTCCTTTGATTCTTCGATTGCTGCCACCACGTGATCGAACTTCACTGGTAAACTCCTGAGAACTTTGGCCACCACAATTTCATCAGAAATCTTGTCTCCATAGGCACGCATCTGTGTCACTATGGATGCTGCTTTTGCTAGATATTCTTGTACTGCTTCATTTGGCTTCATGTTTAAAGTCTCGAACTGTCTTCTCAAGGATTGCAATTTGACTGTAAAAACATTGGCTGATCCTTGGTATTCAGTCTTGAGAATATCCCAAGCTTCCTTTGATGTGACTCCTGCAGTAATTCTAGGAAAGATGGTCTCATCTATTGCCTGTTGAATAAAGAACAAGGCTTTAGCATCTTTCTTCTGATTATCTTTTTGACGGGCTTCATCTGCACTTGTCTCTGTATAACCTGCTTCAACAAATTCCCATAAGTCTTGTGACTTGAAAAGGGTCTTCATTTTGGTGCTCCAGAATTCATAGGACTCCCCTTTGAAGACAGGAATCTGTGGTTGTGACATGCTAATAGTGCTGCTGCTATTTTGTGCCATTTGGATAAGAGACCAAGCTCTGATACCACAATGTTGGATCTTAATAGAATGAAAAAGAAGTGCAGGAGAACTTTCGTGATATTATTGATGAACAAAAAGAGAACAGAAGGCAGCTATAAATAGTAGAGTTTTACAACTGAAAAGTAAAAGCTGGAAATAGTAGACTTCTAGCAGTTACTAAGCCAGTCACGAGAGTTATTATTTTCCTGAGAAACTTTGAATGAGTCTTCAACAGTACCTAGGTGACACTAGAAACATAAATGAATAGAAACAACGAAAGCAACTTTTTCAAGAAACTAAATAATTTTACCTTCTTTCCCTTGATGAAATCATGGATCTGATCAAGTTTCCATAGCCTGCTATCCAGGAAACTCTCACGAACTATTTGCCAACCCATTTCCTGTATGAGATCATGCATATCTAGCTTTTTATTATAAACGGTTATAAGACATTTTTCAATAAGAACACTAATCCCTTTCCCCGGGTGAAAACCAAAACTATCGAGTACTCTAGTTACGTGTTATACTTCTTTCCCCTTGAAGAAACATGCAATGTCTAGGAATATTTTTTTCTCAAGAACATGCAGCCCATCAAAACTTAACTTCAGTTTGTGAAGAATCTTACCATCTGGTACATCGGCTAATCTATCTAACGCACTTTCCCACACACTTACTTCTCCTCCACGGAAGAATGTGCCTAAAACTTTCAGGGCTAAAGGAAGGCAGCCGGAATACGGTATTACACGTTCTGAAAGCTTCTCATACCCCTCAGGAGGGCTACTTTTCCGAAAAGCATGCCAACAGAAGAGCTCAGCAGCTTCATTCTTACTTAAAAAATCAGGCCTGTAGATGGCATTCACATCTGATAGAAGATGCTCGTCTCTAGTGGTTATAATGATTCTACTTCCAGGACCAAACCATTTATGTGTTCTGGCTAGGAACTCTAATTGCTCAACATCATCTACGTCATCAAGAACTAGAAGAACCTTTTTTTTGCAAAGTCGTCATCGTATCACATCGGCTCCATGCTTAGGACCCTTCAGAAAATTATGGCGATGTGTCACTAGAGTATCTCTTAGAATCTATTCTTCTAAGTCACGTACACCTTTTTTACCAGAACTATGTTCTCGGACATCTTCAACAAAGCTACAACCCTCAAACTTATGAGCAATTCTTGGAAATAAAGCTTGAGCGATAGTTGTCTTACCAATTCCTCCCATTCCCAATATCCCTATAAAGCGCACCTTTTTTGCTGCTTCTATACACAATAATGAATATAATTCTTCTATACGAGACTTGATACCAATTAAATTTTTCTCCATATCACATGGTCGTGTACCATATAAGATCTTTTCCACAAGCTCGATGACGATGGCAGATTCTCCTCTGTACAGGTTTGAAAGGTTAGCATGCTAAATAGATGAAAACGAACTAAATTGGTTAATAAAAATTAGTCCATCCTACAGCTGGATCACAAATGGTTTTGAACAAAATCCTTATCGTTAATAATCTAATAGAACATAATAAACTATGTCCACAGGTCCATGTATGTAACTGAAGCTGCAGATCTAGCAAGATTCGCCACTATAGAAAGATCTAGAATTGTGTTCATAAGTTCCTGTGAGTAATTGAAGCAACGGATCTAGGAAAACATACTGATCGTTGCCTGTTTCCTTGATATGCCAGCCAGATAAACCAGCAGCTGCAGCTAAAGCTTTCCTCCACTTGTTCACTCTGTCCATCTCTCCCTTAAACCTGCCCTGGTGTTTCTGAAAGGCAGTATCGAAGTCTCTTTTCACTCCACGCACATCGGATGGATCTGTGTGATAGAACACCGGTAACACAATCTGACCCATCTGATCATACAAGCACACTACTTATATACAATAACAAGAAACAAAATAAATAACCCTAATCACGTAAACGTACTCAAATGACCTTAGAGCTAACAAACTCTTAACTAACTTGAATTAGCTGGCTAACAATTTCTTGCAATTAGTCTAAAATCTATAAGCTTTAATTATGTATCAGCCTCATACATGTCATATGAGAAGATAACATAATGACCAATATAGAAAGAAAAAAAGAATATCGAATACCAAAGGAGAAATTGAAGATCTCATTTTTACGTTCATGGTGTTTGCTTTAAGAGTATAATTTTAGTTTTTTTTATTAATTACTAAAAGGCTAAGCTGGAGGAGGTAGTATATCGATATAAGAAATGTTATCCAATAAATTTCTAGATTTTGAATGGTTCTTATAAACATACAACCACCAAATCTTCCTATTCTAATAAAAGAATAGTTTTATTCTCCTTTTGACATGTGTTATCATAATCTACTATAATAAATGAAGGTTTTTTTTTTTGGCACATGTCTTCTTATCATTCATTTGGACACATGACATTTTCTAGATTTTTTAAATTTTCTATTTTCCACTTGTCATTTTATTGTATTTTTCATTTTATTAATTTAAAATTTCACATTTAATGTGTAAGGTAATATATATGTAAAGTATTTATTAGAAAGAGTTTATATATTTAATGTATTCAATACATTAAAGTCTCATTAATTTTAATAATTCAAATTTTTCTCATTTTTCTTATAAATTCGAACTTTTCAAATTGTTAAAATTTTATATTTGTTTTTTTAATTAAACTCATGTAATACATGGGTCTCACACCTAGTTAATGCATATTTTATTTTTCTTTTGTCATTTGTCACCTTATTATGTCTCCTAATAAATACATGTCATTTGTCAACCTATTGATTCTCCATTTCAGATTTCATATTTTAAATTTTCTCACTTTTATTACATTAAATTAATAACATTAGAATAAAAATTATAATAAAATTAATACAAATTATAAAGTGATATAATTTTACATATTTATTTAAATCAATGATTATAATTTTATAATACTAAAAAAATCTATTCATTAATAATTTATTTAAAATAAGTGATTAATAATTTTGAGTTTTTACTATTAAAGTTTAATTAATTTGGTAACCGTGGTTTCTACGGGTTATAAACTAGTATATTTATAAAACAAAGCATTTTCTAAAATCTTCATAAGTCAAATTCAGTTTGCATTAAGTTTTCTACTAATCCCAAACAAATAAAAAAAATTATTAACCATCGTAAGTTTTTTCATGTATCAGTGGAAAAGTAAGCCAATAGTATCTATAAAGAAGTTTTGTTTACTCGGGGATGGAACAACTCACAAAAGCCCAAAGGTGATTCTCGATACAACATACAAACAAAAAAATCTGAGCTTACAAACAACAATGAGAAAGTCCTTATTAAACAAGCAAAACTTCTAATTAATCCTGATATACACACAAAAAATCAGTGAGATACAAACCATATTAACCTGATACGCAAACTTGATAGTCTAAGAAACAAAGAATCAAGATACAAGAAAACGATCTCAATCTTAAAATCAGAGCACAATTAAACTACACACATAATTTTTTCCTTGCATGTGAATTGGCCTTGCCCCTCCTTGATTATTATGTGAAAATTGAAGAAGTTCCAAAAAAACGATTTTGATAATTAGATTTTGCAGGCTTGCAGATTATTACGTTTCAGTTCCAAGAAAAGATTTTGATTTTGAAGGCTTGCAACAAATACGTATTCAGACATGAGCAATTTGATTGTTGTTCCATTAGAACTTTCCAAGAAACTGATTTTGAATTTTTTATTCCACCACGCCCCTGGCTATACATGGAGCTTCGATTTGGGGATTTGGAATCGCTTCAATTTTCTGATCAGCATGGCCATATTAGGACTTTGGGTAACTTTGGGCCCCTAGTGCAAGGCATGTATTCTGTAATCTTCAAAGACCGGGAATTATGCTAAACATCTGTCGGTGAAAAAAGAGGTAACCTTGGAACAACACCATTTCAGACAAGCTTTTGGAAAAAACAGATTCTCATCTTCATCATCATTAAAAAGATCACTATCCCTAGCTACCGTGCCACTTAAGGGCATCAGAATACATATGTGCTTCGTGAGACGCCTTATTGAGGTTCTACTTCTGAAAGGCATCAAGCTCTTCTCATCAAACTTTTCTTCATAGACGTAAGTGTTTCCAAATATACTTTCATTATATCCAAGATCCTCATCATCAACATGCACCATATTCCCGTAATCAGAGATACAAGTTGTAATCTGTTGGACATCTTCTTTGTAGATAACGTGCGCCCCACATCTCTGGGATGGTGTGCCATTTGCTAACATTACAGTAATATTAAGATTACCTTCAATATGAGACCAATCTTCAGGTTGAAGATCATGATACATCTGCTGAAAGAAACCCAACGGCATATAGCTAATCCATACATTGCTATGCTCTTCTTCTTCAGGGGTAAACATCATACTAATCATCGACTCAGGAATAGACATTGCTAATCCATTACTTAAAATGCTGAAGGTGATGCGTGGATAAGAAAAATACCTTGGAAACACACCACACACCACAAAACCTGCAATCCGAGTATGCCATTTGTCAAGTAACTTCAAAGCAGGGCCGGTCCAAACATATATGGGGCCTAGGGCGAAAAGAAAAAAAATGGCCCCCTAAAGACAAATATAATAAAAATTAAAAAAAATTATCATTTATTCTTCACTATAGACGCGTTCAATTAAAAATAACATATAAGTCAAATTGTTTATTTTTGAGCTATTTTGAGTTTGAACTAACTTTAGGCCCTAAAAATCATTTTGGTAATAATTTTTTTATATATATTCACTACATAGCCCAAAAATTTGGGCCCCCTGGATTTGTGGGCCCTGGGCGGTCGCCCGGGTTGCCCACCGTCTGGACCGGCCCTGCTTCAAAGCTATTTTGAACCCATTCTTTTTTTGTTTGATCCAGCTTGGAATCTTGTTTCCAGGAATAGCAATACTTAAACGATGATTTACAGCAGCACATTTCTGTAATCAATGAAAAACATTAAAAAACGTTGCTCAGGAGATAAAGAAATCTTCGAAAAAGTCCCAAAGGAGTCGAACATGGGCTAACTCTGAAGCAAGCTAGGTTATTACCAATTTAGCTTAACACCAAGTGATTTTTATACATCACACTTATATACTTATTTTCCTCTGAATTTTTAATATATTTATTTATTTATTTATTTATTTATTTATTATTATTATTATTATTATTATTGTATGTGAAAATATTACATGATTTTTAAATTCGTTTTTATATTTTTTTTCTAACTAAACGTATTCATACGTATTTTATTTAATAATAATGAGTATTTTGAAAAAATAAGTAGAAATATATTTAATTGGAAAAAAGGTATAAAAACGTTTTTTAAATTATAAAAACATATAAATAATGTATTTATATATTTACTAATATTGATATAACGAATTTTGAAAAAAATGTATTGACATATGTTTATAATAATTATAATTATAAAAATAATATATTTAAAGCTTTAACATATACTATTATATATAGGTCTGATGGATAAATAATTCTTAATGTGTCCACCTCAAGTGGTAAGGCTGATGTATTTGTTACATAACCACCCGGGTTCGATCCCCTCTACAATCGTTTTTGTAAAGAAAAAAGTTGCAACCTATATTAGATATATATAAAAGTGAAGGATAAACCTCAATTAAGGCCTCTAGATCAGCTGGGAGTTACGTAAACCTACACCCTTTATTTAAAAAAAAAAATTTGAATTTTTTAATAATAAGAAAGGTGCTGACGTGGATGCCATGTCATGCAAATGTTGCCACCTTGGAGTGCCACGTAGGCAATGATCAGCTGTAAAGGTTAAATTGGGCTAAAGGATTTTACCGGTTTTTTTGTTGAGATAATTCAAGACTTGTTAATTTTAGTCCAAGAATAAATCAAAGGCACAAGAATAAATCAAAGCACGTGGAAAGTTGATTCTCCTGGTCTTTGGCATTTAGTTAGCTTGTTTCCGATTTTCATGCATTTCTTAGTGTTTAAATTGTAAGGCTTTATGCCCCGTTAGATGCATTCCTCTAGTTTTTCCATTTTTATGTATGAAACATTGCAGTTTTTCTGCCTATGCCTTGTGTATGTTTGTCTCACTCTGATTTTAGCTTCCTCTACTTTGAGCTTCTATCCCCTGTTTACTTTATTTTCTTGAAAAGAAGTTGTTAGCATTCCTGGAAAAAGCCAACATTTGGTATCAGAGCGAATCTAGTGCATGCCCAAATATCAGCCACGTCCACAAGAAATGTCAGGGAATGGTGAGAAGGATGGTCAGATCACGTTGCATTACCCAATGCTTTCTCGAAGCAACTATGCAGCGTGGGCTATTAAAATGAAGGTGTACATGCAGGCTCATGGCGTATGGGAGGCTGTTGAACCAAGAACCCCCAACACCCTTGTAGAAACAAAGAAGGACAAGATGGCTCTAGCAGCAATCTACCAAGGGATACCTGAAGACCTATTACTGCAATTGGCTGAAAAGAAGACGGCTAAGGAAGCATGGGATGCTCTCAAAATAATGTTCATGGGAGCCGATCGAGTGAAAGTGGCGAAAATTCAAACCTTGAAGTCGGAGTTTGAAGCCCTAAACATGAAGGAATCTGAAAGTGTAGATGACTTTGTCGTGAAGGTAAGCAATGTGGTGAGCACTTTACGAGCATTGGGGGACACAGTGGAAGAGTCATATGTAGTAAAGAAGTTATTGCGAGCCGTGTCATCTAAGTTCCTGCAAATTGCCTCAACTCTAGAGCAATTTGGGGATCTAGATGAAATGTCCACAGAAGAAGTAATAGGTAGACTAAAAGCTCATGAGGAGAGGATGAAGGGCCATAGTGAAACAGAAGAAAAAAGACTTTTGTTGACCCATCAAGAGTGGACAGAAAGAAATAAGAAGAAAGGTGGAGATGGCTCTAAATTTAAAGGAAATAGAGCAGGTACGGGGGGTTCACGTGGAAGAGGAAGAGGACGGGGCAGAGGTAATAATCAAGCCAGTCGAGGTGGTGGTCACGGAAGAAGTGGTTCACAATGCCAAAAGAATGAGAACCGAGCCTCACCCAGTAATCAAGACAAGAGTGGAGTCCAATGTTACAATTGTCAAGATTTCGGACACTACGCAGCCGAATGCAAGAATCCTAAGCGTGAAAGAGTTCAATAGAACAACCTAATACAAGATGACGAACCTGCACTCATGTTGGCATCTCTTGAAACAGAAGAAAAGACATGTGAAGTTTTTCTGAATGAAGAAAAGATGAACCAAAAATTGAAAACAGAAGGAGATGAATCAAGTCAAGCAAACCTGTGGTATTTAGACACAGGGGCCAGTAATCACATGACAGGTGATAGAAGGAAATTTCATGATCTTAACACAGCAATCCAGGGCTATGTAAGATTTGGGAATGAATCCAAAGTTAGAATTGAAGGAAAGGGGAGTATAGTTTTTCAATGCAAAAACGGAGAACAAAGAAAGCTACAGGAAGTATATTATATACCTGATCTCTGTAACAACATCATAAGTCTGGGTCAGTTGTCTGAAGGAGGAGACGAAATCAGAATCAAGGAGCCGTTTCTATGGGTCCATGATGCAACCGAGCGACTATTGATGAAGGTCCGACGATCCCTAAATCGCCTCTACAAAATTGAATTGGAAGAGATCAGAACAAATTGTTTAATTGCGAAATTAAGCAATTCGACATGGCTATGGCATGCGAGGTTGGGACATGTAAACTTTGCTGCACTCAAAGAGATGTCTGATAAGAAGTTGGTCGAAGGTATGTCCAAGATAGAAATCCCCTCACACCGTTGTGACGGCTGTATGGTAGGGAAGCAGTCAAGAAATCCCTATCCGTCTCATACAAGCTATAGAGCACAGAGGAGACTGGAGCTCGTCCATGGGGACTTATGTGGTCCTATATCACCCCCCACACCCGCAAGGAACCGATACTTCTTGCTATTGGTAGATGACTACAGTAGAGTCATGTGGATGTACTTGCTAAAGACGAAAGATGAGGCTTTTCAATTCTTCAAAAACTTCAGGGTAAAAGTGGAGATAGAAACGGGTGAGAAGATAAAGACACTAAGAACAGATCGTGGAGGTGAGTTTCTCTCAAACCAGTTTACAAAGTATTGTGAGGAAACGGGGCTTGAACGTCACTACACGTCACCGTTTTCACCACAGCAAAACGGCGTTGTAGAGAGACGCAATAGAACCATTCTGGAGATGGTTAGATGCAACCTGAAGACGATGAGCATGCCAGATGTACTGTGGGGTGAAGCAGTGAGCTATGCTGTTCACATCCTGAACAGAATCAGTACCAAAGCTCTCAATGAATCAATGCCATACGAGATGTGGACCGGTCGTAAACCACAAATTAGGCACCTCAAGGTTTTTGGGTGCTTGGCGCACATGATGATCACTAAGACCCATTTAAAGAAATTGGAAGAAAGAAGCAAGACTGTGGTACATTTGGGAATTGAGAGGGGAACGAAGGCGTACAGATTGCTAGACCCTGACACTGGGTCGATTCACATAAGTAGGAACGTTGTGTTTCATGAAGATCAAGCATGGATGTGGGAAAAGGCGACAAAAATACGAGCAATACCAGGTTTGACTTTCACAGTTGAAGGTTTCAACTTTGATGATGACCAATTAGTCGCTGAAAGCGAGACTAACGAAGGAGATAGGGAAATTCCGGGTACACCCGATGGAGAAGATCCAACTTCCGATATGGACTGGACTGGTATTGACTCACAGCCCACTAATCACCAATTGGGCTCCCAATCAGGTCAAAATGAGAGTCCGTTAAATTCACCACATGCGTCAAACTCACCGCCAACACCAAATTCTCCGACTTCATCGAATTCGTCTGTATCTACGCCAAATTCCTCAAGTACAAATTCAAGCTCAACTGGTGGCGGTGCTCCCAAACGTTACAGGCTACTCACAGATCTGTATGATGCCACAGAACAAATATTGATGGTTTGTGAAGACGAAGAACCAACCACGTACCTAGAAGCCAAGAAAAGAGTCAAGTGGGTGAATGCCATGAAGGCAGAGTTGTCATCGATTGAGAAGAACAATACTTGGAGCCTTGTGAATCTGCCAAACGGACGAAAGCCAATTGGCCTAAAATGGGTTTTCAAGGTGAAACGGGATCCAACAGGGGAGATAATAAAGCACAAGGCTAGAATCGTAGCAAAGGGCTATGTCCAAAAACAGGGAATCGACTACGAGGAAGTTTTTGCTCCCGTTGCACGAATTGAGACGGTACGCACTATCCTAGCTCTTGCAGGCTCAAATGGCTGGAAAGTACATCATCTTGACGTGAAATCAGCGTTCCTGAATGGGAATTTAGAAGAGGAAGTATACGTAACCCAACCTGAGGGTTTCGAGAAAAAAGGGAAAGAAAGAATGGTGTACAAACTTAAAAAGGCTCTCTATGGGCTAAAACAAGCACCCAGAGCTTGGAATGCTTGTTTGGATAAGTATTTGAAGAGCCTGGGATGTGTTAGACGCCAGCAAGAACACTCTGTTTATACAAGAAAGAAAGAAGGTCACATTTTGATAATAGGTGTGTATGTGGACGATCTTTTGGTGACTGGAAGCAATCAAGATGATGTGGCAAGGTTCAAACTAGAGATGAATAACAAGTTTGAGATGAGTGATCTTGGCATGCTCAGTTATTATTTGGGAATCGAAGTGAGCCAAAGTGAGGCTGGAATAACCTTGAAGCAAGAAACTTATGCAAAGAACATTTTGATCAAGACCCAGATGTTGAACTGCAATCCCACAAAAACACCAATGGAGCACAAACTGAAGCTACAAAGAGACGATGGAGACCTGGTAAATCCCACTGAATACAGAAGTATAGTTGGAGGACTAAGGTATTTGACACATACTCGTCCTGATCTATTATTTGCAGTTGGGGTAGTTAGTCGCTTCATGGAGCGACCAACCACAAAGCATTTACAGGCAGTCAAAGGAATTCTAAGGTATATTAAAGGAACCTTAGATCATGGGCTAACCTACAGAAGGGGACAGAAAGAAATCACAGTTACAGGGTACTCAGATAGTGACTTGGCCAAGGATGTTAATGACAGGAGAAGCACCGGAGGAATGGTTTTTTATGTAAATGGAAACTTGGTCACATGGGCATCTCAAAAGCAAAGGGTAGTGGCCCTCTCATCCTGTGAAGCTGAGTTTATAGCTGCCACCATGGCAGCTTGTCAAGGTATCTGGTTACATCGCCTTCTCACTGAAATTACAGGTCAAAAGGTCCCACCTGTAGCACTACATGTCGATAACCAATCTGCACTTGAGCTAATGAAGAACCCGGTGTTCCACGGACGCAGCAAACATATAGACATAAGATATCATTTCATAAGAGAATGTGTTGAAAATGGAAAGATAACAGTTAGTCATGTGGCTGGTAAAGAACAGAAAGCAGATATCCTCACAAAACCGTTGGGAAGAATAAAATATGAAGAGATGAAGGAGCTGATTGGAATCAAGAAGGTACAAAAGTCTTGAATTAAGGGGGAAAGTGTTGAGATAATTCAAGACTTGTTAATTTTAGTCCAAGAATAAATCAAAGGCACAAGAATAAATCAAAGCACGTGGAAAGTTGATTCTCCTGGTCTTTGGCATTTAGTTAGCTTGTTTCCGATTTTCATGCATTTCTTAGTGTTTAAATTGTAAGGCTTTATGCCCCGTTAGAGATGCATTCCTCTAGTTTTTCCATTTTTATGTATGAAACATTGCAGTTTTTCTGCCTATGCCCTGTGTATGTTTGTCTCATTTTGATTTTAGCTTCCTCTACTTTGAGCTTCTATCCCCTGTTTACTTTATTTTCTTGAAAAGAAGTTGTTAGCATTCCTGGAAAAAGCCAACATTTTTTTTGGTCTTTTTATTCAAAAATAATAATTTAGGACTTTTTTAAAACTTTTGTCAAAAGTTTAGGACTTTTTTCTATAGATTTCCCTAGAAGATATTGGGATCTGATGACTATTATTATAATACTAGTTGTGAGACCCGTATAAAAACAAAAAGTTTAAACAAAAATTTATTTAAATTTGAAATTTTAGATTTGAAATTTAAAATTTAAAATTTAAAATTTGAATTTAAAAGAAGACATATTAAATACTAATGAATGGTAATATTGTAATTTATTCGTTATTGTAAGTTAAACGGGTCTTATCGTAGTAGTGATCCATTCGTGAAAAAAAAGGTGGCCTTGGAACAAAAGGATCAGATACCACCACATGAGGAACTCAGTGCGATACAGAATATTTCCTTTGTGGGACGACTCGTTGAGGTTCTACTTCTTAAAGGCATCAAGCTCTTCTCATCAAGCTTTTCTTCATAGACATAAGTGTTTCCAGAGATACTTTCATCATATCCAAGATCCTCATCATTAAAATGCACCATGCTCCCGTAATCAGAGATACAAGTTGTAGTCTGTTGGACATCTTCTTTGGAGATAATATGTGCCCCACATCTTAGGGATCGTGTGCCATTTCTTAACATTACAGTAATGTCAAGATTACCTTCAATAAGAGACCAATCTTCAGGTTGAAGATCCTGATACATCTGCTGAAAGAAACCTAACGGCATATAGCAAATCCACACATTCTTATTCTCGTCTGTTTCAGTGGTAAGCATCATAGAATCAACCTCTGACTTAGGAATCATGTTTCCATCACTTACAATGCTGAAGGTGATGCAAGGACAAGCAAGATGCGACTTCCAGCTCCCACGAAACACACCAGACACCACAAAACCCATCACCCGGGTATGCCATTTGTGAGGTAACTTCAAAGCTATTCTGTCCCCACGCTTTTGTTGTTTGATCCAGCTTGGAATCTTGCTTCCAGGAATTGCAATACTTAAACGATGATTTACAGCTGCACATTTCTGTAATCAACAAAAAACATCATGCTTGCATTGTTTCTGTCGTAAACAATACAAAAGTTGCTTCCAAGATATTGGGGTGACTGTTATTATCATATATTATGGATGCTAGTTGGGAACGATGCCAATGGAACAAAATTTGTGGTTTTTGTTCTGCCCAAAAAGCTAAAACATGGTGGGACCAGGACTCATTCTCGACATGAATGCGCTCATCTAGCCCTAAAAAGGAGAGAGAGAGAGAGAGAGAGAGAGAGAGAGAGAGAGAGAGAGAGAGAGAGAGAGAGAGAGAGAGAGAGAGAGAGAGAGAGAGACCTTAATGAAAGATAGTTGGAACATCTTATGAAGGTATCTTTGATTTTCTTCATCCTCTGAGAGTTGCTGGCAATTAATTAGCCATATCTTGTACAACCATTTACCCTCCGTTGATAGATCTCCAATCTTTCTCAATGAGGTACAACCATTTGCCTTCAACACTTGTATGCTTGATGGAAGCATACACAAACTTTCAAGTCTGCAGCACTCATTCAACTCCAGGCGTTTAAGACAAGAAAGACGGCTAATGAATGATGGTAACCGGACTAATTTAGAGTTGCCACTTAAATATAATTCTTCCAAGGAGGAAAACGCATCAGGATTTTCAGGGAAACTTTCCTCTCCAATTTGCCTCCCACTGAGATCTAATTTTCTTAAGGACAACAAACCTCTGAAACTATGAAAACCAACACACGTCTCTGGCCTTTTAAAGTCATCAAATCCTAACCAGAGCTCTTCTAACAGTTTCATTTTTTGAAGCTCCTTTGGAAGATTTTTCAATTTCACGCAGTTGTGAAGACGAAGGCACTTGAGATATTTTAAGCCACAAATTGAGTTTGGTATGTTGTTAAGCTTCACACAGTTTGCGAGACTTAAGAATCTTAATCCAGACAAGTATCTTATTGATGATGGCAACTCCTTTATGTTAGAGCAAGAATCAAGATTTATTTCGGATAGTTTAGCCATACATGGGGAGACTTCTGGGAATCTTTCAAGACTCTCACATCCAGAGAGAATTAGAGTCTCCAAGGATTCCATCTCAAGCCTGGATGGGAGACACTTGAGACTCCTGCAACCATTCATGTCCAAGTAAACAAGCCTTCTGTGAGATCCAAGAGACTCGTGAACCTCCTCCAATTTCCCACAGTTTGACAAGATTAACCTCTCAATATTTGGGGCCCCAGATACATCTGGAAATGATGTGAGGCCGGGCAACCATTCGAGGTGAACGAATTTCAAGTTTGGTAGAATCTGACGAGTAAAACAAAAATTGAAAAAAAAAAAAAAAAAACTTAATATTGAGGTCGTTTCATAATCAATACAAATAGAAAGCCAAATACCTTTTGCCCCTTCCATAAATATTTGAGGTTTCCTTTGGCCATTTCAAGCCCAACAAGCTTACACCTATCTGCTAACGGCAGAGTCAAGAATGGGTACTCAGTCCAACGAAGCCATCGCAACTCGTCAGGGAGAAATGTAGGTATGCTAGAAGTGAATTTCCCATCAATATCAAGAAGCCGAAGATTTTTCATGTGTGCAAAAACATCAGCACTAGTAGCCAAGTTTCCATCATAGTCATCAACAAGGTATTCATTGTCCATCATCATTATCGCTTCAATTGCTTTTTGCTTCTGCTACAAAGAACTAGCTATGATTAAATTCATGTACCTAGGCGACACTAGAAACATAAATGAATAGAAACAACGATAGCAACTTTTTCAAGACACTAAATAATTTTACCTTCTTTCCCTTGATGAAATCATGGATCTGATCAAGTTTCCATAGCCTGCTATCCACGAAACTCTCACGAACTATTTGCCAACCCATTTCCTGTATGAGATCATGCATATCTAGCTTTTTATTATAATCGGTTATAAGACATTTTTCAATAAGAACACTAATCCCTTTCCCCGGGTGAAAACCAAAACTATCCAGTACTCTAGTTACATGTTCTACCTCTTTCCCTTTGAAGAAACATGCAATGTCTAGGAATATTTGTTTCTCAAGAACATGCAGCCCATCAAAACTTAACTTCAGTTTGTCAACAATCTTACCATCTGGTACTTCAGCTAATCTATCTAAAGCACTTTCCCACACACTTACTTGTCCTCCACGGAAGAATGCGCCTAGCACTTTCAGGGCTAAAGGAAGGCAGCCGGCATACCGTATTACACGTTCTGAGAGCTCCTCATACCCTTCAGGAGGGCTACTTTTCCGAAAAGCATGCCAACAGAAGAGCTCTACAGCTTCACTCTTACATAAAAAATCAGGTCTGTAAATGACATTTGCATCTAACAGTAAACGTTCATCTCTAGTGGTTATAATGATCCTACTTCCAGGACCAAACCACCAATCAGGTGTTCCAGCTAGGAACTCTAATTGCTCAACATCATCCACATCATCAAGAACTAGAAGAACCTTTTTTTTGCAAAGTCGTCTTCGTATCACATCGGCTCCATGCTCAGGACCCTCCAGAAAATTATGGCGACGTGTCACTAGAGTATCTCTTAGAATCTGTTCTTGTAAGTCACGTACACCTTTTTTACCAGAACTATTTTCTTTGACATCTTCAAGAAAGCTACAACCCTCAAACATACAAGAAATTCTTCGAAATAAAGCTTGGGCGATAGTTGTCTTACCAATTCCTCCCATTCCCAACACCCCTACCATGCGCACCTCTTCTTTTGCTTTCATACACAATAATGAGTATAATTCTTCTATACGAGACTTGATACCAATTAAATTTTTCTCCATATCACATGGTCGTGTACCATATAAGATCTTTTCCACAATCTCGATGACGATGGCAGATTCTCCCCTGTACAGGTTTGAAATTAAGGTTAGCATGCTAAATAGATGAAACCGAACTAAATTGGTTAATAAAAATTAGTCCATCCTACAGCTGGATCATAAATGGTTTTGAACAAAATCCTTATCGTTTTTGACACAATATTCTAATAAAACATAATAAACTATGTCCACAGGTCCATGTATGTAACTGAAGCTGCAGATCTAGCAAGATTCGCCACTACAGAAAGACTAAGTTCCTGAGAGTAAGTCAAGCAACAGATCTAGGAAAACTTACTGATGATTGCCTGTTTCCTTGATATGCCAGCCAGATAAACCAGCAACTGCAGCTAAAGCTTTCCTTCAATTGTTCACTCTGTCCATCTCTCCCTTAAACCTGCCCTCGTGTTTCTGAAAGGCAGTATCGAAGTCTCTTTTCACTCCACGCACATCGGATGGATCTGTGTGATAGAACACCGGTAACACCATCTGTCCCATCTGATCTTGGCATTCCATGATTTTGACAAGCTCATCCAAACACCATGACGAGTCCGCATAGTTTTTAGAGAAAACAACCACAGCAAACTTTGATTCTTCAATGGCTTTCAGCAGCTCTTTGGAGATCGGTTTCCCTTTATCGAGCGCCGGATCGTCTTTGAACACGTTTATTCCTCTTTGATCTAGAGCCGTATAAAGATGATCTACAAAGCTGTTGCGAGTGTCTTCTCCCCTAAAGCTTAGGAATACATCATGTGTCCATATTCTAGTTGGTATAGCAGATGATGAAGATGAAGACGCCATTGAAGGTTTCAGGAAATTGAAGGTATAGTGCGGCTAGTCGAAAGAACAAAAAGAGCTAATGTCATAGAACTGTGTACCTTTAGACTTTAGAGTATGCTGTGATGGTGAAACATTATCTGATGTTGATTATATGTATAAATGGAGTGTGGGTATGTGTGTAGGAGTGTTCGCTACAAAGAATGCGTACGATCCTTCTTGTTTGTGCATGTGTTGTCAAGTCATTGTCGACTAGGGATGGCAAAAAAACCCGAACCTGACGGGGAAACCCGAAACCCGATCATTTCGGGTCGGGTAACGGGTCGTTATCGGGTTTGGGGCAGGGAGTGGGTTATCTTCGCCCCGTCCCGTCCCGCCCCGATTATATATATATATATATATATATATATATATATATATATATATATATATATATGTTCAAAAAATTTTGCTGTTAATTGTACGCGTTCAAATATAAAATACTTATCGTGGACAATTTTTTTAGTTATTAACAATCTGGTGTTAATGATCATTTTTATGTGTTTTGACGTATTAAAAAAAAAAACTTAAATCAAATAATTTTTAATATAACATACAGTTTATTTTATTAAAGTGATGCATCATGTTTTTAATTTAAAAGAGTTGCTAGAACATGTATATTTTATAAGACATTGGGGTACCCTAAAAGAGAATAAAGATTTCGTTATCAATTGTTGTAAACCCGATAAGATACCCGAAACCCGACGGGGAAACCCGAAACCCAATGGGGCGCCCCGATAAGATACCCGAAAGTTATCTGGGCGGGTTTGGGAATCCATGCCCCGCCCCGAACCCGCCCCGTTGCCATTCCTATTGTCGACTAATGCTTTAAAGAGCATCTCCGTTTTTAAAAACTTATTATTTTGAAAAACCAATAAGTCCACTTAGTAAAAGAAAAAAGTATTTTTCAAACTAAAAAACCAACTAGTGAAAAAATATTCAGCAAACTCAAAATAGTATTTTATCAGATTCAAAAAGAATATTTTAAAAAATACAAAATCTAATTTTTTTTTTTTTGAAATTTTTTTAGCTTTATAACTACAATACCTTGCTAATTTATTCATATCTATTTAAAATGTTCTACAAGATTCGCATCATTTTAGTTAGTTATTTTTTAAACACATCGTATTTTAAATAATTAGAAATATTACAATAGATTGTTTCGAAGGAATACTTTACAATACATCAGTTTGAAAAAATTAATATGAAGTAATTAATACGTCATAGTTATAAAATAGATTTAAAAGGAATATACAATCGTTATAAATTTATGTTTCATAAATAAAATGTCATTATGTATTAATTGATAGAAATAGTTGATTAGTAAATAAATAAAACATATTTAAAATAAAATATAATTAATGGGCTAAAATGAAATATGATTAATAAATAGCAGTTTAATTGCCCATAACATAAAAGTATATTTGCTCACTCAAAAATATATTATAGTGTATCGTCATTGGTCTATAAAAAACAAATAAGTTATATGTAAATGAGATTTAGTGGTCAATAAAAAAAATAATAATAAATTATTATACTAATAAAAGAGTAGTTTTTTTGTCATGTGTCATCTTATTAGGTCTCCTAATTAATGTCATGTCACTTATAATCTATTGATTTTCTATTTCAAATTTGAAATTTATCACCCTAATTATATTAAAACAATAACATTAAAATAAAAAATAAAATAAAATTAATAAATATTATAAGGTGATATAATTTCACGTATTTATTTGAATCAACGATTATAATTTTATATATTAAAAATATCTCTTAATTAATAATTTATTTTAAAATAATTAACTAATAATTTTGAGTTTTCACTATGAAATTTTAATTAATTTTGTAATCGTGGTTTCCACATGTTATAAACTAGTATGTTATAAATAAACTCCTTCTTTGAGCGTCTTCAATGATAAATTTAGACAAAACTTCAAAAATGGTCCCTATGGTTTTCGAAAATATCAAGTTTAATCCCTAAGTTCAAAAAACCTCACAGATGGTCCTTGTGGTTTCAAAACTTTTAACATTTGGTCCTTCCGGCTAACTCCGTTAGCTTTTGGCCGTTAAGTGAAGGACAATTCAGTCATTTCACTTCCACAGGGACCATTTATGAAGTTTTACCTTATTTTTTTAATATATATATATATATATATATATATATATATATATATATCTATCTATATATATATATATATATATATATATATATATATATATATAATTATTTAATATTAAAGGGTCTCACCCCCTCTCTCTCTCACACACACACACCATATTCTCTCTCTCTCTCTCTCTCTCTCTCTCTCTCTCTCTCCCTCTCTTGTTAAGAGGCATCACCCCCAAACACCCTCTATTATTGTTTTGCTCGACCCCTGCTTTCCCAGAAGCCACAACTCTGGTGAGATAAGCTAACAGTCGAGGAAAAGAGCCCATCAGAAAAATCGGTTGTCCACCTCTTCACCTCCCCTCGGTTGCTAAGCAAACCCACGAACCCCTACCTATTGTGATGTTTCCGATTTGCTCTTTCCTTCCCTTTCTTCTCTGTTTTTCTACCAACCTCTCCAGCTCTCCTCCATGGCTTCTTGTGTGATGTTGTAGAGAGTCAATATGCACATTTGGGTTTACAATTTGTACAACAAATCCAATCAAAAAACAACATTTTAGAAAATCATTATTCTTTGGAGCAATCTGTCAAACGGTTGGTGTGTGCAACAAAAGTCAATAAATTTTCATGTCAAATTCAGCTCGTGTAGCCACAATTCTTGAGAGTGCACTTTCATCAGTCCTTGTCTTCTCAATTGCTAGCTTTAACCTTTTCTCAAAGTATTTCATAGGATACGTCAATCCCTTTATTGTTGCCCTTAAAATTGCCAAAAAAGTCGTCAATAAGTCAATGTTCATACCTTGTTAATATCTTGTCCAAATTCATTCTTGTAATGATTAAAATTCATTCTGGATACTCAATTTTATACAAATCATACGACATCGAACAGGATTTCGGAAGTCGAATTTGATGTGGCGAGGCGTTTGAGTATTGCATTCTTCTGGACCACAAAGCTCCGGCGAAGATGTGAGCATTGATTTCACATCCCATTTTCCAACACACGGTCTTTCTTCCTTGTGTATTTTGTTGCTTGCCCAAATTTGGACCTATACAATAACAGAATATGAAATTATAAATGAGTTTGGTTACCAGGATTTGGGAATTCCATTCCATGACTAGGTTTACTTACGATGAGGGAATCAGACATGGAATAGCCACAGGGACTAACGAGAATGATAACGCTGGAGACATCAGAGAGACTACCGAGGACGATAATAAGCTCAGTGGAAGAGGTGGTTAGAGGTGCTTTCCAGTATGACTGTTTTAATCCGATATTCAAAGGTGCAAAGCAACGACAATGGGGGAGAGAGGGTGGCCGTTTATGGTGGTTCACGGCGGTGGGGGTCACCGGTGGGTGGTTGAGGGTGGCAGTCCTTGGTTGTCCTTGTTTCTTTCTTCGATTTGTGTAGTAGATTGACGGGAGGGAGAGAAAAGGAGGTGAGGTGGTGATGTTTAAATGGTATCTGTGAGAGAGAGAGAGAGAGAGAGAGAGAGAGAGAGAGAGAGATGGGGTGGGACCCTTGCATATTAAATACTATTTATTTATTTATTTAAAAAAAAGTAATTGCAAAACCTCATAAATGGTCCCTGTGTAGTAAAATGCCAAAAATGCCCCTGACTTAACGGCCAAAAGCTAACGGATTTAGCCGGAATGACCAAATGTTAAAAGTTTTGAAACCACGGGGACCATCAGTGAGGTTTTTTGAATTTAGGGACTAAACTTGATATTTTTGAAAACCACAAGGACCATTTTGAAGTTTTGTCATAAATTTATATCAAGAGTTAAAACTATTATCAAGTTCTTATTCCTCTGACTTTAAGATTTAATTAAATAACATTTTCAATCGTTAACTTGTTCCATTTACCTTTTTTAGTAATAATTAATTTATCTCTATATATTAGTCCTCTCATTTAATTAATAGTTTTTAAACACACATTATGGTTTAAATAATTAGAATTATTACAATATATTATTTCAAAATAAATATATTACAATACATCATTTAGAAAAATTAGTACGATATGATTGTAAAAAACGCATGAAAATTATAAATATATATAACTACTAAATTCTTAATGTGAGGGAGATGTATTGTAGCTAAAAGTACATCTCCTAAAGCATAATGTACAAGCAATTTTGTAATGCATATTGTACGAGGCTGATTTTCGTTGGTTTCACGCATCAATTGTTAATTTGTTTTGAGCTTAACCGTAGAAATAGTCCTTACACTTTTACTTTCTATTCATAAACCATCCATCTAATTTACACTTACAGCTTTTTTTCTGTCTTTTTTTTTTTACTCTATGCCCTTACAATTCAATTAACTTGTTATTTGTAACATCTTTCCCTTTTTTTTTAGATTTTTACCATTATAATCAATATGTATTACCCCTTGATATCCTTTTTTTATTTTTTTACGTTGAATTGTTTCTTTTGCCATCTGCGGCACTTTAACTTTTTTTTTTCTTTCTTTTCGATCCTGAAAAATTACATTTTTATAAATACACGTTGCGAGATCCGTATGTACAATGGTACCAATCTCTATATTTTCTACGACCCGTTGTAACACGCGGTGGGCAAACTAAAAGTATTAATACAACATATGTAATTTGCAGGGTTTTATTATCTTAAGCCACTAAGATGCGTTTTTATTCATTGAACAATTTTTTTCAGGGTTTCACTATCATACACTGAGATACGTATGACACTGTAATAAACTCTGATATGTTATACTGATTTAATTATTTCTCATTCTTAATACGTAATAAAAACACTTAAGAACCCGCAGCAAAGCACGGACTCAAATACTAGTATTATATACATATATAAAATGTTATTAACTATTTGATATAATTGTTTATTAGTAAATAAATAAAACATATATAAAATAAAATATATTTGAAGGACTCAAATTAAATATGATTTAAAGATAGAGGGTTAATTGTACATGATATAAAAGTATATAATGACCACTAAATATATATTATATTGAATTATCATTCGTCAATAAAAAAAAGACATAAGTTATATGTTTTAATAAGATTTAGTAGTGATGTAAAAATCGGCCTAGGCGACCGATTAATCAGGGATTAATCGTTAGGCAGTCTTCAACTGAATAGGATTAAGGCTAATCGGTCGATTTAATCTGTTATGGTCAAATGTGGTCAAAGTCGGAGCTAGATGGTTCTAATCGGTCCTAGGCGGCCTGATCAGCCAAATTTTCAGATTTTTAAGTTTTTAAATATTAAACCAAATTTTTTAAAATTTCAAAAGTTTATAGTATTTCAATGGTCAACTAATATACAAAAAACATTAAAAAAAATTAAATTTTAAATTTTATCTCCAAAATTTTAAAAATTTATATGTTTTCAAATATACAAATACCAAAATTTACTTTTTTTCTTAAGCTATATTAAAATTTGAATAATTTTTCTTATTTATTGGATGATAAATTGGTGTGCTTGTTAAACTTATTATTAAAATTTTATCCTTATTTATTTATATGCTTACGATTAAAGTCAGATTTATAATTTTTTTAATCATTTCCTTAATATTTAATGGTCTTCGATTAATCCATCGATTAATCTCCGCCTAGCCGATTAATCCCTACATCCTAGTCTACCGATGAGCTAACGTCTAACGTTTTCTGCAACCATGAGATTTGGTGGTCAATAAATAAATAAAAGTTAATAGTAAATAAGTTATAAATAAAATCCCTGATAAAGCATCTTCAGTTATAAAGTTATACATCCTCTTTCTAGATAGCCAGAAATTATATGTATGTATCAGCCAACCGGGGGTATGTCTGGTCATCTATCAAAGTAAGATGACAACACTTGATTAATCTACACAATCTTGTGAATTACGTTACTAGTATGGACTTATAACCAACAGACATATATGAAATGGGAAACCATATTTATCAAATACTATGATGGCTTGGGTTGCCATTATGTCTTATACTGGCCAAGGAATCCCCTAATTATGTAGTCATACCATTGTTCTAAACGATTCATCGGGTAAGATGATTCTTCCATATGATCGTGGATTAGGATTTATGACAATCGATTGGGCTTGGTGACACACCCCCGAACCGGGACGACGGAAACGTCTGGGGCAGTTGACGTCATTGTACACTATCATAACAATTGAATATGAATGAAACATAGCAACCAAACATTATACATTGGAAATACACACTTACATTGTTTACATATTGAACTTGTTCATCAGTTACACAAAAGTAAGAAAGTAAAATTTCTTGAAGCCGCACCACTTGATCTCATAGCCAAGCTTATTATCTGCTACTGGAATTCCTGATAATACAAGTCGTTTTGAAAAGCGTCAACTAAAAAGTTTGTGAGTTCATAAGCAGTTTTGTATAAAAATGGTTTTTGTACTTGTTTAGAATAGTTTTCGTAGTGCTTTTAGAAATCCGATATTTTCTAAAAAGAAATGGTTTGAAATATTTGTTTACGATCTTATATTAATGTATGTGTGTTAATGTTTGTGAAAATAGAAAGAGAATGATTCCAAATAACCCGATGTTGTTTGCGATAGATAATGTTGGAATCTCAACCCCCGTGGTTGAGTACCAGTGCGTATAGATTACCGTTTTATCAAAAAGAAGGTTTCCAGTGGGATAAGGATCTAGGAAGATGTCTGATATGCCTGCTATATATGTTTGAGCTATAAGATAATACTAATTAGCCAGATATATGATGGCTTGGATACAGTACGTTTGATAGGATTTCTTAATGCCCGAATGTTGCTTGCTTTGTGCTAATAGGAGTTCTAGTTATCTTTACTTAACTAATAAGTGAATACATTACATTACGTATTATGAGAACTAGATAATTTTAGAAGGTTAGGTTTAGCCCTATTTCCCAGCTCTTGTTTGAGTCCAACCGTTGTAGGGCAGAACCTCTCGTTCGAAGAATTATCTGGTCTTAGCGATATGCGATGGTATTCGCAAGTTAGTTGAGTGAAGGTAGCAGGGACTTCTTACGCAGTTGATGGCAGAGGTTGAGTTGGAGAGTTACCCTAGGGTAAGCTTAGGATGGGATTTGCAAAGAGTGCAACAGTAGTAGAAGGGACTTGGTGAAGTCGAAGCAATCCTTGAGGAAAGTACGGATAGATGTGGAAGGTAGTATGGGTCCATACTACTGGAAGCAGAGGATTCATACTCGAGTCAAGGAAGGCTAAGATGGAATCGGGAAACTGTAGAGGGTATGAGAGTTCCCTATATTTATGTATTATTCTGACGATTATGTGTTCTGTTTCAGAATAGTGATGATCACACGTCATGGAGGGGGAGGTTCAGGGTCAGGATCCGGTTCAGGATTAGGTTCGGGTGCAGGTTACGAGCCTGCGGATGAGGGACTACGCGAGTTTATCGCATCCGAGATCACGAGAGGCATCCTCGAGTCGATCTCGGTGATTTTTGGGTCGATCAAGGAAGGGATCATAGAGCTCGTGCAGGATCGCCTCAGGGCGTTCAAGAGCGTCATGGCACTTAGCCAATCAGGATCACGCACACTGTCATTCAAGGACTTCAGGGGCAGTGGTGCGCCGGATTTCCATGCAGCGAAGGACCCCATTGCTACCAGACAATGATTTACATACATGGAGTCTGCATAGATGACGAGCTTCTACCCTAAGGGGTCGAAGGTTCGTTACACTGCGAGATGTTTGAGGGACAGAGCTAGAGACTGGTGGGAGTCAGTTGGTGATTCCTTGGGAGCCGCAACCAATGAGGCTATGACCTGGTTTGACTTTGTGACCAGGTTTAGGGCAGAGTTTGCACCGACTGTGGAGCTTCAGCAACTGTCACACCCGAAAACCAAGAACGGCGAAAACGTTCTGGGGCGGAGGACATCTTATACAGTATCACAACACAGAAATATAGTAAACAAGCAAACAACATCATCCATTGCATTAATAATGTATTTTAATACAAGTGTGTTCTGTACAGTTTATAGACACCAAAAATATGAATCAAAATAAAAGATGAGTCTTGTAAGTGCTCCATCTTCTCAAAAGTTGGCATCGGTACCTGTCTACTGATGACCTGAGAATATAAGTTATTTTGAAAGAGTTTATCAGCATTAAAGTTGGTGAGTCCATAAGTATTTAGTGTCATGTTTTGTATGAAAATGTTTGTAAGTGTTCGAATGTAAGAGTACGTAAGATGTTTGTAAGTGTTTGTTTGTATTTCCTAGCAAAACCCTATGTTTTCCATTAAAAGCAACCTTCTACCAAGGCATCAAGTGTAATGTATGTATGTTCATTGTAAAAATGAGTATTTTTCCCAAACGTGACTATCGTTAGTAAAATATAGTTTTACATTACCTTTCCCGTGAGGAGATCACAAGGTAGATGTAATGGGAAAATAATGAAGTACTATAGTGTAATAATGTTATAATTATTATGATACTAACTACCTTAATCAAATTTTTAATTAATGTATAATGTGATGTAATTGTAACCATACTTGATCGAAATGTTATGGCATTCATCACCCGAAGACCTGCAAGTCCCACTGTAGCTAGCAGCAAGGTGTAGGACGGTCAGTCCAGTATAGATCTATAGACGAATTCACATTCTCCCTTCAGGAGACTCTGGATACAAGACGAGCCATAACAGAAATGTTGTGCCCCGAGGTAGTGCCTCACATTTATTTCATAATGTGTATATAGTGTATGTAATAATGTAGTGTATGACTTTCCTAACCCTCATCATAGTGAGTTCTCTAGTGTAGTATGTAGTGTGTATGAATAGTATGTATTAGTGTATGTTCTCTTTGACTCTCATTATAGTATGTTCAGTTGTATAGTGTAGTGTATTGTTTACAGTATGTATTGACTCATGTATGAACTGACTCATTGTATGTTACATTGTACTAGAAGTAGTAAGTAGTATATCATCAAACTATACATATTATAGTTTACTAGCGAGATCGATTGTATAGCTGAGTGTATTGAAATAAGACAGAAGGCTTTTATGTCTATACATATACACATGATATATAACTAAGGATAAAACGACACTCGGACAAACGATAGGGGACTCTAACTCCACAACCAAACAAGGAACAGGAAATAGAGCGTATTATCAGTCCTAAGTCCTTCAAACCTTACTTATATAACCATATATGTATTGGACATGATTTGACAATATATAAGTTTAAAGAGTTTTGAAAGTAAATATTTGGAAACTAAAACTAAGTTTTATAACGAGTTTAACATGTAAAAGTGTTTGGGAATCATTTTAAAGTAGTTCTGTCGACAAGACAGTTTAAAGCATAGTAAATCCATTTGTATGTTAGTTATTAATCACATGCAATTGATGTAATAACTAATATAACTCAACTTGTATTCCCCCACCCCATAAAAGCATTTAAAAACATAATAAAGGTTAATTAAGGAGTATGAACTCACCTGTAGTGAGTGGTTTGGATGAACGGATGGTATAGGATGCTAAGTGTCAAGTGAAGACTTGAGCACACACACGGATCCTAATTAACATATAATAACACATATATGTATCCAATTAGTCATTTAACAACCAATTAATCAAGTACAGACACCCTAAAACATGGATAACACTTTGATTCAAGTGCTAGGAGTACCTTAGGGTTGCATCTAAAGGTTGTATGCCATTGCATTTGAGTTTATGGCCCAAGGACCACCCCTTAAGGAGTTTACGGCCTAAGGTCATTTCCCCCATGATTTTACAGCCGTAAACTCATGGTACTTAGTACCATTTGGTGATTTGAGGTCTTATAAGTCAAGATTGAGCATCCTATGATCAAGTCTAATCCTTAGGAAGCATTAGGGGAACAATGGCACCACTTTATAGAGTTTACGGCCTAAGGACCATTTCCTTATGAGTTTACGGCCGTAAACTCTATGTGGAATTGATCTTTTTGATGTTTAAGGTCCTAAACACTTCAAGGAATTAATCTAGACTAGTATCCAAGGCCAAGGAAGGGACTAGGGTGCACTATGCCCCACTTATAAGGGTTTACGGCCCAAGAACATGCTTTGGCCATAAACACCATTGATCTTGTGTTTCTTTTTGATTTCTAGATGTAAACAAGTTCATTTCAAGTACATAACAAGCTAGGATAAGTGTACTTACAATCTAGAAGCTTGATTGGGTGTTTAAGGTCCAAGAACACTAGTGTGTGTTCTTGGTGTTTTGAAGAACACTTGAAGATCTAAGTGAAAATCAAGAATGTATGGATGAAATGATGTATAACAACTAGATGTAAGGTTATAACTGTTGGGTTTTGGTATAATACAGCATCCTATGGTGCACATACAACCCTAAATACCTTGGATCTATGTTTTCACTAATTATATTTGCAAATGGTTTCCAAGGCATTAAACCTATAACTAGCATGCATTTGACATAAACCATATAATATACTAGTTAGGGAAACATACCTTTTATGTGGCTTGAAGTCTTGATGTATTTGGCCTTAAGAGCTTAGCACCAATAGTATGAAATGCCTCAAATGGAATCACAACACACCTAGGATAAAGGTGGCTCTTGAGAGAGAATTCCATGCACCAAAACACCTCCATATTTCTCTAAGAAAAGAAGTGGTGATTTTGGCTATGGAGTAACCTATTTATATGTAGGATTCCAAGGGTCATGGGTATAACCCATAATCCATACCCATGGGTTTTATGATCCATGGTTCATGTGGCCCAACTCTTTATGTATCCATACATAAACTTGGTCCAACATGGGTCATAAGCCCAACACATATAAATATAACTAATTATCATAATTAGTCCCCATAGATTTAATTAGTCTCTTTTGATCACTAAATTAATTCCAAATTAATTCTTGATCGATACTACTTAAAACATATGATTTCATATTAATATATTATAACTTATAATATATTAATAAACCATAAATAACCTTCTCTCAAAAGTCCATCCTAACAAATTGTCCTGATGATATGCAACCCAAATGGACCATGCTACTCTCAGGTCAAGTACATACCAATAATAGTTATGGGCTTAGACATCTAATCCAAAAATCACCCACTTGGATAAGTCTAAAACTATTATTGCAAGTACGACTTCATAACCCGACTAGCAATCGTAGCTCTTAAAGTCGTTGTCGAACTCTGAACAAATCAATGACGCGTCCATTAGATAAGGGATCATATATTCCTCCATTCTAGATATCATATGGACTGATACATGGATGATAATCATTCTCTCTGTCCATTTGTTGTTTCCCGATTTCCGATTTATGACGACTGACTAATTGAACAAATCAAATCAGTCCTGGCCCGGCCGAGCACTTCCATTTGTCATCATCAAATCATCGAGGGGCCCACATATATTGCTTTTATCCCGAAGGTAAAAGGAATGGATAAACTTCGACTCATATGGCTTGTTCTACTACTTGTTGAATCATACACAAAGGCACGTTTTATAACATCGAGTTACTAATGCGTTTTCGTGCAATCAATGTATAACCAACTCATAGTAACAACTCATATCTCTAGGTTTGAAGAATATAAGATATTATCGTCTCATGATCATTCGTGATAAAATCCATGAAGTGATTCCAATGAGCGCGGGTTGAATCCAATACTCAGAACTTATGAGCACTCATGAGTGTTAGTAGCCCTTTGTCCAACATCTTAGACCTCTACAAGCCAACCCATGACAGTCTTGATTCGTATCTACTTCCAACATATGACCGACTGTGGATGGTTTGAATAACTTAGTCAATCAGAACAATGACCTAGTTATTCTGGAAGTCAAAACATGCAAAGTGAAACACAATAATAATCGAATCCAATATGGTCTCAGAACTTATGAATATAAATAAAACACCTTTTATTTATCACCATATGATTACACATTATTCATTGTATACTGTTTCAGCTATCAACTTTATTCTTGAATTAAAACAATAGTTGTCCCATGCTCCAAGCATGTACACAATGTTTTTCTAAACACTAGTCATGCCACACACCAAGTATGCATACTATGTTTGTCTATGATCTTTACTTTGTGAAATAGATCAATTGAACATAACTCCAATGATTCTCATTTCACAGTCCAAAATCTTATTGCAAATGCAAGAATTCCAAATTCATGTCATTTACTGAAATCTGTTAGATTCTAAACTTATATGCATTGATCCTCTTGTAATGATTATCCACAAATTCACAAAGACTTGGCAACAATCATTACAGAGTATTCCAAAGGAGATCAACTCCTTGGAAACATCCTTCTTGCATTAAGTTTCCTAATCATACAGATTGAATACTTTCTAACTTTGAAGCATTTCCATATTCATTTTGACTATCACTTCTGAACAAGAGTTGCCTCCTTACAGATTATGTCAATATGGTCCTTCCAGAATTAATACTATACTTCCAACTGTCCTTGAGCAACCAATCTTCGGTAAACCTTAGATTGTCCTCAACAATTGCTTAATCATTTTAGTCATATCAATTTCTAGACCTTTTTCCCATCTTCATGCCCAGGCATTTGGAAAAACTTAGAAAGAGTGAATATAGCACATGTAATCGATCCTATATCCGAAGCATATGGGACACGATTCATGATGTCTCACATAAAGACTAAACCAGTCTTTTGCTATAATATTTCCATTTCTATTTGCCAAGTTCTCATAATTTAGATTATGAAAAGGGATGTCATAATCATAACCGAATTTTAGAACGCAAATAATGAACCCATATATAGAATTTCCTTATGTTGAGCCATCCCAACATGAAATTCATATATATTCTTGACTAAATACGATTAAGACCTCAGTCTAAGCTTTTAGATTTGAGATGAAGTATAATTTCCTCTCCCTTAATTATAGCAAAACAACTTTTTCAACCCCTGCAACCTCACGAATTGAAACTTTTGTTTTCTATAACTAACATTGTTGACTTGCAATACTTATCTTATTATCATTCTCCCAATAACATGATGATTATTAGCATAACACTTATGCTCCCACTAGCTTTGACATGTACCCAGAAATCAACTGAACTTCTAGAAATCAATACTTTATTGACTTTCTTACCAAAGTTTAGAATTCTGATACTAGATTGCCTTGATAAGACTTTATCAATATCATACACCTCTCTTAGTTAGCTCACATGTGTGTCTAAACAATTATGAAGAGGGATGTCGTAATCATAATGTTTAGACCTTTTGTCATTCCCACAATTGCTATCTACTCAAAATCTACTTAGTGAAAGAGTTTCCTTACCATCATTTTCATGAATCGAAGAGAAACCTTATGACACTTAGATTTAATGGTGTATGTGTTCTTATCCATGTGAATTGTCAAAACCATAGTCACAAGACAAGGATAATGACAAATCCAAACTCATATGGATTGAACTTGTGCAATCTTAACTTCTTGCCACCTGGCAGCTCAAGGGTCTGCCATTGCTTCCAAGTAGTTATGCAAAAAATTGAGAACAAGTAGAACTCAAATGTATAGCCAACTTAACTGGAATGGGCACAGAAATGTCAGCACGATAGGTTATAAACCTCTACTCGTGTGCTAGCGATGAAATATAGGTTTTATTCTTAATTACTTCTTGAAACCTTTTTCAGGATCTTTTAGACTCCCACTGTCTCCTTGACCTATACGTCTTTCTTGCCAAATATTCAAGAGATAGTGTGGATTCTAATCAAGACAGACACTTAACACAATTAGCCTTAGTTGGTCTTTGTTTTATCCAAAACATCACAACTTACCAATTTCAAATGTACAAGAGTATAAAACTTTTACTCTTACATTTGACAAGTGTTTTAAACCTTCTTTAAGACATGTCACTCAAGTTACAATCTTAGAGTATAACTCTATGAATTGTTTTGGAATGAAGTATGAATCATCTTCTTGATTTAACCACTTCAACAATTCATAACTCCTCTTCTTAACTATTAGAATGTACTTAGAGGATGAATTGTGATAAGGTCTCAAAATCATTAAGATGACCTTAAAACATGATACTAAAGTACTCTCCCATCTTTTCAGATTTAAGAAACTTTTATCCTTCTGCCTAATTTGATTCTTCTTATTCGTTCTGTCATACATTGAAAAATTTTCCAATGTTTCAGAATTATACTTAAGCTTGTAAGTATAATCATATTTACTAAACCTTAGTAAATTATGACGAATAGTCTTATCCATCTTTGTGGTGGACTTTGACAAGTGCACAAGGAAGTGTACTTGATCCCTTAGTCCTTCTCTTGACTCACACATCCATGTGAACAAGTAGTTAGTCTTAATTTTTCCAATGCTCGAAAGTTCTCATTCATCATACTATACAACTTGCATGATTCCAAGTTTCGGTCCAATTAAAACTTGGGTGATGAGTTTCCTTATTTGGTTAATTTAGACATTACCACAAATGAACGAATCAAATTCATATTTCCAATATTGCTATAAACATACAAACATCAAGTTTTCATAAATGCCATTGTAAGGAGATAAAAATAAAGTAAAACAAAATTTTATTTATTTTAAAATGCGGAAAAAACTTTTTCCTTACAATGTAACTTGAAATGAAAACTATGTTATTACTTGTTTCCTAGCAATCTATCATAACTCCTAAGAGTAGCTCAAGAATCCAATCTTCAATCAAGCGATAGAAATCCATCTTCGCGATCAGATTCAACATACTCTTTCTTTAAGTTTCCTTCACTTTTCCTTTGATTCTTAAACATCAACATGTGACCCAGTCACATCTTGTAATAAGAATCTCAGAATAGAAACTTAACCGAGTTAGATAGTGGACCTTACCTGAAATAGAGTCAAACTTATTGACTTTATTAGCCTTATGATCTTTCAGGTAAAATTGACAGCTTCGCAACCAATGCCCTTTCCTTTTGGCAATAGGACCATATGGACCCTTAGGTAATAGTACATGGGACTATCTCTGACTTAGCCTTTCTCTTTACCATTTGGTCAACCGAGTTGACTATGGCCGATCCCTTTCCATTGGGAAGAGAATGCTTTTCTGGATTTCTTGTGTCACTATTGTCCCTGTCCATAAAGTTTTGGGAAGTTGATCTCTTAATCAAATTTGCTTTACTAGTACACTAAATCATTTCTGATTTAGCAGCACCAAGCAAATAGATAAGATCATTAAGAGTCTTGTCATAGTCTGTTTCATAGGAGTCCCAAGGAACTCACTATGTGACTTAGAAAGTGATTGAACCACTAACTTTCTTAAGACTTTGACACTCAACTCTCCCGGCTTGTCAGTATGTGACTTCATCTCCAAGATGTGATCACACCTAGACCTTGCATTGCCAATAGGGCTTGAGTGACCTTGAACTTGTGGGTTAGGGAGAATAATTGGAGGAGGTGGAGGAAGTGAAGTTCCAAGATATTTGGGAAGATCATAGATGTCTGAACTAGACATCTTTTGGGAGATATTCAAGATAGTTGATTTAAAGTCCTTAATATAACACCCAATATGAAATATTAAGGCTAGGACCCAACAAAATATTTTATAACTTGGAAGAGGGATGCCGTAATCCAAGCTATAGAATATTTGAAGGTAGGTGAATGACGAATCACCAATTTCCACCATGAAAAACAAAATAATTTATTAGGTTTTAATTGGATTTGAAACTCCTAGATCTTTTGAGATTCATTGAACTTTTCAATGGCATGTTTCAATCTCGAGTGTGCCCTTCAGGTTTTGTGAATGGGATGCCGAGGATCACAAAACAAGGTGTGAAGTAACCATGCAAATTACTTGGTACCGTTAAGTGTTTACCCCTCAATCGTTGTGTCGGTTAACCACACACGCTCCATCGATACTATGATAAACATTAAGTTACCCTTTGCGTACCTTGTTAAATACGAGTTAGTGTGCCGGTTAACCACACACGCTCCACTAACCGACTTAAACAAAGTGCAAAGTGTAATTTCATTGATTACCACCTTATTCACATTTTCCTAAGTAACTAAGATTGGGTATTTATAAAAGGTTTAGTTACTTAGTATTTATCATTAATACTTTTAATGAAGGGAGAATTATAGTCCTTGTCCTACCCGTTTGGCTAACGACCCTCCACCAGTCAAGGAAGCGGTGGGTGAGAGTGGACACCCATTAAACTGTCATTTTATAGGCAGTAACCTTATACACCCCTTATAGACCGACTTCGTGAATGAGGCCTACTAACGGTAAGACTGACTTTACTCTTATACATATATATATATATATATATATATAAATATTATTAACTTATAATATTATAAAGTATAAGGGTTAAATTTTAACTTTTAAAATTCTAAGGTCTAGTTTGGAATTAAAGTATACATGGGGGGTAACTTTACAAATTCCAAAACTTGAGGACAAGTTTTGAAACCTTTCAAAACTCTTGGCTTTTTCATAACTTATGAGTTTAATTAAGGTTTAATGAAAAAAAAATCAAGTTCCATAACTTGAGGACAAGTTATGGAAGACATTAAATCATTTAATGATGACACTAAAAATAGAGACTCTTCTATTTTCATAACCTATGAGACTTAATGACACTTTAAAAAGAAAACTCTTCACTTTCCATAACTTGAGGACAAGTTATGGAGTTCATAAAAACCATTTAGATCAAATATTCCAATTAACACAATAATCAAATAATTTTTCTATGATCTAGATTAAACTCATAAGTAAAGATAATTCACATCAACAATTTTCAAGAAATTAGATAATCATATAAACTAATACAAATCTTGAAACTTTGACAATTATCCTTTGAAGACTCTTGGACTTCATAACCTAAAGAGTTAATAAATGAGACATTTCACATCCATAACTTATGGAAGTTTCAAAACTCTTAAGATCATAACTTTAAAAATAACTTTTGAGTTCCAAAATTTTATGACAAAATTTGTAACTCCTTAAAACCACTTAGATCAAACTTTTAAAACAAATAAAATAATCATATCATTCTATCTTTTAATAAATTGACCTAACTCAACTCTTGTAGTAAAGTGACTCAAATTTTACAAATAATTAGTTTTTCATAAAATCAAGTAATTATCATAAAATTTGACAAATTTCATGTTTTTTTTTTCTTTTTTTTCCATCAACTTGAAAAAAAAAATACATTTGAATCAAATATAGTAGAAAACAACCCATGGCTCTGATACCACTGTTGGGTTTTGGTATAATACAACATCCTATGCTGCACATACAACTCTAAATACCTTGGATCTATGTTTTCACTAATTATACATGCAAATGGTTTCCAAGGCATTAAACCTATAACTAGCATGCATTTGACATAAACCATATAATATACTAGTTAGGGAAACATACCTTTTATGTGGCTTGAAGTCTTGATGTATTTGGCCTTAAGAGCTTAGCACCAATAGTATGAAATGCCTCAAATGGAATCACAACACACCTAGGACAAAGGTGGCTCTTGAGAGAGAATTCCATGCACCAAAACACCTCCATATTTCTCTAAGAAAAGAAGTGGTGATTTTGTCTATTGAGTAACCTATTTATATGTAGGATTCCAAGGGTCATGGGTATAACCCATAATCCATACCCATGGGTTTATGATCCATGGTTCATGTGGCCCAACTCTTTATGTATCCATACATAAACTTGGTCCAACATGGGTCATAAGCCCAACACATATAAATATAACTAATTATCATAATTAGTCCCCATAGATTTAATTAGTCTTTTTTGATCACTAAATTAATTCCAAATTAATTCTTGATCGATACTAATTAAAACATATGATTTCATATTAATATATTATAACTTATAATATATTAATAAACCATAAATAACCTTCTCTCAAAAGTCCATCCTAACAAATTGTCCTGATGATATGCAACCAAAATGGACCATGCTACTCTCAGGTCAAGTACATACCAATAATAGTTATGGGCTTAGACATCTAATCCAACAATAACAACAAATCAAATGAAGAAACACCTACGTTTGCGGAAGATCGGAAGAAGAGTGGGATGATACTTGAGAGAGAATGGTGGGAGTTCTTTAGATAGGAAGTTGAAGAATGGAAGAATGAAGAGTAAACTCATGCCTTAAGCATGAGTTTACGGCCACTAGGGAGTTTCTCGATATGAGGCAGACGACAAAGTCGGTGGAGGAGATCACAGCTAAATTTCGGGAGAGGGCATTGTTGGTGCCCCAGTATGCAGGGGACGAGGAGATGTGGAGGACCTGCTACCGTGACATGTTGAGAGCTGACATCCGGGAGCATGTCAGTTTCTCAGCATGCCTGACCCTGGATTCCATGATTACCAGGGCAAGGGAGAGGGAGATTGACTTAGAGCACATCAGGAAGAGGAAGGCGGAGGAGGGGCATGTGACTGGGGCTTTGGAAAAGAAGCCCAAGGTATCCGACTCCTGGTTGAGGGGCCAGCAGGGTCAGGGCCGCTGCGGAAGGTGTGGCAAGACTCATAAGAGGGTTTTTAGGATTGGATCATCGGGCTGATACAAGTGCGGTAAGACGAGGCACTTTAGCAAGGATTATACCACCCCTGCATCAACTTTTCAGACATCGGAGTTGTTGTGTTTCCCCTGCAACCAGCAAGGCCATAAAAAGGCCAATTGCCCTCAGTTGACCGCAGCAGCAGCGCCAGTGATGGCGCCGGCTCCAGCGACCCTGCGGATTACTGATAGTCGGAAGGGCAAGGCAGAGGCTCCAGTGGTGAGGAGTCGAGCCTTCCGTCTGACTACCGAGGAGGCATGCACCGCACCCGATGTGGTGACGGGTATGATTTCTTCTCTCTAGCTTTTATTATATGTTGTTTATGATATTGATATGTCACGTTGTATGTTTGTTTAGGATCGTTCCAAGTGAATGGTATCCCAGTATAGGTGTTGTTCGATTTAGGTGTCACTCGATCATTTGTTTCTCTTGCACTCAGTAAGAGGTTCCTTGAGTCTTCGGTCATGTTGGAGTGCCCCATAGAGATTGAGATTGCAGACGATCGATCAGTGCGGGCGTTGGAGGTTTTCAGAGATTATGTTTTGAGGTTGTACGAAGAGCGCTACTTAGTTGATTTGGTTGCCATACCTATGCGGGGGAACAAGGTTATCATAGGGATGGATAGGTTGAGCTCCAATGGGGCGGTGATCGACTACACACAGCAGTTGGTGTGGATCAGGACCCCAAGTGTGGGAGAGCTGGTGATTCAGGGCGAGAGTCAACAGCAGGGACCAACTTTATGTCCAGCACCAAGAGCTAGGCGCTACCTCCAGCAGGGTTGCGTGGGATATGTCGCCTATGTTATTGATACCCGGGAGGCGGTTAAGGCGGCGGTGGGAAATGTGCCATTGATACGAGATTTGACGGATGTGATCCCCGAGGAGCTGCCTAGGGTACCTCCGAAGAGGCAGGTAGAGTTTAGGATGGACCTAGTTCCTGGTGCGACTTCGATAGCCAAGGCACCGTATCGGTTGGCTCCTCCTGAGATGCAGGAGTTGTCTACACGGTGTAGGAGCTGTTAGACAAGGGATTCATTAGACTGAGTAGTTCACCCTGGGGAGCCCCGATTTTATTTGTGAAGAAGAAGGACGAGTCGCATTGGATGTGTATAGAATACCGGGAGCTAAATAAGGTAACGGTGAAGAACCGTTACCCACTCCCGAGGATTGATGACCTCTTTGATTAGCTATAGGGAGCATTGTGGTTCTCCAAGATTGACTTGCGATCGGGTTATCATCAGATGAGGGTCAGAGAGGAGGATTTGCAGAAGACTGCTTTTCGGACGCATTATGGTCACTATGAGTTCGTGGTGATGCGTTTCGTGCTCACCAATGCTCTTGCCGCGTTCATGGATCTCATGAACCATGTGTGCAGACCGATGTTAGATCGGTCTGTGATAGTTTTCATCGATGACATTTTGCTTTACTCCAAGACACATGAGCAGCATGAGGAGCAATTGCAGGACGTTCTGGATACTTTGAGGAGGGAGAGCTTGTATGCTAAGTTCTCCAAGTGCGAGTTCTGGTTGTGCGAGGTACAGTTCCTTGGGCACCTTGTCAACCAGAACGGGACTTCAGTCGACCGGCCAAGGTAGAGGCCATGATGAGGTGGGAGGTTTCGAGGTCTCCATCTGAGATTCGGAGCTTTCAGGGACGGATATGTTATTATTGGAGATTCATTCAAGACTTCTCCAAGATAGTTGTACCCCTGACCTGGTTAACGAGGAAAGTCGTAGTCTTTCGCTGGGGGGCTAAGCAGCAGGCCGCATTTGAGACATTGAGACAGAGATTGTGCGTGGCGCCAATCTTAATCCTGCCAGAGGGGATGGATGATTTTGTAGTATATTGTGATGCATCCATCTTGGGTTTGGGCGCGGTACTAATGCAGAGAAGGCATGTTATCGCCTACGCTTCGAGGTAGTTGAAGCCTTACGAGGCGAACTATCCGACGCATGATTTGGAACGAGGGGTGGTTGTCTTTGCCCTCAAGATTTGGCGTCATTACCTCTATGGGGTTTGTTGTACCATTTACATGGACCACAAGAGCCTGAGGTACCTCATGGATCCGCCAAATCTGAATATGAGGCAGCGTCGGTGGATTGATGTAGTAAAGGATTATGATTGTGAGATCCTCTACCACCCGGGGAAGGCCAATGTCGTGGTAGACACGCTTAGCCGCAAGGCAGCACCGATCAGGGATATATGTATGAGGATGACGGTTGTGACTACACTGTTGGAGCAGATTCGGAAGGCCCAACAGGAGGCCATGAAGGAGGAACATCGCAAAAGCGAACATATTGTAGGTCAGGTTTCCTCCTTCAACTATGACAGTCGTGGGTCCCATATCATGGGGGTGTGCGCCAGGTATTGATGGGAGAGGCGCACAAATCCAGGTTTTCTATCCATCCCGGGGAGACAAAGATGTATATGGATCTTCGTCTAGATTACTAGTGGCCCTGCATGATGCGGGATATAGCATGGTATGTAGAGCGGTGCTTGACCTGCAGGAATGTCAAGGCCGAGCACCAGAGCCCACATGAACAAGATGCAACCACTAGATATTCCCATGTGGAAATGCGAAGATATTACTATGGATTTCATCACCAAACTTCCCAGGACCGCGCGGGGAGTGGATTCCATATGAGTCATCGTGGATCGATTGACCAAGAGTGCCTATTTCATACCAATCCAGGAGATCATATCGGCTGAGAAGCTGACCAACATCTATATTCGGGAGGTTGTGGCCCGACATGGAATGCCAGTCTTAGTGGTTTCTGACAGAGATGTGCGGTTTACATCCAGATTCTGGAAGAAATTCCATGATGAGTTGGGTACTCGTCTACACTTTAGCATCGCTTTTCACCCGCAGAAGGATGGCCAGAGCGAGCAAACTATCTAGAATCTGGAGGATATTCCGTGGGCATGCGTTCTAGACTTCGGTGGTAGCTGGGATACCTACCTTCCATCAGCCGAGTTCTCCTACAACAACAGATATCATGCGAGTATCAATCGTCCTCCCTTCGAGATATTATATGGGAGGAAGTGCAGGACCCCGATTTGTTGGGGTGAGGTTGGGTAGAGAGTCATGGGGAGTACCGAAGTGGTAATCAAGATGACGAAGAGGATCCAACAGGTCCAAAGAAAGCTTCAGACTGCTTAGAGTCGGCATAAAAGTTATGCCGACAAGCATCGTTCAGACCTGGAATTCCAGGTCAGGGATATGGTCCTCCTGAAGGTGTCACCTTGGAAAGGTGTCATTAGGTTCAGGAAGTGGGGAAAGTTGGGCCCCATGTACATCGGTCCTTTCAGGGTCGTTGCCCGGGTGGGCAAGGTGGCATATATGCTGGATCTTCCAGTCGAGCTTAGTCAGAATCATAGCACCTTTCACGTCTCCCAGCTGCGACAATGCTTAGTAGACGACTATGCAGTGGTACCTCTCGAGGATATTCAGGTGGATGATAGCATGAACTACATCGAGCGACCGATAGCCATTTTGGATAGGAAGACGAAGGCGTTGAGGAATAAGGAAGTAAAGTTGGTGAAGGTGCAGTGGCAGCACCACAAAGGCTCGGAATGGACATGGGAGTTGGAGCATGAGAGGAGAGAGCATTACCCCGAGTTATTTTCAGTGGCGGTAACAGACTTCGAGGACGAAGTCTAATTCAAGTAGGGGAGATTTGTAGCATCCGGGATTTTCCAGGTACTATTATTATTCATCCTAATTGAAGTGTAGAGTGGTTTGGTTGGGCTTTGACCTTTAGGCCTTTCTAATGGGTTGAGGAAGCAGCGTACGCAGGGCGTACATTGCCATGTACGCCCAGCGTAATCGTGGAAAGGAAGCGCGGGAGCCAAGCATGTACGCCCAACGTTCCATAAGTACGCCCATTATACATGTGCATCCCTTTAAACCCTAAAACTTAGGGTTTACTCCCTCTATAAAGAACATTATCCCTGTTTGTTCAGCCTCCCTTCACCCTTAAGCAATCACCACGAAAACCCTAACCCACTTTGGTGTGTCTTAGTTATTTGGAGGCCATTTAAGTGCATTTTGGTGTGATTTTGGTGCTTTAGAAGAGAAAGGAACTTGAAGAAGGAGTTAGGATCCACTAAGAACTTGTAGATCCAGAAGATTAGCATCATTTCTGCCCTATTTGAGGTATCAAGTCCCAAACTTGGTCATTACATTCTTAGATTGCTAATATGGGTGTTTAAGGTTACTTTTGGACTCCATTATTGAGGCGTCTTGCATCTTAACGATTTCAAACCTTAATAGCTATCCTTTTCGACTCTTAGAGACACTAAGAGTCATAAAAATCAGACCTTGATGGTTAAGCCACAACCATGAAAGTGTTAGTGGGTTTTAAAGTTTGTTAAAAAAACCTAAAACCATATTTGACCCCAACCATGCATGCAAGCACATAAAGTTTGTGACTTTATGGTTTAGGAGGTCTCAAAGGACCTGGATCTACATTTTAAACGTAAACGCTTAATGGATTAAGTCATGATTGAAGTCCCAAGGAAGCCGGCAAGTACGCTGGGTGTACTCCCCGGTACCCCACGCGTACTTGGTTAACTTCCCGTTTGAGGTCAATCCCAGCGTACGTCGGGCGTGCGTGCCAAGTACACCTCGTGTACACATGCAGAGTGCATTCATTTGGGCTTTAGGGCCTTAGAGGGTTGGGCCTGGACTGTTGGGCCTCATAGCCCACTGTAAAGCATAATTTGGACCTGGGAATCTGGAATCAGGAGTATTGGGCCATATTGGGCCATTTGGGATTATTTTGTTTGGGGCTAAAGACTTATTAAAAATTGTGAAAAGGCCCATTTGAAGGGTTGGGCCCAATTTGGAAAATTGGGCCATTAGTGGACCTTTAGGGAGTCTTGGGGGCCACGGGTGCGTTGGATTTAATGAGCTAGAGTGGAGTCTTATGAATGCTCTCAAATTGGACCAAGGGGTAAAATGGTCATTTTACCCCAAGTAATGTTATAGATTATGATTTAGTGTTAATATGACCATGATAGTCGGGACTTATCGGAGCAGCTGTTAGAGACTACCTTCCACGGGATTAGACATGCGGTATCACGAGGTGAGTTACCTTTCAGTAGCGGTGGGTCTACGGCCATAATGTCGGCCCACTAGTAGGAGTATATGTTAGACAATTGTCTTTGTTATAATTGTCCGTTTTTACTGTTACTTGATATGTTTATATGTTAGCATGTTATGATGTTATATGATTGTAGCAGTAGGGGGAGATAGTCCCCAAGTTACCGGCTGATAGGGACGAAGGGGGTAGTTAGTACCCAGCCATGCTAGACAGAGTATGATTATATGATAATATGTGATAGTAGTAAGGGGGGATAATCCACCGAGACCGGTCGAGAGGACCGAAGGGGTAGGCCAGCACCCAGATATGTTAGGCAAGGTCACCGGTCGAGAGGGCCGAAGGGGTAGGTGAGGCACCCAGATATGTCTGGCAGTTTGTATGCTATATGATTGTATGGTATGTGGTACGATGGGGGAACTCACTAAGTTTCGTGCTTACATTTTTCAGTTTTGTTTCAGGTATCTCCTCAGCGTAGGGGAAAGAGTCGGCGTGGTAACGACACGTTACACACACACACACACGCAGGATTCCGCACTATGAGATTTCTTGGGATTTTACTCTGACAATGTTACTATTTTATAATACAACTTTAAGACATGAGATTATGGTTTTATGAAATGATGTGACTTATTGATGTTTCTTATAAATGTTTTCTAAATTGTTATATCAAAAACAAAATTTTTAGTCCTAAATTTTGGGATGTTACAGAAACAACACTAGGAAGTGGTTACATCATGAGAGCTTGTCCTCAAAAAGTTTTATAAGAGTCATTATGTCCCATAAAAAGTTGGATTTTATGTTGAATTCAAGGTATCCACGAATACATGTAGGAGCTTTACATGTGCATGCGGGAAGATCTTGAACAGTATGAAGTTCATCCCAATTTTTCTTTAATTTGGTAAAAATAAGTTGAGAAATCATAAGATCCTTGGGAAAGAGAATACAATTGTTGTTGTATCTAATAGATGAGAGCACCAGCGGTTTGCTAATATTGATGGTTGAATTCTTTCCATATTTCTGAAGCACAAAAAAAAAAAAAAACTCTCAACAATATTGCGATGAAGACAATTCAACAGCTAGGTGATCACCATGGAGTTAACTTTATACCAGCTAGAATATGTTGTAGAATCGATCAACAACCATGTTTCACGAAGAAAAAACTATGAAATCGAGAGAAATTGAAGATGAAAATGAATCAAATAAAAATAGAGAATATGAGATTGAATTAAAAGGATGCAAGAATTAGATTAAAAAAATGAAATTGAATCACATTGATGGATGCGGAAATGTGGATCGAGAAAAACTGATACCACGTAATCATTTATACGAAAGAGAGAGAAAGCTTCAAGTTTTCTATTTGTTCATTATTACTAACTGATTCATACAAGCACATTACTTATATACAATAACAAGAAACAGAATAAATAACCCTAATCACGTAAACGTACTCAAATATCCTTAGAACTAACAAACTCTTAACTAACTTGAATTAGCTGGCTAAAAATTTCTAGCAATTAGTCTAAAATCTATAAGCTTTAATTATGTATCAACCGGGTACATGTCATATGAGAAGACAACAGAATGACCGATAAAGAAAGAAAAAAGTAAATCAAATACCAAAGGCGAAATTGAAGATCTCATTTTACGTTCATGGTGTTTGCTTTAAGAGTATAATTCTAGTTTTTTATTAATTACTAAAAGGCTAAGCTGGAGGAGGTAGTATATTGATATAAGAAAGGTTATCCAAATAAATTTCTAGGTTTTGGATGGTTCATATAAAGTTACAACCACTACATATTTTACAACAAAGCATTTTCTAAAACCTTTGTAAGTCAAACTCAGTTTACATTAAGTTTTCTACTAATCCCAAACAAATAAAAAATATCATTTAGCCATCATGAGGTTTTTCATGGATCAGTGGAAAAGTAAGCCAAAGTATCTATAAAGAAGTTTTTTTATTTAGATGGAACAACTCACAAAAGCCCAAAGGTGATTTTCAATACAACATACAAACAAAAAAAAAAAATCTGAGCATACAAACAACAATGAGAAAGTCCTTATTAAACAAGCAAAATTTCTAATTAATCCTAATATACAAACAAAAAATCAGTGAGATACAAACCTGATTAACCTGATACACAAACTTGATAGTCTAAGAAACCAAGAATCAAGATACAAGAAAACGATCTCAATCTTAAAATCAGAGCACAATTAAACCACACACAGAATTTGGGGATTTGGAATCGCTTCAATTTTGTGATCAGCAAGGCCATATTAGGACTTTGGCATAACTTTGGGCCCCTAGTGCAAGGCCTGTATTCTGTAATCTTCAAAGACCGGGAATTATGCTACACATTTGTAGGTGAAAAAAGAGGTAACCTTGGAGCAAAACCATTTCAGACAAGCTTTTGGAAAAAACAGATTCTCATCTTAATCATCAATATATATGGCAGACTATATAAGATCCCTATCCCTAGCTACCATGCCACTTAAGTACATGAGAATACATATGTGCTTCGGGGGGCGTATTGTTGAGGTTCTACTTTTTAAAGGCATCAAGCTCTTCTCATCAAACTTTTCTTCATAGACGTATGTGTTTCCAGATATACTTTCATTATATCCAAGATCCTCATCATCAACATGCACCATATTCCCGTAATCAGAGATACAAGTTGTAATCTTTTGGACATCTTCTTTGTAGATAACGTGTGCCCCACATCTATGGAATGGTGTGCCATTTGCTAACATTATAGTAATATTAAGATTACCTTCAATATGAGACCAATCTTGAGGTTGAAAATCATGATACATCCGCTGAAAGAAACCCAACGGCATATAGCTAATCCATACATTGCTATTCTCTACTTCTTCAGGGGTAAACATCATACTAATCATCGACTCAGGAATAGACATTGCTAATCCATTACTTAAAATGCTGAAGGTGATGCGTGGACAAGCAAAATACCTTGGAAACATACCACACACCATAAAACCTATAACCTGGGTATGCCATTTGTGAGGTAACTTCAAAGCTATTCTGCACCTAGTCTTTTTTTGTTTGATCCAGCTTGGAATCTTGTTTCCAGGAATAGCAATACTTAAACGATGATTTACAGCAGCACATTTCTCTAATCAATGAAAAACGTTATACTTATATTGTTTCAATCTTAAACAATACAAAAGTTGCTTAGAAAATATTGGAATCGGATGCCTGTTATTACCATATTGTAACGATGCTAGTAGCGATTTTTCTCTAAGTGTGTGTGTGTGTGTATATATATATATATATATATATATATATATATAGAGAGAGAGAGAGAGAGAGATGAGGGTTCACTTGAGAAAAAAAAGGTTGAGAATGGGGGAATCATTCTCAACACTCATTTAGTTTTGCCGCAAAAGCCTCCGTCGTACCAGCAAAATGAGAAATGAATAGACATGTGTTTTTCAATAAAACATATTTCCTTAAACTATGCTAATCATAACTTAATATATAAAAAAAAGTAATTTTTTTTGTTTTTTTAATTTTTAAGAAACTATTTTTATCGAAAAATGATTTTAAATATACAAAAATTCATGATTTTTTATTCTCTACAAATAGACATCCATGTTGATATAGAATTAAGATAAAATAAAAAATTTATTTTTTTTATATTTTCAGCTATCGTTATTCATAAGTGAATAAAAATGCATCAGGTTTTATTACAGTATATTCATTATTCACTTATGAATAAAAAGTATGATTAATTTTTTTTACAATTTAAGTATCACTCATATATGAATATAACATATAATAAACATAGTATATTCATATTTAAATATTAGACGATACATTCACTTGTGAATATTAATATAGTATATTCACCTGTGAATATTAGATTGTATATTCACTTATGAATATTAAATGATATTTTCATATGTTAATATTACATAGTATTACATGGTACAACACATGTGAATATTACATAGTATATTCACTTGCAAATATTAGATGATATATTTACTTATGAATTACATAATATATTCACATATGAATATTACAAAGTATATTCACTTATGAATATATTCACTTATGAATATTAGAAGGTATTTTCACAAATATATATAATTTTTATATGTTATTCACATATGAATAACATACAACCTTGCATATTTGTTTTGTGTTTTTAATAATCATATACTGATTCAGGTGAGAAAACATATTCATATGTAAATATAACTTGGTAATTTAGTTTATGCATTTCATCAAATAGTTGGAGTGCATACAAGTTAACTATTTTAAAAATGTTAAAAACATGATACTTCCGATTCAAGTTATCAATTCCAAATCATCATATACTTCCGATTTCGACTTATAATGCGACATCCTGTGTCTGATCGAATTTTCATTTTGATTTTGATTTCTGAAAATCTGATTGGGAACTTGTGAGTACCAATTCCGAGTCCTTCAATGTCGACTGTGACTGCAAGTCCAGAAATCCGATTCTAAGTTCATGAACAACGAAGAAATTCTGATTCCAACTGAGTTTGTTTGCGAATCAGGGAAATTCCAGTTCCACATCCGTTATGAACTTTAACAAATGCTTGCAAGCTACGAACATTCGGAGTATTCAACAAAGAAATCGATGAAATTGATGAAATTAGGTTAAGATTCTATCTAGAACAACGAACCTCCCAGCCACGAATATCGATGATTGATTAACAATGGATGACATTAATGATGGTTTAGTTGAAGAAATCTGGATGATTTTTGAAGGTTGGAGGAGAAATTTTGATGATGAACGAACTGTTATCGAATTCTCTATAGTTACGTATTTGAGATTGAAGGTTATTAACATATTTACAAGTTTGCCACCGTGTCTTTTTATGCTTAGATTAAATGAGTGGCTGAGAATGATTCCTCCATTCTCAACATTTTTTATTTTCTCATTGAAGTTGTAACACCGTAAAAATTTAAACAATTTTTCACATTTTAAAAATCATGTAATTTCATTCACAGCCACATTTTAAAACATTGTATCATCATTATCTTAATACAAAACCCCAAGATGAAATCATAAAAACTTCGGTGTGCGTGTGTACGAGTCATGCCGGCGCCTTCCCGCGATCATCGCTGGTACCTGAGACACCACACATAACACTGTAAGCATAATTGCTTAGTGAATTCCCCAAAATACCACATAACACATATCAGCCACTCGAGGCTGTAACTTTATTGACCCTCTGGTCGAATACCTCTATGGGACCCTCTGGGTACCATAACTCTGTGGACCCACTGGTCCTTACTCTGTAAACTCTGAATCATGCATATCTCATATCACAATAAATCACAACACATAATAACATGCAAATACACTGACATATAACTCTAAAATACTCTGTCACATAACTCTGTTACCACACTAGGTAAAGTATAGTGAGAAGACTCACCTCAGATGTCTCGGTAAATCTCTGACTCGGTAGAAATATGATCTAGCCTCCGCCTAATCACATAAAGTAAATATTCTCATAAATATAACTCTCGGGACTAGACTCAACCCTCTCTAGGCACCCTCAGTAGGCAAAAGACCATTTTGCCCCTCTTTTAGCTCAAAGGCCACATTGTTGACCCAACCCTAAAAGTCAACAAAAGTCAATGGTCAACTTTGACCCAACTCGTCGAGTGCACTTGGGCGACTCGGCAAGTCTACATGTGTCCACTAACTCTTTAGTCCCGCTTGGCGCGTCGAGTTCCTCCCCTTACTCGACGAGTCACACCTGGCATGAATCGCGGGGCCACCCCGACTCAACTCGCCATGTCTCAAGAACAACTCGGCGAGTTCCACCTTGAACTCCTGTTCCCTAACTCTCTCTGACTCACTGAGTTATTTCCCCAACTCGGCAAGTCTACTCACTGAGCGATTTACGGGAAACCCTCACCCTACTCGCTGAGTCTGATCTTTGGACTCGGCGAGTTCATGCCATGCACAAACTCCATAGACCTCCTGAGGTCAGATCTGTTCCTTTAATCCATAGATCTGACCTTCCCAAGCATGATAATCATGTAAAGTTCAGACCTAGACACTCATATAACATCTAGATGGTCTAACTTGGTGATTTAGCCCCAAAAATAACATCCTAAGTTCATGGCTCCCAAAATAACTCATAAAGTTCCAAATGTTAAGGTCTTTGGACCTCTTTGGGTCCAGATCCAAAGCATAGACTCGAGAGGGGATCAATTACTCCACATATCCATCCTCTAAAGGGGTTAGAAAACCCTAACTCTAAGAATCAACACCAAATCTAAAGAAGGTCCGAATAAATACCTCAGCCTCCTTCAGCCTCCTCTTGCCTTGGTCACATCTTTCTTGCAAATACACCAACAAAATGATCAAGAATGGCCTCTCCTTCCTCACAAACGCTCTAGATCTCTTAGGGTTTCTCTCTGGGGTTTGGTAGCCGCAAATGACAGCCCTAAGGGCCTTTAAATAGGTCCCAAACCCAAGAAATTAGGGTTTCATTAAACAGCGTGGACTCGCCGAGTCCACTCATGAACTCGTCGAGTCCAGCTGTGAACCCGGATACGAATCTGCGACCATACTCGGTGAGTCTAAACACCAACTCGCCGAGTCCCCTCTCAGCCTCCAAAAATAAAGGAATAATTAATATACCTGGGAATCCGGGTGTTACAGAAGTTATCTCTCTCTCTCTTTAGATCCGGTAAGAAATTTTTTTTCGACTTATTTTTTTTGTCGTACAATACAAATGAATCATTAGATGAATCAATAATAACATGATTCATAAAACAAAATCATGAAAAAACATTTTGATGATTCATTTCTACGATTATTTTGTTGGTATTCACTAAAATTGTCACAAAAGTGAATTTTTTTTATTTACATAAAAATGAATCATGAAAATGTTTTTTTCGGAATTTTTTTCTTGTGAATCATCTTACATTTGAATCATCTAATGATTCATTTCGTTTTTATGCTAAAAGTATATGTATATAAAAAATTTCTTACCTTTCTACCAAAATTGTCCTTCTTATTTGATCTTGATTATATATATATATATATATATATATATATATATATATATATATATATATATAGGTGTGTGTGCATGTGTGGGTGTTCAAATGAGAACATTTCATAAATCGAGAACATTGAGAACAATTATGAACCACTAATTTAATCTTTGAAAGTTCTCAGGTTGATTAAAAAAATTACTATTTATTCAACATCTTTTTGCATTCTACTAAACACCTCTTTAGTATCATATTTCACGATCGGAATGATTGACACAACGTGGAAACTATGTTTCTTCACTCTCAACAGATTATTTTTTCACTTCCTCACTTCACCACCACTAGTTCTGTAACACCCATTTCTCAGATTGGATCAGTGGATGGTATTAAGGAGTCAGAGACAAGGTTTTTTAGGAAAACCATATGCCACAACGTGGAATGAAGGGTGTCACAATGTGGCGTGAAAATTAAAGAACGTGTGTTCGGGATGGTTGTCGTATCATGACAAATGGAGTGTCACGACGTGACAACAGTTGCCGCTCACGCCCATGACTTTTTAAGGTTTCTCCCTTATTTATAGCTATTAACTCATGACCTAACGTTCCTTTTCAACCTCCAACCTCTCTCAACAAAACCGTAGCCTCTCCCCTTTCCTTTTGAGCTCTCTAATGGTCTTTTGGCCTCTTGAAGGTTGAAGAAGGAATTTTTTGAGCAAAGGATCATCTACCAATCTTGTCTACATCTATCGGTTCACCTTTTGGACTTAGGTAAGTCTCCAAGTTCTCATCTTTTTGGTTAATCTCTTTGTGGATCTTACTTCTGAACATTTTTTTTTCATGTTTTGTGGTTATGATTGGTGGGTTTGGATAAAGTTGGCATCTTTATCACTCCTTGCAGTCCCTTGGTTATCATATGATTCAAATCTAGACTCTCCTGTTGTTTGGTGCAATGCATGGAGCTTTGACTCCATTTCTCACCCTTTTTGATCTACTTTTCTTGAAGGACATGCATGTCCAAAAAATAAGGATTTTTATAGTTCTTTAGAAGGGAAGGAAGCCTTTCGGAAAGTTGGAATAAAGGACTTAAGGGATAAGTCCTTAATGTAAAAATGTAGCTTATGGTAGTCGTTAAGACATGACAAAACCCATCATTGCGATTGTTTTGTCTATGCTTCCCCATGACATAACCATGGAATGGTCACGATGTGGCATTGACTTTGATTGGGTTAACTGTTGACCTTGTAGACCTTTGACCATTCACTTTTGACCACTTTGACTTTGGGTCAAACTTGGAAGATTTGGATCTTAATTGAGAATTTATGTATTTGGGGTGTTAGTCGGTACGGGGGATTGATTATTGCAAGGATTTAGAGTGTTGATTTGCTTCTCCGGTTCTAAGAATCAGGTGATTTTCTCATTATGCCATGTATCCTATTGTATGTCCTTTCCATGGTAGGATAGAAGTACTATTAGAATACGAGTGTACTAGTTTGCTAGGATAAGTCCTTTGTATGAATGTGCAGTATATGATACTTGGTGTCCTGGTATGCTAGACTGGTAGGGACTTGCTTGTTTATCGTATGGTACTGCTAGGAGTTATAATTTGTTGTATTTAAGTGCAAGAAATAGCAATGTACTTTTGGTATATGTTGTATTTAAGTGCAAGAAATAGGAATGTAATTTGGTAGTTTTTGTTTATGTTTTATAATGTAACTTATAAATTTATATATGTTGTTATTTATTATGTAGTTAGACTTGTCGTCACACTTTGCTAGTTGTTAGAATTGTAAAACTTTGGTTGTTTATTTTGGTGTAAAATTTATTATAACAGTATTTGGTATCTAATAGGATGTTATGTAATTTTTTTTTTTGTATTTAATGTCATAATGTATCGGTTTTTTTATAACCAAAATCGTTGATTAAAATATGAAAAATGTTATTACTGGCGACGAGACATTAGTGGCAACGCAAAGTATTACCGGCGACATGGACATTAGCGGCGACAATTCTCATTACCGACGACGTTTTGATCAATAGCGACGACTTATTATTGGCGACATGTCGCCGCTATTACCATTACCGACGACTTCGCTAATCTTTACCGGTGACTTTTATCGCCGCTAATGACATTTTTTCTTGTAGTGTTTATTTCTATGAACTTATGTACTTAAATGTAGACAAAATTACATAAATGGTCATTGTGGTTGACAAAATCGACCAATTATGGTCCTTATGATGAATTTTTTACATAGATGGTCATTGTGGTTTTATAATCTTGCAAAGACGGTCCTTTTAACTAATTTTGTTAACTTTTTCAGTTAAGTCCTATGTGAAATGACATATTTGTCCTTCTTGCATAGGGACCATTTTTGTAATTTGTTCCTGCCACAAGGATCATTTATGTAATTTCCTATATTAAATAACATATTCAAACAAAACCTTAAAAACATCAAAATCCTAAAATATATAAATAAATTAAGTAAAAATAAAAATAAATAATAGAGAAAATTACTTAAATGGTCCCTATGGTAGGAACTAATTACATAAATGGTCCCTATGCTGGAAGGACAAATATGTCATTTTACATAGAACTTAATTAGAAAATATAACACCGTTGGCCCAAGGAACCATCTCTGTAAAATTTTGAAACCACATTGATCATCTTGAAAGGAATCTTGAAGAACACCACAAAATTAAACTTGTACAATAAATTGAAGTTTTGTTCTAACTTTTGTTTAATTTTCAAGGCAACCCTTGAAACCAGTAGAAGTTGGCGGTTATTTATTTCATTAAAAGTGTGACGTACCATATATAGGTCAGACCAATACCAAAAAAATTCTTGTAATCACTAGTTTCATCTTTTATCGTGGCTATTATTAGGTCTATAAACATATCACAAGTTAAACTATCCCTATAGAATAGTTTTTGTCACCAGAATATTCTTATATTAAGATTAAGCCTATTGTGTACATTTAGCACTCAAACAATTAAACCATCATCATAAATTAACTATTGTAATGTTTTATTTCTTTTGTTATGAGTATTGAGAACTTATAGTCACATGTTTAATATTATATAGTGATTATTTTTATGTTTAGAAACAAATCAAATATATATTTATCACCATAAAATAGATATAATGACAAGTTTTTTTATATATATATAATGACAAATGTTTACATTTATATAGGTATTGTTTGTTTTTTTTAAAAAAACCACATATAACCACTTATTGTTGTGCCGCGCAGCACACATGCAGCATTTAGCCATTCGCAGTTGTTTGTTTTTCAGGGGACTTCTGACTTAAAAACTGATGCGCGCGTGTTGCGTGGCGCAGAGTTTGACCTTCTGCTTCAAACCTCTTCACGCTTTACTTTAACTTATTGCAGCAGCCTGCAGAGGTTAAAAAACAAACAGACTTTTTATTACTTGATGCATCCGTTTGGTCCTCCTCTTCTGTTACAGAGGATTGCAGAGGTGATCTGCAGACTTCAAACATTTTCGCTTTGAAAAAACAAACGGCACCTTAGTCGTCCACAAGAGTTTTAACGGTGACCATAAAATACTTGTAGTGACAGTCTTTATGACTTTACTATTATGTTGCTAACCGATTCATCATTCTTCCCCAAATTACAAACGCATGCATGAATCAAGAGGTCCCCATTAAATCTCAGTAAAGAATATATTGTAACATCCATAAAATTCGAGCAAATTACAACTTTTTAAATCATTTAAAACCATTCAATTATTACAATTTATTTTCAAAATAGTTTAAATATCATAGTTCCTAAAAATCATAATCATCAATCGAGGAAGTGTACGGTCACGCCTTCGCCTTCCCGCGACCATCCGCTGAACCTGAAACAATAAACTGAAATTGTTAGCCCGAAATCTTAGTGAGCTACCCCCAAAATACCAATCTCATATAACCATAATCATATCATATCAACAAATACAGAATAGCATGCATAATGAGCCTTCAGCCTGAATAGACCGCCTTGTATGGCCTACAGCCTCTCTGGACCTCTCCCAAGTCTTCGGCATGTCTGGATCGCCTCGCAGGGCCTACAGCCTATCCGGACTGCTTGATGGGCCTTCGGCCTAACTGAACCCCTTTGCAGGGCCTTTAGTTTATTTGGACCTCCCTGGGTATGTTGTACTTCAGCACAAAGCAGGACCGCCTCAACCCAACCCCCAATCAACAAACATGTGCACATACATATCATACGCTAGCATATATAACAGATACTCATACCGATCTAACAGATCACTAACACATCAACCATCCTATAACCAGGATACCGACCTAACCGGTCACTAACATAACATCATCCTAACTACTAGGATGCAGATCTAGCAGATCAATAAACATATCAAGCAAATACTCGGATACCAATCCGATAAAGGGTTGGCCTTGGTACCTTAGACCCTGTTGATATAGTGAGGATAACTCACCTCGCAACTGACGCGCTGAAGTGATAAGCTCCACTCTCGGATCACTGACACAACTCCACCACCTATATTCACCATAGAACCATACTTATTGTAACATCCCAAATTTCGAGTCCAAAAATTTCGTTTGTAAATAAGTATTTTATAAAGTCGTTTACTGAAAACATTGTCAATATCATATCAATCCATAAACCATCATGAACATGTATCAAATCAAAACATCGAATAATAATATAAATCAGAGCATAATCCCAGAAAACTCATTGTGGAAATCATGTGTGTGTGTGATGCGCTGCTATTCCGCCGGCTCCTTCCCCTTGGATGAAGAGGTACCTGAAACCAAAATTGAAACTGTAAGCACAAAGCTTAGTGAGTTCCCCCATCATACCACATACTATATAATCATACATGTTGTCGAGCAATTCTGGGGTGCCCAACCTACCCATGTCAAGCCATTCTAGGGTGCTGACTACTCGTGTCATCCCATTCTGGGGTGCTGACTACCCATGTCAGGCGATTATAGGGTGCATGCCTACTGTAACGACCCAAAAATCAAGAGTAAAACGTTTATCAGAGTTCAAATCATCATTTAGTAAAACGTTTATCAGAGTTCATCCCAAAATCATTCATTGCGGAAATCATAGGTGTGTACCCTGCTATCAATCCGAGCTCTTCATTTCCAAATCGATGATACCTGAAACCAAAACTGTAAATCGTAAGCACAAAGCTTAGTGAGTCCCCAGAGCATACCCCACACACATAATCCACATAACACATATTGTGTTAGCTATAAAAGCTACGTGTATCACATAAGCCATACATAAAACCTAGGAAAGCCATGGGCTACCCCACATGGTCTTACATCCAATGCCATGGGCTAACCCACATGGTCTTTACCTAGGATTGTCATGGGCTAACCCACATGGTCTTACATCCAATGTTACGGGCTCCCCCCGGGGTCTTCCATGCAAGTATCACAAAGACAACTAGCATAGCACTTATCATATAACCACTAGTATACCACTTAGCATAAGCTAACCATCACACCACATATCTCTACTACAGCTAGTGTAACACGTAACATAAAATGGGTCGGCCTTGGTGCTTTAGACACATTGGTATGGTGAGAAGACTCACCTCACACTATAGAAGCTTCCCGCATGAATTCCTTAGCTGCTGCCCCGCCAGCTTCCCGAGTTGTCACTTTATCAAACAATATACCCAATTAGCAATTTAGGTCCCATACAATAATCCTTGATCCATGCATGGGGGTAATATGACCATTCTGCCCTTGGCCCAGTATGATCCAAACTAAGGCCCAAACCCAAAACAAATGCCCAACACTAAGTGGACTTTCCCAACCCATTAATGGCCCAATTTGCTCAATTGGGCCCAATCCCTCTAATTGGCCTTACCCTAAGCCCAAACATATCATTGGCCCAATACATGTAACTTCTGATGGTCCACTAAGGCCCAAAGGCCCAAAGTCCACTTCATGGCCCAAACCGAGGCCCAAAACATGATGAGATATGGTCCACTGGTGTGGCCTAGATTGCTCTAGCATGCCAGCCTGGCCTGGCGCGCTCCTGCCAGCCTTGCATGGCGCTCTCTTGCCAGCCTTGTTGGGGACTCCATTGCCAGCCATGCTGGGGACTCTCCTGCCGGCTCGGCCAGGTGCTCCCTCGCCTGGCACTCCCTTGCCATCCTCTCCTTGTGCGCGCCCACCAGCCCAGCCCGGCGCCTCCGGGCGGCCTTGCCTAGCTCCTTGCTAGTTGGGCCTGATTTGGGCAGGCCCAAGGTCTGACGTAATTGTCCCCTATATAATGAACAGTACCTCCTCCATGGAGAGGGACCTTCCCCTAGATCTTCCCCCATGGCTCAGTCGCCACTATACTCCGCCCGGGTGGCTCAGCCGCCACCTGCCGCCGTTAGCCACCAGCACCAAGATGGTTCTTTCCAGCTATGGAGGACCATCTTAGATCTTCTAGCTGATCTAACTTGACCGTCGGATCCCGCTCCCGGGGCACAGTCCCTGGAGCGGCTCTAACGCGTCTCTCTGATTGTGACTAGCAGATCTCCGCCGCAGCAGAAGACCAGAAGCGCCGCCGGAGGTCCATGTTCCATCATTTGGCGCCATCCCGGATTCGAGCAAGTAGCAAAAGCCTCAGTTGGCCTCAAGCTCGTTCTTGTCTAGATCTGATCAGATCTGTGGTTCTTCACATCAGGTTTTTCTCAGATCTGTTCATTTCTAGCACCATTTGCTTCAGATCCGTTTGGCTTCTACCAAGATCTGTTCAGATCGATGTGTTTCTTGACAAGATCTCTTCAGATCTGTTAAGCCATAATTTAGATCTCAAGATATACTCCATTTCTTAGTTAAAATATTTAGATCTATTTTCGTTTTCAAGTTCAGATTTGTAGATCTATTTACCTTTGGAGGCTCAGACCTTAAGATCTTTGGAGTTTTTAACTCATCTGAACATTTATGAAGCTTGAAAGACATTTTAGATCTATCAACGTTTTTTGGTTCAGATCTTCAGATTTGTACGTTTTTGTTCACTTAATCACCTCTCAAGTTTAGAAACACCAGCTCAAACCCGTCTTTAATTTTCGGGGATAAAGGACGTTTTTATGAGCCTTCTTCCATTTACGTTCATATGTTGGTGTTTTATGGATGCAACTTGACAGTTGAAGAACTTTTGGTAAATACTTACTTTATTTTCAGTTTATTTTATAAAAGAAATCACCTTCAGTTTGTGATTTTCTTTGCAATACTTCTTTGAAGTTGTTCACTCAGTGTTTTCTCTAAAAGCTTAGATATAGAGACACAAAATTTCTTCCAGATCTGTTTTCTTGCTCACATCTTGAGAAGGAAAGAAAGTTTAGGAAGAAATTTTTTGTTTATGTTTTGGTGTTTTTCAGCAAGTCTGAAAGAAAAGAAATTTTTTTTGTTTATTGGGTAGACGTTTGGGAAAAGAACATAAGTTTTTTCGAGTTCTACCTCATTCCAGTTTATCTTGATGGTTTATTGAACAAGATGAGGGGAAAATAAGCCTCTATAAGCTTTGTTCTATTTTCAAATCATGATTAGCAAAAAAATCTTTTAGTTCATAATTTTCTATGAACAAGTCCTTCTCAAGTCTGTTTTGCTAATGCTTTAGGGTCTGTTCAGTAAGTTTCAAGAAAAAGAAGCTTTTTATCCCATCTTAAGTTCATATGTCATCAGAAAATCGAATTGTTGAAATTTCGTTGAGATTTTCTACATAGAACTTTAATCTCTGGAAAATTTATTTGTAACCATGGTTGGGATGCTTGTACGTTTTACCAAAATGTTTATTTGGTGCTTTATTCAACCTCTGAGAATATATATGAAAAAAGAAGAGAGGAAGGAGGTCTTTATGAGTTTTTACCATCCATTTTTCTGTTCATATAATATCCAAGTTCATTTCAGATATGGGTTGATGTGTACAAGTTCATTTAAGTTGTGAACACAGCTATGTTACTTATACATTCCAAATGTATCACATATAATACTGCTCATAACATACATAACATATAATGTATCACATAGAAACATATATCACATACTCGTCATAGCACATAAGACCTTCCGGTCACACATAATTACCACTCTAGGTAAGGTATAGTGCGAAGACTCACCTTGTACGATGTCGGATAACCCCTCGTGCTCGATAACCCGACCTAGCCTCCTCCTATCAACATAATAACATCTCTAATCAATACTTTCTCTTGTCCTCATTTCTAAATAATGGGTAGAAGACGATTCTACCCCTCCCTGACCAGCTTGACCAAAACCCTAAGGTCAACTGAAGTCAGCTTTGGTCAACGGTCAACTTTGACCAAACTCGTCGAGTGCACTCGTGTGACTCAGCGAGTCCATGCGTGTCCTCTTAATCCTCATAAATCCTCACTCGACTAGTCGAGTTAACCTTTCACCCGACGGGTTACCACTGGTCACGAATCACGGGGCAACCCGACTCGACTCGTCGAGTCCCCTTATGTACTCAGCGAGTTTCCTCCATGGCAACATTCAAAAGACCTTCTGAGGTCAGATCTATTTCTCTAACTTATAGATCTGACTTCCTAATGCTCAATAATCACGTAAAGGTCCAGTCTTTACACTCATGCAACACACATAAGGCTTCTTTTGGTGAAATAGCTTCTAAAATGGCAACCTAGGCTCATATCTCCAAAGGAACAACATAAAGCATAATGGTTGGGACTCTCTGGACCTCTTAAGGTCCAGATCTAAGACTTTCTCCACATTGGGACCTCATATGTATCATACACTATCCAAGAAAGGGTAAAGAAAACCCTAGATTCAAGGATTCTACACAAAACAGAAGGAATGGGCAAAATACTACCTCAAAATGGAGATCCTTGCTTGGATGTCTCAGAATAACAACCTCATTTGGTCCTTCTAGCTGAATCCCTTTACTTCCTTTGAAAAATCACACCAAAATTACTTGATTTCATCACAAGAACTCTTCCTTGGCTCCAATGGTGATTTAGGGTTTCTCACAGGATATATGAGGCGCACCCAAGGTCATAAGTTCCTTTAAATAGGCTCCAACCCCGGAACTTAGGGTTTTCTCTGCCCAATACCTACTCGGTGAGTCCATACTTGGACTCGTCGAGTCCGCTCATTAAATCCACGTGATCAACTTTTCGTCACTCAGCGAGTCAGACCTACGACTCGTCGAGTCCCTCCTAAATCCTCAAAATTGAAACACGAATTATCATACCCGAAATTCCGGATGTTACACCTAAACTAACATATTATTATTTATATAAACATGAGCAGTTGGAGTTTATTTGTTTATTGATGCCCAATCAACTGCTTATGCATATTCAATATTAGATTGTGCAACTGAAATTCGCCTCTAATCACCATGTTCTCTGTTTCTTTTTAGGGTAGTTGGAAAGGGTTGCAAGTTAGTTGGATGTGGTACGATAGTACCTATTCTTGAAGTTTCTAATGATGATCTTTCTAACATTGTTGACACAAATGATGAATTGATATCTGTTCGAACTGGAATCCGTATTCGCCGAGTTCTTACAGGTTGGTTTGACTTAATGCATAAAGAATAACTTAATATGAAACTTGGGGCAAATGAGTCTTTCCTAATTCCCATTAAGTCCCTAACTTTTTACAAATTTGTCTTCATCTTGGCCACACCATAACAAGATTGTCTTCATTTTAAGCCACATGAGAGAGATTGGAAAAGAACATTGTATAATGAGTTCAACACTTTAATATGGATAACTATGGTTGCTTCTTTTTTACTTAGCTAAATTTATAAAAAGTTCAACATTGTAATTACATGTGATTCACATGTAAATCACATATGAATTACATGTGATTCACATGTGAATCACATGTAATTCACATATGAATCACATTTGATTTATATGTAAATCACATGTAATTCACATGTGAATTACATATGATTCACATGTAAATCACATATGAATTACATATGATTCACATGTAAATCACATGTAATTCACATATTAATTACATGTGATTCACATGTAAATCACATGTAATTCACATATGAGTTGCATGTGATTCGCATGTAAATCACATATGAATTGCATGTGATTCACATGTAAATCACACGTAATTCACATTAGAATTACATGTGATTCACATGTAAATCACATGTAATTCACATATGAATTGTAATTTACATATGAATTGCATGTGATTCACATGTAAATCACATATGAATTACATTTGATTCACATGTAAATCATATATGTATTTTGTGAGTGTTTTTGCATCAATCAATTTCTTTTTAATTTTCTTATAGATTTTGAAGAATTTGTGGAAAATATTGAAGAGGTGAAAATTGATAAATTGAAGAAAATATGAAAATCTTGATATGAAGAAATGATAACACTGTGAATCTTCGTAGCATTTTTTATTTTTTATATTTTATTATGTATCGAATAAAATACTTGTACGATTATGTTTATAGATTGATTAATAAAAATGAGAGTTTTTATGATTTACTTACGGATATTATTGTATAAGAAATATGCATATATTCATTTGAAAAAAATATGCATATATGCACCTAAAATGTTGATTTTTTTTTTTGTTAAAAAAATAGAGTTTTTTTTTTAAATATTTTAGTTTTTTTTTTTATAAATTTACTGATTTTTTAAAATTTATATTTTACACAAAAACGCAGTTTTATTAAAAAAAATTGCAGTGTTTTTTTTTAAAAAATTGCAGTTTTTTAGAAAAAAAATCAGTTTTTTTGAAAAAATTAAAGATTTTTTTTTAAAAAAAAAAATTCCATTTTTTTAAATGCAATATTTTTTTAAAAAATAAAATTGCAGTTTTTTTATTAAAGAATTACAGTTTTTTAATAATTTATGTTTTCCAAAAAAGTTTAAAAATTTTGTAATTTAAAAAAAAACGAAAATTATTATTATTTAAAAAAAATCCGAAAATTTGTTTTATAATGTTAATTTGAGAGCTTTTTATTAATATTTCCAATAATACAAAAAATTAAGTTGGATTGGTATGATGACGATCATGCCTTAATGAATTAGTTTTGATCCAACGTTCCACTTTTAGTTATCGGGTTCTCGGAAAACTATGAGTTCTCAACCGATTTCACCCCTATATATATATATATATATATATATATATATATATATATATATATATATATATATATATATATATATATATAGAGAGAGAGAGAGAGAGAGAGAGAGCTAGGTTCAAGTGTTTAAAGTAATTATTGTGTTAATGTATGCATAAATATGGGCCAATCAAAATTTAAAATATAAATAAATAATTAAATAAATAAATAAGGGTAATTAGGTAATTTTATAAACAACTTCCCCAAATACTTTCCTATAATTATGCTAGTTGATTTTAACCTAATTTATCCCCTTTTAATTACCACTGATGTATTTGTACATCGATGAAGGTGACAAGGAAAGCACGAAGCGGCTGCAAGGTCCAATGGATGTCGATCGATTGTAGGCTGCTTCTTTCTCGCCCCACCTTTTTTTGTCCAATGTAATTTTTCCACAAAATCACTTCCCACCGAACTGACGATCTTCCGCTTGCTTCCCTCATTCAATCATTGATGTGTTTTCCCCTCTTCTGGATCCTCTCAATCTCCTGCCTCACCACCCGTTCGCCTCCGCCACAACTTCCGCCAACGACAGCCACCTCTATAATCCATTACCACCACCTTTACGTACCACTCCTTAAGTCGTGCTCGGCCAAACCTAGGGTTCGTGGGCCGATGACCACCTTCACAATCGGCGTCCGTAATGTTTGGCTAGGTTCAGGGGCAGACGTCGGAGTTTAAAGGAGAAGAGATGAGGGACGCTTGCTATCGCTCCTTCGTCTGTAACATAAGCACTTTGGCCAGACTTACGCAACCCTACCACCATAGTGCTTGGATTTTCGTTGTCGGCCCACCGATGCCTCATCGGCTTGTCCTTCTCCACCACCTTTGAGAAGTCTGTGGATTGCTTTTGGGTGACCACTTATGCTCTTGTAGAATGCCCTAAATTCGATTTCTCAGGAAGGTTAGTAAACACCTCCGAGTAGGTAATGTAATTGTAGCTTCTTTTGATCGATTTGGGCATGATGATCATTCCAATTTTTGTTTTAATGCATTGATTATATTCACATATCGCAATGTTGCACAATTTGTCTCAATACTCTAAAACCTGGGTTGTTTGAGTCTTTTCAAGTTAATTTGTTTGGTAGAAATTAGTCAGCATGACAAGTTGGTGAATTTTGGGTTTCTAAACGCCCTACCATTTCAATAGTTCAACAAATTGATGGTTTTAGTTTTAATTCAAATAATATTATTAGAAGTTTGATGTTTCATTGCACATTTAACTTGGAATTATATATAAAATCTGATCGCCTCAGATTCGATTTGATTTTGACGTGATTTTTAGTGTATAATTTAGGATTTGTTTTGATTTTAACTTGATTTTTGGCTGCATTTTATGAATTGATTCATATTTCAATTTATGTTTTTTTATTTTTTTTTTCGGATTTAACACTTCATTTATGTGGCAGTGCAGGATCTTGACAAGGTTGAATTCTAAAAATGTATCAACTATGTTTATGTAGATGATTCAATGGATGATATTTGTGAGATTTCAATTCTATTGGAATGAAATCACGAATTCTAATTCTGTTGGAATGGAATCACGAATTCCAATTCTGTTGCAATCACAGAAGTTGATGCTTGAAGAACGGACCATAAAAGTGAAAGTGATTCTAAGAAACATTATTTTTTTAGAATGTATTAGTCGTTGTTAGATTTTGATATTTTCTTTCCCGCTTTGAATGTTTTTTTAGTTTTATTCTTTAACAATAAATGTAATTCTTAACAATTGTTACCCGTATTTTCTAAGAAATAATGTATTTTTCGTTTTTATTCTTCAATTGATTGTTCAAGAATTTGTTATTCTACAAGAAAATTTTAAATTCATGATCAAGAAATAGGTTCAAGAATATTTTTATTATTTATGGTTCAAGAATATTTTTATTTTTGAATATATACTCATAAACATATTCTATCAGAATATCTGAATTAAAAGAATTATCATTCGTAAAATAAGATTTTTAAAATTAATACAATTTATTATCCCTTAAAAAATGCAATTTTCCTTTATTATATCTATATTATTTGACTAAATTACCCTTCTAATTAATTAAGATGATATTTTTCAATTATATTTAATTCAATAATATATATATTAATCACTTTCTTAAAATAAGTAAAATTGATAGGCCCAAATTTATGCATACAATAACACAATAATTACTTTGAATAGAATAACCTAAGCCTATATATATATATATATATATATATATATATATATATATATATATATATATATATATATATAGAGAGAGAGAGAGAGAGAGAGCTAGGTTCAAATGTTTCTAGCAACTATTGTGTGCCTAAATGCACCAATGAAAATTCAAGAAATAATAAATAATTAAATAAATCATTAAAGGGTATTTTGGACCTTTTGTACGTTTAATTAAGGAAATCATTTAATTGAAATCCTGCAATTAAGGAAATAAAATAAATATATTTGACCTAGTCTCTCTCTCTCTCTCTCTCTCTCTCTCTCTTTATTCGTCATTTCCTTCTTATAAACCTAGCCCACCGTGCTCCCACCGTCTTCTCCCATCGTTGAATAATGTCCAACCCCATTGAAATCGATTGTGGCTTATTTCCCCAACCAATCAGAATTGTAGGGCTTTTTCCAACCTGTTTTTTGTTTGATCGGGAAAAAGGGAAAATGTACACAACGAGGTGATGAAAGATACACAAAGGAAAGCATGAGGCAGAATCTGAGACACCATTCTTTGATGGTAGAGAGCTTGTAGCTGGAAATGGATCCTGTAACAGCCCAGATTTCCAGGTATCTTTTATGTTTATGTTTTTGGTGTTTTGAGAGGGGACTCGGCAAGTTGGAGCTCAGACTCGCCGAGTAGGATTGCGGTTCTGGACGCGGGTTCGCGCCTGGACTCGGCGAGTCCAAGGTATGGACTCGGCGAGTCTGCGCTGTTTAATGAAACCCTAATTTCTCGGGTTTGGGACCTATTTAAAGGGCCTTTAGGCCGCCATTTGTGCTCACCAGTCCCTTGAGTGAAACCCTAGCAAGTGTGAGCGTTTGGAGCAAAGTAGGAAGCCATTATTGACCTTGGAGGTATCTTTTTGCAAGGAAAAAGAAGGATTAGCTAAGGGAAAGCAAGGGGAGCCACTTCCTGAAGGCTTGAGGTCCAGAACATCGCATTTGAGGTATATTCTTTGAGCTATTTCTGCTATGTTGAGATTTATGTTGATTTAGGGCTTATTGACCCCTTTTATGATAAGATCTAGTGCTTCAATGGTCCCTTGAGTGAGTTAAGTTGTAGATCTGGACCTTTGGAGGTCCAGAGTATCCCTTTGCCCAAGCTTTTTGTGAATCAATGGAGGTTTTGTAATGGAATCCGTATGCCTTTGGTCAAAATGCCATTTATGAGCCATGGGGTGTGTTATGAACACCAAGATAAGGACTTTACGTGTTGAATCAGTCTAGGAAGGCCAGATCTATGAATTGTTGGAGCAGATCTGATCTTAGAAGCAAGTTTGAGTGATTGCATGGCATGGACTCGCCGAGTCCGATGAGCAGACTCGGCGAGTAGCTTGAAGATTGCCCTCAGATCGCCCAGTGAGTGGTCTAGTCGAGTCATAGGTTGACTCAGTGAGTCAGGGCGAGTATGAGACGGTTGACAGGTGGTCTGAGTTGAACTGGGACTCGCCGAGTTGTTCTTGAGACTCGGCGAGTTGAGTCGAGGTGGCCCCGCGATTCTTCCAGGTGGAACTCGTCGAGTCAGGGGGGAGTACTCGACGTGTAAAAAGGGAATTCCAGAGAGATTAATGAAAACATCTAGACTCGCCGAGTCGCCATAGTGCACTCGCCGAGTCCGGTCAAAGTTGACCGTTGACCGTTGACCAAGGGTTGACCAGTGTTGACTACTTAGGGGTAGTCAACCTTAGTGTTAAAAAGTGTTAATTAGAGACATATGATGTTATAGGGAGATTGTAGCTTGGAGGATCGAGCACGTGTGATTTCGGGATTTGCTAGCTATCGATATTCACGAGGTGAGTCTTCTCACTATACGTTACCTTGAGTGGTATTATGAGTTGACGAGAGGGTCTTATGTGTTATGTGTGAGATTATGTGCTATTTATGAGATTGTATGCTATGTGTTATTGTATGCTGTATGACTATATAGACCGGACCGGAGGGTCCAACGACTCAGATCGGGCCAGAGGGCCCAATGAGCTATGACTGGACCAGAGGGTCCGACGAGCTGCGGGACTGGAAGGTCCCGCTGAGACATCTTGACCAGAGGGTCGGGTTAGCCTCGAGTGGCGTATTTGTTATATGTGGTATTTTGGGGAACTCACTAAGCATTTATGCTTACAGTTGTTATGTTTGATGTCTCAGGTACCAGCGAGGACCGTGGGAAGGCGACGGCTTGACACGTACACACACTGATGGAGATTTTTATATCAGAGATCTTGGGATTTGTTTTTGAAAAACAAAATTGATTATGGATTTTGAATTGTGATGTGATACATTATGTGATTTTGGAAATGAAAAATTATTTTGAAAATATTCGGTGTTACAAGTTGGTATCAGAGCCTTGGTTTGAGGGATTCGGATGCACCTTCGGGCGTATTTGAACTCAAACCGAGGATTTGAGGAATTTTCAAATAAAACTAAACTTTCTAAAAAGAAAAAGAGGTTTTTGGAAATGAACAGAGTGGAAGGTGTGTACGGTCAGCCAGCGCCCGAACGGTGAATCCCCAAAATACCTTTACATTATATGCTATGAGTTATGAGATATTATGTGATGCATGTTAGAGAAGCTAGGTATTCCTATTAGGACTAGAGTGGGCCTGATTTGTGATGCCTTAGCTTAGGAGATCACTGCTGCTAGGAGACACTTTGAGAGAGTGAGTAGGTAGCAGTGAGGAGCTCAGGGGAGGGCTATTGAGAGTAGCCAGTGCATAGTGAGAGTAGAGTGTTTTCGATTTGGGATCCTAGGAGGAGGACTTGGGTTGTATATCGATTCGGTGTGGACGATAGTATTGGGCCAGTACTATCGAAGACACCGGATTGGTACGTAGTCCAAGTAAGAATCCTTGGGAGTACCAGGAGAGAGGATGTTTGAGTTATCGAGTGTGAGTATGCTCGAGAGTATTCCTGATATTTCTTATGTTGTACTTCAGAGGTTGATCATGGTTGGGACACGCCATAACCCCGAGAGCAGTGGGGTGAGCGATGAGGAGATCCGTCGGATCATCCATGAGGAGGTGGCCGCTGCCATCAGAGCCGAGATTCCAGAGATGTTTGGGTCTATTAAGACCACACTGATCGAGACATTTGACGAGCGATACGCTACTTTGACTGATGCTGCTGTTGCTGCAGCCACTGCAGCTGTTGCGGCTGCGAGACCCCAGAGTGGTGATTCGTTGCTGTACCGAGAGTTCAGCAACACGAAACCACCGGAGTTCGATGGTACACAGGATCCGATCGCCGCTATGAGGTGGATCTCAAATATATAGAGGGGTGTTTCTATACGTGCTCATGTCCGAAGCACTTGAGGGTGCGATTCGCACTCAACCAGCTTCGCTTGGGGGCGAAGGACTGGTGGAAATTTGTGACCGCGAGCTATTCTACAGCTGAGCTGACTGTAGTGACCTGGGAGAGGTTTACTGCGATGTTTCGTGACGAGTACGTTCCCCAGGTGGAGAGGGAACGTTTAGCTCAGGAGTTTCTGACCCTCAAGCAGGGGACCGAGACGGTGACAGTGATTACGAGGATGTTTCATGAGCGGGCGTTGTTTTTCCCGGAGTTGGTGTCCACTGAGCAGCATCGCATGAGCCGTTATCTGAGCATCTTGAGGAGGGACATCCGTGAGTTCGTGGTGAACTCGACTTATCGGACATTTGCCGAGCTCCAGGAAAATGCCAGGAAGAGGGAGATCGAGCTTGAGACACAGGCTAGGGAGGATACTGAGTTGCAGAAGGGTGATCGGCGACCGGCACAGTCGCAGCCAGCCGCCAAGCGGGCAAAACCCGTTGATTCGAGGACAGGCAGTTCGAGGGGTCGTACTTGTGGAAAGTGCGGCAAGAGCCATGACGGGCCGTGCAAGACTGGGGTATGCTACAAATGCGGGAAGGAAGGACATTTTGCGAGGGACTGTCCAAAGGGGTTCTCGGTTTGCTTCCATTGCAACCAGACCGGCCATCGGAAGGCCGAGTGCCCCCAGCTTCAGAGATCAGCGCAGGGATCTGCACCTGTGGTTCGAGCTACCGAGACCCGGCCAGTGAAGGCCGAAGCACCGAAGGCTACGGGGAGAGCCTTCCAGCTGACTGCGGAGGAGGTCCGCGCAGCACCTGACGTCGTGGCAGGTATGTAATCTTTATCTATTTTATGTTGAGTTTATGTTATTGTAATTGCTATATGTTGTGCGTAGGTACTTTTCTTGTGAGTTCTGTACCTGCATTGGTTTTATTCGACTCGGGTGCGAGTCGGTCTTTCATATCTTTAGCTTTTAGTCGGCGCATTAGTATTCCGAGAGAGGCGTTGAGTCGACCTCTACGGGTTTCCATAGCAGATGAGCGTGAGGTATGTGCTACCGAGGTGATACGTGGATGCGTGCTGGAGATCTTCGGGGTGGAGTTCCCGATTGATTTGATTCCGATTGCTATGGGGGATGTATGTGTCATAGTAGGCATGGATTGGTTGAGCCGTTTCGGGGCTATCATAGATTGCGAGCGTCAGTTGGTGACGATCCGAGACCCTAGTGGGGGAGTGCTGATAGTTTATGGCGAGGGGACTCGTGGTGGTTCGGTATTCTGTTCGGCTGCCAGAGCGAGGCGGAGTTTGCAGCAGGGCTGCAAGGGATTCGTGGCCTATGTGACGGATGTATGAGAGGCCGTTGGGAGGCCCAGTTCAGTGGAGGAGGTTCCGGTAGTGCGTGAGTTCCCGGATGTATTTCCCAAGGAGTTGTCGGGTGTGCCTCCTGTGAGGCGAGTGGAGTTCAGAATCGATTTGGTCCCGGGGGCTGCGCCTATCGCTAAGGTGCCTTATCGCCTTGCACCTCCAGAGATGCAAGAGTCATCCTCACAGCTTCAGGAGCTGCTGGGGAAGGGGTTTATTCGGCCGAGCAGCTCGCCGTGGGGAGCACCTATCCTGTTCGTCAAGAAGAAGGATGGTTCACATCGGATGTGCATTGATTACCGAGAGTTGAACAAGCTGACGGTCAAGAACCGTTACCCATTGCCAAGGATCGACGATTTGTTCGATCAGTTGCAGGGAGCATCTTGGTTTTCCAAGATCGATTTGAGATCGGGATATCATCAGGTGAGAGTGCGGGATGAGGACGTCCAGAAGACAGCGTTCAGGACGCGTTATGAGCATTATGAGTTTGTGGTGATGCCTTTTGGGCTCACCAATGCCCCGAAAGTGTTCATGGATCTCATGAACCGAGTGTGTAGGCCGATGCTGGATCGGTCGGTGATTGTGTTTATCGACGACATTCTGGTATATTCGAGATCTAGAGAGCAACATGAGGAGCATCTGAGGGAGGTTCTTGGAGTTCTGAGATCGGAGAGGCTCTATGCCAAATTCTCCAAGTGTGATTTCTGGTTGCGGGAGGTTCAGTTCTTAGGACATCTCGTTAACCAGGAAGGGATTTTGGTCGATCCGGCCAAGGTGGAGGCAGTGATGAGTTGGGAGGTGCCGAAGTCACCCTCCGAGATCGGGAGTTTCCTAGGGTTGGCAGGGTATTATCGGAGATTTATCAAGGATTTCTCCAAGATCGCAGTGCCACTCACCAGATTGACCCGGAAGGGTGTTGCTTTTTCATGGGGCCCCGAGCAGCAGGCCTCCTTTGAGACACTTCGCCAGAGGTTGTGCGAAGCCCCGGTGTTAGCTCTTCCGGAAGGGATGGAGGACTTTGTGGTATTCTGTGATGCATCGATTTTGGGATTGGGAGCGGTGCTGATGGAGAGAGGGCATGTGATGGCATATGCATCGAGGCAGCTGAAGCCTCATGAGACGAGATATCCCACCCATGATCTAGTGTTGGGGGCAGTGGTGTTCGCCCACAAGATTTGGTGTCACTACTTGTATGGGGTTCGGTGTACGATATACACGGACCATAAGAGTCTGAAGTATTTGATGGATCAGCCCAACCTAAATATGCGTCAGAGAAGGTGGTTGGATGTGGTCAAGGATTATGATTGTGAGATCCTGTACCACCCAGGCAAGGCTAATGTGGTAGCCGATGCATTGAGCTGCAGGGTGGAGAGCACTCCACTGCGGGATGTGTGTTTGAGATTGACCGTGATAGCTCCGGTATTGGACGCCATTCGCGGGGCACAGGCCGAGGTTGTGCAACCTGAGATGCAGAAGAGGGAACAGGTTGTTGGTTTGGTTTCAGAGTTCGTGACCGATGGTCGGGGTCTTATGACATTTCAGGGGCGTATCTGGGTACCATTTGTGGGAGGAACGCGTACCACTTTGATGGAGGAGGCTCATCGGTCGAAATTTTCGATCCATCCGGGGGCCACTAAGATGTATTTGGATTTGAGAAAGGAGTATTGGTGGCCCTGTATGAAGAGGGACGTCGCATGGTTTGTTGAGAGGTGCTTGACCTGCCATAGGGTTAAGGCCGAGCACCAGAGGCCGCATGGCAAGTTGCAGCCACTGAAGGTTCCCGAGTGGAAGTGGGAACAGATCACTATGGATTTCATCACCAAATTGCTGAGGACTGCCAGAGGAGTTGATGCAATTTGGGTGATTGTGGACAGGTTGACGAAGAGCGCTCACTTCCTTGCCATTAGTGAGAGTTCTTCAGCAGAGAAATTGGCGGAGGTGTATGTGAAGGAAGTGGTATCTCGACATGGGGTGCCGATCTCGATTGTTTCGGACCGTGATGTGCGTTTCACTTCCAGGTTCTGGAAGAAATTTCATGAGGAGTTGGGTACTAGACTGCATTTTAGTACCGCATATCATCCCCAGACAGACGGTCAGAGTGAGCGGACGATTCAGACGCTTGAGGACATGCTCCGAGCATGTGTGTTGGATTTCGAGGGTAGCTGGGATGCGTATTTACCCTTGGCAGAGTTTTCCTACAACAACAGTCATCATTCGAGCATTGGTATGCCACCCTTTGAGCTGTTGTATGGGAGGAGGTGTCGGACCACCATTTGTTGGGGAGAGGTTGGGCAGCGAGTGATAGGCAGTACAGAGATCGTGCTTCAGACGACAGAGCAGATTCAGCAGGTCAGACAGAGGTTGTTGACCGCTTAGAGCCGACAGAAGAGTTATGCAGACAGACGCCGGTCCGAGCTTGAGTTTCAGGTCGGCGACTTCGTTCTCCTGAAGGTCTCTCCTTGGAAAGGAGTGATTCGATTCAGGAAGAGGGGCAAGCTGGGGCCCCGGTATATTGGTCCATTTCGTGTGGTTGCGAGGGTAGGCCGGGTAGCTTATCGTTTGGAGTTGGCAGCAGAGTTGGGGCAGATTCACGACACTTTTCATGTGTCGCAGTTGAGGAAGTGTATAGCCGACGAGTCGGCAGTGGTTCCATTAGAGGATATTCAGGTGGATGCGAGCCTGAATTATGCCGAGAGGCCAGTGGCCATCAGAGATCGGAAGATCAAGGTTCTGAGGAACAAGGAGGTACATCTGGTGTTGGTTCAGTGGCAACATCGGAAGGGATCAGAGATGACCTGGGAGCCCGAGCGTGAGATGCGTGAGCAGCATCCGGAGCTATTTTCAGAGCGAGACTTCAAGGGCGAAGTCTAGTTCTAGTGGGGGAGAGTTGTAACAGCCCAGATTTCCAGGTATCTTTTATGTTTATGTTTTTGGTGTTTTGAGAGGGGACTCGGCGAGTTGGAGCTCAGACTCGCCGAGTAGGATTGCGGTTCTGGACGCGGGTTCGCGCCTGGACTCGGCGAGTCCAAGGTATGGACTCGGCGAGTCTGCGCTGTTTAATGAAACCCTAATTTCTCGGGTTTGGGACCTATTTAAAGGGCCTTTAGGCCGCCATTTGTGCTCACCAGTCCCTTGAGTGAAACCCTAGCAAGTGTGAGCGTTTGGAGCAAAGTAGGAAGCCATTATTGACCTTGGAGGTATCTTTTTGCAAGGAAAAAGAAGGATTAGCTAAGGGAAAGCAAGGGGAGCCACTTCCTGAAGGCTTGAGGTCCAGAACATCGCATTTGAGGTATATTCTTTGAGCTATTTCTGCTATGTTGAGATTTATGTTGATTTAGGGCTTATTGACCCCTTTTATGATAAGATCTAGTGCTTCCTTGGTCCCTTGAGTGAGTTAAGTTGTAGATCTGGACCTTTGGAGGTCCAGAGTATCCCTTTGCCCAAGCTTTTTGTGAATCAATGGAGGTTTTGGATTGGAATCCGTATGCCTTTTGTCAAAATGCCATTTATGAGCCATGGGGTGTGTTATGAACACCAAGATAAGGACATTACGTGTTGAATCAGTCTAGGAAGGCCAGATCTATGAATTGTTGGAGCAGATCTGATCTTAGAAGCAAGTTTGAGTGATTGCATGGCATGGACTCGCTGAGTCCGATGAGCAGACTCGGCGAGTAGTTTGAAGATTGCCCTCAGATCGCCCAGTGAGTGGTCTAGTCGAGTCATAGGTTGACTCAGTGAGTCAGGGCGAGTATGAGACGGTTGACAGGTGGTCTGAGTTGAACTGGGACTCGCCGAGTTGTTCTTGAGACTCGGCGAGTTGAGTCGAGGTGGCCCCGCGATTCTTCCAGGTGGAACTCGTCGAGTCAGGGGGGAGTACTCGACGTGTAAAAAGGGAATTCCAGAGAGATTAATGAAAACATCTAGACTCGCCGAGTCGCCATAGTGCACTCACCGAGTCCGGTCAAAGTTGACCGTTGACCGTTGACCAAGGGTTGACCAGTGTTGACTTCTTAGGGGTAGTCAACCTTAGTGTTAAAAAGTGTTAATTAGAGACATATGATGTTATAGGGAGATTGTAGCTCGGAGGATCGAGCACGTGTGATTTCGGGATTTGCTAGCTATCGATATTCACGAGGTGAGTCTTCTCACTATACGTTACCTTGAGTGGTATTATGAGTTGACGAGAGGGTCTTATGTGTTATGTATGAGATTATGTGCTATTTATGAGATTGTATGCTATGTGTTATTGTATGCTGTATGACTATATAGACCGGACCGGAGGGTCCAATGATTCAGATCGGGACAGAGGGCCCAATGAGCTATGACTGGACCAGAGGGTCCGACGAGCTGCGGGACTGGAAGGTCCCGCTGAGACATCTTGACCAGAGGGTCGGGTTAGCCTCGAGTGGCGTATTTGTTATATGTGGTATTTTGGGGAACTCACTAAGCATTTATGCTTACAGTTGTTATGTTTGATGTCTCAGGTACCAGCGAGGACCGTGGGAAAGCGACGGCTTGACACGTACACACACTGATGGAGATTTTTATATCAGAGATCTTGGGATTTGTTTTTGAAAAACAGAATTGATTATGGATTTTGAATTGTGATGTGATACATTATGTGATTTTGGAAATGAAAAATTATTTTGAAAATATTTGGTGTTACAAGTTGGTATCAGAGCCTTGGTTTGAGGGATTCGGATGCACCTTCGGGCGTATTTGAACTCAAACCGAGGATTTGAGGAATTTTCAAATAAAAATAAACTTTCTAAAAAGAAAAAGAGGTTTTTGGAAATGAACAGAGTGGAAGGTGTGTACGGTCAGCCAGCGCCCGAACGGTGAATCCCCAAAATACCTTTACATTATATGCTATGAGTTATGAGATATTATGTGATGCATGTTAGAGAAGCTAGGTATTCCTATTAGGACTAGAGTGGGCCTGATTTGTGATGCCTTAGCTTAGGAGATCACTGCTGCTAGGAGACACTTTGAGAGAGTGAGTAGGTAGCAGTGAGGAGCTCAGGGGAGGGCTATTGAGAGTAGCCAGTGCATAGCGATAGTAGAGTGTTTTCGATTTGGGATCCTAGGAGGAGGACTTGGGTTGTATATCGATTCGGTGTGGACGATAGTATTGGGCCAGTACTATCGAAGACACCGGATTGGTACGTAGTCCAAGTAAGAATCCTTGGGAGTACCAGGAGAGAGGATGTTTGAGTTATCGAGTGTGAGTATGCTCGAGAGTATTCCTAATATTTCTTATGTTGTACTTCAGAGGTTGATCATGGTTGGGACACGCCATAACCCCGAGAGCAGTGGGGTGAGCGATGAGGAGATCCGTCGGATCATCCATGAGGAGGTGGCCGCTGCCATCAGAGCCGAGATTCCAGAGATGTTTGGGTCTATTAAGACCACACTGATCGAGACATTTGACGAGCGATACGCTACTTTGACTGATGCTGCTGTTGCTGCAGCCACTGCAGCTGTTGCGGCTGCGAGACCCCAGAGTGGTGATTCGTTGCTGTACCGAGAGTTCAGCAACACGAAACCACTGGAGTTCGATGGTACACAGGATCCGATCGCCGCTATGAGGTGGATCTCAAATATATAGAGGGGTGTTTCTATACGTGCTCATGTCCGGAGCACTTGAGGGTGCGATTCGCACTCAACCAGCTTCGCTTGGGGGCGAAGGACTGGTGGAAATTTGTGACCGCGAGCTATTCTACAGCTGAGCTGACTGTAGTGACCTGGGAGAGGTTTACTGCGATGTTTCGTGACGAGTACGTTCCCCAGGTGGAGAGGGAACGTTTAGCTCAGGAGTTTCTGACCCTCAAGCAGGGGACCGAGACGGTGACAGTGATTACGAGGATGTTTCATGAGCGGGCGTTGTTTTGCCCGGAGTTGGTGTCCACTGAGCAGGATCGCATGAGCCGTTATCTGAGCATCTTGAGGAGGGACATCCGTGAGTTCGTGGTGAACTCGACTTATCGGACATTTGCCGAGCTCCAGGAAAATGCCAGGAAGAGGGAGATCGAGCTTGAGACACAGGCTAGGGAGGATACTGAGTTGCAGAAGGGTGATCGGCGACCGGCACAGTCGCAGCCGGCCGCCAAGCGGGCAAAACCCGTTGATTCGAGGACAGGCAGTTCGAGGGGTCGTACTTGTGGAAAGTGCGGCAAGAGCCATGACGGGCCGTGCAAGACTGGGGTATGCTACAAATGCGGGAAGGAAGGACATTTTGCGAGGGACTGTCCAAAGGGGTTCTCGGTTTGCTTCCATTGCAACCAGACCGGCCATCGGAAGGCCGAGTGCCCCCAGCTTCAGAGATCAGCGCAGGGATCTGCACCTGTGGTTCGAGCTACCGAGACCCGGCCAGTGAAGGCCGAAGCACCGAAGGCTACGGGGAGAGCCTTCCAGCTGACTGCGGAGGAGGTCCGCGCAGCACCTGACGTCGTGGCAGGTATGTAATCTTTATCTATTTTATGTTGAGTTTATGTTATTGTAATTGCTATATGTTGTGCGTAGGTACTTTTCTTGTGAGTTCTGTACCTGCATTGGTTTTATTCGACTCGGGTGCGAGTCGGTCTTTCATATCTTTAGCTTTTAGTCGGCGCATTAGTATTCCGAGAGAGGCGTTGAGTCGACCTCTACGGGTTTCCATAGCAGATGAGCGTGAGGTATGTGCTACCGAGGTGATACGTGGATGCGTGCTGGAGATCTTCGGGGTGGAGTTCCCGATTGATTTGATTCCGATTGCTATGGGGGATGTATGTGTCATAGTAGGCATGGATTGGTTGAGCCGTTTCGGGGCTATCATAGATTGCGAGCGTCAGTTGGTGACGATCCGAGACCCTAGTGGGGGAGTGCTGATAGTTTATGGCGAGGGGACTCGTGGTGGTTCGGTATTCTGTTCGGCTGCCAGAGCGAGGCGGAGTTTGCAGCAGGGCTGCAAGGGATTCGTGGCCTATGTGACGGATGTATGAGAGGCCGTTGGGAGGCCCAGTTCAGTGGAGGAGGTTCCGGTAGTGCGTGAGTTCCCGGATGTATTTCCCGAGGAGTTGTCGGGTGTGCCTCCTGTGAGGCGAGTGGAGTTCAGAATCGATTTGGTCCCGGGGGCTGCGCCTATCGCTAAGGTGCCTTATCGCCTTGCACCTCCAGAGATGCAAGAGTCATCCTCACAGCTTCAGGAGCTGCTGGGGAAGGGGTTTATTCGGCCGAGCAGCTCACCATGGGGAGCACCTATCCTGTTCGTCAAGAAGAAGGATGGTTCACATCGGATGTGCATTGATTACCGAGAGTTGAACAAGCTGACGGTCAAGAACCGTTACCCATTGCCAAGGATCGACGATTTGTTCGATCAGTTGCAGGGAGCATCTTGGTTTTCCAAGATCGATTTGAGATCGGGATATCATCAGGTGAGAGTGCGGGATGAGGACGTCCAGAAGACAGCGTTCAGGACGCGTTATGAGCATTATGAGTTTGTGGTGATGCCTTTTGGGCTCACCAATGCCCCGAAAGTGTTCATGGATCTCATGAACCGAGTGTGTAGGCCGATGCTGGATCGGTCAGTGATTGTGTTTATCGACGACATTCTGGTATATTCGAGATCTAGAGAGCAACATGAGGAGCATCTGAGGGAGGTTCTTGGAGTTCTGAGATCGGAGAGGCTCTATGCCAAATTCTCCAAGTGTGATTTCTGGTTGCGGGAGGTTCAGTTCTTAGGACATCTCGTTAACCAGGAAGGGATTTTGGTCGATCCGGCCAAGGTGGAGGCAGTGATGAGTTGGGAGGTGCCGAAGTCACCCTCTGAGATCTGGAGTTTCCTAGGGTTGGCAGGGTATTATCGGAGATTTATCAAGGATTTCTCCAAGATCGCAGTGCCACTCACCAGATTGACCCGGAAGGGTGTTGCTTTTTCATGGGGCCCCGAGCAGCAGGCCTCCTTTGAGACACTTCGCCAGAGGTTGTGCGAAGCCCCGGTGTTAGCTCTTCCGGAAGGGATGGAGGACTTTGTGGTATTCTGTGATGCATCGATTTTGGGATTGGGAGCGGTGCTGATGCAGAGAGGGCATGTGATAGCATATGCATCGAGGCAGCTGAAGCCTCATGAGACGAGATATCCCACCCATGATCTAGTGTTGGGGGCAGTGGTGTTCGCCCTCAAGATTTGGTGTCACTACTTGTATGGGGTTCGGTGTACGATATACACGGACCATAAGAGTCTGAAGTATTTGATGGATCAGCCCAACCTAAATATGCGTCAGAGAAGGTGGTTGGATGTGGTCAAGGATTATGATTGTGAGATCCTGTACCACCCAGGCAAGGCTAATGTGGTAGCCGATGCATTGAGCCGCAGGGCGGAGAGCACTCCACTGCGGGATGTGTGTTTGAGATTGACCGTGATAGCTCCGGTATTGGACGCCATTCGCGGGGCACAGGCCGAGGCTGTGCAACCTGAGATGCAGAAGAGGGAACGGGTTGTTGGTTTGGTTTCAGAGTTCGTGACCGATGGTCGGGGTCTTATGACATTTCAGGGGCGTATCTGGGTACCATTTGTGGGAGGAACGCGTACCACTTTGATGGAGGAGGCTCATCGGTCGAAATTTTCGATCCATCCGGGGGCCACTAAGATGTATTTGGATTTGAGAAAGGAGTATTGGTGGCCCTGTATGAAGAGGGACGTCGCATGGTTTGTTGAGAGGTGCTTGACCTGCCATAGGGTTAAGGCCGAGCACCAGAGGCCGCATGGCAAGTTGCAGCCACTGGAGGTTCCCGAGTGGAAGTGGGAACAGATCACTATGGATTTCATCACCAAATTGCTGAGGACTGCCAGAGGAGTTGATGCAATTTGGGTGATTGTGGACAGGTTGACGAAGAGCGCTCACTTCCTTGCCATTAGTGAGAGTTCTTCAGCAGAGAAATTGGCGGAGGTGTATGTGAAGGACGTGGTATCTCGACATGGGGTGCCGATCTCGATTGTTTCGGACCGTGATGTGCGTTTCACTTCCAGGTTCTGGAAGAAATTTCATGAGGAGTTGGGTACTAGACTGCATTTTAGTACCGCATATCATCCCCAGACAGACGGTCAGAGTGAGCGGACGATTCAGACGCTTGAGGACATGCTCCGAGCATGTGTGTTGGATTTCGAGGGTAGCTGGGATGCGTATTTACCCTTGGCAGAGTTTTCCTACAACAACAGTCATCATTCGAGCATTGGTATGCCACCCTTTGAGCTGTTGTATGGGAGGAGGTGTCGGACCACCATTTGTTAGGGAGAGGTTGGGCAGCGAGTGATAGGCAGTACAGAGATCGTGCTTCAGACGACAGAGCAGATTCAGCAGGTCAGACAGAGGTTGTTGACCGCTCAGAGCCGACAGAAGAGTTATGCAGACAGACGCCGGTCCGAGCTTGAGTTTCAGGTCGGCGACTTCGTTCTCCTGAAGGTCTCTCCTTGGAAAGGAGTGATTCGATTCAGGAAGAGGGGCAAGCTGGGGCCCCGGTATATTGGTCCATTTCGTGTGGTTGCAAGGGTAGGCCGGGTAGCTTATCGTTTGGAGTTGGCAGCAGAGTTGGGGCAGATTCACGACACTTTTCATGTGTCGCAGTTGAGGAAGTGTATAGCCGACGAGTCGGCAGTGGTTCCATTAGAGGATATTCAGGTGGATGCGAGCCTGAATTATGCCGAGAGGCCAGTGGCCATCAGAGATCGGAAGATCAAGGTTCTGAGGAACAAGGAGGTACATCTGGTGTTGGTTCAGTGGCAACATCGGAAGGGATCAGAGATGACCTGGGAGCCCGAGCGTGAGATGCGTGAGCAGCATCCGGAGCTATTTTCAGAGCGAGACTTCGAGGGCGAAGTCTAGTTCTAGTGGGGGAGAGTTGTAACAGCCCAGATTTCCAGGTATCTTTTATGTTTATGTTTTTGGTGTTTTGAGAGGGGACTCGGCGAGTTGGAGCTCAGACTCGCCGAGTAGGATTGCGGTTCTGGACGCGGGTTCGCGCCTGGACTCGGCGAGTCCAAGGTATGGACTCGGCGAGTCTGCGCTGTTTAATGAAACCCTAATTTCTCGGGTTTGGGACCTATTTAAAGGGCCTTTAGGCCGCCATTTGTGCTCACCAGTCCCTTGAGTGAAACCCTAGCAAGTGTGAGCGTTTGGAGCAAAGTAGGAAGCCATTATTGACCTTGGAGGTATCTTTTTGCAAGGAAAAAGAAGGATTAGCTAAGGGAAAGCAAGGGGAGCCACTTCCTGAAGGCTTGAGGTCCAGAACATCGCATTTGAGGTATATTCTTTGAGCTATTTCTGCTATGTTGAGATTTATGTTGATTTAGGGCTTATTGACCCCTTTTATGATAAGATCTAGTGCTTCAATGGTCCCTTGAGTGAGTTAAGTTGTAGATCTGGACCTTTGGAGGTCCAGAGTATCCCTTTGCCCAAGCTTTTTGTGAATCAATGGAGGTTTTGGATTGGAATCCGTATGCCTTTGGTCAAAATGCCATTTATGAGCCATGGGGTGTGTTATGAACACCAAGATAAGGACTTTACGTGTTGAATCAGTCTAGGAAGGCCAGATCTATGAATTGTTGGAGCAGATCTGATCTTAGAAGCAAGTTTGAGTGATTGCATGGCATGGACTCGCCGAGTCCGATGAGCAGACTCGGCGAGTAGCTTGAAGATTGCCCTCAGATCGCCCAGTGAGTGGTCCAGTCGAGTCATAGGTTGACTCAGTGAGTCAGGGCGAGTATGAGACGGTTGACAGGTGGTCTGAGTTGAACTGGGACTCGCCGAGTTGTTCTTGAGACTCGGCGAGTTGAGTCGAGGTGGCCCCGCGATTCTTCCAGGTGGAACTCGTCGAGTCAGGGGGGAGTACTCGACGTGTAAAAAGGGAATTCCAGAGAGATTAATGAAAACATCTAGACTCGCCGAGTCGCCATAGTGCACTCGCCGAGTCCGGTCAAAGTTGACCGTTGACCGTTGACCAAGGGTTGACCAGTGTTGACTACTTAGGGGTAGTCAACCTTAGTGTTAAAAAGTGTTAATTAGAGACATATGATGTTATAGGGAGATTGTAGCTCGGAGGATCGAGCACGTGTGATTTCGGGATTTGCTAGCTATCGATATTCACGAGGTGAGTCTTCTCACTATACGTTACCTTGAGTGGTATTATGAGTTGACGAGAGGGTCTTATGTGTTATGTGTGAGATTATGTGCTATTTATGAGATTGTATGCTATGTGTTATTGTATGCTGTATGACTATATAGACCGGACCGGAGGGTCCAACGACTCAGATCGGGCCAGAGGGCCCAATGAGCTATGACTGGACCAGAGGGTCCGACGAGCTGCGGGACTGGAAGGTCCCGCTGAGACATCTTGACCAGAGGGTCGGGTTAGCCTCGAGTGGCGTATTTGTTATATGTGGTATTTTGGGGAACTCACTAAGCATTTATGCTTACAGTTGTTATGTTTGATGTCTCAGGTACCAGCGAGGACCGTGGGAAGGCGACGGCTTGACACGTACACACACTGATGGAGATTTTTATATCAGAGATCTTGGGATTTGTTTTTGAAAAACAGAATTGATTATGGATTTTGAATTGTGATGTGATACATTATGTGATTTTGGAAATGAAAAATTATTTTGAAAATATTCGGTGTTACAAGTTGGTATCAGAGCCTTGGTTTGAGGGATTCGGATGCACCTTCGGGCGTATTTGAACTCAAACCGAGGATTTGAGGAATTTTCAAATAAAACTAAACTTTCTAAAAAGAAAAAGAGGTTTTTGGAAATGAACAGAGTGGAAGGTGTGTACGGTCAGCCAGCGCCCGAACGGTGAATCCCCAAAATACCTTTACATTATATGCTATGAGTTATGAGATATTATGTGATGCATGTTAGAGAAGCTAGGTATTCCTATTAGGACTAGAGTGGGCCTGATTTGTGATGCCTTAGCTTAGGAGATCACTGCTGCTAGGAGACACTTTGAGAGAGTGAGTAGGTAGCAGTGAGGAGCTCAGGGGAGGGCTATTGAGAGTAGCCAGTGCATAGCGAGAGTAGAGTGTTTTCGATTTGGGATCCTAGGAGGAGGACTTGGGTTGTATATCGATTCGGTGTGGACGATAGTATTGGGCCAGTACTATCGAAGACACCGGATTGGTACGTAGTCCAAGTAAGAATCCTTGGGAGTACCAGGAGAGAGGATGTTTGAGTTATCGAGTGTGAGTATGCTCGAGAGTATTCCTGATATTTCTTATGTTGTACTTCAGAGGTTGATCATGGTTGGGACACGCCATAACCCCGAGAGCAGTGGGGTGAGCGATGAGGAGATCCGTCGGATCATCCATGAGGAGGTGGCCGCTGCCATCAGAGCCGAGATTCCAGAGATGTTTGGGTCTATTAAGACCATACTGATCGAGACATTTGACGAGCGATACGCTACTTTGACTGATGCTGTTGTTGCTGCAGCCACTGCAGCTGTTGCGGCTGCGAGACCCCAGAGTGGTGATTCGTTGCTGTACCGAGAGTTCAGCAACACGAAACCACCGGAGTTCGATGGTACACAGGATCCGATCGCCGCTATGGGGTGGATCTCAAATATATAGAGGGGTGTTTCTATATGTGCTCATGTCCGGAGCACTTGAGGGTGCGATTCGCACTCAACCAGCTTCGCTTGGGGGCGAAGGACTGGTGGAAATTTGTGACCGCGAGCTATTCTACAGCTGAGCTGACTGTAGTGACCTGGGAGAGGTTTACTGCGATGTTTCGTGACGAGTACGTTCCCCAGGTGGAGAGGGAATGTTTAGCTCAGGAGTTTCTGACCCTCAAGCAGGGGACCGAGACGGTGACAGTGATTACGAGGATGTTTCATGAGCGGGCGTTGTTTTGCCCGGAGTTGGTGTCCACTGAGCAGGATCGCATGAGCCGTTATCTGAGCATCTTGAGGAGGGACATCCGTGAGTTCGTGGTGAACTCGACTTATCGGACATTTGCCGAGCTCCAGGAAAATGCCAGGAAGAGGGAGATCGAGCTTGAGACACAAGCTAGGGAGGATACTGAATTGCAGAAGGGTGATCGGCGACCGGCACAGTCGCAGCCGGCCGCCAAGCGGGCAAAACCCGTTGATTCGAGGACAGGCAGTTCGAGGGGTCGTACTTGTGGAAAGTGCGGCAAGAGCCATGACGGGCCGTGCAAGACTGGGGTATGCTACAAATGCGGGAAGGAAGGACATTTTGCGAGTGACTGTCCAAAGGGGTTCTCGGTTTGCTTCCATTGCAACCAGACCGGCCATCGGAAGGCCGAGTGCCCCCAGCTTCAGAGATCAGCGCAGGGATCTGCACCTGTGGTTCGAGCTACCGAGACCCGGCCAGTGAAGGCCGAAGCACCGAAGGCTAGGGGGAGAGCCTTCCAGCTGACTGCGGAGGAGGTCCGCGCAGCACCTGACGTCGTGGCAGGTATGTAATCTTTATCTATTTTATGTTGAGTTTATGTTATTGTAATTGCTATATGTTGTGCGTAGGTACTTTTCTTGTGAGTTCTGTACCTGCATTGGTTTTATTCGACTCGGGTGCGAGTCGGTCTTTCATATCTTTAGCTTTTAGTCGGCGCATTAGTATTCCGAGAGAGGCGTTGAGTCGACCTCTACGGGTTTCTATAGCAGATGAGTGTGAGGTATGTGCTACCGAGGTGATACGTGGATGCGTGCTGGAGATCTTCGGGGTGGAGTTCCCGATTGATTTGATTCCGATTGCTATGGGGGATGTATGTGTCATAATAGGCATGGATTGGTTGAGCCGTTTCGGGGCTATCATAGATTGCGAGCGTCAGTTGGTGACGATCCGAGACCCTAGTAGGGGAGTGCTGATAGTTTATGGCGAGGGGACTCGTGGTGGTTCGGTATTCTGTTCGGCTGCCAGAGCGAGGCGGAGTTTGCAGCAGGGCTGCAAGGGATTCGTGGCCTATGTGACGGATGTATGAGAGGCCGTTGGGAGGCCCAGTTCAGTGGAGGAGGTTCCGGTAGTGCGTGAGTTCCCGGATGTATTTCCCGAGGAGTTGTCGGGTGTGCCTCCTGTGAGGCGAGTGGAGTTCAGAATCGATTTGGTCCCGGAGGCTGCGCCTATCGCTAAGGTGCCTTATCGCCTTGCACCTCCAGAGATGCAAGAGTCATCCTCACAGCTTCAGGAGCTGCTGGGGAAGGGGTTTATTCGGCCGAGCAGCTCGCCGTGGGGAGCACCTATCCTGTTCGTCAAGAAGAAGGATGGTTCACATCGGATGTGCATTGATTACCGAGAGTTGAACAAGCTGACGGTCAAGAACCGTTACCCATTGCCAAGGATCGACGATTTGTTCGATCAGTTGCAGGGAGCATCTTGGTTTTCCAAGATCGATTTGAGATCGGGATATCATCAGGTGAGAGTGCGGGATGAGGACGTCCAGAAGACAGCGTTCAGGACGCGTTATGAGCATTATGAGTTTGTGGTGATGCCTTTTGGGCTCACCAATGCCCCGAAAGTGTTCATGGATCTCATGAACCGAGTGTGTAGGCCGATGCTGGATCGGTCGGTGATTGTGTTTATCGACGACATTCTGGTATATTCGAGATCTAGAGAGCAACATGAGGAGCATCTGAGGGAGGTTCTTGGAGTTCTGAGATCGGAGAGGCTCTATGCCAAATTCTCCAAGTGTGATTTCTGGTTGCGGGAGGTTCAGTTCTTAGGACATCTCGTTAACCAGGAAGGGATTTTGGTCGATCCGGCCAAGGTGGAGGCAGTGATGAGTTGGGAAGTGCCGAAGTTACCCTCCGAGATCAGGAGTTTCCTAGGGTTGGCAGGGTATTATCGGAGATTTATCAAGGATTTCTCCAAGATCGCAGTGCCACTCACCAGATTGACCCGAAAGGGTGTTGCTTTTTCATGGGGCCCCGAGCAGCAGGCCTCCTTTGAGACACTTCGCCAGAGGTTGTGCGAAGCCCCGGTGTTAGCTCTTCCGGAAGGGATGGAGGACTTTGTGGTATTCTGTGATGCATCGATTTTGGGATTGGGAGCGGTGCTGATGCAGAGAGGGCATGTGATAGCATATGCATCGAGGCAGCTGAAGCCTCATGAGACGAGATATCCCACCCATGATCTAGTGTTGGGGGCAGTGGTGTTCGCCCTCAAGATTTGGTGTCACTACTTGTATGGGGTTCGGTGTACGATATACACGGACCATAAGAGTCTGAAGTATTTGATGGATCAGCCCAACCTAAATATGCGTCAGAGAAGGTGGTTGGATGTGGTCAAGGATTATGATTGTGAGATCCTGTACCACCCAGGCAAGGCTAATATGGTAGCCTATGCATTGAGCCGCAGGGCGGAGAGCACTCCACTGCGGGATGTGTGTTTGAGATTGACCGTGATAGCTCCGGTATTGGACGCCATTCGCGGGGCACAGGCCGAGGCTGTGCAACCTGAGATGCAGAAGAGGGAACGGGTTGTTGGTTTGGTTTCAGAGTTCGTGACCGATGGTCGGGGTCTTATGACATTTTAGGGGTGTATCTTGGTACCATTTGTGGGAGGAACGCGTACCACTTTGATGGAGGAGGCTCATCGGTCGAAATTTTCGATCCATCCGGGGGCCACTAAGATGTATTTGGATTTGAGAAAGGAGTATTGGTGGCCCTGTATGAAGAGGAACGTCGCATGGTTTGTTGAGAGGTGCTTGACCTGCCATAGGGTTAAGGCCGAGCACCAGAGGCCGCATGGCAAGTTGCAGCCACTGGAGGTTCCCGAGTGGAAGTGGGAACAGATCACTATGGATTTCATCACCAAATTGCTGAGGACTGCCAGAGGAGTTGATGCAATTTGGGTGATTGTGGACAGGTTGACGAAGAGCGCTCACTTCCTTGCCATTAGTGAGAGTTCTTCAGCAGAGAAATTGGCGGAGGTGTATGTGAAGGAAGTGGTATGTCGACATGGGGTGCCGATCTCGATTGTTTCGAACCGTGATGTGTGTTTCACTTCCAGGTTCTGGAAGAAATTTCATGAGGAGTTGGGTACTAGACTGCATTTTAGTACCGCATATCATCCCCAGACAGACGGTCAGAGTGAGCGGACGATTCAGACGCTTGAGGACATGCTCCGAGCATGTGTGTTGGATTTCGAGGGTAGCTGGGATGCGTAGTTACCCTTGGCAGAGTTTTCCTACAACAACAGTCATCATTCGAGCATTGGTATGCCACCCTTTGAGCTGTTGTATGGGAGGAGGTGTCGGACCACCATTTGTTGGGGAGAGGTTGGGCAGCGAGTGATAGGCAGTACAGAGATCGTGCTTCAGACGACAGAGCAGATTCAACAGGTCAGACAGAGGTTGTTGACCGCTCAGAGCCGACAGAAGAGTTATGCAGACAGACGCCGGTCCGAGCTTGAGTTTCAGGTCGGCGACTTCGTTCTCCTGAAGGTCTCTCCTTGGAAAGGAGTGATTCGATTCAGGAAGAGGGGCAAGCTGGGGCCCCGGTATATTGGTCCATTTCGTGTGGTTGCGAGGGTAGGCCGGGTAGCTTATCGTTTGGAGTTGGCAGCAGAGTTGGGGCAGATTCACGACACTTTTCATGTGTCGCAGTTGAGGAAGTGTATAGCCGACGAGTCGGCAGTGGTTCCATTAGAGGATATTCAGGTGGATGCGAGCCTGAATTATGCCGAGAGGCCAGTGGCCATCAGAGATCGGAAGATCAAGGTTCTGAGGAACAAGGAGGTACATCTGGTGTTGGTTCAGTGGCAACATCGGAAGGGATCAGAGATGACCTGGGAGCCCGAGCGTGAGATGCGTGAGCAGCATCCGGAGCTATTTTCAGAGCGAGACTTCAAGGGCGAAGTCTAGTTCTAGTGGGGGAGAGTTGTAACAGCCCAGATTTCCAGGTATCTTTTATGTTTATGTTTTTGGTGTTTTGAGAGGGGACTCGGCGAGTTGGAGCTCAGACTCGCCGAGTAGGATTGCGGTTCTGGACGCGGGTTCGCGCCTGGACTCGGCGAGTCCAAGGTATGGACTCGGCGAGTCTGCGCTGTTTAATGAAACCCTAATTTCTCGGGTTTGGGACCTATTTAAAGGGCCTTTAGGCCGCCATTTGTGCTCACCAGTCCCTTGAGTGAAACCCTAGCAAGTGTGAGCGTTTGGAGCAAAGTAGGAAGCCATTATTGACCTTGGAGGTATCTTTTTGCAAGGAAAAAGAAGGATTAGCTAAGGGAAAGCAAGGGGAGCCACTTCCTGAAGGCTTGAGGTCCAGAACATCGCATTTGAGGTATATTCTTTGAGCTATTTCTGCTATGTTGAGATTTATGTTGATTTAGGGCTTATTGACCCCTTTTATGATAAGATCTAGTGCTTCAATGGTCCCTTGAGTGAGTTAAGTTGTAGATCTGGACCTTTGGAGGTCCAGAGTATCCCTTTGCCCAAGCTTTTTGTGAATCAATGGAGGTTTTGGATTGGAATCCGTATGCCTTTGGTCAAAATGCCATTTATGAGCCATGGGGTGTGTTATGAACACCAAGATAAGGACTTTACGTGTTGAATCAGTCTAGGAAGGCCAGATCTATGAATTGTTGGAGCAGATCTGATCTTAGAAGCAAGTTTGAGTGATTGCATGGCATGGACTCGCCGAGTCCGATGAGCAGACTCGGCGAGTAGCTTGAAGATTGCCCTCAGATCGCCCAGTGAGTGGTCCAGTCGAGTCATAGGTTGACTCAGTGAGTCAGGGCGAGTATGAGACAGTTGACAGGTGGTCTGAGTTGAACTGGGACTCGCCGAGTTGTTCTTGAGACTCGGCGAGTTGAGTCGAGGTGGCCCCGCGATTCTTCCAGGTGGAACTCGTCGAGTCAGGGGGGAGTACTCGACGTGTAAAAAGGGAATTCCAGAGAGATTAATGAAAACATCTAGACTCGCCGAGTCGCCATAGTGCACTCGCCGAGTCCGGTCAAAGTTGACCGTTGACCGTTGACCAAGGGTTGACCAGTGTTGACTACTTAGGGGTAGTCAACCTTAGTGTTAAAAAGTGTTAATTAGAGACATATGATGTTATAGGGAGATTGTAGCTCGGAGGATCGAGCACGTGTGATTTCGGGATTTGCTAGCTATCGATATTCACGAGGTGAGTCTTCTCACTATACGTTACCTTGAGTGGTATTATGAGTTGACGAGAGGGTCTTATGTGTTATGTGTGAGATTATGTGCTATTTATGAGATTGTATGCTATGTGTTATTGTATGCTGTATGACTATATAGACCGGACCGGAGGGTCCAACGACTCAGATCGGGCCAGAGGGCCCAATGAGCTATGACTGGACCAGAGGGTCCGACGAGCTGCGGGACTGGAAGGTCCCGCTGAGACATCTTGACCAGAGGGTCGGGTTAGCCTCGAGTGGCGTATTTGTTATATGTGGTATTTTGGGGAACTCACTAAGCATTTATGCTTACAGTTGTTATGTTTGATGTCTCAGGTACCAGCGAGGACCGTGGGAAGGCGACGGCTTGACACGTACACACACTGATGGAGATTTTTATATCAGAGATCTTGGGATTTGTTTTTGAAAAACAGAACTGATTATGGATTTTGAATTGTGATGTGATACATTATGTGATTTTGGAAATGAAAAATTATTTTGAAAATATTCGGTGTTACAAGTTGGTATCAGAGCCTTGGTTTGAGGGATTCGGATGCACCTTCGGGCGTATTTGAACTCAAACCGAGGATTTGAGGAATTTTCAAATAAAACTAAACTTTCTAAAAAGAAAAAGAGGTTTTTGGAAATGAACAGAGTGGAAGGTGTGTACGGTCAGCCAGCGCCCGAACGGTGAATCCCCAAAATACCTTTACATTATATGCTATGAGTTATGAGATATTATGTGATGCATGTTAGAGAAGCTAGGTATTCCTATTAGGACTAGAGTGGGCCTGATTTGTGATGCCTTAGCTTAGGAGATCACTGCTGCTAGGAGACACTTTGAGAGAGTGAGTAGGTAGCAGTGAGGAGCTCAGGGGAGGGCTATTGAGAGTAGCCAGTGCATAGCGAGAGTAGAGTGTTTTCGATTTGGGATCCTAGGAGGAGGACTTGGGTTGTATATCGATTCGGTGTGGACGATAGTATTGGGCCAGTACTATCGAAGACACCGGATTGGTACGTAGTCCAAGTAAGAATCCTTGGGAGTACCAGGAGAGAGGATGTTTGAGTTATCGAGTGTGAGTATGCTCGAGAGTATTCCTGATATTTCTTATGTTGTACTTCAGAGGTTGATCATGGTTGGGACACGCCATAACCCCGAGAGCAGTGGGGTGAGCGATGAGGAGATCCGTCGGATCATCCATGAGGAGGTGGCCGCTGCCATCAGAGCCGAGATTCCAGAGATGTTTGGGTCTATTAAGACCACACTGATCGAGACATTTGACGAGCGATACGCTACTTTGACTGATGCTGTTGTTGCTGCAGCCACTGCAGCTGTTGCGGCTGCGAGACCCCAGAGTGGTGATTCGTTGCTGTACCGAGAGTTCAGCAACACGAAACCACCGGAGTTCGATGGTACACAGGATCCGATCGCCGCTATGGGGTGGATCTCAAATATATAGAGGGGTGTTTCTATATGTGCTCATGTCCGGAGCACTTGAGGGTGCGATTCGCACTCAACCAGCTTCGCTTGGGGGCGAAGGACTGGTGGAAATTTGTGACCGCGAGCTATTCTACAGCTGAGCTGACTGTAGTGACCTGGGAGAGGTTTACTGCGATGTTTCGTGACGAGTACGTTCCCCAGGTGGAGAGGGAACGTTTAGCTCAGGAGTTTCTGACCCTCAAGCAGGGGACCGAGACGGTGACAGTGATTACGAGGATGTTTCATGAGCGGGCGTTGTTTTGCCCGGAGTTGGTGTCCACTGAGCAGGATCGCATGACCCGTTATCTGAGCATCTTGAGGAGGGACATCCGTGAGTTCGTGGTGAACTCGACTTATCGGACATTTGCCGAGCTCCAGGAAAATGCCAGGAAGAGGGAGATCGAGCTTGAGACACAAGCTAGGGAGGATACTGAATTGCAGAAGGGTGATCGGCGACCGGCACAGTCGCAGCCGGCCGCCAAGCGGGCAAAACCCGTTGATTCGAGGACAGGCAGTTCGAGGGGTCGTACTTGTGGAAAGTGCGGCAAGAGCCATGACGGGCCGTGCAAGACTGGGGTATGCTACAAATGCGGGAAGGAAGGACATTTTGCGAGTGACTGTCCAAAGGGGTTCTCGGTTTGCTTCCATTGCAACCAGACCGGCCATCGGAAGGCCGAGTGCCCCCAGCTTCAGAGATCAGCGCAGGGATCTGCACCTGTGGTTCGAGCTACCGAGACCCGGCCAGTGAAGGCCGAAGCACCGAAGGCTAGGGGGAGAGCCTTCCAGCTGACTGCGGAGGAGGTCCGCGCAGCACCTGACGTCGTGGCAGGTATGTAATCTTTATCTATTTTATGTTGAGTTTATGTTATTGTAATTGCTATATGTTGTGCGTAGGTACTTTTCTTGTGAGTTCTGTACCTGCATTGGTTTTATTCGACTCGGGTGCGAGTCGGTCTTTCATATCTTTAGCTTTTAGTCGGCGCATTAGTATTCCGAGAGAGGCGTTGAGTCGACCTCTACGGGTTTCTATAGCAGATGAGTGTGAGGTATGTGCTACCGAGGTGATACGTGGATGCGTGCTGGAGATCTTCGGGGTGGAGTTCCCGATTGATTTGATTCCGATTGCTATGGGGGATGTATGTGTCATAATAGGCATGGATTGGTTGAGCCGTTTCGGGGCTATCATAGATTGCGAGCGTCAGTTGGTGACGATCCGAGACCCTAGTAGGGGAGTGCTGATAGTTTATGGCGAGGGGACTCGTGGTGGTTCGGTATTCTGTTCGGCTGCCAGAGCGAGGCGGAGTTTGCAGCAGGGCTGCAAGGGATTCGTGGCCTATGTGACGGATGTATGAGAGGCCGTTGGGAGGCCCAGTTCAGTGGAGGAGGTTCCGGTAGTGCGTGAGTTCCCGGATGTATTTCCCGAGGAGTTGTCGGGTGTGCCTCCTGTGAGGCGAGTGGAGTTCAGAATCGATTTGGTCCCGGAGGCTGCGCCTATCGCTAAGGTGCCTTATCGCCTTGCACCTCCAGAGATGCAAGAGTCATCCTCACAGCTTCAGGAGCTGCTGGGGAAGGGGTTTATTCGGCCGAGCAGCTCGCCGTGGGGAGCACCTATCCTGTTCGTCAAGAAGAAGGATGGTTCACATCGGATGTGCATTGATTACCGAGAGTTGAACAAGCTGACGGTCAAGAACCGTTACCCATTGCCAAGGATCGACGATTTGTTCGATCAGTTGCAGGGAGCATCTTGGTTTTCCAAGATCGATTTGAGATCGGGATATCATCAGGTGAGAGTGCGGGATGAGGACGTCCAGAAGACAGCGTTCAGGACGCGTTATGAGCATTATGAGTTTGTGGTGATGCCTTTTGGGCTCACCAATGCCCCGAAAGTGTTCATGGATCTCATGAACCGAGTGTGTAGGCCGATGCTGGATCGGTCGGTGATTGTGTTTATCGACGACATTCTGGTATATTCGAGATCTAGAGAGCAACATGAGGAGCATCTGAGGGAGGTTCTTGGAGTTCTGAGATCGGAGAGGCTCTATGCCAAATTCTCCAAGTGTGATTTCTGGTTGCGGGAGGTTCAGTTCTTTGGACATCTCGTTAACCAGGAAGGGATTTTGGTCGATCCGGCCAAGGTGGAGGCAGTGATGAGTTGGGAAGTGCCGAAGTTACCCTCCGAGATCAGGAGTTTCCTAGGGTTGGCAGGGTATTATCGGAGATTTATCAAGGATTTCTCCAAGATCGCAGTGCCACTCACCAGATTGACCCGGAAGGGTGTTGCTTTTTCATGGGGCCCCGAGCAGCAGGCCTCCTTTGAGACACTTCGCCAGAGGTTGTGCGAAGCCCCGGTGTTAGCTCTTCCGGAAGGGATGGAGGACTTTGTGGTATTCTGTGATGCATCGATTTTGGGATTGGGAGCGGTGCTGATGCAGAGAGGGCATGTGATAGCATATGCATCGAGGCAGCTGAAGCCTCATGAGACGAGATATCCCACCCATGATCTAGTGTTGGGGGCAGTGGTGTTCGCCCTCAAGATTTGGTGTCACTACTTGTATGGGGTTCGGTGTACGATATACACGGACCATAAGAGTCTGAAGTATTTGATGGATCAGCCCAACCTAAATATGCGTCAGAGAAGGTGGTTGGATGTGGTCAAGGATTATGATTGTGAGATCCTGTACCACCCAGGCAAGGCTAATATGGTAGCCGATGCATTGAGCCGCAGGGCGGAGAGCACTCCACTGCGGGATGTGTGTTTGAGATTGACCGTGATAGCTCCGGTATTGGACGCCATTCGCGGGGCACAGGCCGAGGCTGTGCAACCTGAGATGCAGAAGAGGGAACGGGTTGTTGGTTTGGTTTCAGAGTTCGTGACCGATGGTCGGGGTCTTATGACATTTCAGGGGTGTATCTTGGTACCATTTGTGGGAGGAACGCGTACCACTTTGATGGAGGAGGCTCATCGGTCGAAATTTTCGATCCATCCGGGGGCCACTAAGATGTATTTGGATTTGAGAAAGGAGTATTGGTGGCCCTGTATGAAGAGGAACGTCGCATGGTTTGTTGAGAGGTGCTTGACCTGCCATAGGGTTAAGGCCGAGCACCAGAGGCCGCATGGCAAGTTGCAGCCACTGGAGGTTCCCGAGTGGAAGTGGGAACAGATCACTATGGATTTCATCACCAAATTGCTGAGGACTGCCAGAGGAGTTGATGCAATTTGGGTGATTGTGGACAGGTTGACGAAGAGCGCTCACTTCCTTGCCATTAGTGAGAGTTCTTCAGCAGAGAAATTGGCGGAGGTGTATGTGAAGGAAGTGGTATGTCGACATGGGGTGCCGATCTCGATTGTTTCGAACCGTGATGTGTGTTTCACTTCCAGGTTCTGGAAGAAATTTCATGAGGAGTTGGGTACTAGACTGCATTTTAGTACCGCATATCATCCCCAGACAGACGGTCAGAGTGAGCGGACGATTCAGACGCTTGAGGACATGCTCCGAGCATGTGTGTTGGATTTCGAGGGTAGCTGGGATGCGTAGTTACCCTTGGCAGAGTTTTCCTACAACAACAGTCATCATTCGAGCATTGGTATGCCACCCTTTGAGCTGTTGTATGGGAGGAGGTGTCGGACCACCATTTGTTGGGGAGAGGTTGGGCAGCGATGATAGGCAGTACAGAGATCGTGCTTCAGACGACAGAGCAGATTCAACAGGTCAGACAGAGGTTGTTGACCGCTCAGAGCCGACAGAAGAGTTATGCAGACAGACGCCGGTCCGAGCTTGAGTTTCAGGTCGGCGACTTCGTTCTCCTGAAGGTCTCTCCTTGGAAAGGAGTGATTCGATTCAGGAAGAGGGGCAAGCTGGGGCCCCGGTATATTGGTCCATTTCGTGTGGTTGCGAGGGTAGGCCGGGTAGCTTATCGTTTGGAGTTGGCAGCAGAGTTGGGGCAGATTCACGACACTTTTCATGTGTCGCAGTTGAGGAAGTGTATAGCCGACGAGTCGGCAGTGGTTCCATTAGAGGATATTCAGGTGGATGCGAGCCTGAATTATGCCGAGAGGCCAGTGGCCATCAGAGATCGGAAGATCAAGGTTCTGAGGAACAAGGAGGTACATCTGGTGTTGGTTCAGTGGCAACATCGGAAGGGATCAGAGATGACCTGGGAGCCCGAGCGTGAGATGCGTGAGCAGCATCCGGAGCTATTTTCAGAGCGAGACTTCAAGGGCGAAGTCTAGTTCTAGTGGGGGAGAGTTGTAACAGCCCAGATTTCCAGGTATCTTTTATGTTTATGTTTTTGGTGTTTTGAGAGGGGACTCGGCGAGTTGGAGCTCAGACTCGCCGAGTAGGATTGCGGTTCTGGACGCGGGTTCGCGCCTGGACTCGGCGAGTCCAAGGTATGGACTCGGCGAGTCTGCGCTGTTTAATGAAACCCTAATTTCTCGGGTTTGGGACCTATTTAAAGGGCCTTTAGGCCGCCATTTGTGCTCACCAGTCCCTTGAGTGAAACCCTAGCAAGTGTGAGCGTTTGGAGCAAAGTAGGAAGCCATTATTGACCTTGGAGGTATCTTTTTGCAAGGAAAAAGAAGGATTAGCTAAGGGAAAGCAAGGGGAGCCACTTCCTGAAGGCTTGAGGTCCAGAACATCGCATTTGAGGTATATTCTTTGAGCTATTTCTGCTATGTTGAGATTTATGTTGATTTAGGGCTTATTGACCCCTTTTATGATAAGATCTAGTGCTTCAATGGTCCCTTGAGTGAGTTAAGTTGTAGATCTGGACCTTTGGAGGTCCAGAGTATCCCTTTGCCCAAGCTTTTTGTGAATCAATGGAGGTTTTGGATTGGAATCCGTATGCCTTTGGTCAAAATGCCATTTATGAGCCATGGGGTGTGTTATGAACACCAAGATAAGGACTTTACGTGTTGAATCAGTCTAGGAAGGCCAGATCTATGAATTGTTGGAGCAGATCTGATCTTAGAAGCAAGTTTGAGTGATTGCATGGCATGGACTCGCCGAGTCCGATGAGCAGACTCGGCGAGTAGCTTGAAGATTGCCCTCAGATCGCCCAGTGAGTGGTCCAGTCGAGTCATAGGTTGACTCAGTGAGTCAGGGCGAGTATGAGACGGTTGACAGGTGGTCTGAGTTGAACTGGGACTCGCCGAGTTGTTCTTGAGACTCGGCGAGTTGAGTCGAGGTGGCCCCGCGATTCTTCCAGGTGGAACTCGTCGAGTCAGGGGGGAGTACTCGACGTGTAAAAAGGGAATTCCAGAGAGATTAATGAAAACATCTAGACTCGCCGAGTCGCCATAGTGCACTCGCCGAGTCCGGTCAAAGTTGACCGTTGACCGTTGACCAAGGGTTGACCAGTGTTGACTACTTAGGGGTAGTCAACCTTAGTGTTAAAAAGTGTTAATTAGAGACATATGATGTTATAGGGAGATTGTAGCTCGGAGGATCGAGCACGTGTGATTTCGGGATTTGCTAGCTATCGATATTCACGAGGTGAGTCTTCTCACTATACGTTACCTTGAGTGGTATTATGAGTTGACGAGAGGGTCTTATGTGTTATGTGTGAGATTATGTGCTATTTATGAGATTGTATGCTATGTGTTATTGTATGCTGTATGACTATATAGACCGGACCGGAGGGTCCAACGACTCAGATCGGGCCAGAGGGCCCAATGAGCTATGACTGGACCAGAGGGTCCGACGAGCTGCGGGACTGGAAGGTCCCGCTGAGACATCTTGACCAGAGGGTCGGGTTAGCCTCGAGTGGCGTATTTGTTATATGTGGTATTTTGGGGAACTCACTAAGCATTTATGCTTACAGTTGTTATGTTTGATGTCTCAGGTACCAGCGAGGACCGTGGGAAGGCGACGGCTTGACACGTACACACACTGATGGAGATTTTTATATCAGAGATCTTGGGATTTGTTTTTGAAAAACAGAATTGATTATGGATTTTGAATTGTGATGTGATACATTATGTGATTTTGGAAATGAAAAATTATTTTGAAAATATTCGGTGTTACAAGTTGGTATCAGAGCCTTGGTTTGAGGGATTCGGATGCACCTTCGGGCGTATTTGAACTCAAACCGAGGATTTGAGGAATTTTCAAATAAAACTAAACTTTCTAAAAAGAAAAAGAGGTTTTTGGAAATGAACAGAGTGGAAGGTGTGTACGGTCAGCCAGCGCCCGAACGGTGAATCCCCAAAATACCTTTACATTATATGCTATGAGTTATGAGATATTATGTGATGCATGTTAGAGAAGCTAGGTATTCCTATTAGGACTAGAGTGGGCCTGATTTGTGATGCCTTAGCTTAGGAGATCACTGCTGCTAGGAGACACTTTGAGAGAGTGAGTAGGTAGCAGTGAGGAGCTCAGGGGAGGGCTATTGAGAGTAGCCAGTGCATAGCGAGAGTAGAGTGTTTTCGATTTATGATCCTAGGAGGAGGACTTGGGTTGTATATCGATTCGGTGTGGACGATAGTATTGGGCCAGTACTATCGAAGACACCGGATTGGTACGTAGTCCAAGTAAGAATCCTTGGGAGTACCAGGAGAGAGGATGTTTGAGTTATCGAGTGTGAGTATGCTCGAGAGTATTCCTGATATTTCTTATGTTGTACTTCAGAGGTTGATCATGGTTGGGACACGCCATAACCCCGAGAGCAGTGGGGTGAGCGATGAGGAGATCCGTCGGATCATCCATGAGGAGGTGGCCGCTGCCATCAGAGCCGAGATTCCAGAGATGTTTGGGTCTATTAAGACCACACTGATCGAGACATTTGACGAGCGATACGCTACTTTGACTGATGCTGCTGTTGCTGCAGCCACTGCAGTTGTTGCGGCTGCGAGACCCCAGAGTGGTGATTCGTTGCTGTACCGAGAGTTCAGCAACACGAAACCACCGGAGTTCGATGGTACACAGGATCCGATCGCCGCTATGAGGTGTATCTCAAATATATAGAGGGGTGTTTCTATACGTGCTCATGTCCGGAGCACTTGAGGGTGCGATTCGCACTCAACCAGCTTCGCTTGGGGGCGAAGGACTGGTGGAAATTTGTGACCGCGAGCTATTCTACAGCTGAGCTGACTGTAGTGACCTGGGAGAGGTTTACTGCGATGTTTCGTGACGAGTACGTTCCCCAGGTGGAGAGGGAACGTTTAGCTCAGGAGTTTCTGACCCTCAAGCAGGGGACCGAGACGGTGACAGTGATTACGAGGATGTTTCATGAGCGGGCGTTGTTTTGCCCGGAGTTGATGTCCACTGAGCAGGATCGCATGAGCCGTTATCTGAGCATCTTGAGGAGGGACATCCGTGAGTTCGTGGTGAACTCGACTTATCGGACATTTGCCGAGGTCCAGGAAAATGCCAGGAAGAGGGAGATCGAGCTTGAGACACAGGCTAGGGAGGATACTGAGTTGCAGAAGGGTGATCGGCGACCGGCACAGTCGCAGCCGGCCGCCAAGCGGGCAAAACCCGTTGATTCGAGGACAGGCAGTTCGAGGGGTCGTACTTGTGGAAAGTGCGGCAAGAGCCATGACGGGCCGTGCAAGACTGGGGTATGCTACAAATGCGGGAAGGAAGGACATTTTGCGAGGGACTGTCCAAAGGGGTTCTCGGTTTGCTTCCATTGCAACCAGACCGGCCATCGAAAGGCCGAGTGCCCCCAGCTTCAGAGATCAGCGCAGGGATCTGCACCTGTGGTTCGAGCTACCGAGACCCGGCCAGTGAAGGCCGAAGCACCGAAGGCTAGGGGGAGAGCCTTCCAGCTGACTGCGGAGGAGGTCCGCGCAGCACCTGACGTCGTGGCAGGTATGTAATCTTTATCTATTTTATGTTGAGTTTATGTTATTGTAATTGCTATATGTTGTGCGTAGGTACTTTTCTTGTGAGTTCTGTACCTGCATTGGTTTTATTCGACTCGGGTGCGAGTCGGTCTTTCATATCTTTAGCTTTTAGTCGGCGCATTAGTATTCCGAGAGAGGCGTTGAGTCGACCTCTACGGGTTTCCATAGCAGATGAGCGTGAGGTATGTGCTACCGAGGTGATACGTGGATGCGTGCTGGAGATCTTCGGGGTGGAGTTCCCGATTGATTTGATTCCGATTTCTATGGGGGATGTATGTGTCATAGTAGGCATGGATTGGTTGAGCCGTTTCGGGGCTATCATAGATTGCGAGCGTCAGTTGGTGACGATCCGAGACCCTAGTGGGGGAGTGCTGATAGTTTATGGCAAGGGGACTCGTGGTGGTTCGGTATTCTGTTCGGCTGCCAGAGCGAGGCGGAGTTTGCAGCAGGGCTGCAAGGGATTCGTGGCCTATGTGACGGATGTATGAGAGGCCGTTGGGAGGCCCAGTTCAGTGGAGGAGGTTCCGGTAGTGCGTGAGTTCCCGGATGTATTTCCCAAGGAGTTGTCGGGTGTGCCTCCTGTGAGGCGAGTGGAGTTCAGAATCGATTTGGTCCCGGGGGCTGCGCCTATCGCTAAGGTGCCTTATCGCCTTGCACCTCCAGAGATGCAAGAGTCATCCTCACAGCTTCAGGAGCTGCTGGGGAAGGGGTTTATTCGGCCGAGCAGCTCGCCGTGGGGAGCACCTATCCTGTTCGTCAAGAAGAAGGATGGTTCACATCGGATGTGCATTGATTACCGAGAGTTGAACAAGCTGACGGTCAAGAACCGTTACCCATTGCCAAGGATCGACGATTTGTTCGATCAGTTGCAGGGAGCATCTTGGTTTTCCAAGATCGATTTGAGATCGGGATATCATCAGGTGAGAGTGCGGGATGAGGACGTCCAGAAGACAGCGTTCAGGACGCGTTATGAGCATTATGAGTTTGTGGTGATGCCTTTTGGGCTCACCAATGCCCCGAAAGTGTTCATGGATCTCATGAACCGAGTGTGTAGGCCGATGCTGGATCGGTCGGTGATTGTGTTTATCGACGACATTCTGGTATATTCGAGATCTAGAGAGCAACATGAGGAGTATCTGAGGGAGGTTCTTGGAGTTCTGAGATCGGAGAGGCTCTATGCCAAATTCTCCAAGTGTGATTTCTGGTTGCGGGAGGTTCAGTTCTTAGGACATCTCGTTAACCAGGAAGGGATTTTGGTCGATCCGGCCAAGGTGGAGGCAGTGATGAGTTGGGAGGTGCCGAAGTCACCCTCCGAGATCAGGAGTTTCCTAGGGTTGGCAGGGTATTATCGGAGATTTATCAAGGATTTCTCCAAGATCGCAGTGCCACTCACCAGATTGACCCGGAAGGGTGTTGCTTTTCATGGGGCCCCGAGCAGCAGGCCTCCTTTGAGACACTTCGCCAGAGGTTGTGCGAAGCCCCGGTGTTAGCTCTTCCGGAAGGGATGGAGGACTTTGTGGTATTCTGTGATGCATCGATTTTGGGATTGGGAGCGGTGCTGATGCAGAGAGGGCATGTGATAGCATATGCATCGAGGCAGCTGAAGCCTCATGAGACGAGATATCCCACCCATGATCTAGTGTTGGGGGCAGTGGTGTTCGCCCTCAAGATTTGGTGTCACTACTTGTATGGGGTTCGGTGTACGATATACACGGACCATAAGAGTCTGAAGCATTTGATGGATCAGCCCAACCTAATATGCATCAGAGAAGGTGGTTGGATGTGGTCAAGGATTATGATTGTGAGATCCTGTACCACCCAGGCAAGGCTAATGTGGTAGCCGATGCATTGAGCCGCAGGGCGGAGAGCACTCCACTGTGGGATGTGTGTTTGAGATTGACCGTGATAGCTCCGGTATTGGACGCCATTCGCGGGGCACAGGCCGAGGCTGTGCAACCTGAGATGCAGAAGAGGGAACGGGTTGTTGGTTTGGTTTCAGAGTTCGTGACCGATGGTCGGGGTCTTATGACATTTCAGGGGCGTATCTGGGTACCATTTGTGGGAGGAACGCGTACCACTTTGATGGAGGAGGCTCATCGGTCGAAATTTTCGATCCATCCGGGGGCCACTAAGATGTATTTGGATTTGAGAAAGGAGTATTGGTGGCCCTGTATGAAGAGGGACGTCGCATGGTTTGTTGAGAGGTGCTTGACCTGCCATAGGGTTAAGGCCGAGCACCAGAGGCCGCATGGCAAGTTGCAGCCACTGGAGGTTCCCGAGTGGAAGTGGGAACAGATCACTATGGATTTCATCACCAAATTGCTGAGGACTGCCAGAGGAGTTGATGCAATTTGGGTGATTGTGGACAGGTTGACGAAGAGCGCTCACTTCCTTGCCATTAGTGAGAGTTCTTCAGCAGAGAAATTGGCGGAGTTGTATGTGAAGGAAGTGGTATCTCGACATGGGGTGCCGATCTCGATTGTTTCGGACCGTGATGTGCGTTTCACTTCCAGGTTCTGGAAGAAATTTCATGAGGAGTTGGGTACTAGACTGCATTTTAGTACCGCATATCATCCCCAGACAGACGGTCAGAGTGAGCGGACGATTCAGACGCTTGAGGACATGCTCCGAGCATGTGTGTTGGATTTCGAGGGTAGCTGGGATGCGTATTTACCCTTGGCAGAGTTTTCCTACAACAACAGTCATCATTCGAGCATTGGTATGCCACCCTTTGAGCTGTTGTATGGGAGGAGGTGTCGGACCACCATTTGTTGGGGAGAGGTTGGGCAGCGATGATAGGCAGTACAGAGATCGTGCTTCAGACGACAGAGCAGATTCAGCAGGTCAGACAGAGGTTGTTGACCGCTCAGAGCCGACAGAAGAGTTATGCAGACAGACGCCGGTCCGAGCTTGAGTTTCAGGTCGGCGACTTCGTTCTCCTGAAGGTCTCTCCTTGGAAAGGAGTGATTCGATTCAGGAAGAGGGGCAAGCTGGGGCCCCGGTATATTGGTCCATTTCGTGTGGTTGCGAGGGTAGGCCGGGTAGCTTATCGTTTGGAGTTGGCAGCAGAGTTGGGGCAGATTCACGACACTTTTCATGTGTCGCAGTTGAGGAAGTGTATAGCCGACGAGTCGGCAGTGGTTCCATTAGAGGATATTCAGGTGGATGCGAGCCTGAATTATGCCGAGAGGCCAGTGGCCATCAGAGATCGGAAGATCAAGGTTCTGAGGAACAAGGAGGTACATCTGGTGTTGGTTCAGTGGCAACATCGGAAGGGATCAGAGATGACCTGGGAGCCCGAGCGTGAGATGCGTGAGCAGCATCCGGAGCTATTTTCAGAGCGAGACTTCGAGGGCGAAGTCTAGTTCTAGTGGGGGAGAGTTGTAACAGCCCAGATTTCCAGGTATCTTTTATGTTTATGTTTTTGGTGTTTTGAGAGGGGACTCGGCGAGTTGGAGCTCAGACTCGCCGAGTAGGATTGCGGTTCTGGACGCGGGTTCGCGCCTGGACTCGGCGAGTCCAAGGTATGGACTCGGCGAGTCTGCGCTGTTTAATGAAACCCTAATTTCTCGGGTTTGGGACCTATTTAAAGGGCCTTTAGGCCGCCATTTGTGCTCACCAGTCCCTTGAGTGAAACCCTAGCAAGTGTGAGCGTTTGGAGCAAAGTAGGAAGCCATTATTGACCTTGGAGGTATCTTTTTGCAAGGAAAAAAGAAGGATTAGCTAAGGGAAAGCAAGGGGAGCCACTTCCTGAAGGCTTGAGGTCCAGAACATCGCATTTGAGGTATATTCTTTGAGCTATTTCTGCTATGTTGAGATTTATGTTGATTTAGGGCTTATTGACCCCTTTTATGATAAGATCTAGTGCTTCAATGGTCCCTTGAGTGAGTTAAGTTGTAGATCTGGACCTTTGGAGGTCCAGAGTATCCCTTTGCCCAAGCTTTTTGTGAATCAATGGAGGTTTTGGATTGGAATCCGTATGCCTTTGGTCAAAATGCCATTTATGAGCCATGGGGTGTGTTATGAACACCAAGATAAGGACTTTACGTGTTGAATCAGTCTAGGAAGGCCAGATCTATGAATTGTTGGAGCAGATCTGATCTTAGAAGCAAGTTTGAGTGATTGCATGGCATGGACTCGCCGAGTCCGATGAGCAGACTCGGCGAGTAGCTTGAAGATTGCCCTCAGATCGCCCAGTGAGTGGTCCAGTCGAGTCATAGGTTGACTCAGTGAGTCAGGGCGAGTATGAGACGGTTGACAGGTGGTCTGAGTTGAACTGGGACTCGCCGAGTTGTTCTTGAGACTCGGCGAGTTGAGTCGAGGTGGCCCCGCGATTCTTCCAGGTGGAACTCGTCGAGTCAGGGGGGAGTACTCGACGTGTAAAAAGGGAATTCCAGAGAGATTAATGAAAACATCTAGACTCGCCGAGTCGCCATAGTGCACTCGCCGAGTCCGGTCAAAGTTGACCGTTGACCGTTGACCAAGGGTTGACCAGTGTTGACTACTTAGGGGTAGTCAACCTTAGTGTTAAAAAGTGTTAATTAGAGACATATGATGTTATAGGGAGATTGTAGCTCGGAGGATCGAGCACGTGTGATTTCGGGATTTGCTAGCTATCGATATTCACGAGGTGAGTCTTCTCACTATACGTTACCTTGAGTGGTATTATGAGTTGACGAGAGGGTCTTATGTGTTATGTGTGAGATTATGTGCTATTTATGAGATTGTATGCTATGTGTTATTGTATGCTGTATGACTATATAGACCGGACCGGAGGGTCCAACGACTCAGATCGGGCCAGAGGGCCCAATGAGCTATGACTGGACCAGAGGGTCCGACGAGCTGCGGGACTGGAAGGTCCCGCTGAGACATCTTGACCAGAGGGTCGGGTTAGCCTCGAGTGGCGTATTTGTTATATGTGGTATTTTGGGGAACTCACTAAGCATTTATGCTTACAGTTGTTATGTTTGATGTCTCAGGTACCAGCGAGGACCGTGGGAAGGCGACGGCTTGACACGTACACACACTGATGGAGATTTTTATATCAGAGATCTTGGGATTTGTTTTTGAAAAACAGAATTGATTATGGATTTTGAATTGTGATGTGATACATTATGTGATTTTGGAAATGAAAAATTATTTTGAAAATATTCGGTGTTACAAGTTGGTATCAGAGCCTTGGTTTGAGGGATTCGGATGCACCTTCGGGCGTATTTGAACTCAAACCGAGGATTTGAGGAATTTTCAAATAAAACTAAACTTTCTAAAAAGAAAAAGAGGTTTTTGGAAATGAACAGAGTGGAAGGTGTGTACGGTCAGCCAGCGCCCGAACGGTGAATCCCCAAAATACCTTTACATTATATGCTATGAGTTATGAGATATTATGTGATGCATGTTAGAGAAGCTAGGTATTCCTATTAGGACTAGAGTGGGCCTGATTTGTGATGCCTTAGCTTAGGAGATCACTGCTGCTAGGAGACACTTTGAGAGAGTGAGTAGGTAGCAGTGAGGAGCTCAGGGGAGGGCTATTGAGAGTAGCCAGTGCATAGCGAGAGTAGAGTGTTTTCGATTTGGGATCCTAGGAGGAGGACTTGGGTTGTATATCGATTCGGTGTGGACGATAGTATTGGGCCAGTACTATCGAAGACACCGGATTGGTACGTAGTCCAAGTAAGAATCCTTGGGAGTACCAGGAGAGAGGATGTTTGAGTTATCGAGTGTGAGTATGCTCGAGAGTATTCCTGATATTTCTTATGTTGTACTTCAGAGGTTGATCATGGTTGGGACACGCCATAACCCCGAGAGCAGTGGGGTGAGCGATGAGGAGATCCGTCGGATCATCCATGAGGAGGTGGCCGCTGCCATCAGAGCCGAGATTCCAGAGATGTTTGGGTCTATTAATACCACACTGATCGAGACATTTGACGAGCGATACGCTACTTTGACTGATGCTGCTGTTGCTGCAGCCACTGCAGTTGTTGCGGCTGCGAGACCCCAGAGTGGTGATTCGTTGCTGTACCGAGAGTTCAGCAACACGAAACCACCGGAGTTCGATGGTACACAGGATCCGATCGCCGCTATGAGGTGTATCTCAAATATATAGAGGGGTGTTTCTATACGTGCTCATGTCCGGAGCACTTGAGGGTGCGATTCGCACTCAACCAGCTTCGCTTGGGGGCGAAGGACTGGTGGAAATTTGTGACCGCGAGCTATTCTACAGCTGAGCTGACTGTAGTGACCTGGGAGAGGTTTACTGCGATGTTTCGTGACGAGTACGTTCCCCAGGTGGAGAGGGAACGTTTAGCTCAGGAGTTTCTGACCCTCAAGCAGGGGACCGAGACGGTGACAGTGATTACGAGGATGTTTCATGAGCGGGCGTTGTTTTGCCCGGAGTTGATGTCCACTGAGCAGGATCGCATGAGCCGTTATCTGAGCATCTTGAGGAGGGACATCCGTGAGTTCGTGGTGAACTCGACTTATCGGACATTTGCCGAGGTCCAGGAAAATGCCAGGAAGAGGGAGATCGAGCTTGAGACACAGGCTAGGGAGGATACTGAGTTGCAGAAGGGTGATCGGCGACCGGCACAGTCGCAGCCGGCCGCCAAGCGGGCAAAACCCGTTGATTCGAGGACAGGCAGTTCGAGGGGTCGTACTTGTGGAAAGTGCGGCAAGAGCCATGACGGGCCGTGCAAGACTGGGGTATGCTACAAATGCGGGAAGGAAGGACATTTTGCGAGGGACTGTCCAAAGGGGTTCTCGGTTTGCTTCCATTGCAACCAGACCGGCCATCGAAAGGCCGAGTGCCCCCAGCTTCAGAGATCAGCGCAGGGATCTGCACCTGTGGTTCGAGCTACCGAGACCCGGCCAGTGAAGGCCGAAGCACCGAAGGCTAGGGGGAGAGCCTTCCAGCTGACTGCGGAGGAGGTCCGCGCAGCACCTGACGTCGTGGCAGGTATGTAATCTTTATCTATTTTATGTTGAGTTTATGTTATTGTAATTGCTATATGTTGTGCGTAGGTACTTTTCTTGTGAGTTCTGTACCTGCATTGGTTTTATTCGACTCGGGTGCGAGTCGGTCTTTCATATCTTTAGCTTTTAGTCGGCGCATTAGTATTCCGAGAGAGGCGTTGAGTCGACCTCTACGGGTTTCCATAGCAGATGAGCGTGAGGTATGTGCTACCGAGGTGATACGTGGATGCGTGCTGGAGATCTTCGGGGTGGAGTTCCCGATTGATTTGATTCCGATTTCTATGGGGGATGTATGTGTCATAGTAGGCATGGATTGGTTGAGCCGTTTCGGGGCTATCATAGATTGCGAGCGTCAGTTGGTGACGATCCGAGACCCTAGTGGGGGAGTGCTGATAGTTTATGGCGAGGGGACTCGTGGTGGTTCGGTATTCTGTTCGGCTGCCAGAGCGAGGCGGAGTTTGCAGCAGGGCTGCAAGGGATTCGTGGCCTATGTGACGGATGTATGAGAGGCCGTTGGGAGGCCCAGTTCAGTGGAGGAGGTTCCGGTAGTGCGTGAGTTCCCGGATGTATTTCCCAAGGAGTTGTCGGGTGTGCCTCCTGTGAGGCGAGTGGAGTTCAGAATCGATTTGGTCCCGGGGGCTGCGCCTATCGCTAAGGTGCCTTATCGCCTTGCACCTCCAGAGATGCAAGAGTCATCCTCACAGCTTCAGGAGCTGCTGGGGAAGGGGTTTATTCGGCCGAGCAGCTCGCCGTGGGGAGCACCTATCCTGTTCGTCAAGAAGAAGGATGGTTCACATCGGATGTGCATTGATTACCGAGAGTTGAACAAGCTGACGGTCAAGAACCGTTACCCATTGCCAAGGATCGACGATTTGTTCGATCAGTTGCAGGGAGCATCTTGGTTTTCCAAGATCGATTTGAGATCGGGATATCATCAGGTGAGAGTGCGGGATGAGGACGTCCAGAAGACAGCGTTCAGGACGCGTTATGAGCATTATGAGTTTGTGGTGATGCCTTTTGGGCTCACCAATGCCCCGAAAGTGTTCATGGATCTCATGAACCGAGTGTGTAGGCCGATGCTGGATCGGTCGGTGATTGTGTTTATCGACGACATTCTGGTATATTCGAGATCTAGAGAGCAACATGAGGAGTATCTGAGGGAGGTTCTTGGAGTTCTGAGATCGGAGAGGCTCTATGCCAAATTCTCCAAGTGTGATTTCTGGTTGCGGGAGGTTCAGTTCTTAGGACATCTCGTTAACCAGGAAGGGATTTTGGTCGATCCGGCCAAGGTGGAGGCAGTGATGAGTTGGGAGGTGCCGAAGTCACCCTCCGAGATCAGGAGTTTCCTAGGGTTGGCAGGGTATTATCGGAGATTTATCAAGGATTTCTCCAAGATCGCAGTGCCACTCACCAGATTGACCCGGAAGGGTGTTGCTTTTCATGGGGCCCCGAGCAGCAGGCCTCCTTTGAGACACTTCGCCAGAGGTTGTGCGAAGCCCCGGTGTTAGCTCTTCCGGAAGGGATGGAGGACTTTGTGGTATTCTGTGATGCATCGATTTTGGGATTGGGAGCGGTGCTGATGCAGAGAGGGCATGTGATAGCATATGCATCGAGGCAGCTGAAGCCTCATGAGACGAGATATCCCACCCATGATCTAGTGTTGGGGGCAGTGGTGTTCGCCCTCAAGATTTGGTGTCACTACTTGTATGGGGTTCGGTGTACGATATACACGGACCATAAGAGTCTGAAGCATTTGATGGATCAGCCCAACCTAATATGCGTCAGAGAAGGTGGTTGGATGTGGTCAAGGATTATGATTGTGAGATCCTGTACCACCCAGGCAAGGCTAATGTGGTAGCCGATGCATTGAGCCGCAGGGCGGAGAGCACTCCACTGTGGGATGTGTGTTTGAGATTGACCGTGATAGCTCCGGTATTGGACGCCATTCGCGGGGCACAGGCCGAGGCTGTGCAACCTGAGATGCAGAAGAGGGAACGGGTTGTTGGTTTGGTTTCAGAGTTCGTGACCGATGGTCGGGGTCTTATGACATTTCAGGGGCGTATCTGGGTACCATTTGTGGGAGGAACGCGTACCACTTTGATGGAGGAGGCTCATCGGTCGAAATTTTCGATCCATCCGGGGGCCACTAAGATGTATTTGGATTTGAGAAAGGAGTATTGGTGGCCCTGTATGAAGAGGGACGTCGCATGGTTTGTTGAGAGGTGCTTGACCTGCCATAGGGTTAAGGCCGAGCACCAGAGGCCGCATGGCAAGTTGCAGCCACTGGAGGTTCCCGAGTGGAAGTGGGAACAGATCACTATGGATTTCATCACCAAATTGCTGAGGACTGCCAGAGGAGTTGATGCAATTTGGGTGATTGTGGACAGGTTGACGAAGAGCGCTCACTTCCTTGCCATTAGTGAGAGTTCTTCAGCAGAGAAATTGGCGGAGTTGTATGTGAAGGAAGTGGTATCTCGACATGGGGTGCCGATCTCGATTGTTTCGGACCGTGATGTGCGTTTCACTTCCAGGTTCTGGAAGAAATTTCATGAGGAGTTGGGTACTAGACTGCATTTTAGTACCGCATATCATCCCCAGACAGACGGTCAGAGTGAGCGGACGATTCAGACGCTTGAGGACATGCTCCGAGCATGTGTGTTGGATTTCGAGGGTAGCTGGGATGCGTATTTACCCTTGGCAGAGTTTTCCTACAACAACAGTCATCATTCGAGCATTGGTATGCCACCCTTTGAGCTGTTGTATGGGAGGAGGTGTCGGACCACCATTTGTTGGGGAGAGGTTGGGCAGCGATGATAGGCAGTACAGAGATCGTGCTTCAGACGACAGAGCAGATTCAGCAGGTCAGACAGAGGTTGTTGACCGCTCAGAGCCGACAGAAGAGTTATGCAGACAGACGCCGGTCCGAGCTTGAGTTTCAGGTCGGCGACTTCGTTCTCCTGAAGGTCTCTCCTTGGAAAGGAGTGATTCGATTCAGGAAGAGGGGCAAGCTGGGGCCCCGGTATATTGGTCCATTTCGTGTGGTTGCGAGGGTAGGCCGGGTAGCTTATCGTTTGGAGTTGGCAGCAGAGTTGGGGCAGATTCACGACACTTTTCATGTGTCGCAGTTGAGGAAGTGTATAGCCGACGAGTCGGCAGTGGTTCCATTAGAGGATATTCAGGTGGATGCGAGCCTGAATTATGCCGAGAGGCCAGTGGCCATCAGAGATCGGAAGATCAAGGTTCTGAGGAACAAGGAGGTACATCTGGTGTTGGTTCAGTGGCAACATCGGAAGGGATCAGAGATGACCTGGGAGCCCGAGCGTGAGATGCGTGAGCAGCATCCGGAGCTATTTTCAGAGCGAGACTTCGAGGGCGAAGTCTAGTTCTAGTGGGGGAGAGTTGTAACAGCCCAGATTTCCAGGTATCTTTTATGTTTATGTTTTTGGTGTTTTGAGAGGGGACTCGGCGAGTTGGAGCTCAGACTCGCCGAGTAGGATTGCGGTTCTGGACGCGGGTTCGCGCCTGGACTCGGCGAGTCCAAGGTATGGACTCGGCGAGTCTGCGCTGTTTAATGAAACCCTAATTTCTCGGGTTTGGGACCTATTTAAAGGGCCTTTAGGCCGCCATTTGTGCTCACCAGTCCCTTGAGTGAAACCCTAGCAAGTGTGAGCGTTTGGAGCAAAGTAGGAAGCCATTATTGACCTTGGAGGTATCTTTTTGCAAGGAAAAAAGAAGGATTAGCTAAGGGAAAGCAAGGGGAGCCACTTCCTGAAGGCTTGAGGTCCAGAACATCGCATTTGAGGTATATTCTTTGAGCTATTTCTGCTATGTTGAGATTTATGTTGATTTAGGGCTTATTGACCCCTTTTATGATAAGATCTAGTGCTTCAATGGTCCCTTGAGTGAGTTAAGTTGTAGATCTGGACCTTTGGAGGTCCAGAGTATCCCTTTGCCCAAGCTTTTTGTGAATCAATGGAAGTTTTGGATTGGAATCCGTATGCCTTTGGTCAAAATGCCATTTATGAGCCATGGGGTGTGTTATGAACACCAAGATAAGGACTTTACGTGTTGAATCAGTCTAGGAAGGCCAGATCTATGAATTGTTGGAGCAGATCTGATCTTAGAAGCAAGTTTGAGTGATTGCATGGCATGGACTCGCCGAGTCCGATGAGCAGACTCGGCGAGTAGCTTGAAGATTGCCCTCAGATCGCCCAGTGAGTGGTCCAGTCGAGTCATAGGTTGACTCAGTGAGTCAGGGCGAGTATGAGACGGTTGACAGGTGGTCTGAGTTGAACTGGGACTCGCCGAGTTGTTCTTGAGACTCGGCGAGTTGAGTCGAGGTGGCCCCGCGATTCTTCCAGGTGGAACTCGTCGAGTCAGGGGGGAGTACTCGACGTGTAAAAAGGGAATTCCAGAGAGATTAATGAAAACATCTAGACTCGCCGAGTCGCCATAGTGCACTCGCCGAGTCCGGTCAAAGTTGACCGTTGACCGTTGACCAAGGGTTGACCAGTGTTGACTACTTAGGGGTAGTCAACCTTAGTGTTAAAAAGTGTTAATTAGAGACATATGATGTTATAGGGAGATTGTAGCTCGGAGGATCGAGCACGTGTGATTTCGGGATTTGCTAGCTATCGATATTCACGAGGTGAGTCTTCTCACTATACGTTACCTTGAGTGGTATTATGAGTTGACGAGAGGGTCTTATGTGTTATGTGTGAGATTATGTGCTATTTATGAGATTGTATGCTATGTGTTATTGTATGCTGTATGACTATATAGACCGGACCGGAGGGTCCAACGACTCAGATCGGGCCAGAGGGCCCAATGAGCTATGACTGGACCAGAGGGTCCGACGAGCTGCGGGACTGGAAGGTCCCGCTGAGACATCTTGACCAGAGGGTCGGGTTAGCCTCGAGTGGCGTATTTGTTATATGTGGTATTTTGGGGAACTCACTAAGCATTTATGCTTACAGTTGTTATGTTTGATGTCTCAGGTACCAGCGAGGACCGTGGGAAGGCGACGGCTTGACACGTACACACACTGATGGAGATTTTTATATCAGAGATCTTGGGATTTGTTTTTGAAAAACAGAATTGATTATGGATTTTGAATTGTGATGTGATACATTATGTGATTTTGGAAATGAAAAATTATTTTGAAAATATTCGGTGTTACAAGTTGGTATCAGAGCCTTGGTTTGAGGGATTCGGATGCACCTTCGGGCGTATTTGAACTCAAACCGAGGATTTGAGGAATTTTCAAATAAAACTAAACTTTCTAAAAAGAAAAAGAGGTTTTTGGAAATGAACAGAGTGGAAGGTGTGTACGGTCAGCCAGCGCCCGAACGGTGAATCCCCAAAATACCTTTACATTATATGCTATGAGTTATGAGATATTATGTGATGCATGTTAGAGAAGCTAGGTATTCCTATTAGGACTAGAGTGGGCCTGATTTGTGATGCCTTAGCTTAGGAGATCACTGCTGCTAGGAGACACTTTGAGAGAGTGAGTAGGTAGCAGTGAGGAGCTCAGGGGAGGGCTATTGAGAGTAGCCAGTGCATAGCGAGAGTAGAGTGTTTTCGATTTGGGATCCTAGGAGGAGGACTTGGGTTGTATATCGATTCGGTGTGGACGATAGTATTGGGCCAGTACTATCGAAGACACCGGATTGGTACGTAGTCCAAGTAAGAATCCTTGGGAGTACCAGGAGAGAGGATGTTTGAGTTATCGAGTGTGAGTATGCTCGAGAGTATTCCTGATATTTCTTATGTTGTACTTCAGAGGTTGATCATGGTTGGGACACGCCATAACCCCGAGAGCAGTGGGGTGAGCGATGAGGAGATCCGTCGGATCATCCATGAGGAGGTGGCCGCTGCCATCAGAGCCGAGATTCCAGAGATGTTTGGGTCTATTAAGACCACACTGATCGAGACATTTGACGAGCGATACGCTACTTTGACTGATGCTGCTGTTGCTGCAGCCACTGCAGTTGTTGCGGCTGCGAGACCCCAGAGTGGTGATTCGTTGCTGTACCGAGAGTTCAGCAACACGAAACCACCGGAGTTCGATGGTACACAGGATCCGATCGCTGCTATGAGGTGTATCTCAAATATATAGAGGGGTGTTTCTATACGTGCTCATGTCCGGAGCACTTGAGGGTGCGATTCGCACTCAACCAGCTTCGCTTGGGGGCGAAGGACTGGTGGAAATTTGTGACCGCGAGCTATTCTACAGCTGAGCTGACTGTAGTGACCTGGGAGAGGTTTACTGCGATGTTTCGTGACGAGTACGTTCCCCAGGTGGAGAGGGAACGTTTAGCTCAGGAGTTTCTGACCCTCAAGCAGGGGACCGAGACGGTGACAGTGATTACGAGGATGTTTCATGAGCGGGCGTTGTTTTGCCCCGAGTTGATGTCCACTGAGCAGGATCGCATGAGCCGTTATCTGAGCATCTTGAGGAGGGACATCCGTGAGTTCGTGGTGAACTCGACTTATCGGACATTTGCCGAGGTCCAGGAAAATGCCAGGAAGAGGGAGATCGAGCTTGAGACACAGGCTAGGGAGGATACTGAGTTGCAGAAGGGTGATCGGCGACCGGCACAGTCGCAGCCGGCCGCCAAGCGGGCAAAACCCGTTGATTCGAGGACAGGCAGTTCGAGGGGTCGTACTTGTGGAAAGTGCGGCAAGAGCCATGACGGGCCGTGCAAGACTGGGGTATGCTACAAATGCGGGAAGGAAGGACATTTTGCGAGGGACTGTCCAAAGGGGTTCTCGGTTTGCTTCCATTGCAACCAGACCGGCCATCGGAAGGCCGAGTGCCCCCAGCTTCAGAGATCAGCGCAGGGATCTGCACCTGTGGTTCGAGCTACCGAGACCCGGCCAGTGAAGGCCGAAGCACCGAAGGCTAGGGGGTGAGCCTTCCAGCTGACTGCGGAGGAGGTCCGCGCAGCACCTGACGTCGTGGCAGGTATGTAATCTTTATCTATTTTATGTTGAGTTTATGTTATTGTAATTGCTATATGTTGTGCGTAGGTACTTTTCTTGTGAGTTCTGTACCTGCATTGGTTTTATTCGACTCGGGTGCGAGTCGGTCTTTCATATCTTTAGCTTTTAGTCGGCGCATTAGTATTCCGAGAGAGGCGTTGAGTCGACCTCTACGGGTTTCCATAGCAGATGAGCGTGAGGTATGTGCTACCGAGGTGATACGTGGATGCGTGCTGGAGATCTTCGGGGTGGAGTTCCCGATTGATTTGATTCCGATTGCTATGGGGGATGTATGTGTCATAGTAGGCATGGATTGGTTGAGCCGTTTCGGGGCTATCATAGATTGCGAGCGTCAGTTGGTGACGATCCGAGACCCTAGTGGGGGAGTGCTGATAGTTTATGGCGAGGGGACTCGTGGTGGTTCGGTATTCTGTTCGGCTGCCAGAGCGAGGCGGAGTTTGCAGCAGGGCTGCAAGGGATTCGTGGCCTATGTGACGGATGTATGAGAGGCCGTTGGGAGGCCCAGTTCAGTGGAGGAGGTTCCGGTAGTGCGTGAGTTCCCGGATGTATTTCCCGAGGAGTTGTCGGGTGTGCCTCCTGTGAGGCGAGTGGAGTTCAGAATCGATTTGGTCCCGGGGGCTGCGCCTATCGCTAAGGTGCCTTATCGCCTTGCACCTCCAGAGATGCAAGAGTCATCCTCATAGCTTCAGGAGCTGCTGGGGAAGGGGTTTATTCGGCCGAGCAGCTCGCCGTGGGGAGCACCTATCCTGTTCGTCAAGAAGAAGGATGGTTAACATCGGATGTGCATTGATTACCGAGAGTTGAACAAGCTGACAGTCAAGAACCGTTACCCATTTCCAAGGATCGACGATTTGTTCGATCAGTTGCAGGGAGCATCTTGGTTTTCCAAGATCGATTTGAGATCGGGATATCATCAGGTGAGAGTGCGGGATGAGGACGTCCAGAAGACAGCGTTCAGGACGCGTTATGAGCATTATGAGTTTGTGGTGATGCCTTTTGGGCTCACCAATGCCCCGAAAGTGTTCATGGATCTCATGAACCGAGTATGTAGGCCGATGTTGGATCGGTCGGTGATTGTGTTTATCGACCACATTCTGGTATATTCGAGATCTAGAGAGCAACATGAGGAGCATCTGAGGGAGGTTCTTGGAGTTCTGAGATCGGAGAGGCTCTATGCCAAATTCTCCAAGTGTGATTTCTGGTTGCGGGAGGTTCAGTTCTTAGGACATCTCGTTAACCAGGAAGGGATTTTGGTCGATCCGGCCAAGGTGGAGGCAGTGATGAGTTGGGAGGTGCCGAAGTCACCCTCCGAGATCAGGAGTATCCTAGGGTTGGCAGGGTATTATCGGAGATTTATCAAGGATTTCTCCAAGATCGCAGTGCCACTCACCAGATTGACCCGGAAGGGTGTTGCTTTTTCATGGGGCCCCGAGCAGCAGGCCTCCTTTGAGACACTTCGCCAGAGGTTGTGTGAAGCCCCGGTGTTAGCTCTTCCGGAAGGGATGGAGGACTTTGTTGTATTCTGTGATGCATCGATTTTGGGATTGGGAGCGGTGCTGATGCAGAGAGGGCATGTGATAGCATATGCATCGAGGCAGCTAAAGCCTCATGAGACGAGATATCCCACCCATGATCTAGTGTTGGGGGCAGTGGTGTTCGCCCTCAAGATTTGGTGTCACTACTTGTATGGGGTTCGGTGTACGATATACACGGACCATAAGAGTCTGAAGCATTTGATGGATCAGCCCAACCTAATATGCGTCAGAGAAGGTGGTTGGATGTGGTCAAGGATTATGATTGTGAGATCCTGTACCACCCAGGCAAGGCTAATGTGGTAGCCGATGCATTGAGCCGCAGGGCGGAGAGCACTCCACTGTGGGATGTGTGTTTGAGATTGACCGTGATAGCTCCGGTATTGGACGCCATTCGCGGGGCACAGGCCGAGGCTGTGCAACCTGAGATGCAGAAGAGGGAACGGGTTGTTGGTTTGGTTTCAGAGTTCGTGACCGATGGTCGGGGTCTTATGACATTTCAGGGGCGTATCTGGGTACCATTTGTGGGAGGAACGCGTACCACTTTGATGGAGGAGGCTCATCGGTCGAAATTTTCGATCCATCCGGGGGCCACTAAGATGTATTTGGATTTGAGAAAGGAGTATTGGTGGCCCTGTATGAAGAGGGACGTCGCATGGTTTGTTGAGAGGTGCTTGACCTGCCATAGGGTTAAGGCCGAGCACCAGAGGCCGCATGGCAAGTTGCAGCCACTGGAGGTTCCCGAGTGGAAGTGGGAACAGATCACTATGGATTTCATCACCAAATTGCTGAGGACTGCCAGAGGAGTTGATGCAATTTGGGTGATTGTGGACAGGTTGACGAAGAGCGCTCACTTCCTTGCCATTAGTGAGAGTTCTTCAGCAGAGAAATTGGCGGAGTTGTATGTGAAGGAAGTGGTATCTCGACATGGGGTGCCGATCTCGATTGTTTCGGACCGTGATGTGCGTTTCACTTCCAGGTTCTGGAAGAAATTTCATGAGGAGTTGGGTACTAGACTGCATTTTAGTACCGCATATCATCCCCAGACAGACGGTCAGAGTGAGCGGACGATTCAGACGCTTGAGGACATGCTCCGAGCATGTGTGTTGGATTTCGAGGGTAGCTGGGATGCGTATTTACCCTTGGCAGAGTTTTCCTACAACAACAGTCATCATTCGAGCATTGGTATGCCACCCTTTGAGCTGTTGTATGGGAGGAGGTGTCGGACCACCATTTGTTGGGGAGAGGTTGGGCAGCGATGATAGGCAGTACAGAGATCGTGCTTCAGACGACAGAGCAGATTCAGCAGGTCAGACAGAGGTTGTTGACCGCTCAGAGCCGACAGAAGAGTTATGCAGACAGACGCCGGTCCGAGCTTGAGTTTCAGGTCGGCGACTTCGTTCTCCTGAAGGTCTCTCCTTGGAAAGGAGTGATTCGATTCAGGAAGAGGGGCAAGCTGGGGCCCCGGTATATTGGTCCATTTCGTGTGGTTGCGAGGGTAGGCCGGGTAGCTTATCGTTTGGAGTTGGCAGCAGAGTTGGGGCAGATTCACGACACTTTTCATGTGTCGCAGTTGAGGAAGTGTATAGCCGACGAGTCGGCAGTGGTTCCATTAGAGGATATTCAGGTGGATGCGAGCCTGAATTATGCCGAGAGGCCAGTGGCCATCAGAGATCGGAAGATCAAGGTTCTGAGGAACAAGGAGGTACATCTGGTGTTGGTTCAGTGGCAACATCGGAAGGGATCAGAGATGACCTGGGAGCCCGAGCGTGAGATGCGTGAGCAGCATCCGGAGCTATTTTCAGAGCGAGACTTCGAGGGCGAAGTCTAGTTCTAGTGGGGGAGAGTTGTAACAGCCCAGATTTCCAGGTATCTTTTATGTTTATGTTTTTGGTGTTTTGAGAGGGGACTCGGCGAGTTGGAGCTCAGACTCGCCGAGTAGGATTGCGGTTCTGGACGCGGGTTCGCGCCTGGACTCGGCGAGTCCAAGGTATGGACTCGGCGAGTCTGCGCTGTTTAATGAAACCCTAATTTCTCGGGTTTGGGACCTATTTAAAGGGCCTTTAGGCCGCCATTTGTGCTCACCAGTCCCTTGAGTGAAACCCTAGCAAGTGTGAGCGTTTGGAGCAAAGTAGGAAGCCATTATTGACCTTGGAGGTATCTTTTTGCAAGGAAAAAAGAAGGATTAGCTAAGGGAAAGCAAGGGGAGCCACTTCCTGAAGGCTTGAGGTCCAGAACATCGCATTTGAGGTATATTCTTTGAGCTATTTCTGCTATGTTGAGATTTATGTTGATTTAGGGCTTATTGACCCCTTTTATGATAAGATCTAGTGCTTCAATGGTCCCTTGAGTGAGTTAAGTTGTAGATCTGGACCTTTGGAGGTCCAGAGTATCCCTTTGCCCAAGCTTTTTGTGAATCAATGGAAGTTTTGGATTGGAATCCGTATGCCTTTGGTCAAAATGCCATTTATGAGCCATGGGGTGTGTTATGAACACCAAGATAAGGACTTTACGTGTTGAATCAGTCTAGGAAGGCCAGATCTATGAATTGTTGGAGCAGATCTGATCTTAGAAGCAAGTTTGAGTGATTGCATGGCATGGACTCGCCGAGTCCGATGAGCAGACTCGGCGAGTAGCTTGAAGATTGCCCTCAGATCGCCCAGTGAGTGGTCCAGTCGAGTCATAGGTTGACTCAGTGAGTCAGGGCGAGTATGAGACGGTTAACTGGTGGTCTGAGTTGAACTGGGACTCGCCGAGTTGTTCTTGAGACTCGGCGAGTTGAGTCGAGGTGGCCCCGCGATTCTTCCAGGTGGAACTCGTCGAGTCAGGGGGGAGTACTCGACGTGTAAAAAGGGAATTCCAGAGAGATTAATGAAAACATCTAGACTCGCCGAGTCGCCATAGTGCACTCGCCGAGTCCGGTCAAAGTTGACCGTTGACCGTTGACCAAGGGTTGACCAGTGTTGACTACTTAGGGGTAGTCAACCTTAGTGTTAAAAAGTGTTAATTAGAGACATATGATGTTATAGGGAGATTGTAGCTCGGAGGATCGAGCACGTGTGATTTCGGGATTTGCTAGCTATCGATATTCACGAGGTGAGTCTTCTCACTATACGTTACCTTGAGTGGTATTATGAGTTGACGAGAGGGTCTTATGTGTTATGTATGAGATTATGTGCTATTTATGAGATTGTATGCTATGTGTTATTGTATGCTGTATGACTATATAGACCGGACCGGAGGGTCCAATGATTCAGATCGGGACAGAGGGCCCAATGAGCTATGACTGGACCAGAGGGTCCGACGAGCTGCGGGACTGGAAGGTCCCGCTGAGACATCTTGACCAGAGGGTCGGGTTAGCCTCGAGTGGCGTATTTGTTATATGTGGTATTTTGGGGAACTCACTAAGCATTTATGCTTACAGTTGTTATGTTTGATGTCTCAGGTACCAGCGAGGACCGTGGGAAGGCGACGGCTTGACATGTACACACACTGATGGAGATTTTTATATCAGAGATCTTGGGATTTGTTTTTGAAAAACAGAATTGATTATGGATTTTGAATTGTGATGTGATACATTATGTGATTTTGGAAATGAAAAATTATTTTGAAAAGATTCGGTGTTACAAGTTGGTATCAGAGCCTTGGTTTGAGGGATTCGGATGCACCTTCGGGCGTATTTGAACTCAAACCGAGGATTTGAGGAATTTTCAAATAAAACTAAACTTTCTAAAAAGAAAAAGAGGTTTTTGGAAATGAACAGAGTGGAAGGTGTGTACGGTCAGCCAGCGCCCGAACGGTGAATCCCCAAAATACCTTTACATTATATGCTATGAGTTATGAGATATTATGTGATGCATGTTAGAGAAGCTAGGTATTCCTATTAGGACTAGAGTGGGCCTGATTTGTGATGCCTTAGCTTAGGAGATCACTGCTGCTAGGAGACACTTTGAGAGAGTGAGTAGGTAGCAGTGAGGAGCTCAGGGGAGGGCTATTGAGAGTAGCCAGTGCATAGCGAGAGTAGAGTGTTTTCGATTTGGGATCCTAGGAGGAGGACTTGGGTTGTATATCGATTCGGTGTGGACGATAGTATTGGGCCAGTACTATCGAAGACACCGGATTGGTACGTAGTCCAAGTAAGAATCCTTGGGAGTACCAGGAGAGAGGATGTTTGAGTTATCGAGTGTGAGTATGCTCGAGAGTATTCCTGATATTTCTTATGTTGTACTTCAGAGGTTGATCATGGTTGGGACACGCCATAACCCCGAGAGCAGTGGGGTGAGCGATGAGGAGATCCGTCGGATCATCCATGAGGAGGTGGCCGCTGCCATCAGAGCCGAGATTCCAGAGATGTTTGGGTCTATTAAGACCACACTGATCGAGACATTTGACGAGCGATACGCTACTTTGACTGATGCTGCTGTTGCTGCAGCCACTGCAGCTGTTGCGGCTGCGAGACCCCAGAGTGGTGATTCGTTGCTGTACCGAGAGTTCAGCAACACGAAACCACCGGAGTTCGATGGTACACAGGATCCGATCGCCGCTATGAGGTGGATCTCAAATATATATAGGGGTGTTTCTATACGTGCTCATGTCCGGAGCACTTGAGGGTGCGATTCGCACTCAACCAGCTTCGCTTGGGGGCGAAGGACTGGTGGAAATTTGTGACCGCGAGCTATTCTACAGCTGAGCTGACTGTAGTGACCTGGGAGAGGTTTACTGCGATGTTTCGTGACGAGTACGTTCCCCAGGTGGAGAGGGAACGTTTAGCTCAGGAGTTTCTGACCCTCAAGCAGGGGACCGAGACGGTGACAGTGATTACGAGGATGTTTCATGAGCGGGCGTTGTTTTGCCCGGAGTTGGTGTCCACTGAGCAGGATCGCATGAGCCGTTATCTGAGCATCTTGAGGAGGGACATCCGTGAGTTCGTGGTGAACTCGACTTATCGGACATTTGCCGAGCTCCAGGAAAATGCCAGGAAGAGGGAGATTGAGCTTGAGACACAGGCTAGGGAGGATACTGAGTTGCAGAAGGGTGATCGGCGACCGGCACAGTCGCAGCCGGCCGCCAAGCGGGCAAAACCCGTTGATTTGAGGACAGGCAGTTCGAGGGGTCGTACTTGTGGAAAGTGCGGCAAGAGCCATGACGGGCCGTGCAAGACTGGGGTATGCTACAAATGCGGGAAGGAAGGACATTTTGCGAGGGACTGTCCAAAGGGGTTCTCGGTTTGCTTCCATTGCAACCAGACCGGCCATCGGAAGGCCGAGTGCCCCCAGCTTCAGAGATCAGCGCAGGGATCTGCACCTGTGGTTCGAGCTACCGAGACCCGGCCAGTGAAGGCCGAAGCACCGAAGGCTAGGGGGAGAGCCTTCCAGCTGACTGCGGAGGAGGTCCGCGCAGCACCTGACGTCGTGGCAGGTATGTAATCTTTATCTATTTTATGTTGAGTTTATGTTATTGTAATTGCTATATGTTGTGCGTAGGTACTTTTCTTGTGAGTTCTGTACCTGCATTGGTTTTATTCGACTCGGGTGCGAGTCGGTCTTTCATATCTTTAGCTTTTAGTCGGCGCATTAGTATTCCGAGAGAGGCGTTGAGTCGACCTCTACGGGTTTCCATAGCAGATGAGCGTGAGGTATGTGCTACCGAGGTGATACGTGGATGCGTGCTGGAGATCTTCGGGGTGGAGTTCCCGATTGATTTGATTCCGATTGCTATGGGGGATGTATGTGTCATAGTAGGCATGGATTGGTTGAGCCGTTTCGGGGCTATCATAGATTGCGAGCGTCAGTTGGTGACGATCCGAGACCCTAGTGGGGGAGTGCTGATAGTTTATGGCGAGGGGACTCGTGGTGGTTCGGTATTCTGTTCGGCTGCCAGAGCGAGGCGGAGTTTGCAGCAGGGCTGCAAGGGATTCGTGGCCTATGTGACGGATGTATGAGAGGCCGTTGGGAGGCCCAGTTCAGTGGAGGAGGTTCCGGTAGTGCGTGAGTTCCCGGATGTATTTCCCGAGGAGTTGTCGGGTGTGCCTCCTGTGAGGCGAGTGGAGTTCAGAATCGATTTGGTCCCGGGGGCTGCGCCTATCGCTAAGGTGCCTTATCGCCTTGCACCTCCAGAGATGCAAGAGTCATCCTCACAGCTTCAGGAGCTGCTGGGGAAGGGGTTTATTCGGCCGAGCAGCTCGCCGTGGGGAGCACCTATCCTGTTCGTCAAGAAGAAGGATGGTTCACATCGGATGTGCATTGATTACCGAGAGTTGAACAAGCTGACGGTCAAGAACCGTTACCCATTGCCAAGGATCGACGATTTGTTCGATCAGTTGCAGGGAGCATCTTGGTTTTCCAAGATCGATTTGAGATCGGGATATCATCAGGTGAGAGTGCGGGATGAGGACGTCCAGAAGACAGCGTTCAGGACACGTTATGAGCATTATGAGTTTGTGGTGATGCCTTTTGGGCTCACCAATGCCCCGAAAGTGTTCATGGATCTCATGAACCGAGTGTGTAGGCCGATGCTGGATCGGTCGGTGATTGTGTTTATCGACGACATTCTGGTATATTCGAGATCTAGAGAGCAACATGAGGAGTATCTGAGGGAGGTTCTTGGAGTTCTGAGATCGGAGAGGCTCTATGCCAAATTCTCCAAGTGTGATTTCTGGTTGCGGGAGGTTCAGTTCTTAGGACATCTCGTTAACCAGGAAGGGATTTTGGTCGATCCGGCCAAGGTGGAGGCAGTGATGAGTTGGGAGGTGCCGAAGTCACCCTCCGAGATCAGGAGTTTCCTAGGGTTGGCAGGGTATTATCGGAGATTTATCAAGGATTTCTCCAAGATCGCAGTGCCACTCACCAGATTGACCCGGAAGGGTGTTGCTTTTCATGGGGCCCCGAGCAGCAGGCCTCCTTTGAGACACTTCGCCAGAGGTTGTGCGAAGCCCCGGTGTTAGCTCTTCCGGAAGGGATGGAGGACTTTGTGGTATTCTGTGATGCATCGATTTTGGGATTGGGAGCGGTGCTGATGCAGAGAGGGCATGTGATAGCATATGCATCGAGGCAGCTGAAGCCTCATGAGACGAGATATCCCACCCATGATCTAGTGTTGGGGGCAGTGGTGTTCGCCCTCAAGATTTGGTGTCACTACTTGTATGGGGTTCGGTGTACGATATACACGGACCATAAGAGTCTGAAGCATTTGATGGATCAGCCCAACCTAATATGCGTCAGAGAAGGTGGTTGGATGTGGTCAAGGATTATGATTGTGAGATCCTGTACCACCCAGGCAAGGCTAATGTGGTAGCCGATGCATTGAGCCGCAGGGCGGAGAGCACTCCACTGTGGGATGTGTGTTTGAGATTGACCGTGATAGCTCCGGTATTGGACGCCATTCGCGGGGCACAGGCCGAGGCTGTGCAACCTGAGATGCAGAAGAGGGAACGGGTTGTTGGTTTGGTTTCAGAGTTCGTGACCGATGGTCGGGATCTTATGACATTTCAGGGGCGTATCTGGGTACCATTTGTGGGAGGAACGCGTACCACTTTGATGGAGGAGGCTCATCGGTCGAAATTTTCGATCCATCCGGGGGCCACTAAGATGTATTTGGATTTGAGAAAGGAGTATTGGTGGCCCTGTATGAAGAGGGACGTCGCATGGTTTGTTGAGAGGTGCTTGACCTGCCATAGGGTTAAGGCCGAGCACCAGAGGCCGCATGGCAAGTTGCAGCCACTGGAGGTTCCCGAGTGGAAGTGGGAACAGATCACTATGGATTTCATCACCAAATTGCTGAGGACTGCCAGAGGAGTTGATGCAATTTGGGTGATTGTGGACAGGTTGACGAAGAGCGCTCACTTCCTTGCCATTAGTGAGAGTTCTTCAGCAGAGAAATTGGCGGAGTTGTATGTGAAGGAAGTGGTATCTCGACATGGGGTGCCGATCTCGATTGTTTCGGACCGTGATGTGCGTTTCACTTCCAGGTTCTGGAAGAAATTTCATGAGGAGTTGGGTACTAGACTGCATTTTAGTACCGCATATCATCCCCAGACAGACGGTCAGAGTGAGCGGACGATTCAGACGCTTGAGGACATGCTCCGAGCATGTGTGTTGGATTTCGAGGGTAGCTGGGATGCGTATTTACCCTTGGCAGAGTTTTCCTACAACAACAGTCATCATTCGAGCTTTGGTATGCCACCCTTTGAGCTGTTGTATGGGAGGAGGTGTCGGACCACCATTTGTTGGGGAGAGGTTGGGCAGCGATGATAGGCAGTACAGAGATCGTGCTTCAGACGACAGAGCAGATTCAGCAGGTCAGACAGAGGTTGTTGACCGCTCAGAGCCGACAGAAGAGTTATGCAGACAGACGCCGGTCCGAGCTTGAGTTTCAGGTCGGCGACTTCGTTCTCCTGAAGGTCTCTCCTTGGAAAGGAGTGATTCGATTCAGGAAGAGGGGCAAGCTGGGGCCCCGGTATATTGGTCCATTTCGTGTGGTTGCGAGGGTAGGCCGGGTAGCTTATCGTTTGGAGTTGGCAGCAGAGTTGGGGCAGATTCACGACACTTTTCATGTGTCGCAGTTGAGGAAGTGTATAGCCGACGAGTCGGCAGTGGTTCCATTAGAGGATATTCAGGTGGATGCGAGCCTGAATTATGCCGAGAGGCCAGTGGCCATCAGAGATCGGAAGATCAAGGTTCTGAGGAACAAGGAGGTACATCTGGTGTTGGTTCAGTGGCAACATCGGAAGGGATCAGAGATGACCTGGGAGCCCGAGCGTGAGATGCGTGAGCAGCATCCGGAGCTATTTTCAGAGCGAGACTTCGAGGGCGAAGTCTAGTTCTAGTGGGGGAGAGTTGTAACAGCCCAGATTTCCAGGTATCTTTTATGTTTATGTTTTTGGTGTTTTGAGAGGGGACTCGGCGAGTTGGAGCTCAGACTCGCCGAGTAGGATTGCGGTTCTGGACGCGGGTTCGCGCCTGGACTCGGCGAGTCCAAGGTATGGACTCGGCGAGTCTGCGCTGTTTAATGAAACCCTAATTTCTCGGGTTTGGGACCTATTTAAAGGGCCTTTAGGCCGCCATTTGTGCTCACCAGTCCCTTGAGTGAAACCCTAGCAAGTGTGAGCGTTTGGAGCAAAGTAGGAAGCCATTATTGACCTTGGAGGTATCTTTTTGCAAGGAAAAAAGAAGGATTAGCTAAGGGAAAGCAAGGGGAGCCACTTCCTGAAGGCTTGAGGTCCAGAACATCGCATTTGAGGTATATTCTTTGAGCTATTTCTGCTATGTTGAGATTTATGTTGATTTAGGGCTTATTGACCCCTTTTATGATAAGATCTAGTGCTTCAATGGTCCCTTGAGTGAGTTAAGTTGTAGATCTGGACCTTTGGAGGTCCAGAGTATCCCTTTGCCCAAGCTTTTTGTGAATCAATGGAGGTTTTGGATTGGAATCCGTATGCCTTTGGTCAAAATGCCATTTATGAGCCATGGGGTGTGTTATGAACACCAAGATAAGGACTTTACGTGTTGAATCAGTCTAGGAAGGCCAGATCTATGAATTGTTGGAGCAGATCTGATCTTAGAAGCAAGTTTGAGTGATTGCATGGCATGGACTCGCCGAGTCCGATGAGCAGACTCGGCGAGTAGCTTGAAGATTGCCCTCAGATCGCCCAGTGAGTGGTCCAGTCGAGTCATAGGTTGACTCAGTGAGTCAGGGCGAGTATGAGACGGTTGACAGGTGGTCTGAGTTGAACTGGGACTCGCCGAATTGTTCTTGAGACTCGGCGAGTTGAGTCGAGGTGGCCCCGCGATTCTTCCAGGTGGAACTCGTCGAGTCAGGGGGGAGTACTCGACGTGTAAAAAGGGAATTCCAGAGAGATTAATGAAAACATCTAGACTCGCCGAGTCGCCATAGTGCACTCGCCGAGTCCGGTCAAAGTTGACCGTTGACCGTTGACCAAGGGTTGACCAGTGTTGACTACTTAGGGGTAGTCAACCTTAGTGTTAAAAAGTGTTAATTAGAGACATATGATGTTATAGGGAGATTGTAGCTCGGAGGATCGAGCACGTGTGATTTCGGGATTTGCTAGCTATCGATATTCACGAGGTGAGTCTTCTCACTATACGTTACCTTGAGTGGTATTATGAGTTGACGAGAGGGTCTTATGTGTTATGTGTGAGATTATGTGCTATTTATGAGATTGTATGCTATGTGTTATTGTATGCTGTATGACTATATAGACCGGACCGGAGGGTCCAACGACTCAGATCGGGCCAGAGGGCCCAATGAGCTATGACTGGACCAGAGGGTCCGACGAGCTGCGGGACTGGAAGGTCCCGCTGAGACATCTTGACCAGAGGGTCGGGTTAGCCTCGAGTGGCGTATTTGTTATATGTGGTATTTTGGGGAACTCACTAAGCATTTATGCTTACAGTTGTTATGTTTGATGTCTCAGGTACCAGCGAGGACCGTGGGAAGGCGACGGCTTGACACGTACACACACTGATGGAGATTTTTATATCAGAGATCTTGGGATTTGTTTTTGAAAAACAGAATTGATTATGGATTTTGAATTGTGATGTGATACATTATGTGATTTTGGAAATGAAAAATTATTTTGAAAAGATTCGGTGTTACAAGTTGGTATCAGAGCCTTGGTTTGAGGGATTCGGATGCACCTTCGGGCGTATTTGAACTCAAACCGAGGATTTGAGGAATTTTCAAATAAAACTAAACTTTCTAAAAAGAAAAAGAGGTTTTTGGAAATGAACAGAGTGGAAGGTGTGTACGGTCAGCCAGCGCCCGAACGGTGAATCCCCAAAATACCTTTACATTATATGCTATGAGTTATGAGATATTATGTGATGCATGTTAGAGAAGCTAGGTATTCCTATTAGGACTAGAGTGGGCCTGATTTGTGATGCCTTAGCTTAGGAGATCACTGCTGCTAGGAGACACTTTGAGAGAGTGAGTAGGTAGCAGTGAGGAGCTCAGGGGAGGGCTATTGAGAGTAGCCAGTGCATAGCGAGAGTAGAGTGTTTTCGATTTGGGATCCTAGGAGGAGGACTTGGGTTGTATATCGATTCGGTGTGGACGATAGTATTGGGCCAGTACTATCGAAGACACCGGATTGGTACGTAGTCCAAGTAAGAATCCTTGGGAGTACCAGGAGAGAGGATGTTTGAGTTATCGAGTGTGAGTATGCTCGAGAGTATTCCTGATATTTCTTATGTTGTACTTCAGAGGTTGATCATGGTTGGGACACGCCATAACCCCGAGAGCAGTGGGGTGAGCGATGAGGAGATCCGTCGGATCATCCATGAGGAGGTGGCCGCTGCCATCAGAGCCGAGATTCCAGAGATGTTTGGGTCTATTAAGACCACACTGATCGAGACATTTGACGAGCGATACGCTACTTTGACTGATGCTGCTGTTGCTGCAGCCACTGCAGCTGTTGCGGCTGCGAGACCCCAGAGTGGTGATTCGTTGCTGTACCGAGAGTTCAGCAACACGAAACCACCGGAGTTCGATGGTACACAGGATCCGATCGCCGCTATGAGGTGTATCTCAAATATATAGAGGGGTGTTTCTATACGTGCTCATGTCCGGAGCACTTGAGGGTGCGATTCGCACTCAACCAGCTTCGCTTGGGGGCGAAGGACTGGTGGAAATTTGTGACCGCGAGCTATTCTACAGCTGAGCTGACTGTAGTGACCTGGGAGAGGTTTACTGCGATGTTTCGTGACGAGTACGTTCCCCAGGTGGAGAGGGAACGTTTAGCTCAGGAGTTTCTGACCCTCAAGCAGGGGACCGAGACGGTGACAGTGATTACGAGGATGTTTCATGAGCGGGCGTTGTTTTGCCCGGAGTTGGTGTCCACTGAGCAGGATCGCATGAGCCGTTATCTGAGCATCTTGAGGAGGGACATCCGTGAGTTCGTGGTGAACTCGACTTATCGGACATTTGCCGAGCTCCAGGAAAATGCCAGGAAGAGGGAGATTGAGCTTGAGACACAGGCTAGGGAGGATACTGAGTTGCAGAAGGGTGATCGGCGACCGGCACAGTCGCAGCCGGCCGCCAAGCGGGCAAAACCCGTTGATTTGAGGACAGGCAGTTCGAGGGGTCGTACTTGTGGAAAGTGCGGCAAGAGCCATGACGGGCCGTGCAAGACTGGGGTATGCTACAAATGCGGGAAGGAAGGACATTTTGCGAGGGACTGTCCAAAGGGGTTCTCGGTTTGCTTCCATTGCAACCAGACCGGCCATCGGAAGGCCGAGTGCCCCCAGCTTCAGAGATCAGCGCAGGGATCTGCACCTGTGGTTCGAGCTACCGAGACCCGGCCAGTGAAGGCCGAAGCACCGAAGGCTAGGGGGAGAGCCTTCCAGCTGACTGCGGAGGAGGTCCGCGCAGCACCTGACGTCGTGGCAGGTATGTAATCTTTATCTATTTTATGTTGAGTTTATGTTATTGTAATTGCTATATGTTGTGCGTAGGTACTTTTCTTGTGAGTTCTGTACCTGCATTGGTTTTATTCGACTCGGGTGCGAGTCGGTCTTTCATATCTTTAGCTTTTAGTCGGCGCATTAGTATTCCGAGAGAGGCGTTGAGTCGACCTCTACGGGTTTCCATAGCAGATGAGCGTGAGGTATGTGCTACCGAGGTGATACGTGGATGCGTGCTGGAGATCTTCGGGGTGGAGTTCCCGATTGATTTGATTCCGATTGCTATGGGGGATGTATGTGTCATAGTAGGCATGGATTGGTTGAGCCGTTTCGGGGCTATCATAGATTGCGAGCGTCAGTTGGTGACGATCCGAGACCCTAGTGGGGGAGTGCTGATAGTTTATGGCGAGGGGACTCGTGGTGGTTCGGTATTCTGTTCGGCTGCCAGAGCGAGGCGGAGTTTGCAGCAGGGCTGCAAGGGATTCGTGGCCTATGTGACGGATGTATGAGAGGCCGTTGGGAGGCCCAGTTCAGTGGAGGAGGTTCCGGTAGTGCGTGAGTTCCCGGATGTATTTCCCGAGGAGTTGTCGGGTGTGCCTCCTGTGAGGCGAGTGGAGTTCAGAATCGATTTGGTCCAGGGGGCTGCGCCTATCGCTAAGGTGCCTTATCGCCTTGCACCTCCAGAGATGCAAGAGTCATCCTCATAGCTTCAGGAGCTGCTGGGGAAGGGGTTTATTCGGCCGAGCAGCTCGCCGTGGGGAGCACCTATCCTGTTCGTCAAGAAGAAGGATGGTTCACATCGGATGTGCATTGATTACCGAGAGTTGAACAAGCTGACGGTCAAGAACCGTTACCCATTTCCAAGGATCGACGATTTGTTCGATCAGTTGCAGGGAGCATCTTGGTTTTCCAAGATCGATTTGAGATCGGGATATCATCAGGTGAGAGTGCGGGATGAGGACGTCCAGAAGACAGCGTTCAGGACGCGTTATGAGCATTATGAGTTTGTGGTGATGCCTTTTGGGCTCACCAATGCCCCGAAAGTGTTCATGGATCTCATGAACCGAGTGTGTAGGCCGATGTTGGATCGGTCGGTGATTGTGTTTATCGACCACATTCTGGTATATTCGAGATCTAGAGAGCAACATGAGGAGCATCTGAGGGAGGTTCTTGGAGTTCTGAGATCGGAGAGGCTCTATGCCAAATTCTCCAAGTGTGATTTCTGGTTGCGGGAGGTTCAGTTCTTAGGACATCTCGTTAACCAGGAAGGGATTTTGGTCGATCCGGCCAAGGTGGAGGCAGTGATGAGTTGGGAGGTGCCGAAGTCACCCTCCGAGATCAGGAGTATCCTAGGGTTGGCAGGGTATTATCGGAGATTTATCAAGGATTTCTCCAAGATCGCAGTGCCACTCACCAGATTGACCCGGAAGGGTGTTGCTTTTTCATGGGGCCCCGAGCAGCAGGCCTCCTTTGAGACACTTCGCCAGAGGTTGTGTGAAGCCCCGGTGTTAGCTCTTCCGGAAGGGATGGAGGACTTTGTTGTATTCTGTGATGCATCGATTTTGGGATTGGGAGCGGTGCTGATGCAGAGAGGGCATGTGATAGCATATGCATCGAGGCAGCTAAAGCCTCATGAGACGAGATATCCCACCCATGATCTAGTGTTGGGGGCAGTGGTGTTCGCCCTCAAGATTTGGTGTCACTACTTGTATGGGGTTCGGTGTACGATATACACGGACCATAAGAGTCTGAAGCATTTGATGGATCAGCCCAACCTAATATGCGTCAGAGAAGGTGGTTGGATGTGGTCAAGGATTATGATTGTGAGATCCTGTACCACCCAGGCAAGGCTAATGTGGTAGCCGATGCATTGAGCCGCAGGGCGGAGAGCACTCCACTGTGGGATGTGTGTTTGAGATTGACCGTGATAGCTCCGGTATTGGACGCCATTCGCGAGGCACAGGCCGAGGCTGTGCAACCTGAGATGCAGAAGAGGGAACGGGTTGTTGGTTTGGTTTCAGAGTTCGTGACCGATGGTCGGGGTCTTATGACATTTCAGGGGCGTATCTGGGTACCATTTGTGGGAGGAACGCGTACCACTTTGATGGAGGAGGCTCATCGGTCGAAATTTTCGATCCATCCGGGGGCCACTAAGATGTATTTGGATTTGAGAAAGGAGTATTGGTGGCCCTGTATGAAGAGGGACGTCGCATGGTTTGTTGAGAGGTGCTTGACCTGCCATAGGGTTAAGGCCGAGCACCAGAGGCCGCATGGCAAGTTGCAGCCACTGGAGGTTCCCGAGTGGAAGTGGGAACAGATCACTATGGATTTCATCACCAAATTGCTGAGGACTGCCAGAGGAGTTGATGCAATTTGGGTGATTGTGGACAGGTTGACGAAGAGCGCTCACTTCCTTGCCATTAGTGAGAGTTCTTCAGCAGAGAAATTGGCGGAGTTGTATGTGAAGGAAGTGGTATCTCGACATGGGGTGCCGATCTCGATTGTTTCGGACCGTGATGTGCGTTTCACTTCCAGGTTCTGGAAGAAATTTCATGAGGAGTTGGGTACTAGACTGCATTTTAGTACCGCATATCATCCCCAGACAGACGGTCAGAGTGAGCGGACGATTCAGACGCTTGAGGACATGCTCCGAGCATGTGTGTTGGATTTCGAGGGTAGCTGGGATGCGTATTTACCCTTGGCAGAGTTTTCCTACAACAACAGTCATCATTCGAGCATTGGTATGCCACCCTTTGAGCTGTTGTATGGGAGGAGGTGTCGGACCACCATTTGTTGGGGAGAGGTTGGGCAGCGATGATAGGCAGTACAGAGATCGTGCTTCAGACGACAGAGCAGATTCAGCAGGTCAGACAGAGGTTGTTGACCGCTCAGAGCCGACAGAAGAGTTATGCAGACAGACGCCGGTCCGAGCTTGAGTTTCAGGTCGGCGACTTCGTTCTCCTGAAGGTCTCTCCTTGGAAAGGAGTGATTCGATTCAGGAAGAGGGGCAAGCTGGGGCCCCGGTATATTGGTCCATTTCGTGTGGTTGCGAGGGTAGGCCGGGTAGCTTATCGTTTGGAGTTGGCAGCAGAGTTGGGGCAGATTCACGACACTTTTCATGTGTCGCAGTTGAGGAAGTGTATAGCCGACGAGTCGGCAGTGGTTCCATTAGAGGATATTCAGGTGGATGCGAGCCTGAATTATGCCGAGAGGCCAGTGGCCATCAGAGATCGGAAGATCAAGGTTCTGAGGAACAAGGAGGTACATCTGGTGTTGGTTCAGTGGCAACATCGGAAGGGATCAGAGATGACCTGGGAGCCCGAGCGTGAGATGCGTGAGCAGCATCCGGAGCTATTTTCAGAGCGAGACTTCGAGGGCGAAGTCTAGTTCTAGTGGGGGAGAGTTGTAACAGCCCAGATTTCCAGGTATCTTTTATGTTTATGTTTTTGGTGTTTTGAGAGGGGACTCGGCGAGTTGGAGCTCAGACTCGCCGAGTAGGATTGCGGTTCTGGACGCGGGTTCGCGCCTGGACTCGGCGAGTCCAAGGTATGGACTCGGCGAGTCTGCGCTATTTAATGAAACCCTAATTTCTCGGGTTTGGGACCTATTTAAAGGGCCTTTAGGCCGCCATTTGTGCTCACCAGTCCCTTGAGTGAAACCCTAGCAAGTGTGAGCGTTTGGAGCAAAGTAGGAAGCCATTATTGACCTTGGAGGTATCTTTTTGCAAGGAAAAAAGAAGGATTAGCTAAGGGAAAGCAAGGGGAGCCACTTCCTGAAGGCTTGAGGTCCAGAACATCGCATTTGAGGTATATTCTTTGAGCTATTTCTGCTATGTTGAGATTTATGTTGATTTAGGGCTTATTGACCCCTTTTATGATAAGATCTAGTGCTTCAATGGTCCCTTGAGTGAGTTAAGTTGTAGATCTGGACCTTTGGAGGTCCAGAGTATCCCTTTGCCCAAGCTTTTTGTGAATCAATGGAAGTTTTGGATTGGAATCCGTATGCCTTTGGTCAAAATGCCATTTATGAGCCATGGGGTGTGTTATGAACACCAAGATAAGGACTTTACGTGTTGAATCAGTCTAGGAAGGCCAGATCTATGAATTGTTGGAGCAGATCTGATCTTAGAAGCAAGTTTGAGTGATTGCATGGCATGGACTCGCCGAGTCCGATGAGCAGACTCGGCGAGTAGCTTGAAGATTGCCCTCAGATCGCCCAGTGAGTGGTCCAGTCGAGTCATAGGTTGACTCAGTGAGTCAGGGCGAGTATGAGACGGTTAACTGGTGGTCTGAGTTGAACTGGGACTCGCCGAGTTGTTCTTGAGACTCGGCGAGTTGAGTCGAGGTGGCCCCGCGATTCTTCCAGGTGGAACTCGTCGAGTCAGGGGGGAGTACTCGACGTGTAAAAAGGGAATTCCAGAGAGATTAATGAAAACATCTAGACTCGCCGAGTCGCCATAGTGCACTCGCCGAGTCCGGTCAAAGTTGACCGTTGACCGTTGACCAAGGGTTGACCAGTGTTGACTACTTAGGGGTAGTCAACCTTAGTGTTAAAAAGTGTTAATTAGAGACATATGATGTTATAGGGAGATTGTAGCTCGGAGGATCGAGCACGTGTGATTTCGGGATTTGCTAGCTATCGATATTCACGAGGTGAGTCTTCTCACTATACGTTACCTTGAGTGGTATTATGAGTTGACGAGAGGGTCTTATGTGTTATGTATGAGATTATGTGCTATTTATGAGATTGTATGCTATGTGTTATTGTATGCTGTATGACTATATAGACCGGACCGGAGGGTCCAATGATTCAGATCGGGACAGAGGGCCCAATGAGCTATGACTGGACCAGAGGGTCCGACGAGCTGCGGGACTGGAAGGTCCCGCTGAGACATCTTGACCAGAGGGTCGGGTTAGCCTCGAGTGGCGTATTTGTTATATGTGGTATTTTGGGGAACTCACTAAGCATTTATGCTTACAGTTGTTATGTTTGATGTCTCAGGTACCAGCGAGGACCGTGGGAAGGCGACGGCTTGACATGTACACACACTGATGGAGATTTTTATATCAGAGATCTTGGGATTTGTTTTTGAAAAACAGAATTGATTATGGATTTTGAATTGTGATGTGATACATTATGTGATTTTGGAAATGAAAAATTATTTTGAAAAGATTCGGTGTTACTAGTTGGTATCAGAGCCTTGGTTTGAGGGATTCGGATGCACCTTCGGGCGTATTTGAACTCAAACCGAGGATTTGAGGAATTTTCAAATAAAACTAAACTTTCTAAAAAGAAAAAGAGGTTTTTGGAAATGAACAGAGTGGAAGGTGTGTACGGTCAGCCAGCGCCCGAACGGTGAATCCCCAAAATACCTTTACATTATATGCTATGAGTTATGAGATATTATGTGATGCATGTTAGAGAAGCTAGGTATTCCTATTAGGACTAGAGTGGGCCTGATTTGTGATGCCTTAGCTTAGGAGATCACTGCTGCTAGGAGACACTTTGAGAGAGTGAGTAGGTAGCAGTGAGGAGCTCAGGGGAGGGCTATTGAGAGTAGCCAGTGCATAGCGAGAGTAGAGTGTTTTCGATTTGGGATCCTAGGAGGAGGACTTGGGTTGTATATCAATTCGGTGTGGACGATAGTATTGGGCCAGTACTATCGAAGACACCGGATTGGTACGTAGTCCAAGTAAGAATCCTTGGGAGTACCAGGAGAGAGGATGTTTGAGTTATCGAGTGTGAGTATGCTCGAGAGTATTCCTGATATTTCTTATGTTGTACTTCAGAGGTTGATCATGGTTGGGACACGCCATAACCCCGAGAGCAGTCGGGTGAGCGATGAGGAGATCCGTCGGATCATCCATGAGGAGGTGGCCGCTGCCATCAGAGCCGAGATTCCAGAGATGTTTGGGTCTATTAAGACCACACTGATCGAGACATTTGACGAGCGATACGCTACTTTGACTGATGCTGCTGTTGCTGCAGCCACTGCAGCTGTTGCGGCTGCGAGACCCCAGAGTGGTGATTCGTTGCTGTACCGAGAGTTCAGCAACACGAAACCACCGGAGTTCGATGGTACACAGGATCCGATCGCCGCTATGAGGTGGATCTCAAATATATATAGGGGTGTTTCTATACGTGCTCATGTCCGGAGCACTTGAGGGTGCGATTCGCACTCAACCAGCTTCGCTTGGGGGCGAAGGACTGGTGGAAATTTGTGACCGCGAGCTATTCTACAGCTGAGCTGACTGTAGTGACCTGGGAGAGGTTTACTGCGATGTTTCGTGACGAGTACGTTCCCCAGGTGGAGAGGGAACGTTTAGCTCAGGAGTTTCTGACCCTCAAGCAGGGGACCGAGACGGTGACAGTGATTACGAGGATGTTTCATGAGCGGGCGTTGTTTTGCCCGGAGTTGGTGTCCACTGAGCAGGATCGCATGAGCCGTTATCTGAGCATCTTGAGGAGGGACATCCGTGAGTTCGTGGTGAACTCGACTTATCGGACATTTGCCGAGCTCCAGGAAAATGCCAGGAAGAGGGAGATTGAGCTTGAGACACAGGCTAGGGAGGATACTGAGTTGCAGAAGGGTGATCGGCGACCGGCACAGTCGCAGCCGGCCGCCAAGCGGGCAAAACCCGTTGATTTGAGGACAGGCAGTTCGAGGGGTCGTACTTGTGGAAAGTGCGGCAAGAGCCATGACGGGCCGTGCAAGACTGGGGTATGCTACAAATGCGGGAAGGAAGGACATTTTGCGAGGGACTGTCCAAAGGGGTTCTCGGTTTGCTTCCATTGCAACCAGACCGGCCATCGGAAGGCCGAGTGCCCCCAGCTTCAGAGATCAGCGCAGGGATCTGCACCTGTGGTTCGAGCTACCGAGACCCGGCCAGTGAAGGCCGAAGCACCGAAGGCTAGGGGGAGAGCCTTCCAGCTGACTGCGGAGGAGGTCCGCGCAGCACCTGACGTCGTGGCAGGTATGTAATCTTTATCTATTTTATGTTGAGTTTATGTTATTGTAATTGCTATATGTTGTGCGTAGGTACTTTTCTTGTGAGTTCTGTACCTGCATTGGTTTTATTCGACTCGGGTGCGAGTCGGTCTTTCATATCTTTAGCTTTTAGTCGGCGCATTAGTATTCCGAGAGAGGCGTTGAGTCGACCTCTACGGGTTTCCATAGCAGATGAGCGTGAGGTATGTGCTACCGAGGTGATACGTGGATGCGTGCTGGAGATCTTCGGGGTGGAGTTCCCGATTGATTTGATTCCGATTGCTATGGGGGATGTATGTGTCATAGTAGGCATGGATTGGTTGAGCCGTTTCGGGGCTATCATAGATTGCGAGCGTCAGTTGGTGACGATCCGAGACCCTAGTGGGGGAGTGCTGATAGTTTATGGCGAGGGGACTCGTGGTGGTTCGGTATTCTGTTCGGCTGCCAGAGCGAGGCGGAGTTTGCAGCAGGGCTGCAAGGGATTCGTGGCCTATGTGACGGATGTATGAGAGGCCGTTGGGAGGCCCAGTTCAGTGGAGGAGGTTCCGGTAGTGCGTGAGTTCCCGGATGTATTTCCCGAGGAGTTGTCGGGTGTGCCTCCTGTGAGGCGAGTGGAGTTCAGAATCGATTTGGTCCCGGGGGCTGCGCCTATCGCTAAGGTGCCTTATCGCCTTGCACCTCCAGAGATGCAAGAGTCATCCTCACAGCTTCAGGAGCTGCTGGGGAAGGGGTTTATTCGGCCGAGCAGCTCGCCGTGGGGAGCACCTATCCTGTTCGTCAAGAAGAAGGATGGTTCACATCGGATGTGCATTGATTACCGAGAGTTGAACAAGCTGACGGTCAAGAACCGTTACCCATTGCCAAGGATCGACGATTTGTTCGATCAGTTGCAGGGAGCATCTTGGTTTTCCAAGATCGATTTGAGATCGGGATATCATCAGGTGAGAGTGCGGGATGAGGACGTCCAGAAGACAGCGTTCAGGACGCGTTATGAGCATTATGAGTTTGTGGTGATGCCTTTTGGGCTCACCAATGCCCCGAAAGTGTTCATGGATCTCATGAACCGAGTGTGTAGGCCGATGCTGGATCGGTCGGTGATTGTGTTTATCGACGACATTCTGGTATATTCGAGATCTAGAGAGCAACATGAGGAGCATCTGAGGGAGGTTCTTGGAGTTCTGAGATCGGAGAGGCTCTATGCCAAATTCTCCAAGTGTGATTTCTGGTTGCGGGAGGTTCAGTTCTTAGGACATCTCGTTAACCAGGAAGGGATTTTGGTCAATCCGGCCAAGGTGGAGGCAGTGATGAGTTGGGAGGTGCCGAAGTCACCCTCCGAGATCAGGAGTTTCCTAGGGTTGGCAGGGTATTATCGGAGATTTATCAAGGATTTCTCCAAGATCGCAGTGCCACTCACCAGATTGACCCGGAAGGGTGTTGCTTTTCATGGGGCCCCGAGCAGCAGGCCTCCTTTGAGACACTTCGCCAGAGGTTGTGCGAAGCCCCGGTGTTAGCTCTTCCGGAAGGGATGGAGGACTTTGTGGTATTCTGTGATGCATCGATTTTGGGATTGGGAGCGGTGCTGATGCAGAGAGGGCATGTGATAGCATATGCATCGAGGCAGCTGAAGCCTCATGAGACGAGATATCCCACCCATGATCTAGTGTTGGGGGCAGTGGTGTTCGCCCTCAAGATTTGGTGTCACTACTTGTATGGGGTTCGGTGTACGATATACACGGACCATAAGAGTCTGAAGTATTTGATGGATCAGCCCAACCTAAATATGCGTCAGAGAAGGTGGTTGGATGTGGTCAAGGATTATGATTGTGAGATCCTGTACCACCCAGGCAAGGCTAATGTGGTAGCCGATGCATTGAGCCGCAGGGCGGAGAGCACTCCACTGCGGGATGTGTGTTTGAGATTGACCATGATAGCTCCGGTATTGGACGCCATTCGCGGGGCACAGGCCGAGGCTGTGCAACCTGAGATGCAGAAGAGGGAACGGGTTGTTGGTTTGGTTTTAGAGTTCGTGACCGATGGTCGGGGTCTTATGACATTTCAGGGGCGTATCTGGGTACCATTTGTGGGAGGAACGCGTACCACTTTGATGGAGGAGGCTCATCGGTCGAAATTTTCGATCCATCCGGGGGCCACTAAGATGTATTTGGATTTGAGAAAGGAGTATTGGTGGCCCTGTATGAAGAGGGACGTCGCATGGTTTGTTGAGAGGTGCTTGACCTGCCATAGGGTTAAGGCCGAGCACCAGAGGCCGCATGGCAAGTTGCAGCCACTGGAGGTTCCCGAGTGGAAGTGGGAACAGATCACTATGGATTTCATCACCAAATTGCTGAGGACTGCCAGAGGAGTTGATGCAATTTGGGTGATTGTGGACAGGTTGACGAAGAGCGCTCACTTCCTTGCCATTAGTGAGAGTTCTTCAGCAGAGAAATTGGCGGAGGTGTATGTGAAGGAAGTGGTATCTCGACATGGGGTGCCGATCTCGATTGTTTCGGACCGTGATGTGCGTTTCACTTGCAGGTTCTGGAAGAAATTTCATGAGGAGTTGGGTACTAGACTGCATTTTAGTACCGCATATCATCCCCAGACAGACGGTCAGAGTGAGCGGACGATTCAGACACTTGAGGACATGCTCCGAGCATGTGTGTTGGATTTCGAGGGTAGCGGGGATGCGTATTTACCCTTGGCAGAGTTTTCCTACAACAACAGCCATCATTCGAGCATTGGTATGCCACCCTTTGAGCTGTTGTATGGGAGGAGGTGTCGGACCACCATTTGTTGGGGAGAGGTTGGGCAGCGAGTGATAGGCAGTACAGAGATCGTGCTTCAGACGACAGAGCAGATTCAGCAGGTCAGACAGAGGTTGTTGACCGCTCAGAGCCGACAGAAGAGTTATGCAGACAGACGCCGGTCCGAGCTTGAGTTTCAGGTCGGCGACTTCGTTCTCCTGAAGGTCTCTCCTTGGAAAGGAGTGATTCGATTCAGGAAGAGGGGCAAGCTGGGGCCCCGGTATATTGGTCCATTTCGTGTGGTTGCGACGGTAGGCCGGGTAGCTTATCGTTTGGAGTTGGCAGCAGAGTTGGGGCAGATTCACGACACTTTTCATGTGTCGCAGTTGAGGAAGTGTATAGCCGACGAGTCGGCAATGGTTCCATTAGAGGATATTCAGGTGGATGCGAGCCTGAATTATGCCGAGAGGCCAGTGGCCATCAGAGATCGGAAGATCAAGGTTCTGAGGAACAAGGAGGTACATCTGGTGTTGGTTCAGTGGCAACATCGGAAGGGATCAGAGATGACCTGGGAGCCCGAGCGTGAGATGTGTGAGTAGCATCCGGAGCTATTTTCAGAGCGAGACTTCGAGGGCGAAGTCTAGTTCTAGTGGGGGAGAGTTGTAACAGCCCAGATTTCCAGGTATCTTTTATGTTTATGTTTTTGGTGTTTTGAGAGGGGACTCGGCGAGTTGGAGCTCAGACTCGCCGAGTAGGATTGCGGTTCTGGACGCGGGTTCGCGCCTGGACTCGGCGAGTCCAAGGTATGGACTCGGCGAGTCTGCGCTGTTTAATGAAACCCTAATTTCTCGGGTTTGGGACCTATTTAAAGGGCCTTTAGGCTGCCATTTGTGCTCACCAGTCCCTTGAGTGAAACCCTAGCAAGTGTGAGCGTTTGGAGCAAAGTAGGAAGCCATTATTGACCTTGGAGGTATCTTTTTGCAAGGAAAAAGAAGGATTAGCTAAGGGAAAGCAAGGGGAGCCACTTCCTGAAGGCTTGAGGTCCAGAACATCGCATTTGAGGTATATTCTTTGAGCTATTTCTGCTATGTTGAGATTTATGTTGATTTAGGGCTTATTGACCCCTTTTATGATAAGATCTAGTGCTTCCTTGGTCCCTTGAGTGAGTTAAGTTGTAGATCTGGACCTTTGGAGGTCCAGAGTATCCCTTTGCCCAAGCTTTTTGTGAATCAATGGAGGTTTTGGATTGGAATCCTTATGCCTTTGGTCAAAATGCCATTTATGAGCCATGGGGTGTGTTATGAACACCAAGATAAGGACTTTACGTGTTGAATCAGTCTAGGAAGGCCAGATCTATGAATTGTTGGAGCAGATCTGATCTTAGAAGCAAGTTTGAGTGATTGCATGGCATGGACTCGCCGAGTCCGATGAGCAGACTCGGCGAGTAGCTTGAAGATTGCCCTCAGATCGCCCAGTGAGTGGTCCAGTCGAGTCATAGGTTGACTCAGTGAGTCAGGGCGAGTATGAGACGGTTGACAGGTGGTCTGAGTTGAACTGGGACTCGCCGAGTTGTTCTTGAGACTCGGCGAGTTGAGTCGAGGTGGCCCCGCGATTCTTCCAGGTGGAACTCGTCGAGTCAGGGGGGAGTACTCGACGTGTAAAAAGGGAATTCCAGAGAGATTAATGAAAACGTCTAGACTCGCCGAGTCGCCATATTGTACTCGCCGAGTCCGGTCAAAGTTGACCGTTGACCGTTGACCAAGGGTTGACCAGTGTTGACTTCTTAGGGGTAGTCAACCTTAGTGTTAAAAAGTGTTAATTAGAGACATATGATGTTATAGGGAGATTGTAGCTTGGAGGATCGAGCACGTGTGATTTCGGGATTTGCTAGCTATCGATATTCACGAGGTGAGTCTTCTCACTATACGTTACCTTGAGTGGTATTATGAGTTGACGAGAGGGTCTTATGTGTTATGTATGAGATTATGTGCTATTTATGAGATTGTATGCTATGTGTTATTGTATGTTGTATGACTATATAGACCGGACCGGAGGGTCCAACGATTCAGATCGGGCCAGAGGGCCCAATGAGCTATGACTGGACCAGAGGGTCCGACGAGCTGCGGGACTGGAAGGTCCCGCTGAGACATCTTGACCAGAGGGTCGGGTTAGCCTCGAGTGGCGTATTTGTTATATGTGGTATTTTGGGGAACTCACTAAGCATTTATGCTTACAGTTGTTATGTTTGATGTCTCAGGTACCAGCGAGGACCGTGGGAAGGCGACGGCTTGACACGTACACACACTGATGGAGATTTTTATATCAGAGATCTTGGGATTTGTTTTTGAAAAACAGAATTGATTATGGATTTTGAATTGTGATGTGATACATTATGTGATTTTGGAAATGAAAAATTATTTTGAAAATTTTCGGTGTTATAGATCCCATCATTGACATCGGGTATGCACTGTTCAACTTCAACCCCTTTCCCAATTCCCACCTCTCTTGAATTTTTTTTTGTATTAACATATTTTTCAACTGCAGTGTTCTAAATATCTCAGAGTTTCGATTTACATTCTCCATGGCCATGTCACCAACTCAGCGCCCTGTTGGTGTACTCGGGTTTTGGGTTTCCTTGATGACAGCTCTTGGGAACACTGAAAATATGCCAGTAAGTATTTAACTTTTTCCCTAATCTATCATAATCATCCAATTAACAAGAATAATAATGTATGCATGCTGTAATTGCTCACAGATTCGTGTAAATCAAAGATTCCTGGAGAACTTATCTCTAAGACAAAGTGTTCTCATCACAAATGCCATCTCAAATATCACAAAAGATATCCTAAGTTAGCTTCTTCAGCTACTCTCTGGTGTAGACATATTAGAAAACACAAGCAGTGAATTTGGACATATGTCTAAAGGTGTTGCCGCCTTATCAATGGACAAAAAATTCATTCAAAGTCTCCAGAGATAGGTTAGTTTTAATATTTCCAGTTGTCATAAATGATAGAAGTAGTTATTTATTATTTAAATTAATCATGCAGGAAAACAAAGGTGTTGAAGATTTTGGTGATGTGATTAGAGAAGGTGGAAGGGCATTAGCAAAAGGTCTATTCCATGGAGTTACTGGCATTCTAACAAAGCCTCTAGAAGGTACAAAAGCATCTGGAGTTGAAGGTTTTGTTACGGGGGTAGGTAAGGGTATAATAGGCGCTGCAGCACAACCTCTAAGTGGAGTCCTTGATTTATTATCAAAAACAACGGAAGGTGCAAACGCAATGAGAATGAAAATAGCAGCTGCCATTACTTTAGAAGACCTCCTTCTTCACAGAAGACTCCCTCGCGTTATCATTGGTGATAATTTACTTAAACCATATGATGAATACAGAGCACAGGGACATGTATATATATATATATATATATATATATATATATATATATATATATATATATATATATGGGAGTGGGACCCACAACATAAAAAAATGTTGAATGACGGCATTGCCCCTTACACATCTTTTTCTTTTTTTTTTTTTTTTTTTTTTTTTTTTTTTTTACACAAATGCAGGTTATACTTCAGCTTGCGGAATCGGGTTCGTTCTTTTTGCAAGTGGATTTGTTCAAAGTGCGTGGAAAGTTTGCGTTATCAAATGCTTACGAAGACCATTTCTCACTACGTAAAGATAAAATACTTCTTGTGACACATAGAAGAGTCATGCTCTTACAAGTATTATTTGTTATTAGTCTTCAAGCACATACGGTAATAATATTCCCATTTTATATATATTCTGTTAGAATTAATTGGTAATTGCACTTTAGATTATATGATTCAATTAGAATTTTTTTTGTTTTTTTGTTTTTTTTTGTAATAGATGTTTCTCTCGATATGCCACTTATTCTAACAGAATATGATATCATGACAATTATTCTCATAATATGATTTCATGATTCAGGGAATACTTGATCAAGTGACTTGAGTATTACATTATATTAGAATAAATTAAAAGTCTTTAATGTCTAACACATTCTATTAGAATTTATAGTTTATTCTTTTAGAATATATTGAAAGTTATAATATTTTAAAGTTGATCATTTTCTTTTTAATTTAGGTTTCGAAGGGGCTGCTATTGATGTGGAAAATGAAGAAAACAAAGAGAATGAGAATATTCTAGCAGAATGTTGTTATTTTTTAAAAATTTTAATCATTTTTGTTGATATTCTTTTAGAATATGTATAATTATATTAAAATGTATAAGGATTTTAGTCTATAAGAATATGTATGAATTTGTATTTAAGTTCGGATGTATAAGAATATATTAGAATGTTTGTTATTTTTCAACATCTGATTCAAGAATTTTGTTTTTGTTCAAAAATATTTTATTATAATAAAATTTTGAAAGAATATCATTCTAACAAAAAATATTCTGACAGAATAAAATCGGTAAAAATTGAAATTGAATTAATTAAAAAATTCAGATTTTTTAAAATTAGGAGAATTAATCATCCCTAAAAATTCGAAAATTTCCTTTTATAAATGTCGTTAATTGTCCAAAATACCATTTTGCTAAAAATTGTGTGATTATATGGTATATGTTACCCCATTGTAGTATCATACACTCTCAAATCATGTCCATTGATTAATTTCAACCGTTGGTCCAGATCTGTGCATTCGGACATACAATACTTAGTAAAGACAAAATAACCTAAGCCTATATATATATATATATATATATATATATATATATATATATATATATATATATATATATAGGGGACAGTTCCATTTAGATTTTAAAAAATTAGAGATCTTGAGATTGAACCTCAGCCACATATTTCTTACTTGTCGCTCTAACGCTCCAGCATACCGGCAGCAGCAGACTATGCCTAATCATAAATGATTATATGGCAGAAAGGTATAATCATATATGATTATGCATGTTTATACATATATGTTTAATCATAAATGATTATACATATATGTCTATTCACAGACTGAGTAATCGTATATGATTACGACAGTTCGTGACAGAAAAGGTGGTGGTGACAAAGATAACGATGGTATAGGTAACGGAGGTGACAGTGGTGGAGTCGGTTGGTGTCAGAGGTGGTGGTAGGGGTGGTGGCGGTGGCTGTTATGGTGGTGGGGATGGTGGCGGAGGATAAATGAATGAGCGGCGCTGGGTAATGGTTTATGATTATTCCAGACCTGCCGCACCTGTATGCCGGAAGGTTATTGCGGCAGATGTGAAATACGTGGCTGAGTTTGAATCTCAAGATCTCTATTTTATTTTTAATCTCAATGGAACCTACATATATATATATATATATATATATATATATATATATATATATATATATATATATATATATATATATATAAAGAGAGAGAGAGAGAGAGAGAGATAGGTTCAAATGTTTTTAGCAATTATTGTGTGCCTAAATGCACCAATAAGAATTCAAGAAATAATAAATAATTAAATAAATTTTTTAAGGGTAAATTAGTAATATTACATATTTGTATTAATATCCAAATTTAACCATTGATACCCCTTTTTTTGAGGGATCAGTTTTTTTTTACGTATTAAAACCCTAGACACTGAGTCACACCTCAAAGGAAATCGATATCTCCTCCAAATCGCCTCTGTTCTCGTTATTGTGATTGCCGCCGTACACCAACACCAAAATGGCCGTAAGGGATTGCAACAAGGTTTTATCCTTCTTCTTCTTCGTTATATAAAACTCTTTGAAATTCAAGAGTCGGAAGGCAACTGTAATTATAAGTAAAATAGTTCAATTTCATTCGGTTCCAATCTCAATTCTATTCAATAAGGCGTCGGCATTTTTTTTGGTTTTGGAATCACAAGAGTAGTGACACTGTGTATCGTTGTGTGTCCAAAGGGGATCCCAAAACCACATTTATTTTGTTTGCTGTGGGAACATATATGAACTACAACAATTTTTTTTTTTTGAATTGCTACTTTTAATCAATCCATAAAAAAGATATTCTATTTTTTTGGTTCATAATAATGAACAGTAATTAAACACACGAAAGTCAAAAAAAAATTATCTCTTTACATATCAAATCTAGTTGTTGTTTAAGGAGAATATTCTTTAAATTAATCTCACAAGTTTTCATGGTTTCATCACATATACTAATAAAATAAACTATTTGTCAATGTATTCTACAGAATACTAACTTTGTAGGAAAATCAAATATGCAAATAAAGTGTATTCTATTAGAATTTAATTTTATATAAATGTATTCTGTTAGAATGTTTGAGAATAATTGTCAACAAGTACATTCTGTCAGAATTTATAGTTTTTATTCTCTTAGAATGCATTGAATTTTTTAATTTTTGAAACTAATTATGTTTTCTTTGTGAATTTAGGTTTTGAAGAGGCTAACATTGATGTGGAGAAGGAAGAAAACATAGAGAACGAGAGTGTATTATACCAGAATGTGTTATGCTACAATGTATAAAGTGTTGCTAAAAACTAATATTCTATAAGAATAGATTAGTGTTTTTGTTAGATTGTGATGTTTTTTTTTTCTTTTTTCTTTCAGAATATTGTTATTATTCAATGAATCAGAATCATACAACGTAATTATTTGGATATTATTAGTTCAAGAATTGATTTTGTGTATTCTTTTTAGAATATATTTACTAGTTTATGGTTGACATTCTGTCATTCTGACAGAATAAAATCGAAAAATATATTTACTAGTTTATGGTTAACATTCAATCATTCTGATAGAATAAAATCGAATTTTTAATTTTGAATTAATTTAAAATATTCAGATTTTTAAAAATAAAGGAATTAATTATCCCTAAAAATCCGAAAATTTCCTTTTTTAATATAGGTTAATTGACTAAAATGCCCTTATGCTGAAATTTGTGTGATTATATGGTATATGTTATCCTATTCTACTATCATAGACCCTCAGATCATTACCTTTGATTATATTCCATCCGATGGTCCAGATCTGTGCATTCTCGCACATAATAGTTACTAGAAACAAAATAACCTAACCCTATATATATATATATATATATATATATATATATATATATATATATATATATATATATATATATATATATATATATATATATATGAGAGAGAGAGAGAGAGATTGCAAGTATCCCAAAAATAAGAAGTGATTTTAGGGATTATACTTGTAGTCATGGTAATATTTTACGTTATCAAATACCATCGACTTGTAAAAAAATTTATTTCGAATGAATGGGATTAATAGAATTCCTACCTGCCGTTCTAAAAAACAAAAAAAATAAAAAAAACAAAGACAATAAATAAACAAAAAAGTAAATCATCCGCAGACTAAAGACCCCACTAGTAGATTAATAAGAGAGGATGAGATTTGCTTCTTTTTTGTGTTTTTGACTTGCGTTTTTCCTCTTTGGGGTTTTTGGGATAGTTTTCAGGCCAAAAAGTCATTTTTAGAAAATAACTTTTTGATTCATATCTTTTTCCAAAAAATAGTTTTAAAATGTGTTTGTTTAAACTTTTGAAGGGAGAAAGGGAAAAAAAGGCAAAAGTTACCAAAATTCGTGACTTTTTAAAAGCTTCTTCTCTAAAAAATAAAAAACTAATTTAGAAGATCTTTTCCAATTACCAAACAACTTTTTAAACTTTTGATTTTTTGAAAAACCCAAAAATCCCAAGTCATTTTAAAAGCAAAGCAAAGCAAACACCCTCTTTATTGAAAAAAAAAAAAACCCCTTCAATGGCCTCCTTCAAGTCGTCTCCATATTCATCATCTTCCCTATCAAATTCAAGATCGGCATAAGACGTATTCCTAAGTTTTCGAGGCGAAGACACTCGCAACAATTTCGTCGATCATCTTTATACGGCCCTAGTTCGAAGAGGAATACATGTGTTCAAAGACGAGAAGGCGCTCCATAAAGGCAAATCGATCTCCAGGGAGCTGCTGAAAGCCATTGAAGAATCGAGGTATGCAGTGGTTGTTTTCTCTAAAAGTTATGCCGACTACTCATGGTGTTTGGATGAGCTTGTCAAAATCATGGAATGCCAAGATCTAATGGGACAGATGGTGTTGCCAGTGTTCTACCACGTCGATCCATCCCATGTGCGTAGACAGAAAAGAGACTTTGATACTGCCTTTCAGCAACACGAGGAAAATTTTAGGGAGGAGAGGGATAAAGTGCACAAGTGGAGGAAAGCTTTAGCTGCAGCTGCCAATTTATCTGGCTGGCATGTTTCTGAAACAGGCAATGGGTTAGTTTTCCTATATCAGTTCTGCCACTTAATCATGCCTGCCAAAATCTGACAACATTTTTTTTTTCATCCTTGTACAAAATGCACGGAATATGAAATCCATGGGGTGATGGGGTTAACTTCAGGAACAAAATGTGACTATGGTTTTAGTTTGCATCTATAGACCTTAAACACACAAAACATATATATATGAATTCATGGAGCTATACTTTAACTTTATGAACATAGTTTACATGTTATTATCAGTTTATTGTGTTCTTAAATGATACGGATTTTGTGCAAAGCGTTTAATTTTGTATCCCTCTGTACTATGGGATAATGTCTTTTAGCCAATTGAATTTGCATCTCATCTATTTACCATGCTAGCCTTTTCTTGTATCAATTGACATCCCCTGATAAGAATCGATAAGTGGATATATTCTAAACAAACCAATAGAACAGTAAATGGAATTGAAAAGATTAATTGAAAATGATTCAAAACAATAGAAAGGAAGTCCAAATTTCCTACCCTACTCAGAAAGGTTCTACAAAGAGAAACCCCTACCCAAGCTAAAGCCGATGATTCCAAATTACAAAATACTAGATGCTCCACTACTCCTATCACTCCTCTATTTATGCTATTCTTGAGATAATTCTAGATAAGGGGCAAAATAGATAATAATAATAGATATTACAATTAAGTCCCCCATGTTTACTCATAAATTTATATAAGAACTTAACCCATTCTCTATATCATCCCCTGATTGGTCAAGCAAGAGTGACTTGCCAATTTTTTTTTGTCTAGTTGGCATTTATTGGGCTGTATGTAAATTAAATCATCAAATTAACTTTGAAGTTACTATCAATGAATCGATACACTTACCGGAGACGGTGGAACAACATTGAGTTACCACTAACCACATAATAAGATAACAACATGTACAACTGGTTTTGGTAGGTAAACGGGTATAATGAAAAGATTAGCTTACTCCTATCTATTACTTAGATTAATGAAAATGAAATTTACTTGTATAAATTCGAACATGACAATGTTTGATATAACGTATGAGGATTACCAATGCTAATATAACTTAGCAATCAAGAATTCAATGGATGACCGACTCTTAATTCTCATTGTTAAGTTCTTAAAAATAATAGTGAATCCAAACGTATATTCTTTTTGTACAATAGGATCGAGCCCCAGGATAACTTTACTAATCGTGTATTATGGTTCACCTGGGATTAATCAGTTCTTACACACAATGCTGAAATCTGTAGGGGTGAATCTGCCATTATCATCAAGATTGTGGAAGAAATCTTAGATGGTATACAACCACCCATTATGGAGAAAAATCTAATTGGTATTGAGTCTCGTATAGACGAATTATATTCAATATTGGGTATGGAACAGACAGAAGAGGTGCGCATGGTAGGGCTAGTGGGAATGGGAGGAATTGGTAAGACAACTATTGCCAAAGCTTTATTCCGAAGAATTGCTCATAAGTTTGAGGGTAGTAGCTTTATTGAAGATGTTAGAGAAAATGGTTCTAGTAAAAATGATATATGTGGCTTACAAGAAAATATTCTAAGAGATATTCTAGCGTCACGTCGTGAGTTTTTTATTATGGGTCCTGAGCAAGGAGCCAACATGATACAAAGATTAATTTTCAATAAAAAGGTTCTTCTAGTTCTTGATGACGTGGATGATATTAAGCAGTTAGAGTTCCTAGCTGCAACACATGAGTGGTTTGGTCCTGGAAGTAGAATCATTATAACCACTAGAGACCAGCATTTGCTATCAGGTGCAGATGCCAAGTACAAACCTGATTTTTTATTTATGAATGAAGCAGTTGAGCTCTTACGTAGGCATGCTTTTCGAAAAAGTAGCCCTCCTGAAGGGTATGAGGAGCTCTCACATCGTGCAATACGTTATGCTAGTTGCCTTCCTTTAGCCTTGAAAGTTTTAGGCTCATTCTTCCATGGAAGACAACTAGGTGTGTGGGAAAGTGCTTTAAATAGACTAGGAAAAACATCAAATGATAAGATTCTCGAGACACTGAAGTTAAGTTTCGATGGGCTACATGTTTCTGAAAAACAAATATTCCTAGACATCGCATGTTTCTACAAGGGTAAAGATGAAGAACATGTAACTAGAGTACTCGATAGCTTTGGTTTTGACCCGGTGATAGGGATTAGTGTTCTCATCGAAAAATGTCTTGTAACCATTTCAAATAAAAAGCTAGATATGCATGATCTCATACAGGAAATGGGATTTCGAATAGTTTGTGAGAGTTCCCCAAATAGCAGGCTATGGCAACATGAACAAATCCGTGAATTAACCAAGGGAAACAAGGTAAATTTAATCATTAAGTTTATAAAGTTCCTTTTTTTGCTTCTAATTTTTGTTTTCAGATTTAATAGAGTATATCACTGTTAATTACTTCTTTGTAGCAGAATCTAGAAGCAATTGAAGCCATCATGTCGGACAGTGAATACCACATTGATGACTATGATGCAAAGTTGGGTTTAAGTGCTGATGTTTTTGAAAGCATGAAAAAACTTCGGCTACTTGATATTGATGGAAATTTCACTTCTACCCAACCTACATATCTCCCTGATGAGTTGCGATGGCTTTGTTGGAATGAGTACCCATTCTTGTTTCTGCCAATAACAGATATGTGTAAGCTTGTTGGGCTGGAAATGGCCGAAGGAAACATTAAACATCTATGGGAGGGGCGAAAGGTATTTAGTGAATGAAGTCAGAAGCTTGTTGTCCATGGTCATTTACGTCAAAATAAAAGACTTCTGTTTGAATTGAATTCTGAATGATTTCGATATTAATTTCTGTTTTACACATGTAGATTCTTCCGAACTTGAAATTCATTCACCTCGAAAGCTTGTGCAGCCTCACATCGTTTCCAGATGTCTCTGGGGCCCCAAATATTGAGAGGTTGATTTTGTCAGATTGTAGGAGTTTGTTGGAGGTTCATGAGTCTCTTGGATCTCACCAAAGGCTTGTTTACCTTGACAAGATCGGTTGCAGGCAGCTCAAGCATCTCCCATCCAGGATCAAGATGGAATCCTTGAAGACTTTAATTCTTTCTGGATGCAAGCGTCTTGAAAGATTCCAAAATGTCTCCCCATGTATGGTAAAATTATCACATATCAATCTTTATTCTTGTTCTGGAATAAAAGAACTTCCATCGTCAATTAGATATTTGTCTAGCCTAAGTTTCTTGAATCTCACAAACTGTTGGAACCTTAGGAATATACCAAACTCTATTTGTGAGTTGAAGTATGTTAAATGCCTTCACCTTCACAACTGTGTGAAACTGAAAAAACTTCCAAAGAAGCTTGGAAGCATGAAAATATTAGAAGAGCTTTGGTTAGGATTTTCGGATGACGTTGAAAGCATGAAAAAACTGAAAGAGCTTCGGATACAATCTATTTATGATATTGGGGCGCCTCAGAAGTCTATTGGTTTTCATAGTTTGACAAGTCTGTCTTCCTTGAGAACATTAAATCTAAGTTGGAGACAAATTGAAGAGGGTAGCTTCCCCAAAAATCTTGATTCATTTTCCTCTTTGGAAGAATTATATTTAAGTGGCAACTCTAAGATAGTCCAGTTACCTGCAAGCATCTTCCATCTTTCTCATCTTAAACGGCTGGAGTTGAATAAGTGCAGTCAACTTCAAAGTTTGTGTGTGCTTCCGTCAAGCATACAAGAATTGAAGGCAAATGACTGTATCTCGCTGAAAAAGATCGGAAATTTATCAAAAGAGAGTGAATGGTTGTATAAGATATGGCTAATTAATTGTCATAAACTCTTAGAAGACGAAGAGAATCATAGATACCTTGATGAGATGTTGCAGAAGTCTTTTGTTGAGGTGGTCTCTCTCTCTCTCTCACTCCCCCCCCCCCCCCCCCCCCCCTAGACGCTGCTTGTTTTGCAGGATAGGATATTGAACGTGAAAATCTTGTGTCCCTTCCCCTTGTTCCCCATCCCTTTATGCTTCATGTAACAAGCACAGCATTAAGTAACAGTTTAAGCAAAATGTTTTTCTTTGATTACAGAAATGTGCTGCTGTAAATCATCGTTTAAATATTACCATTCCTGGAAGCAAGATTCCAAGCTGGTTCAAAGAAGAAAAGCATGGGTGCAGAATAGCATTGAAGCTTCCTCACAAATGGCATACCCAAATCATGGGTTTCGTGGTATGTGGTGTGTTTCATGGGGAGTGGCAGTCCGGAGCTAATTTTCCTCGCATCATCTTTAGAATTCTAAGTGACGGAAAGGTGATTCCTACATCAGAGGTTGATTGTATGAACAATGCAACTGAAACAGACGAGAATGGGAATGCGTGGATTAGCTATATCCCATTGGGTTTTTTTAAGCAGATGTATCTTGATCTCCAATCTGAAGATTGGTGCCATATTGAAGGTTATCTTGACATGACTGTAATGCTAACAAATGGAAAACATTCTGTAAGATGCGGGGCACATGTTATCTACAAAGAAGATGTCCAACAAATTACAACTTTTATCATTGACTATGGGAACGTGGTGCATGTTGATATTGATAAGTATAACAAGGATCTAAGATATGATGAAATTATATCTGGCAACACCTACGTTTATGAAGAAAAGTCTGAAGAGACGAGCCTGATGCCTTTAAGAAGTAGAACGTCACAAAGGCGCATCACGAAGAGCATTTATGCCGGCATGTATGCTATGTAATCTTTATGGACCACATTACCTTTTTTTTTCACTAACTGCCCACATAATCATGAGAAGGAACAGTTAAATCACAAAGGGGGTGATCAACTAATTACATGAATGTAAAAGAGTGTTCATCTCACCAACCTGTTTACGATGTTAAAAATATATGTACATATAATCCGATGTGAAGACTTGGTGGGGTGAACGTGGATTATTCTTGATCATTAAATAATTTTGTCCAAATGTGAAATAGAAATTTCGTTAGTAGAAATGATCTGGGTCTTTAGAAATGAAGATGACGGCAAGACTCGACAAGGCTCTTTTAAATAAAGAGAAATGTTAGATTAGATAGTATTATATTTTTACTATTTAGTTAGACGTTGTATTATAGAATTACTAAACTTTCTCCCCTGTTTTCCCTCCCAAAATCACGTTCTATATACACTGCATAGTTACCTCGTAGAGTAGTGGGTTTTTAGCTCCTAGATTAGTTGTAAATCGTTTGCCTATTTAGGCTTCTTCTGGTTGTAATTGTAAATCATAAGTTTTGTCAATAAAACTTTTACAGTATTAGAGCGGTGTTAATCATGCTCAACCCAAACCACAAAACCCTAAATCACTAAATCACAAGATCATTATGGCCGGCGATGACACAAATAGAGAAACTCACAGAACTGACGCTTGTGATCATGGCTCTTCCAATTACCTTCACCTATCCGATTAACCAGGGAAAATGCATGTCAATGATCCCTTCACTACAAGATTAACACCATGTGGCGACGACACTTTTTGTTCTTCAATAGACGACATGTCATCGAGATAGGGTATCCTTATGACAAGTCGTCGGCACAGACATGTCGTGATAGCTGGGAAATTCATCGACATAGGTGTCTTCGGTATATGTTTCGTCGGGAATGATTTTTGAAAAAAAAGTTCTATTAATTACTTGTACCAACGACAAGTCGTCGGGGCAGGTTTCGTCGGGAATGATTTTCGAAAAATAAAAGTTTAATTAATTACCTATCCGGCGATTAGTAGTCAATACTATCATTCATATTTTTCGAAACATGCATAACATTTAAATTGTGTTTTAGGTCGAGGGAAGACCAATACTCAAGGTCAAAGAAGAGACTTTGTTTCGTCCAATTCAACTCTATTTTTTTTCTTTCATTGTCGCGTTTTCTTTTTTCACACACGTGATTAAGACGTTTCCCTGGAATACCGTCAGAGAGACGAGCTACTTGTTTTAATGTAGTTGCATTACTAAATCGTCTAGGACGTGGTCTTATCTTAGGTTAACCATCAAATAATAGACTCTCCCTTTAGTTATGGTTCATATTCAAGAATTGTTTGTGACCAACATAAGACATCTTGTTGGTCACATAAATAGAAGACATGACTTCGTTACATGTAGGACAAGCTAAATAACCTTGACCACTCATCCAAACAAACTGCCACGTTATGGGAAAACATTGATAGTCCATACAACATCGCATGCATATTAAATACACTGTTGGTTCATGCATCTCTCATTTGGACTTCTTCGGCCCACAAGATTTTCAACTCATCCACCAAAGGCCTCAAGTAAACATCAATGTCCTTTGTGGGTGATCTAGGCCCAATAATACACAAAGTTAGCACAAAAGAAGACTCTTTCATACATATCCATGGTGGTGGATTATATAGATAGTAAATATAACCAACCAAATACTATAAGTATTATAAAAGTTGCCGAATGGATTAAAGCCATTAGCAACTAAATCTATACGAACATTTCTAGGTTCTTTGGCAAACTCTGAATATCTATTGCCATAACTTCCCATCAACCGGAACCCATATCTTTAGCTATGAATTTGGAACTATACATCCGTCGAAGCCTTGGAGACAAAGGAAAGTTCTGCAACCTTTTTTGCAGCACTTTCTTTCCATTTGTGGTTGTGTCCACCCATATACTTGTTGGATTAAAATGCCTAAGGTCATAATTAAATTTGTATAATGTTGATGAATTAAAGTAAAGTCTTTTTTGGACTGCCCTCATAACTAGGAAATGACTTGGATTGATCAAATGATAGAGATATATGATTTGTTAATTTGTTATGTGGTTAGTAATTTAATTAGAAATAGTTAATAATTAATTATGAATTAAATAAAAGATAGTCACAATTGATTAATTACTTATCAGAATTAATTTGGATTTAATTCGAGATTAATTGGAATTAATTGAAGGGGAAAGAGGTGAGTTGTAAGGGGTTCTGGAAGGCTCCTCGTAGCAAATAAGGAAAGGATTTGAATTAGCGATTAAATCTCTTATTTAATCATTCAAATCTTGATTCATATGCAAATTACCTAAAGTATAATTATGAACCTTGGGCATCTAATTTTCGTGGCTTCCCATACCTAAAAGGTAGGGAACAAAATTATCTTCATTTCTCCTCTCCGCTCTCTCCTTAAATCCTATGGTTTCTTGAGTTTTGGGTGTGAACCATTAGATGCGGCCATACTTTTAGAGCTAGTTTTTCAAGGAGACTACAAAGGGTATCTGATTAGCTTGTTTCAAATCAAGCAAGATGTATATGGTTCTACTTATGAATTTGATTAATAGGGTTTATAGTTTTTGTTTCATAAGTATGTTGCTATTAATTGAGAAAAGACATAGATCCATTTAGGTTGCATATACCCATAAGATTTAAGTTAAATTCCGCATGTACAATGTAATTGTAACCTAAAAACCCCAATAGTGGTATCAGAGTCCTGCTTTTCTGTTACTAGTGCATAAAAGATGAAAACTGGAAGAAAATCATTGTAGGGCACGACATGTCTTTTGAAAAAGTGATTTTTTTTTTCAGATTTGCTTGCCTAATTCGATTAGTAGGTTAATTATTAGTCATTATCTGTTATTTTATCTGATAAAATCTAAACCAATTAATGCTAGATAATTTTGAAACCCTAATTCGAATTTTGAGGAAGTAAATAAGGAAACATAATATTTAATTATAAGATAATTAAATGGAATTATCATTATTGGATTTTAATATTATATTTAATTAATGGTTTAGTTAAAAGATAAATATTAAATCCATAATTGGCATAAAATATTAATCAATTAATTGTTAATCCAGATAATTAAATTTAAACCTTGTGTTTTAAAAACTTTTAAAATACACCCTATACATATGTATAATAGTATATTACTATATGTATAACTGAAAGTTAGTCAAATCAGTAGTATGCCTTATTCACGAAGCCATACTATAAGAGAGGTATAAGGAAACACCATATAAAATGACCGTTGAATGGGTGTCCTTTTCACCCTCCATTTCTTTGTGTGGTGGAGGGTCATTAGCTGAATAAGTTTTATAGGACACTAATCACATTAAAAGTATAATATATAAAGTAGCTCTAACCTTCTATAAATTCCCGCTCTAGTTAGTTTAAGAAAAATGTAAAATTATATGCTTATCCATTAAAATGCACATCATTTGTTTGCAAGTCGTTAGTGGAGTGTGTATGGGTAACCGACACACTGATGTAGGACAACAAAGATAAAATGATGACAAATACTCAAATTTATGGTTGTTGATAGAGAGTGTGTGGTTAAGTTGTAACATCCCGATTTCCAAGTATGAGATTTATTCTTTAAAAGGCAAGTTTCCTTTGGAACTCGACGAGTTGATGCCCTCAACTCAACATGTTGAAAGGCTTTTGGGTCGCGTATCTTTTTGGACCAACACGAAGAGTTGGTGAGGAAAACTCGACGAGTTGGCGGCTAAGTGAGAAACCCTAAATTGTAGGGTTTTGCACCCTATTTAATCTCCTTAAGTCCCTAGGGTTGATCCTTTATGGTTTTGCCTCCAAACCCTTTTTGCAGCCCTAGTGAACCCTAATCTCCCTTCCCTATCATTTTGTGTTTTATTGTGGTTCTTTTGGGGAAAAAGGAGAAGAAGTTGGAAGAAGGAAGCAAGGATCTAGCAAGCTAAGCTCTCATCTTCAGTTTGGCACTCTTTTGGACCGTTGTAAGTATTCAAGATTCAATTTTTATCTATCTATGTAGCTAGATCTTGAGTTTTTTTTCCGTTTTTTCTCCTTATTCTTGGATGTTGCAATGGATGGACTTCATAAATTTTGCAACTTTATGAATCTCCAGGTCAATGTGACCTTATATTGGGTTAGATATGGTCTTTCGCCAAGCTTTGATGCCATGCATGGAGTTTAGGTCATATTTTCCCTTTTTGACCCATTTTGGGGTCAAGACATGCATTGGACATGCATGTCTATAAAGCACCAACCATTGGGACGTTTTTTAGGCAAGAATAGCTTCTGGAAAAGTTGGGTTCCAGATCTCAAGGATTTTGTACTTAATGGTTAAGCCTTTGAGTTTTCAAGCCTTGTGGAAAGGTTTTTGAGCGTTTGGAGTAGCCCCAAAGGATAAAGTTGGGGAAAACTCAATGTGTTGGCTAGGGTTCTCCCCGACTTTCTGAGTACTGTAGAAACTCGACGAGTTTGTAGGTGCACTCGATGATTTGGGTCAACATGTACTATTAACCTTGACCTTTAACTTTGACTTTGACCATGGTTGGCCAAGCTGACCTTTGAGGGAATTTTGGGTATTTCGGGATTTTAATGGAATTGGTCACATGGTGGTTGTAGGCATTTAAGTCGAAAGCTGAGATTCGGGTTTAGATCTTATCAGTTTAGCTACTTGTGAGGAGAGTTTTCCGCACTGTACTTTCGGGTCGAAGGCACCAAGGCCGGCCGATTGGTTTGATAACCAAATATTTGTTGAGATGTTGAGTATGGAATAGATATGAATGCGAAAATTGATATGCTAGTATGGTAGATCTGTAGGACTACCTATGATACTGCTTGTTTATCTGTATATGATATTATATATTATATGTAGACTTGTGTGGATGGGTTGAGGTAGCACTGCTTTATGCTCTAGCCAACAAACCCTGGAGTATGCCAGATATGAGCTGAGGGCTAGGGAAGGCATGCCAGACTCGTACTAAGGAGTCATGAACATTCCCGATACGAGTTGAGGGCCAGGTATGGCATCCCAGACTCGTATTGAGGGCTTAGCGGTATTCAGTTTGTTGACTGATCAGGCCGGGGAGCAAGCCAGACATGAGTTGTGGGCCTGTGGGGCAAGCCAGACTGATGTTGTAGGCTCAGGGGTAATCCAGTCTGTAAAGTTGTGGACCCATTACATGCTGTTATTATATTTGTACTATTTGTTAAGTATTGGTATTTTGGGGAAACTGACTAAGCTTTCAGCTTAGAGTTTTGGATTGTGTGTCAGGTACTTCAACATATATGAAGCAAACCCCACCTTTGCCGCATCAGGGCAAGAGCTCTTGTGCTGGGTGTTCTCTATGTCTAACCCATTACATGCTATTATTATATTTGTACTATTTCTTAAGTATTGGTATTTTGGGGAAACTCACTAAGCTTTTAGCTTATAGTTTTGGATTGTGTGTCAGGTACTTCAACATATATGAAGCAAACCCCACCTTTGCCGCATCGAGGCAAGAGCTCTTGCGCTGGGTGTTCTCTATGTCTAACCCCAAAGAATTTAGGCGCCCCACACGCCTTGAACTCTCGGAACGAAGGATTTCGGGCCTCAACCTGGGCCGCAAAAATCTCGGCTCGTAAAGACCTGAGCCGCTCCTCCATGATCTCCATCATCCCCTCCTTGACAGTCCCGAAAATCACTGGGGTAGCATCAAGGATGCTCCTTGTAACCTTGAATGTACTAAGCTCGTGTAACCTCTCGTCAATAGGCTCAGTATTGTAGTCCGACCCAGATCCTGATTCTGATGCCCCTACTCCATGACGTGTCACCACCACTCTGTCCTAAAAAATACCATACAACAGAATGATCAAGATATTCAAAAGGGGATTCTTCTACACTGCTCTCCTTAGAGCTTCCAGATCTAACATTGGTTCGGGTACATATCTTGTGCTTTCAGTAGTATAGGCCCAATACTACCTTCCACACCTACATGTACCTTCCTCAAGGCTCTACTTGATAACTCTAATTTGTCCCAGAACAAAACATATATCACAGACTACTGCATAATTCAAATCCTAGGCTATCCTAATATTTCCCCAATCCTATCAACCAAAACTCAAACCAATCATAACAGGTTTCCCTATGCATGCAAATTATACACAAAACAGGATCAAATAGACTGTCGGATAATAGACTCTACCCTAGGACCACAACTAGACAAGGAATAAGAAATAAGGCCAAATCAGTTATTCTAAGGCTATAAGATCCTAACCGTATACAAATTTTAAAGCATACACCTAGCAAAATCCATCTGATTATCATGGTCCAAATATCAATATAACATAGCTATAAGATCCTAACCATATACAATTTTCCAATAAAATTTTTCATATTAAATAACAAAATCATTTCCTTAAATATAAAATTCCAATCACATTTGTTTTCAAAATCCACAGCATCAGATAGATTATTCATAATATCAGAGTGTCCCAATTAAAATGCCAGAGTGCAGCTGCGTCATCACGTCGGGCTCTTGCCCTTATATCCTGAAGTACCTGAAACAATCAACAAACTGTAAGATAATGCCTAGTGAGTTCCCCAGAGCATACCCCACATAATCAACATAATCACATTATCTATATCAATCACATAATCCATATCAATCACATAATCCATGCATATAACATATAGGGATGTAGTGGGCTCCCCCAGGGTCTTACTCCAGGATGTCGTGGGCTCCCCCCAGGGTCTGACACCTATATGTCATGGGCTCCCCCATGGTCTTTACCTGGAATGTCGGGGGCTCCCCCACTTGGTTTGATATTCAAGTTTCATGGGCTCCCCCATGGTCTTTACATGGAATGCAATAGGCTCCCCCACATGGTCTAATATCCAATTGCTATGGGCTCCCCCATGGTCTGTACCTGGAATGTCATGGGCTCCCCCACATGGTCTGATGTTCAAGCGTCATGGGCTCCCCCATGGTCTTTCATGCAAGTATCACAGAGACAACTAACAAACCACATAGCACATAACCAACTAGTAAACCACATATCACAAAATGGGCCGGCCTTGGTGCTTTCAACCTATTGGTATGGTGAGGAGACTCACCTCTCAATGAATACTGAACTCTTAAGATCAAATCCCAACTCACTGCTCCGAACTCAACTGCCTACAACCACCATGCGACTAACTTCATCAAAATCCCGAAATACCAAAGATACCCTTAAATTCAAACTTGGTTAACCATGGTCAAATTCATAGTCAACAGTCAAGGTCAACAGTCCATGTTGACCCAACTCGTCGACTTCCTTCAGTTCTCAGAAAACTAGGGAAAAACCTAGTCAACTCGTCGAGTTATCGCAGCAACTCGTCGAGTTCAACTAGTGTCCAGAAGATCAGTGAAACCCTGGGCCAACTCGCCAAGTTGAAAAGGCAACTCGTCGAGTTTGCCCAGTCTTAACTCATTCAGCCACTTTCTAAGCGGGTTAAAAGCTATAAACTATATAACTGATCCCCTAGGGCTGAGATACCACGTAAAGATGTTGACTTTACGTCCATGCATGGCATTAAGGGGGCTAAAACACTCAGTTATAGCTCATTAAGGGATTTAGGGCATGAAGGAGGGCTAAGACTTGATAAAGATGGCAACTTTAACTCAAAAGAGGCCATCAGATGTCTAGATCTCAAGTTATAGCTTCATGACATGCTCAAATCCAAGAATGATCCCAAAATAAGCTAATAATTACCATAAACTCCCACATGAAGAGATCTAGCAAATAAATGACCAAGGTATCAACTTTATACCTCAATATGGTTGCCACAACAGAGAAGACATCGGATCTACAACCTCTCCCTTCAGCTATGCACCTCCTACTTCAAGCCTCTTCACACAAACACCAAAAATGCACTCTTGAAGCTCTCACACACTCAAAATGGTAGGAAAAGCACGAACTAGGGTTTCTTTGGACAAAGGGGGCGATAAGGGAGGCTAACAATGAGGCTTAAGGCCTTTAAATAGGGTGCAAACCCTAAAAATTAGGGTCTTCCTTTCCGGCGTCTACTCGTCGAGTTGGGCTTCCAAACTCGTCGAGTTGAGTCCTTAATCTATGTCCAAATAGATCTCTACACGACAAGTTGGAGCTCCCCAACTCTTTGAGTTCCAGCCTAAAACCCTAAAAATGTTGAGAACGGAATAATACATGGACCAAGCGTTACACTGAGGCGGTCCTTCTTTGTGTTATAAGCCAAGATAACCAGGTTGTCCAGTGTATTGTAGGCCTTGCGAGGCGGTCCAGTCAGACTGTAGGCCCAAGGAAACGATCCAACTATTGTAGGCCTTGCGAGGCGGTCGAATAGACTATAGGCTCAGTAGAGCAATCCATGCATCCTGTAGGCCTCACGAGGCGACCCAGGCATACTAAAGGCTCATGTGTGCATGCATTATATGTGTATTGTTGTGTGCTGTTTTGGGTGAACTCAATAAGCTTTGACTTACAGTTGTGGATTAAAAGTTTTTCAAGTACTTATTGAATGACAAAGACGGGACTGTACATACGTACATCAGCAGTTCTATAATTCGAGGTTCCGTGTTGTTTTCCCTTATAAGTTGATTTGAAAATTTGGTCTTTGAACAAATGGTTTTAACTTGGATATGTTTACAAAAATGGTTGTTTATTCTATTTGAAAATTTATAATTTCATTCTGGAAATTTGGGACGTTACAAGTCACATTCTTTGTCATTTTTATCAACTTCAACATTATTTACAATACTTCAATAATTTGTTTTATTAGTATCGATTCAATTGCCTAATCATTAATTATTTCGTTTGTATTTATGTAAAATTAAAATTTTTATATAAAAATTAGGATTTTCCCGCCGCACGTTGCGGCGGAAGTAACAGGTTTAAGTTGAGCCTTGACGATTGTATCGATAAAAGTAAGACAATGTTGCATATATTGGTAGATTAACATAGAAGGTGGGTGCCACTGAATAGCTCCGGTTTATACCGTCGAATGAAACCGAACTCATACATAACAAGTTAATAATGAAAATCAAATTATACAAAAGTTTAAAGCCGAAGGCGTCAAAGCGATTTTTCAAAGTTTAAAGCCGAATGCGTGAAGACACATTTTACAATATTTAAAGCTAAAGGGGTCAAAATGACATTTTATAAAGTTGAAGGGTGGTAATTATAGGAAAATCATATTATATACAATGTTTTAAAGAACTGGTTTGAACCGGCCAGTCGAACAAGTTGGACAGGAACCGGGGGAAGAAACGGTTCAACTATCACGGTTTTACATTGATTTTTGAATCGGATTGAACCGGCTGCTTTTTACAAAAAACCGGTTGAACCGTTCAAAATAAACCGGTTCAACCGGGATAAACCGAATAAAAACACATGAAAAAGAACAATTTACATAATAAACTTTGGTGATTTTTTTTCATATCAATTTAGTTTTCTCTAAATAAAAGCATATGATAAATATTATAAAGTTTTTTGATGTGTTTGTATTAATCTAAAACTATATTTCATTACGTTATTACACTTTATTTTCTTTTTTAACGTATATAAATTGATGTAAAACACTAAAACTTATGATTATGTGTTATTCTAATTTATTTGGATTCATCTACAACTTATTCTTATATGTATTTTTAATTGTGACATCCCCAAAATCTCGGCCAGAAAAAAACCGATTTCATTTATGCTTTTTAAACATTTTCAGAGTAAATCCGTTTGATTTTAAAAGAGATGCGGAATTTGTTCCCAAAAACAAAACATGATAAAATAGATATTTATCAAAACATTTCATATAGAAATATGATTTCATTTCATAATCAAAAGTCGGGATGTCATGTTCCGATATAGATCATAAAGCATAAACGATAACATTACAAGTCGTTCATCAAATATATACATATACAGACTTGTAAACAAAACAACTTGATGATTCGCCCATCTTAAGCTCTTGCGCCACTTCCTGTAAAACAATTCAACTGAGTGGGTCAGGCTTGGGAGCCTGGTGAGCATATAGAGTTTTCAAACCCACAATAATTATATTTAATTTCATCAATCAACAATAAACCCGATTACCCATTCCCGTTATCCTCACCTTACGTTCTTAAAAATAACGTCTATTATAAGGAACTTATTTCAGGATTTTCATCGGGACGGACATTACTGCAGAGGGGCTTCCTCAACAATAAGTGTCCTAAAGGCAACCATGTGGGGATAGAGTACACCGGTGAACACGTCCTTCACAACACCTACAGGTAATGAGCCTGCTAGTGTTCCACAGGACAGTCTAGAATAGTCCGTGGTCGTCATCCATACTCTGCTGAATGACTAGAATAACACCAATAACACCGAGGCCTCTCATCTGTTTATTTCACACCAATTATCTACCCATGTTCTACCTAACATATTAGTAGATAAAAAAAAATATACATTTTTATACATTGTTTATAAAACCTGTATAGCATGCTTTAATCAATACATATTCCACATAACAGATGAGGCATACACACATAACACGTATTTCATAGAGAATATACATTCACACATATAACCACAAAATATATATACACGTAGCACGTATTTTATATTAAATACTTCATAATATTGCGTTGGAGAGAAAATAACTACACACTCACTTGATCAGAAGATGATCGACAAGTACTACGACTTATAGAAGTAGCGTCTCTCCGTAGATCTGGAAGATCTTCACAAAAACCGGCTCCTCGCGGGCAAGGCTTCGGCTCGGGAATAACGCTCTTCGGGATTCTCGGGGCTTCGGATCTCGCTTCGGGGCTCGGGGATAATACCGGGGCTTCGGGGTATAATCGGCACGCAAATCGAGGCAAAAGAGCTAGAGAGAATGAGGAATTTGCAAAAGAAAAGAAGCTGCTTCGGACCTCCTTTTATAGCCTGATCCTCGGGGTTACGCGGGGTGTAACTTCGGGGGTATGCGGGGCATACGAGGCTACGCGGGGCGTACGCCTCGGTGGTCGTCAGCGCTTACGTCACCGGTCCATCTTCGTCATTGCATACGACTCACTACTCCGTAGAACTCGAGTGCCCTACGCTATACGCGGGGCGTACAGCAGTACGCGCTGCGTACTTCGGATAGACCGCCTCGCTTCTCTTCGGATAATATCGGGGTTAAATTAAAATAAATATTAAATATTTATTAAAACTTCAAAAATTCCTATCTCCTTCATACGAACTCCGTTTTCGACGTTCTTTATATCCACACGAAGGTGAGACTACGTTCTACAACTTTCGTTTAGACTTCTTCGGCTAATTTTGACTTTTATTTTTATTAATTATTTTTAGAAGGCTCGGACAGGAAAACTTCGTTATAAAATCATAACTTCTTCGTCCGACGTCCGTTCTCGCCTATCTTTTCATCGTTTCGCTACTAACAACGAGATCTTCGATTCTCATTTAGATTGATTCGGTTAGAAATCGCTCGATCTCAAATCGAGTATTCGGGCTGCATACTGCTAAGTCAAAACTTAGAAAAATCATAACTTTCTCATACGAAGTCAGATTTGGGCGTTCCTTTTATGCACGCTCTCGGTTTAACGAAATCTACGACTTTCGTTTAGATTGCTAAGGCTAAATATCGCTCTATCTTAAATTCATATTCTACGTCACTCGGCGTCGTGCCGGTTCCGTCGCGAAACTTTGACAGATCATAACTTCTTCGTTATAACTCGGATTTTGGCATTCCTTATATCTCCGGAATCCTTGTTTCAACCACTACAGCTTTATGCAAAGATATCGGGCTTATCTTACACTTAATTTTAACGCTTATTTTATTCTTAATTTAATTACATCACATAATTAAGCAAATAAACACATAACTCACATAATACACAAATTCACAAATAATACATTTTATTATTTCAAATTGGGGTTACAATGGTTAACCTAGACTATTACATTGCTAAAAATGGCAAGCCTAGAAACACGGGCGTTACAATTCTCTCCACCTTAGAATGATTCCGTCCCCGGAATCACACACCAGCAAACAAATGCGGATATCGACTCATCATGTCACTCTCCATCTCCCAAGTGAGATTCGGCCCATTCGTGTGTTTCCATCGGACAAGCACTAACTCAACCATCTTACGTCGCAACTTCTTAGTCTTTCGGTCAACGATTGCCTCCGGTTCCTCAATTAACCTTTTATACTCATCGATCTTCAACTCCGAAAGTGGAATTATGTCGGGAACTTCTCCCGTGAACTTCCTCAAATAACACACATGAAAAGTGTTATGAATTCCATTCAGTTCTTCTGGTAGTTCGAGCTTGTAAGCTTGGTTCCCAATCCTCTGAAGAACTTTAAACGGTCCAATAAACCTTGGACTTAACTTTCCCCTTTTACCAAATCTTATAAGTCCCTTCCATGGCGAGACTTTAAGCAAAACCAAATCTCCAACTTCAAAAGTCATCGGTCTTCGCTTTTTGTCAGCATAGCTCTTTTGACGGTCCTGAGCTGCTAACATTCTTTCCCTAATTATTTTCAACTTTTCTGCAGTTTGATGGACTATCTCCGGCCCCATAAACTGCTTTTCCCCAACCTCAAGCCAACAAGACGGCGTACGACACTTCTGTCCATACAATGCTTGATAAGGTGCCATCTTTATGCTCGAGTGAAAACTATTATTATAGGAAAATTCTACCAAAGGTAAATGTCCATCCCAATTACCTAGGAATTCCAAGGTACACGCTCTCAGCATATCTTTAAGTGTTTGTATTGTTCTTTCACTCTGACCATCAGTCTGCAGATGGTAAGCTGTACTTAGACACAACTTGGTACCCAATTCCTCTTGTAGACTTTTCCAAAATCGTGAGGTGAAACGACTATCACGATCCGACACAATCGTTAACGGAACACCGTGAAGCCTCACAATTTCCCTTACGTAAGAATTCGCAAGCTTTTCCATAGACCATTTTTCATTGGCTGCTATGAAATGCGCACTCTTAGTGAATCGATCAACGACCACCCAAATCATGTCGTGACCACTTTTTGTTCTGGGTAGTTTGGTGACAAAATCCATAGCAATGTCTTCCCACTTACCCATAGGCACAAGTAATGGTTCTAAACTCCCGTATGGTTTCTGATGTTGTGCCTTGACTCTTGCACAAGTCACACACTCGGCCACATACTTCGCGATGTCGAGCTTCATTGTCGGCCACCAATAATAGGGTTTCAGGTCCCTATACATTTTTGTGCTACCGGGATGAATCGAGTACATGGTTTTGTGAGCTTCTCCCATCAGAAGATCTCTGACTCCTCCTGTCTTAGGTATCCAAATCTGATCTTGGAACACCTTCAGTCCATGACTGTTTATACCGAACACCAATGTTTTGCCCAAACGTTCCTCCTTCCGGTCATTCTTCTCAGAAGCTTCGCCTTGAGCTTTCTTTATACTTTCCAAAATAGTCGAGACAACTTCAATTCTCAATGCTCTTGGCCTTCTCTTTTCAAGATTGACCTTCCGACTGAGAGCATCAGCAACAATATTGGCTTTACCGGGGTGGTAAAGTATCTCACAGTCGTAGTCTTTAAGTAATTCCAGCCAGCGTCGTTGCCTCATATTTAATTCTTTCTGACCAAAAAGATATTGGAGACTCTTATGATCAGTGAAAAGTTTGCACTTCGTGCCATAGAGGTAATTCCTCCATATTTTCAGTGCGAAAACTACCGCTGCCAACTCTAAATCATGAGTCGGGTAGTTCTTTTCATGCTCTTTCAGCTGTCGAGACGCATATGCGATCACCTTATCCCTTTGGGTCAAAACGCAACCCAATCCAATCCCAGACGCATCGCTATAAACAGCGAAGTCTTCAACTCCATCGGGTAGAGAAAGTATCGGTGCCTCGCATAGTTTCTTCTTTAGCTTCTCGAATGCTTCTTTATGCTTATCACTCCAAGCATAAGTAGCTCCTTTGTGGGTCAAAGCTGTTAATGGACTAGCGATTGAAGAAAAGCCTTGGATAAACCTTCGGTAATATCCGGCTAATCCCAAAAAGCTTCGGATCTCCGTGGGACTTTTCTGTTGTTCCCACTTCATCACAGCTTCGATCTTCGCTGGATCAACCATTATCCCTTCTTGGTTGACCACGTGACCCAAAAATTGGACTTCTCGAATCCAAAAATCACATTTGGAGAACTTCGCATACAACTTCTCCTTCTTCAAGACTTCTAACACTTCTTGTAAGTGTCTTCCATGCTCCTCTTGGCTTTTTGAATAAATCAGAATGTCATCTATGAACACTATCACAGATTTATCAAGGAACGGATTACAAACCCTATTCATTAAATCCATGAATGCTGCCGGAGCATTGGTTAGTCCAAACGACATAACCAAGAACTCGTAGTGTCCATATCGCGTTCTGAATGCAGTCTTCTCTATATCCTGCTCTCTTACCTTTAACTGATGATATCCTGACCTTAGGTCGATCTTTGAAAAATAACTTGAACCTTGTAGTTGATCGAATAGGTCATCAATCCTTGGCAACGGATATCTATTCTTTATTGTTGCCTTATTCAGCTCTTGGTAATCAATGCACATCCTCATGCTTCCATCTTTCTTCTTTACGAATAACACCGGAGCTCCCCAGGGTGATGAACTACGTCTAATGAAACCTTTGTCCAATAACTCCTGAAGTTGCATCATTAGCTCCTTCATCTCCGTCGGTGCTAATCGATAAGGTGCTTTTGCAATTGGCGTTGTTCCGGGCAACAAGTCGATATGAAATTCTACTTGTCGATCGAGCGGTAATCCAGGAAGATCTTCGGGAAATACTTCCGGATAATCACACACAACAGGAATATTTTGCATCACCTTCTTTTCCTTCTTAGCGTCGATCACGAATGCTAAGTATGATGTACACCCCTTGGTCAATCATTTTCTGGCTTTCATTAGAGAAATGATTCCAGAGTTTACTCTGTGTTTATCTCCATACACCATAAACGATTCCTTCCCAGGCGGGTTCACTTTCACTATTTTCTTCTTGCATAAAATTTCGGCATCATTGGCGCTAAGCCAATCCATTCCCAAAACGATGTCGAAACCATTAAGTTTGATAGGCAATAATTCCTCGTGGAACTTATTTCCATTCAGATCAATTAAGATGTTTTTCATACGATGGCTAACAGGTACAAACTTGCCACTAGCAACTTCGACTAATAAAGCATTATCTAGTCTATCAACAGGCAAAGCCAGTTTTCTACCAAATTCATGAGATATAAAGGAGTAGTTGGCTCCAGAATCAAATAAAATTTGGGCAGACAATTTGTTAACGAGAAAGGTACCTGAAGCGACATCAGCTTCATCTTTAGCAGCTTCCAGTGTCATCTAGAATGCTCTCGCCTTTGGCTTTGGCGGAATGTTGGGTCTTGCTGCTTCCTTCTTCTTCGGACAATCCCTTGAGATGTGCCCCTCTTCACCACAACCATAACAAACATTCTTGGTGAAGGTGCAGTCATTGGCATAATGCCCTAGCTTCCCACATTTGAAGCATGTGGTTTCCCCGCCACACTTCCCATAATGCTTCTTCTTGCACTTGTCACACTATTTCGCTTCTACCTTTCCTCCACTTCCCCTCAAATTAGACTTCGAGAATTTATTTTTCTTGCTGGACCCTGAAAATCCATCGATTTTCCTTTTCTCGCCAACCTCTGACCTTTCCAGACCCTTTTCCCTGATCTGGGTCTCAACATTTCTAGCAGCCCAGATGGCGGCTTTCAACGTGGTTGCTTGCTTAACCATTGGACCATAGTCCGCTGGTAGTCCAAGGGCAAACTTGTTGACCTTAGAGAGTTCTGTAGGCACCAAATATGGTATAAATTTCATTTTTTCTGTGAAACTTGCAGCGTATTCAGTAACGCTCAATTTCCCTTTCTTCAGATTCTGAAACTCATTACTGATTTCTAGAAGGTCCTGCTCGGAGCAGTATTGCAGTTTTAGTTGTTCCACAAAGTCTTCCCAAGACATTTTGCTTGCTTCTCCCTTGGGCATAGAGTCAGCTAACAGCTTCCACCAGCTCAACACGCCAGATTTTAGCAGAGGGATCGCAAGAGCGGTCTTCTGCCTGTTGCTGCATTCACAACTTTCAAACATAGTCTCCATTTCAGAGACCCAGTCCATAACTTGCACCGGCGTCGGGCTTCCGGATAGACATGGTGGTTTGGATGCCATGAAATCCTTATACTTGCACCCACGACCATCATTTCCTCCATACTGGTTATTGCGTCTAACCACTGGTTGTTCATCTTGACCAATGATTCCACTAAAGTTTTCTCCTTCAGACTGCCCTCCATTCTCCTCGGGCTCTTCCGCTTGAATTGACGGTTCTTCACGATTCTGCCTAAGCAGGCGTCTTGTTTCTTCCATCTGACGATCCAACATCATTTGAATCATCATTTGTACACCAGCCATTGTTATCGGCTCAGGTGCATCAGCTACGACAGGTACTTGTTGAATTACAGGCGGTTGATTCCTGTTTTCATCAGCATTTCCAACTCCGCTTCTTGTTCTCACCATTTTTGATCTACACACCGAATAATTTCACCTTATTACTCCAAACGATTACATGATAGTTCTAATATCGTATACATACGCTTAGAATCCTAAGCACATAAACTTTCAGATCCGGTTGGCAACAAACCGTAGATCCGAACAAACAATATCATATATGGCAATATATAACATTTAGCACATAAAAGCATTTTAGGCAACCTTCCTAAAATAAACTAGTGCTCGTGTCTAAAATTTATCAGACACACATCTCACAATCTCCAGTTAGCATACTAAGTTTAAGTCTAGAAATCCAACAAATTCCTAGTTCGCTTAAACTAATGCTCTGATACCAACTGTGACATCCCCAAAATCTCGGCCAGAAAAAACCGATTTCATTTATGCTTTTTAAACATTTTCAGAGTAAATCCGTTTGATTTTAAAAGAGATGCGAAATTTGTTCCCAAAAACAAAACATGATAAAATAGATATTTATCAAAACATTTCATATAGAAATATGATTTCATTTCATAATCAAAAGTCGGGATGTCATGTTCCGATATAGATCATAAAGCATAAACGATAACATTACAAGTCGTTCATCAAATATATACATATACAGACTTGTAAACAAAACAACATGATGATTCGCCCATCTTAAGCTCTTGCGCCACTTCCAGTAAAACAATTCAACTGAGTGGGTCAGGCTTGGGAGCCTGGTGAGCATATAGGGTTTTCAAACCCAAAATAATTATATTTAATTTCATCAATCAACAATAAACCCGATTACCCATTCCCGTTATCCTCACCTTACGTTCCTAAAAACAACGTCTATTATAAGGAACTTATTTCAGGATTTTCATCGGGACGGACATTACTGCAGAGGGGCTTCCTCAACAATAAGTGTCCTAAAGGCAACCATGTGGGGGATAGAGTACACCGGTGAACACGTCCTTCACAACACCTACAGGTAATGAGCCTGCTAGTGTTCCACAGGACAGTCTAGAATAGTCCGTGGTCGTCATCCATACTCTGCTGAATGACTAGAATAACACCAATAACACCGAGGCCTCTCATCTGTTTATTTCACACCAATTATCTACCCATGTTCTACCCAACATATTAGTAGATAAAAAAAATATACATTTTTATACATTGTTTATAAAACCTGTATAGCATTCTTTAATCAATACATATTCCACATAACAGATGAGGCATACACACATAACACGTATTTCATAGAGAATATACATTCACACATATAACCACAAAATATATATACACGTAGCACGTATTTTATATTAAATACTTCATAATATTGCGTTGGAGAGAAAATAACTACACACTCACTTGATCAGAAGATGATCGACAAGTACTACGACTTATAGAAGTAGCGTCTCTCCGTAGATCTGGAAGATCTTCACAAAAACCGGCTCCTCGCGGGCAAGGCTTCGGCTCGGGAATAACGCTCTTCGGGATTCTCGGGGCTTCGGATCTCGCTTCGGGGCTCGGGGATAATACCGGGGCTTCGGGGTATAATCGGCACGCAAATCGAGGCAAAAGAGCTAGAGAGAATGAGGAATTTGCAAAAGAAAAGAAGCTGCTTCGGACCTCCTTTTATAGCTTGATCCTCGGGGTTACGCGGGGTGTAACTTCGGGGGTATGCGGGGCGTACGAGGCTACGCGGGGCGTACGCCTCGGTGGTCGTCAGCGCTTACGTCACCGGTCCATCTTCGTCATTGCATACGACTCACTACTCCGTAGAACTCGAGTGCCCTACGCTATACGCGGGGCGTACAGCAGTACGCGCTGCGTACTCCGGATAGACCGCCTCGCTTCTCTTCGGATAATATCGGGGTTAAATTAAAATAAATATTAAATATTTATTAAAACTTCAAAAATTCCTATCTCCTTCATACGAACTCCGTTTTCGACGTTCTTTATATCCACGCGAAGGTGAGACTACGTTCTACAACTTTCGTGTAGACTTCTTCGGCTAATTTTGACTTTTATTTTTATTAATTATTTTTAGAAGGCTCGGACAGGAAAACTTCGTTATAAAATCATAACTTCTTCGTCCGACGTTCGTTCTCGCCTATCTTTTCATCGTTTCGCTACTAACAATGAGATCTTCGATTCTCATTTAGATTGATTCGGCTAGAAATCGCTCGATCTCAAATCGAGTATTCGGGCTGCATACTGCTAAGTCAAAACTTAGAAAAATCATAACTTCCTCATACGAAGTCAGATTTGGGCGTTCCTTTTATGCACACTCTCGGTTTAACGAAATCTACGACTTTCGTTTAGATTGCTAAGGCTAAATATCGCTCTATCTTAAATTCATATTCTACGTCACTCGGCGTCGTGCCGGTTCCGTCGCGAAACTTCGACAGGTCATAACTTCTTCGTTATAACTCGGATTTTGGCATTCCTTATATCTCCAGAATCCTTGTTTCAACCACTACAGCTTTATGCAAAGATATCGGGCTTATCTTACACTTAATTTTAACGCTTATTTTATTCTTAATTTAATTACATCACATAATTAAGCAAATAAACACATAACTCACATAATACACAAATTCACAAATAATACATTTTATTATTTCAAATTGGGGTTACAATGGTTAACCTAGACTATTACATTGCTAAAAATGGCAAGCCTAGAAACACGGGCGTTACATTAATGTTTAAATATGTAAACATCAAATTCATGATTTGTATATGTATGTATGTATGTATAGGAAAATAGGAAAAAAATAGGAAAAATATAGAAACCGGTTGACTCAGCGGTTGAATCGGGAACCCGTCACCATACCAGTTCAACTAAAAAACCGGTTTTTAAAACACTGATTATATATACTATCGAAAATGAACATGGAAACTTAGAAAATGAAGGGAGAAAGATATAAAAAGTGCAAAATCGAAGGGTAAAAATAATATTTTAAAAAGTAAAAGGGTGTAAAATGTCATTTTATAGAACAAAGGTTAATAGCAATAAAACATAGAAGAAAAAGTTTAAAATAAAAAGTATAAAAAAATGAAACGAAAACTAAAAGAAATGGCCACCAACATTTATCTTTAGAATAGATATAATAATGTCCTATATTGAAATATTTAATTTATTCATCTATTCATATATTTAAAAGTATGATTTTAATAAAATATTTAATGGTTATAATTTTATATTATATTTTTATTTTGAATCCGTGTGCGGTTTTTGGGTATTTAAACCAACAAAAGAAGATGTGTACCGAGTCAAAGACAAAAACGAAGCCAGATGTGTAACAGAGTTGAGGATGCCCATTAAAAATTAAAGCATGTATATTGTTCGAATTTCTTGAATCCTTTGATGGAGCCTTTCAAGTCGTCTCCATCTTCGTCATCTTCTGTACCAACTGGAAGATGGACACATGAAGTGTTCCTAAGCTTTAGAGGCGAAGACACGCGCAATAATTTTGTAGATCATCTTTATACGGCTCTAAGTCAAAGAGGAATATCTGTCATTTTCTCTAAAAACTATGCGGACTCTTCATGGTGTTTGGATGAGCTTGTGAAAATCATGGAATGTGGAGATCAGATGGGACAGATTGTTTTACCGGTGTTCTATCATGTAGATCCATCCGATGTACGTGGACAGAAAAATGACTTCGATACCGCCTTTCAGGAACACGAGGACAAGTTTAAGGGAGAGATGGAGAAACTGAAAAACTGGAGGAAAGCTTTAGCTGCAGCTGCCGGTTTGTCTGGCTGGCATATCAAGGAAACAGGGAATGGGTTAGTTTTCCTGGATCTGTTGCTTCATTTACTTACAGGCATTTATGAACGTAATTTCTATCATTCTACCAGGTTATTTTGTTACCAATGATTAAGATTTTGTGCATAACCATATGTTGTGTCACTGTATTATGTGCTAAATTTATGGGGGTGCTTTTAGATAAATAAAAGTGCTTATTGGTTTATAGTTATGGTAAAAAAAAATTTAAAAGTGTTTGGATTATCTTTTATGGTTAAAGGGATGTGGGATGTTTGGGATTGCTTTTAAAATAACTTTTGACTTTTAATTTTTCCAAAAAGTTAAAAAATGGCCAAAAGATGTTTGGCTAAGGAAAAAGATATTTTAAAATAACTTTTTGTGCGGAATAAAAAGTAGTTTTTTAAAGTCACAAATCCTATCTTTTTGTAACTTTTCGGACTTTTTAACTGTAAAGTTGACTTTTACCCTAAAAACAAATACAAACACATTTTTAAAATTTTCTTTTGGAAAAAGTGACTAGTCAAAAAATCATTTTACAAAAAGAACATTTAACCTTAAAAAGTAATCCCAAACATCTCCTAAAAAGCCGATAAAGTAAAAAGTGTTTGACTTAAAAAGTGTTTTTTGAAGTTATTTTAGCTAAAAAGCTAAAAACTAAGTTTTACATACTTTTTGAAAATTGTTTTTTTGAAGTGAATGGAATCGCTATTCTGAAAAGTCCATTTGACTTTGTCAAACACTTTTTTTTTTACTTATTAGTTTTTTAAAAAGCTAATAAGCTAATAAGCTGTTTTGAAAAGCATTCCCAAACACCCCCATAGATCAACCAATTGAATTGCGGTTTCATCTATTTACAGTTCTATCTTTCTGGTATTATGGATTTTCGGCTATTTACCTTGATAACCTTATAAATTATAATTGTATCCATTTACTATTTGACATCCCCAAACTAGTCGGTTAACTTGCTTAAAATGGGCAAATATGTAGAGGCGAATCTGCCATTCTCAAGGACATTGTTGCAAAGATATCAGACAGCATACAACCTCGTGATTTGGAGAAACATCTATGTGGTATCGAGTCTCGGATAGATGAATTATATCCATTATTGGATATGGATGCGACAGAAAAGGTCCACATGGTAGGGATATTGGGAATGGGAGGAATTGGTAAGACAACTGTTGCTCAAGCTTTATTCCGAAGAATTAAGCATAATTTTGAGGGTTATAGCTTTGTTAACGATGTTAGAGAAAATAGTTATAGTAAAAAAGATGTATGTGCCTTACAACAAAAGATTCTAAGAGAAATTTTAAAGCAAATGGCTCCTTTAGGTAAAGTGAGTGTTGGTTATCCAACTGTGGATCCTGAGTATGGAGCCAACATGATACGTGAACGATTTTGCCATAAAAAGGTTCTTCTAGTTCTTGATGACGTGGATAATGATAAGCAGTTAGAGTTCCTAGCCAGAACACATGAGTGGTTTGGCCCTGGAAGTAGAATCATTATAACCACTAGAGACGAGCATCTTCTATCAGATGCAAATGTCATCTACAGGCCTGATTTTTTAAGTAAGAGTGACGCTGCTGAGCTTTTCTGTTGGCATGCTTTTCGGAAAAGTAGCCCTCCTGAAGGGTATGAGGAGATCTCAGATCGTGCAATACGCTATGCTAGCAGCCTTCCTCTAGCCCTAAAAGTTTTAGGCTCATTCTTCCATGGAAGGCAACTAAGTGTGTGGGAAAGTGCTTTAAATAGACTACGCAAAGGATCAATTGATAAGATTCATGAGACACTGAAGTTAAGTTTTGACGGACTAGATGCTTCTGAGAAACAAATATTCCTAGACATTGCATGTTTCTACAAGGACCAAAATGAAGAATATGTAACTAGAGTACTCGATAGCTTTGGTTTTGACCCGGTGATAGGGATTAGTGTTCTTATTGAAAAATCTCTTATAACCGTTTCAAATAAAAGGCTACATATGCATGATCTCATACAGGAAATGGGTTGGCAAATAGTTTATGAGAGTTTCCCGGATAGCAGGGTATGGAAACCTGAACATATTCGTAAAATCGTCAAGGAAAAGAAGGTAACATAATCACTATCTTTATAAAGTTCTTTTTTTTTTTTTTTTATGCTTTTCATGTATGGTTTTCGAATGGGTACGATTTACTTACTGTCTACTTTTTTGTAGCAGAAGCTAAAAGCAATAGAAGCCATGATGATGACGGACAATGCACGCCATGTTGATGCCTATGTTTTAGCAAGCATGCAAAATCTTCGGCTACTTGATATTGACGGGAAATTCACTTCTTCCCAACCTACATATCTCCCTGATGAGTTGCAATGGCTTTGTTGGACCAAGTACCCATTCTTGACTCTGCCTTTAACAGATATGTGTAAGCTTGTTGGGCTTGAAATAGCCAATGGAGGCATGAAACAATTATGGAAGGGGCGAAAGGTATTTAGCTGATGAAGTCAGTTTCTTTCTTTTTGTCCATTATAGTTATTTACATTGACAAGCAAAGGTTTCTATTTGTATTGAATGCAAAAAGATCTCGATATTAATTACTCTAATCAATTTCTGTTTTACTTTGTCAGATTCTACTGAACTTGAAATTTATCCACCTCAAAAGCATGGACAAGCTCACATCATTTCCAGATGTCTCTGGGTCTCCAAATATCGAGAGGCTAATTCTGTCAGGTTGTAGGAGTTTAGTGGAGGTTCATGAGTCTCTTGGATCTCATAGACGGCTGGTCTACCTGGACATGAATGATTGCAAAGGGCTCAAGAGTCTTCCATCAATGCTTGAGATGGAATCGTTGGAAACTCTAGTTCTCTCTGGATGTGAGAGCCTTGAAAGATTCCCAGAAGTCTCCCCATGTATGGTCAAACTATCACAATTAGATCTTTCTTCTTGTTATACTATAAAGGAACTGCCATCATCAATCAGATATTTGTCTAGCCTAATCCTCTTGAACCTCACAGAGTGTTCGAATCTTGAGAACATACCAAACTCTATTTGTGAGTTAAGGTGTCTTAAGTTCATTTCTCTTCACAACTGCATGAACCTGAAAAGTTTTCCAAAGGAGCTTGGAAGCATGAAAATGTTAGAAGAGCTGTGGCTAGGATTTATGAGTGAAATTGTTAAATGGCCACATATGTTTGTTGGCTTTCATAGTTTGACAAGTTTGTCTTCTTTGAAAAACCTAAATCTAAGTTGGAGACAAATTGAAGAGGAAAGTTTCCCCCAAAATCTTGATGAATTATCCTCCTTGGAAGAATTATATTTAAGTGGCAACTCTAAATTAGTTGAGTTACCTGCAAGCATCTGCCATCTTTCTCGTCTTAAACGCCTAGAGGTGAATCAGTGCTCCCAACTTCAAAGACTGTGTGGGCTCCCATCAAGCATACAAGTATTGAAGGCAAATGATTGTATTTCTCGTCTTAAACGCCTAGAGGTGAATCAGTAGAACCTCAGCAAGGCGCAACACGGAGCACATATTTTGTTTCAAACCGTCTTACTTTGATGTTGGTATCTTGTCCTTTTATTCCAAGGTTACCTCTTTTTTCACTATCTAAACAATGAAATGAAGAAATTAAACTTACAGCATCTAGAACAACTCTTTAAGCATTAGGAAACACAACCTTAGAGAAAACCACAAGTCACACGGTTCCTCTTTTACGAGGTCAACCTCCCATCGCGATGATTGTATTGATTTTTCTTGATCAAATATTTAATGTGTTTCATGTAAAATTGTTGTTGCAAAAATGTTTATTCCTCGTCAACTTACATGCCATCTGTTGATTTTCCAGGCCAAGGATTTTTTGCTGTCCACCATTCGAAGAAAATGATACAAATTACAATTACGGTCGACAAAAGTAACAACTGTGATTCCGTGAGGCTGAAAGCAAACTTGAAGATAACTATCCGTATATTTAAGTTGTTCAGTCCAAAATCCAGCGAGTACACTACACCACTGTCTTACATAGTCGAGGTGGCTGTAGGAGAGCCCCAAAAGTATACTTTACAATTTATACTATATATGTTTCAAAGTAAATCTATATTCTTTGAATTTTCAGTTGCTTTTCTATATATAAAAGTAGATATGCTAGTTCTGGGTTCCCAATTAGTTTATTTATTATGTTCAAGAGAATCTATGTAATGAAGATGATATGTGCTTTGTTTGAAAGAAGCTATGTAATAATGAATATTGTATATGTGCTTTCTTTGCTTGAAACAAATTATGGAGTTTCCTTTGTTTTTTCTTTTTTTTTGAGGGAAGTATATATATATATATATATATATATATATATATATATATATATATATATATATATATATATATATATATATATATATATATATATATATATATATATATATATGTTTTGGAGTTATTAATTAAGTGGCTGAGATTAATTTGATGAAACAGAAGGCGACTATTGAGATGTAATAAGGCAAAGCAGTCATGTCTCATATCACTTTCATGACTTCCTTTTGATAATAGTTTAGCTTTATTGTGCTTATAAATTCATATAGTTGAAATTTACAAATATAAGTTTTTTTTAAATATAATAATAACGTTATTAAATTTGATATAATAATTCGTATACCAAATTGATATAATATATTGATTATTTTGAGTTATTTGATAATATATACATTTATTATAACTGTATAATCCCAATCGTTTGAATGATTTCTACTTATAAGTTACATGTGAATAAAATTAAATATAATACATGGTTTAATGTTATTTATAGTTGTTATTGTTAATTAATTTTTTAAAATTTATTTCCTTAATGTTTTAATTTCTATCATTATAATTTTTTAAAATATCAAACATTGTTTTTTGATTTTAAAGGTAACAATATAATCATTTATATAAAGTTATTTTTAACTATTGTTATTGTAAGTTATTTAAGCTACTTATTTGAAAACTTTTAACGATTATAAAAAATATCTTTAGGAAATATTTTAATTAAATTGAGATTAAAATTTAGTTTTTGCATTTATCATTATAATTTATCACTCTTAAATATTTACAAAATATTCTTTGGTTTTTTAAGTGGAACTAAAATTTATATTTAAGTTGACATTCTAATGTTATATTTAAATTAACAATGTAAGCATTTTATCTAAACTGTACAAAAGTTGTAGATTTAAACTGATAATTGTTTACATACAACAACATATTAAATCTAATAAATTAAATATAATATGTTAAAAGTTAAAGACCTAACTTTATAAATAGAAGTGAAAATATTTTTTTAAAATTGAAATTTAGCTTATTTATGATTACACTTTAGGTTTGATATTTATTTAAACTTATTAACCAACTTATAATCATTATTAGAAAAGACATTATAATTTATCGCTTTTAACTATTTACAAAATATTATTTGGGTAGCTTAAGTTAAAATAAAATTTATATTGAAGTTGACCCTGTAATTTATATTTAAATTAATAATTTAAATATTTTATACAAATTGTTCCAAAATTGTATATTTAAAATGATAATAGTTTACATCCAAGAATATATTAAAACTAATAAATTAAGTATAATATGTTAAAAGTTAAAAAACATAAGTTTATAAGTAGAAGTAAATATATTATTTTAAGGGCTTAGGGAATATGTGGTTGTTATGTACTTAATATTAGATATAGAACCATCAAAAACTACATCGTTTTAATAAAATACGATCAAATCTCTCTACCATCTTTCTTGTATTCTCTATTAGACTAGATGATAGGCTTTGTATATATATTTTTATGGAGTTTTAAATATTTAATTTTGCAACACAAACTATGTATAAAAATACATTATCAACTACCTATAAATCTTCATATTCAAATTTAATATAGAAAACTATAATGAAATATTGAAATTGTTCATTAAAAACTCAATAAACTTCTTCCCATAACACATCAAAAAGAACCATGCAAGTATATATATGGTAGGTGTCAAAGAAAGTAATGGAGACTGATATTCGACAGTTTGTATCTACCCAACGATGTGATACTCTTCTGGAGTTATAGGAGGCTGCCAGACGGCGGGAGTTAGAGATTGAGCTGCAGCTGATGGAGTAGAGGTCGGCCCCGACACAGTCGCAGCCGGCGCCAAATGGGTCTAAGACCACTGATTTGAGGTCTGGGAGTCAGCAGAGCCGCTCTTGTGGAAAGTGCGGTAGGGTTCATTCCGGGATTTGTCGAGCCAGTAGTGGGTGCCACTGGTGTGGCAAGGAGGGACACTATGCCAAGGATTGCCGCCAGGCCACTCCGATACCAAGTATGAAGTTATGTTACCATTGTGATCAGGTTGGCCATTTGAAGGCCAACTGCCCGTTACTCGTCACCAAACCGGCGCAGGCTCTAGCGCCGGTTACTTTGAGGATCACGGATGGGAGACTAGTCAGGGCAGAGCCTCCGAAGGCTCAGGGCCGTGCTTTCCAGCTTACAGCGGAGGAGCCCAGAGCAACACCAGATGTAGTTGTTGGTATGTTTCTATCCTTTATATCGTTTTCTATATCTGTTGTATGCTTATCTGTTGTACCTGTGATTAGGTACGTTTTTAGTAAACTCCTTTCCTGCTTTGGTCGGGGGCGATTCGGTCCTTCATATCCCAGTCTTTTAGTGGGGAGTTCAGTGCACCAGTGGGCGAGTTAGAGTGTCCGTTGCGAGTGTCTATTGCCAATGAACACGGGGTTTCTGCTTCTTCAGTTTATTGAGGGTGTGACTTTGAGATTTTCGAGGTGTCCTTTCCGATAGATTTGATTCCGATCCCCATGGGGGAGGTGTGCGTGATTGTGGGCATCGATTGGCTCAGTCGGTTCGGTGCTATGATTGATTGCGAGGGCCAGCGAGTGGTAGTTCGAACCCCAAGTTGGGGAGAACTGATTATATATAGCGAGGGCACCAGAGTAGGATCAGGGTTTTGTTCAGCTGCCAGGTCTCGACAGTACATTCAGCACGGGTGTGCGGGTTATCTAGCGTATGTAGTAGATACGCGAGTCAGTGATCAAATTTCGATTTCTGATGTATCCATAGTCAGGGAGTTTGCGGATGTGTTTCCGAAGGAGTTGCCAGGGATACCTCCGGAGAGGCAGGTCGAGTTTAAGATTAACCTGGTGCCAGGTGCGGCCCCTATCGCTGAGGCGCCGTACCGATTGGCACCACCAGAGATGCAGGAGCTGTCGTCGCAGCTACAGGAACTGTTGGGTAAGCAGTTCATTCGACCTAGCGGTTCTCCATGGGGAGCGCCGATTCTTTTTGTTCGGAAGAAGGACTGTTCGCACCGGATGTGTATTGATTACCGAGAGCTGAATAAGTTAACGGTGAAGAACCGTTACCCACTCCCAAGGATAGGTGATCTCTTCGATCAGTTGCAGGGCGCATCTTGGTTTTCCAAGATAGACTTGAGGTCTGGGTATCATCAGGTCAGGGTCAGAGAGGAGAACATGGAGAAGACCGTGTTCCGAACTCGTTATGGACATAACAAGTTTGTGGTGATTCCGTTTGGGCTCACCAACACACCAGCAGTGTTCATGGACCTGATGAATCGGGTCTGCAGACCGATGCTAGATCGCTCGGTCATAGTGTTTATAGATGATATCTTGGTGTATTCTAAGACCCGAGAGTAGCATGAGGAGCATCTGTGAGAGATGTTGGGAGTTCTGAGATGAGAATGGATTGTGAGTTTTGGTTGCGACATGTCTAGTTCCTCGGACATCTCGTTAACCAGGAGGGGATTTTGGTCGATCCGGCCAAAATTGAGGCGGTTATGCAGTGGGAGATTCCGAAATCTCCCTCAGATATTAAGAGTTTTATGGGATTCGCAGGGTACTACCGGAGGTTCATACAGGATTTCTCTAAGATTGCAATACTCCTTACTCATCTGACGAGGAAGGGGGTGGATTTCCGGTGGGGCCCCGAACAGCAGAGGGCGTTTGAGACCTTTCGCCAGCTTTTGTGTGAGGCATCAGTCTTGACACTCCCGGAGTGAGTTGAGGATTTTGTGGTGTTTTGTGATGCATCCATCACAGGTTTAGGGGCAGTCTTCATGCAGAGAGGACGAGTGATAGCCTATGAATCGCGGTAGCTGAAGCCGCATGAGACGAGATACCCTACGTATGACTTGGAGCTGGGGGCGGTGGTGTTCGCCTACAAGATATGGAGACATTACCTCTATGGGGTCCGCAGTACCATCTACACGGATCATAAGAGCTTGAGACATATCATGGATCAGCTGAACCTGAACATGAGGCAACGCAGGTGGCTGGATGTAGTCAAGGACTACGATTGTGAGATCCTTTGCCATCCTGGTAAAGCAAATGTGGTTGCGGATGACTTGAGCTGCAAGTCAGCCGGGTCTTCCACTCCTGCGGTATGTATGAGAATAGCGGTGGATTCTCCGCTTATGAGTTTGATCAGAGATGCCCAGGTAGAGGGCATGCGACTAGAGAATTGGAAGCTGGAAAGGATCAAGGGTGAGAATACCCGGTTCGTGCAGGATAGTCGGGGACTATTGACCCGATGTGGTCGGGTTTGGGTTCCGATGTCGGGTGGGGTTAGGCAAACGGTTATGGAGGAGGCTCATAAGTCTCATTTCTCTATTCACCCAGGAGCCACCAAGATGTACCGGGATTTGAGTTTGAGCTATTGGTGGTTGTGCATGAAGCGATAGATCGCTTGGTACGTCGAGAGGTGCTTGACCTGTAGGATGGTCAACGCCGAGCATCAGAGGCCGCATGGAAAGCTGCAGCCTCTACAGATTCCCATGTGGAAATGGGAACATATCACGATGGATTTTATTACCAAATTGCTGAGGACGGCGAAGGGGTTTGTTGCTATATGGGTCATTGTGGATCGATTAACCAAGAGTGCCCATTTCTTGGCTATACGGGAGAGCTCATTGGCCGAGAAATTGGCCGAAGTGTACGTGCGCGAGATCGTGTCTCACCATAGGGTTCCCGTTTCCATTGTCTCCGATCGGGATGTCAGGTTTACCTCCCGCTTCTGGTAAAAGTTTCACGAGGAGCTGGGCACGCGGTTGCACTTCAGCACAGCATTTCACCTGCAGAGAGATGGCCAGAGCGAGCGGACTATTCTGACCCTCGAGGACATGTTGAGGGCGTGTGTCATAGATTTTGGTGGGAGCTAGGATTCTCACCTACCGCTTGTGGAGTTCGCCTACAACAACAACTATCATTCTGGCCTTGGCGCCCCGCCTTTCGAGCTGTTGTACGGGCGGAGATGTCGCACCCCGGTTTGTTGCAGCAAGGTTGGCCATAGGGTGATGGGTAGGACGGAGGTGGTTTTGCAGACTACCAAGAAGATTCAGCAGATTAGGCAGAGGCTGCAGACCGCTCAGAGTCAGCAGAAGAGTTACGCCGACCGCCGCCGCTCCGAGTTAGAGTTTCAAGTCGGTGACATGGTACTCCTGAAGGTCTCGCCCTGGAAAGGCGTGATCTGCTTCAGGAAGAGGGGAGAATTGGGTCCCCGATAAATTGGGCCTTTCAGGATCAATGCCAGGGTTGGCAAGGTAGCTTACAGGCTAGAGCTGTCAGAGGAGCTTAGTCGGATACATAGCACTTTCTACGTTTCGCAGCTGCGAAAGTGCATTATGGATCCAGAGGAGGTGGTGCCGCTGGATGATATTCAGGTAGATGAACGCCTAAATTATGTAGAGAGACCTGTGGCCATACTGGAGAAGAAAAAGAAGATTTTGAGGAATAAGGAGATACCTCGGGTGAAAGTACAGTGGGAGTATTGGAGGGGGTTTGAGTGGACATGGAGACGGAGGCTGAAATGCGGGAGAATTACCTAGAGTTATTCGCTGGAGCAGACTTCGAGGACGAAGTCTAGTTCAAGTGGGGGAGAATTGTAACGCCCTGATTCCCAGGTATTGATTTAATGTGTGAGTTTCTTGATTTCAAGGGCTACTCGACGAGTTGAGTGCCCTACTCGTCGAGTAGCAACGGGTTGGCCACGTATTTTAATGACCTACTCGCCGAGTCCAAGAAGGGACTCGACGAGTAGGAGCTGGCAGATGAAACCCTAATCTTGGGGTTTTGCACCCTATTTAAAGGATCATTGGCCTCCCCCAGCCTCCCCTTTACTGCCCCTTTGTCTTTTTAAACCCTAAATAGTGTGTGTGTGTTCTTTTGGTGTGTGCAAGCTTGGAGGAGGAACTTTAGAGAAGGAAACACTTGGGGAAACAAGGAAGTCAAGGCTAGGAACTCGTGGGCAGCTAAGAGATTCATCAGTTGTCACTCTTTGGAAGGTATTAAGCTGTTCCTTTAGCTCATCTCTCTTTTAACCTCCTTTGGATGGGTTTTATGAAAGGCTCCCCAATGGTTAAGCTAAGATATGAAGTTGTAACTTCAGATCTAGACTCCCTTTGACCTCTAGATCCATAAATTCATCAGCCTTGCCTAGTAGGAGCCTTCCCTCAAGTGTGGGACTTCATTGCAAGCTTACTTTTGTCATTTAAGGGTCTTAAAGCTTTGGATGCATGTAAAGTTCATGACTTTATGTGATAAACATGCCCTAGAAGCTTGGATCTGTAATCTGGAACCTTGCCATGGCTTAAAAAGCGTCTGCATGGATGAAGGTTTGCAAGGACTCGACGAGTTGGATGAACAACTCGGCGAGCCCGTTGAAGATAGCCATGAACTCGACGAGTTGGATGAACAACTCGGCAAGTCCGTTGAAGATTGCCTTGGACTCGACGAGTCGGCTAGGGTTTCTTCCAATTCTTGGACATATGAACTTGGCGAGTTAAAAGGGAACTCGACGAGCCAATCAGGGATTTCATGACTTCTCGAATTCAGGAAGGACTCGACGAGTTGGTGAACTGCACTCGACAAGTCGAGTCAGCATGGACTATTGACTTTGACTGTGAACTGTGACATGGACCAAGGGTTGACCCCTAACTTGTGAGGGTTTTCTGGTAATTTGGAGATTTATGAAAAGGGGTTTTATTGTAACTATAGTGTTGGTGATCCGGGAGTCAAGCTTTCTAGTTTCAGACGACAGTTGCGAGATGAGTTATCCTCACTATACTAAAGGGTCTAAGGCACCAAGGCCGGCCCATTGGATATGTTAACCTAGCAGTGTTAGATGTTGAGTATGAGTTAGTGTTGCATGCTAGTGGTTATGCAAGTTAGGTAGACCTGTAGGACTACCTGTGATGTTATATGATTATTGCATGCTCAGTGGTTATGTTATGTGTATATTATATGGGATGGGTTGAGGTTGTACTGCTTCATGCGGTAGCCAACAAACCCTAGGAGCATTCCAGTTACAAGCTAAGAGAGACTTGTACTGTGGGCTCGGGAGCATTCTAGTTACGGGCTGAGGGAGACTCGTATTGTGGGCTCGTGGGTATTACAGTTTGTAGGGCTGTGGACCCGTTATGTGTTGTTCTGTTCAATTTGTTATGATATGTTGTTGCTAACATGGTTATGTGGACTGTATGTGTATCGGTATTTTAAGGGTAAGTCATTAAGCTTTCGGGCTTACAGTTTCAGTGTATTGTTTCAAGTACATCGATGGATCGCGACAAGGCGAAGGCTTGATCGTACGGCTCCTCATATTATGTTTATGTTTCTGGGAGTACTCTGATAAATAATATTTTGAAAACAAAGTTGTAATGTTTTGATGAACTTGACATGTTTTAAAAGTTTAAATTGGTTTGAAATTTTTGGGTGTTACACTTGTTTGCTTAAAAAGTGAATAATTACACCATATTGTCTTGTGGACCATGCAATGTATGTTTCTTTTGTTTCATATCCGACCAATCTTTTCCAGCCTCTGTGAAAAGCATTCCAATAATGACCCGACTTGGTCTTCTGTATTTTCTATTTAATACTTATATTTATATGTCATCTACAAATTAATACTTTAGCGTTTGGAAATACATTTTTGCATGCTTTCATGCAAGCCAAATCTTTATCTATAACAATAACATGTGGAAACAAACATCCATCCATTGTTGATTTTAAATACTCTAGTGCCCATATATAGTTGGATTGTTTTTTCCAAATAGACAAATGCTATGCAAAAAGTCATATTAGTTGGAGTGTCACCAACTATTTCAAGGATAGGCATATGGTATCTGTTTGTTTTGTACGTCGCATCCATCAACATCAAATGTGGGAATGCATACAACATGTTTAACGACATTCGATGAACAAAAGATAAATCTTCAAGCTCATTTGTGATGACATGCATTTAAGTTTTGCCAGTTTTCTACTTCTTGAATTTTTGGCTTGTATTATATATTGTTGAAATAATTGATACATTGTCTACATTTTGCTTATTTAATGTAGATTATATTTTTTTGGTTTCACTATTTAAATATGTGATATATATATATATATATATATATATATATATATATATATATATAGATATAGATCCGGTAAGAAATTTTTTTTGGTAGGAAGGTAAGAAGTTTTTTTTCTACATATTTTTTAGACGAACAAAATAAATGAATCACTAGATGATTCATTTGTAATATGATTCACAAGAAAAAATTCTCAAAAAAACATCTTTATGATTCATTTTTAAGTAAATTAAGAAAAAAAATTCATTTTTATGATATTTTTAGTGAATAACAAGAAAATCATTGTATAAATGAATCATCGAGATGTTTTTTTGAGAATTTTTTTCTTGTGAATCATCTTACAAATGAATCATCTAATGATTCATTTTGTTTGTTCGCGAAAAAAATATGTAGAAAAAGAAACTTCTTACCTTCCTACCAAAAATTTCCTTCTTATTTGATCTTGACTCTCTCTCTCTCTATATATATATATATATATATATATATATATATATATATATATATATATATATATTGATAACGCAGGGTTTATATGACTAAGTCTAGTCCAATGTCACTAGTCACGTACCAATCACATTGGACTAAGGGGACTTGATGATATTAGGTCCATTACCATGGCCTAGATAGCTCTGACATGTCATCCTAGTCTGGTGCTCTCTTGTCAACCCAGTGTGACGCTCCTTTGCCTAGTACTCTCTTGCCAGTCCTGCCTGACGTTCCCTTATCATCCTTGTATGGCACTCTCCTGCCAGCCCTGCATGACGCTCCCTTATCTGCCTTTCATGGCACTCTCTTGCCATCCATGCGTGATGCTCCCTTGTCATCCTTTCCTGGCGCTCTCCTGTCAGTCCTGCCTAAACTCCCTTGCTAACCCTCTTTGGTGCGACCCCGCCAACCTCGCCCGACATCCCCGAGCGGCCTTACCCGACACTTTGCTGAGGCAACAAATTCACCTGGAGTACTGGTGAAGGTATCAAAATCGTTGAAAACCAAAGTCAAATGTTTATCTTTCATATTCTCGGACCCTTCGAACAGGTCCTAAAGAGTGTCCCACATCTCTTTTGCATATTTACACAACTTAATTTGCTCAAAGAGAGACGGAGGAACACCAAACATCATCTGGGAAAATTCAATCTGGTTTGCATGCAGTTACTCAATGCTTGTAGCAGTAAGAGGTGTTCGGCATTGATCTTCATGGCCCATGAGAGATGCACCAACATCTCTCACCATTTGTCTGACGGAACATGAGGACCTTTTTTCACAGACCTCCATATTTCATCTCTTTTTTCCTTGCCAAGTAAAATCTTTCCGTCCTAACTTTCAAGTGGTCATACTCTTTAACAACTAGCAATGGGGAACGAGAAGGGAAACCCATGCTATTTTCTATTTGCATCGAATACTATGACAATAGTCAAATTCGGGTCAAGTCTAAGTCGAACAAAGTCATCGAGTCAAACCGGTCAACTCAATTAAACCTTGTATATTAGGGTTTGTGTTATGTAAATACTGTATAACTCACTATTTTAATGAGAAAAAATCACTTGGAAAATTCTTGTGTTTAATTTTCCTTAGCCTTAGTGTTAAACAATGAACAAAAACGATGAAACAATGTTGCATACTCATCGGGAGTGTGTAAGATCCTAAAACATGGCTTAACGGGGTTCACGGACCTTGCGTTGCGGAGCCAAACACTCACAATTGTCACACATGAAACCTCTCTTAATCGTTTTCACTCTATCTCTCTCTATTGTTAAATCTCTCCCAAATCTCTTTAAGTATGTGAAATCTCTCCCAAATATCTCTTTGTATGAGAAATCTCTCCAAGAATGTCAAATCTCTCCTAAATCTCTCCAAGTATGGGAAATCTCTCCTAAACCTCTCTCAAAAGTTCCCGTAACTTTTCATAGCCTTTCGGGCCATCCCGACCCTTAATCGGGTCAAAAACGGCTTGAAACAGGGTAAAAACGCGAAAAACAGCATTGAGGAGCCGAAACTCCTCTTAGAGGCCGAAACCCTAAGCAACCGAAACCGAACCTGAAAACCAAAACCGAGACCTGGAGCCAAAACCGAGACCTGGAAGCCAAAAGCGAGACCTGGAGCCGAAACCGAGACCTGGAGCCGAAACCGAGACCTGGAAGCCGAAACCGAGACCTGGAAGCCGAAACCGAGACCTGGCAGCCGAAACCCCTAGGGACCGAGCCTCGCCTCTTCTTCCTTCCCGCCTTCGTACTTTCGGTCTCCTATCCTACTCTTGGTTCATTTCCTTCCCTCTCTCGGTCCTCTCTTCTCCTCTCGGTCCTTCTCTACTACTTTCGGTTCCAAGGACCAGAAGACCGAACCTCCGGCCAGACTTCGGATTTTTGACATTTTTCACCAATTTTCAATATTTTCACATTTTGAGCCATTTTTCGTGATTTTAATGCGAGATTTTCACCCAAACTCGCATTTTAACATAATAAACCCTAAATTTTCATAATTTAATAATGTTTTCATGAAAATCTTTATTTAAAGAATAAAATTTAGTGGGTGAAGTACAAGAGGGTGGAGTGTTGACTTATCTTTAATTTATGAAACAAGCAACCCCTCACACCCACTCCATGACCAGCCATACTCCTCCCACCATACCCAGGTCTTGTCAATGTACTTTTTCATCATTTCTAACCTTTTTCCACACTATTAGAGCTGGAACAACATTTCACACCCCTCCTTTTGCTCATTTCTCTTATCTTACCCAAAAGATCAAACAGCTTTCTCTCACTATTTCTCTCTAAAAATTTGAGACTCAAGGTTGATCTTCAAGCTTTATCCTTCCCTTGTTAAGTATAATTCATCCTTCTTGTGATTATTACACTTCATCCTACTCCAATCATCGATTGTTTACACAAAATCCATCACATTAATGATAGATCTTCGAACCTTCAAGACATCCTCTTAGTGTTCTTGAGTGGAATACTACATATCTCCATCATCCATCTTCTGAAATCACTCAAGGTGAGTTCATACCCCTACATTTTCATATTTTCTTATGTTTTAAGGGGGAGAATACAAGTCAACTCATCAAGAACACAACTAAATATTTCTAACAGCTTACATCAGAAAAGTTGGAATCCATTCACCGACTGTTTTGGTCAACTAAAACATTTTTGTTTTCAACTGTACAAGGTGCAAGTAGTTCAAGTTTTTAGCTTTAAAATGACTACTTGCACATCTCCATACGATTTTTCTACAATTTATGGTGATTTTTGCAAAACTGCCTATCATTTCAAGAACCAAACCGGACCAGTCTGTGTTTATGGATGTTTTCACTTAAGTTGAAGGTCACTAAAAATCATGGAAAATTTTATGAACAAACTAGACTCATTAACCAAACTCCGAGAATTTAAGGATTCTGATTTGGATCTTTTATTAAGTTTTTATAAATTTTCTAAGAACAGTGATTGAAGCTGTTACAAACAGAAAAATGCTAACATATTATTATCACCTTGTATCATGTTGAGCAAGGTATATATCTGTCACACCCCGAAAACCGAAGGCGGAAACATTTCCGGGGTTGACTCCACGTTGAGTATCAAGTCCAATGCACATAGTAAGTAAAGTAAAACAACCATTACATTACATAATAAAAGTTTTACAGTTGTTTCAAAAGTAAAGTTTGTACAGTTGTGATACATAGTATATATAGACAAAATGAAACGGGTCTTCATGTACTCCGTCTTCTGATCATAAAGGAATCTTCGGGTACCTGTTCTAACGCTGACCTGAGAACACAAGTGGTTTGAAAATCAGCATAAAGCTGGTGAGTTCATAAGCGGTTTTTGTTTGTGAAAATGTTTCGAGTTTCCTTTCTGTTTCTGAAATGTTATGTACACCAAGAAAATCCCGTATTTTCTTAAGAGTTGGTTATTGTTTCACAATTGTAAAGTATAGTAAGTTTGTACACTGAAAACATGTCTACTCATGTGAAAATGTATAGTTGGTTATCTGACTTGTTAAACTGTTCTGTTTATTTATCATGTGTTACCAGGAAAGTCCCATACTTTCCTTATTATATGTTACCAATTGTAAAAGATGTAATGTTATCCAGTTTGTTACTCTTTCTAGTTATGTAAGTGTTACCCAGAAAAGCCCCATGCTTTCCTGCATATTGGTTTCTAATGTAAACGATGTTAAAGATGTAAAAGATGTAATCGTGATTAGGTTCCATGTTTTTCCCCAGGAAAGTCCCGTACTTTCCTGATTGTTAGTTACAGTACGTGAAAGATGTAAAAGATGTATAGAGTGGTTCATTATTACTATAAGTAAATCTCTATTATCCTAACTGCGAGTTCCATAACCATACAATAGACTAAAACCTGTGGCAATAAGTAGTCCACATGTGGCAATAAGTAGTCCACATCCTTATGACTTTCGTCACCCTTGAACCATTTCGGTTCGGCTGTAGTTAGCAGCCATGTGTGGGGTAGTCAGCCCCGTACAGATCTATACACTCAAGTCACGCTCTCTAAATCCCAGAGATTCTGGTTACGGGTGTAGTCCTCCACTCGCGTATCTCTGTGGAGTGTTCTCCGAGGACGTGTCTCCAATCATACAGGAATAACAAATTTACTAGTAATAATATGATAGTCCTCCACTCGCGTAAATATGTGGAGTGTTACTGAGGACAAAACAGTGTACAGGTATTATATTCAAATGTCTTATGTCATGCTTTTAACCGATAAATGTGGAAAACCATTTGTGAAATATATGTAAAACATAATAGTTTAAAGACCTATTTCACAAATATATGTTACGTGATCTGCATGTTCAAATGGTTATCAGTTGTGGTAATCAGTAATAAAAGCATATGAAATATGAAACACACATTTGAAAACATGTTTTGAGTACAAGAATTCCCTTGTACTTTGCTTGTGTTCCCCCCCTAAAAACAGTGAAAACAGTGAAAAAGGGTAGGGGTATGAACTCACCGGACTCGGAAAAGTGTCGGTTTTGGATACTAGACGCTGGTTCAGGGTTTGATTACTCGCGATGTCCCTATGTACAATGAAATTGGGCCCATATATATACAATTAGGGATACATTCACTAATCATATGGAACATTACACTCCAACGAGGTTAAACACCTCAAAACGAGCGTTTGGAGTGACCCGAGTGACATCTTCGGACGTCTAATGGCACTAGGGACTTGGGACTTGAGTTTACTCCCCAAGAGTAAACATTTTAAAGAGTTTACAGCCATAGAACACACACATACATGAGTTTACGGCCGTAAACTCATGTGGGTGTGATTTTGGGTGTTTAATGGCTTAAATGGACATGGGGATTGTTGGAATGGATTTCTAAAATGCCTTGGAATTGTTTAAATGAAATTTTAACACTTAAATGGGAGTTTACGGCCACCCCATAAGAGTTTACGGCCATAAACCCACCTATGGTCAAGGAAAATTGATTTGAGTTTCAAAGGACAATCACATGTGATTCTAGTTAATTTTCCAAGCCTTGTTATGAATTTAGAACATCATTTAACACACTTATTGGAGTTTACGGCCTAGAGGTATGTTCTAAGGCCGCAAACTCTCCTTTACCCATGAAAAAAGATAGTTTTTGATGCTTAAAACAATCACATGTGATTCTAGAAATTTATACAAGCCATTTGAGTGTATTTGATGCATCATTAACATAGTTTTATGAGTTTACGGCCAAGGGTATGTTCCTAGGCCGTAAACTCCTATAAATGACACTTTTGATATGTTTCAAACCCTTAAACTATTTTTAGATGCATCTAGATTTTACCACAAGGCCATTGGTTGAGTTTCAAAGCATTTGGACATGTTTTAAGGCACTAAATCCCCCTTTAAGTGGAGTTTACGGCCCAAGAATGTGTCTTGGCCGTAAACTCACTTTTGTCTCCCATTTTTCATGTTTAAAGTGTTTAAATGCTAAAACCAATATCCCACAAGTCATATCTAATCCCAACTATGATTTTGGAAGGGTTATTTGGCTCAAAACCCCTTGAATATGAGTTTACGGCCCAAGAATATGTCTTGGCCGTAAACTCACTTTTGTCCCTCAAAATCAATGTTTTACATGTTATAAGTCCTTTCCATTAAGCCATTAAGCCATAACTAATGTCCAACAATGCTTAGGAAGGGTTTTAGGGCTTAAAAACCCCATTTTTAGGAGTTTACGGCCCAAGCTAGTTCCTTGGCCGTAAACTCATGTTCTTGATCCCAAAACACAAATTAAACATCAATTTGAAGGATAAAGAGGTTGAATAACAAGTTAGGGGAGTTACCTCTTTGATTTCAAGCCTTAAATCTTTGTTTTGGATCTTGATTTTGGGATGAGGAGAGAGGTCGTGAGAGTTAAATGAGAAATTGACCAAAGGCTTCAAATGGAGGCTTAAACACGTTTATATAGTGTTTAAGTTTTGGACACGGTGGAATTCTACCCGATACCGGCGTTAGACGAGGCTTTTGGTCGTACCCGATTGAGTTACCGTAACCCGATACGGTAAATTTCTAGAAATATTCCGATCACTAAAGTTGGGTGTTAAAATGATTTCTATATGTATTAAGACACCCATTAAGTCATTTTAAATATGTACAAGTTAATGACTTAATTAAACAGAAGATCGGAAATCGAATTTGGAAACGACGATTGGTTGCGTGAATTGTACTACGAAAGAGTTACAAGAAATGATACGGAAATTTCGGGTTGTTACAATATCCTTATGTGAATGTATGTTATTACAAAAGAACGATATTTTATCTTGGTATATGAACATGCAACAATTAATAAATGGATTTTGATATAGATATACATATGAAATATAAAGGACAACACGATTGTTATAATCAAAGTACATCCATTTTACTCAAACAATTGTACGAACTACGTTGAATATAGATTGCGTACGTTACAATCACTACCCTTATTTTTGATAAACTATAATAGGTCTGGTTTATGATACACTACATAACACAATCATACATTAATTATACATTTATACGATAAGGGATTTTCATTACGTTACATGTAAATTCGTTAAGGACTTTGTGAGTCATTCGCTTCACACTTACCATTAAGTCCTGTATTGTAACCAGAGTCTCCTGGAGGGGGAGCGTGATAGTTATATATAGATCTATATTGGGTTTGACAAACCCACACCTTAACTGCATGCAACAGTTAGACCGGCAGGTATGGGGTGACAAATGTCATAAATAGTTCCTACGCCTGAAGAACGTCGTTTCAGGCCAATTAGGTCATAGCATGGTTATAATAAACTCACAGAAAGTATTAACAAACATAAGAATTTACAGGAATTTCATTTAATTCAAACGCGTTTATGTCAATTTAAACACATATCATTTTCTATTAGTAAGAGAGGTTACTTATACATTTTGGTCTTCGGTTATAAGACTACATTACACAGATTTTAAGGAAAATATCGGATTTTTCTGAAACAAACGTGACATTTACAAGAGAAAGAGTTTTATCAAGTTCGAAAACAAAAACTTATGAACTGACCAACCTTTGTGTTAACACTTTTTCAAACAACTTGTATTCTCAGGAAATCACTAAACAGGTACCAAAGTCCATTTTGAGGGGACGTTAAGGCGTCAACATATCATGTTTTTGTTAACATATTGTAATTGATTTGGAAACATGTAACTCATACACTGATGTAACTTTTTCAATTATATATATGTTGGTTGTGTTTGCTTAAATTACTATTGCAATTGTGGTTATGATACTATACATGAAGTCCTCCACCCCCGGACGTTTCCGCCATCCTTGGTTTGGGGGTGTGACAAATACATTTCTTGAGTTTGATTAGGAGCAGCCATTGGAGTTAAAGTAGTATCAGAGCAGTAGTGATATATAGAAGAACTTTTATCCTGAACACATAAATGATTGAGATACCAAGGTAGTCTTAGATCAACTATAATTTGTTCTTATGGATTTAAAGGACAAGCATTCAAGCTCTGATACCAATTGTGATAACAAGATTCAATGCGTGGAAAAGGTTTGAAAACTCAAACATTGAATTAGCTTTTAAGATCAATGTATGCTTCTAATATGTTGGTCCAGTTAAGTTTGGTAAACCAGTCGAAACTTGAATATAATATTCAACAAAGTGTTCAACAAAACATCTAAGTAAAGTAAAATGAGTATGAACAAAGTAATGACAATTTTAGAACAAGTATAAATGTAAGTGAAAGAAATTTGACTTGCAAGAGAGTTAGAAATTGATGTGAAGAGAATACTTCGATTAATTGCTTTTCTTAGTCCTTAATACATGAAACATCACCTCCTTAAATAGTAAATGAGAGACATAGTACAAACCGTGAGAACATTCTAATGACTAGATAATACTAAGTGTTTGACAATTCTAACACTTAAAAGATTTACTGATTTTGTCCTATGAATTGTTCCATCAACAGAAGACAAAAAACATTAAATGCTTGTATAGACTCAATCCCGTCAAAATACTAAGCTCGGAAACTACTTTATTTCAGAACATGATAAGCTTCGGAACATCTTCATATCTTGGACTGAAGTACTTTAGATCTGCTTTGGTTCGGATTGCGAGAGGTTCATAAAGCCACTACAAGCTACACAACCTTGAAGCTTTCTTGATTTGACCACTTGTAAAACTACATGAACCCTCAATCAACGACGATAGGTTTGAGACGATGATGTTGTCAGAGAAAGAGAGAGACGAAGTGACGGTTGTTGTGTTCGTCGAGCTATATCTCCAATTATCTTGTTCATTAAGTTACATATCTGGTGATGATGAACTAGATCTAAACTTCGTCATTGTCGAAGCTTGGTCGGCTGAACAGGGCAGTGACACAGGCGAATACAACAAAGAAGATGAAGCGCGGAAGGAAAATAGGTGGCCCACGGGTTAATTCGGGTCCCACCTTTTTTTTCTTTCTCCGGCGAAGTTGGCGCCATTTAATGTTGGGTTTCGGTGTCGGATGTGGTTTTGGTGGTCTGATAATGGTGGTGTTTCGGTTGGCGGTGGTAGTTCTCTTTGACAAAATGAAAAGAAAGTTATTGTGCTTGTGTGTGTTACAAAAGGCATATAGATGGGATGGAGTTGCATATTTATTTTATTTTTTGTTTCATTTTAATCAGAAAATACAAAATTAATAAAAAATATGAAAAACAAAAATACCAAAAGTAAATCCGTTATTTTATATATTTTAAATTTAAAAAAAAAAAGTTAAAGTCTTGAACCGTTATCTCAGTCCAATATTTTTCGTATCAAAGCGTCAATTTCCATCTAAAACCATTTTTGAACACTAGTCAAACTAACAAAAAAGGAGATGTGTGGAGTGAGTCAACACAATAAGGAAGCCACATGTTAAAACGGATAGACTTCAAGGTTTGGGGATTACGCGGCAGCTCCTCACTTGAAGGGAAGATAAGGGGAGTGAACAAGTGCAACAGAGTTGAGGAAGCCCATTAAAAATTAAAATATATATTATTCGAATTTCTTGAATCCTTCGATGGAGCCTTTCAAGTCGTCTCCGTCTTCGTCATCTTCTGTACCAACTGGAAGATGGACACATGAAGTGTTCCTAAGCTTTAGAGGCGAAGACACGCGCAATAATTTTGTAGATCATCTTTATACTGCTCTAAGTCAAAGAGGAATATCTGTGTTTAAAGATGATAAGGCGCTCGATAAAGGGAAACCGATCTCCCGGGAGCTGCTGAAAGCCATTGAAGAATCGAGGTTTGCTGTGGTTGTTTTCTCTAAAAACTATGCGGACTCTTCATGGTGTTTGGATGAGCTTGTCAAAATCATGGAATGCCAAGTTCAGATGGGACAGATGGTGTTGCCGGTGTTCTATCATGTAGATCCATCCGATGTACGTGGACAGAAAAATGACTTCGATACCGCCTTTCAGGAACACGAGGACAAGTTTAAGGGAGAGATGGAGAAACTGAAAAACTGGAGGAAAGCTTTAGCTGCAGCTGCCGGTTTGTCTGGCTGGCATATCAAGGAAACAGGGAATGGGTTAGTTTTCCTAGATCTGTTGCTTCATTTATTTACAGGCATTTATGAACGTAATTTCTATCATTCTACCAGGTTATTTTGTTACCAATGATTAAGATTTTGTGCATAACCATATGTTATCTCACTTATTATGTGCTAAATTTATGGGGGTGCTTTTAGATAAATAAAAGTGCTTATTGGCTTACAGTGAGGTAAAAAAAATTTTTTAAAGTGTTTGGATTACCTTTTATGGTTAAAGGGATGTTTGGGATTGTTTTTAAAATAACTTTTGACTTTTACCTTTTCTTAAAAGTTAAAAAATGACCAGAAAATGTTTGGCTAAGGAAAAAGATATTTTAAAATAACTTTTTGTGCGGAATAAAAAGTTGGTTTTTTAAAAGTCACAAATTCTATCTTTTTGTAACTTTTCGGACTTTTTAACCGAAAAGTTTGCTTTTACCCTAAAAGCAAATACAAACACATTTTTAAAATTTTCTTTTGGAAAAAGTCACTAGTCAAAAAATCATTTTACAAAAAGAACATTTAACCTTAAAAAGTAATCCCAAACATCTCCTAAAAAGCCGATAAGTAAAAAGTGTTTTTTTGAAGTTATTTTGGTTAAAAAGCTAAAAACACTTTCAAAAAACCAAGTTTTACATGCTTTTTGAAAATTGTTATTTTGAAGTGAATGGAATCGCTATTCTGAAAAGTGCATTTGATTTTGCCAAACACTTTTTTTTTACTTATTAGCTTTTTAAAAAGCTAATAAGCTAATAAGCTGTTTTGAAAAGCATTCCCAAACACCCCCATAGATCAACCAATTGAATTGCGGTTTCATCTATTTACAGTTCTATCTTTCTCGTATTATGGATTTTCGGCTATTTACCTTGATAACCTTATAAATTATAATTGTATCCATTTACTATTTGACATCCCCAAACTAGTCGGTTAACTTGCTTAAAATGGGCAAATATGTAGGGGCGAATCTGCCATTCTCAAGGACATTGTTGCAAAGATATCAGACAGCATACAACCTCGTGATTTGGAGAAACATCTATGTGGTATCGAGTCTCGGATAGATGAATTATATCCATTATTGGATATGGATGCGACAGAAAAGGTCCACATGGTGGGGATATTGGGAATGGGAGGAATTGGTAAGACAACTGTTGCTCAAGCTTTATTCCGAAGAATTAATCATAATTTTGAGGGTTATAGCTTTGTTAACGATGTTAGAGAAAATAGTTATAGTAAAAAAGATGTATGTGCCTTACAACAAAAGATTCTAAGAGAAATTTTACAGCAAATGGCTCCTTTAGGTAAAGTGAGTGTTGGTTATCCAACTGTGGATCCTGAGTATGGAGCCAACATGATACGTGAACGATTTTGCCATAAAAAGGTTCTTCTAGTTCTTGATGACGTGGATAATGATAAGCAGTTAGAGTTCCTAGCCAGAACACATGAGTGGTTTGGCCCTGGAAGTAGAATCATTATAACCACTAGAGACGAGCATCTTCTATCAGATGCAAATGTCATCTACAGGCCTGATTTTTTAAGTAAGAGTGACGCTGCTGAGCTTTTCTGTTGGCATGCTTTTCGGAAAAGTAGCCCTCCTGAAGGGTATGAGGAGATCTCAGATCGTGCAATACGCTATGCTAGCAGCCTTCCTCTAGCCCTAAAAGTTTTAGGCTCATTCTTCCATGGAAGGCAACTAAGTGTGTGGGAAAGTGCTTTAAATAGACTACGCAAAGGATCAATTGATAAGATTCATGAGACACTGAAGTTGAGTTTTGATGGACTAGATGCTTCTGAGAAACAAATATTCCTAGACATTGCATGTTTCTACAAGGACCAATATGAAGAATATGTAACTAGAGTACTCGATAGCTTTGGTTTTGACCCGGTGATAGGGATTAGTGTTCTTATTGAAAAATCTCTTATAACTGTTTCAAATAAAAGGCTACATATGCATGATCTCATACAGGAAATGGGTTGGCAAATAGTTTATGAGAGTTTCCAAGATAGCAGGGTATGGAAACTTGAACATATTCGTAAAATCATCAAGGAAAAGAAGGTAACATAATCACTATCTTTATAAAGTTCTTTTTTTTATGCTTTTCATGTATGGTTTTCGAATGGGTATGATTTACTTACTCTCTACTTTTTTGTAGCAGAAGCTAAAAGCAATAGAAGCCATGATGATTACGGACAATGCACGCCATGTTGATGGCTATGTTTTAGCAAGCATGCAAAATCTTCGGCTACTTGATATTGATGGAGAATTTACTTCTACCCAACCTAGATTTCTCCCTGATGAGTTGCAATGGCTTTGTTGGACCAAGTACCCATTCTTGACTCTGCCTTTAACAGATACGTGTAAGCTCGTTGGGCTTGAAATAGCCGGTGGAGGCATGAAACAATTATGGAAGGGACGAAAGGTATTTAGCCGATGAAGTCTGTTTCTTTTTGTCCGTAGTTGTCTACATTGATAAGCAAAGCCTCTATTTGTATTGAATACAAAAAGATCTCGATATTAATTACTCTAATCAATTTCTGTTTTACTTTGTCAGATTCTACCGAACTTGAAATTTATCAACCTCGAAGGCATGGACAAGCTCACATCATTTCCAGATGTCTCTGAGTCTCCAAATATCGAGAGGTTAATTTTGTCAGGTTGTAGGAGATTAGTGGAGGTTCATGAATCTCTTGGATCTCATAGAGGGCTTGTTTACTTGGACATGCATGGTTGCAGTCAGCTCAAGTGTCTACCATCCAGGCTTGAGATGGAATCCTTGGAGATTCTAATTCTCTATGGATGTGGAAGTCTTGAAAGATTCCCAGAAGTCTCCCCATGCATGGTTAAACTATCACAATTACATCTTTCTTTTTGTTCTACAATAAAGGAACTGCCATCATCAATCAGATATTTGTCTAGCCTAAGCTTCTTGAATCTTGAATACTGTTCGAATCTTGAGAACATACCAAACTCTATATGTGAGTTACAGTATCTTAAATGCCTTTACCTTCACAACTGCAAGAAACTGAGAAATCTTCCAAAGGAGCTTGGAAGCATGAAAATGTTAGAAGAGCTGTGGCTAGGATTTACGTTTACCATTGGATGGCCACATAAGTGTGCTGGCATTGATAGTTTGACAAGTTTGTCTTCCTTGAAAAGCTTAGATCTCAGTTGGAGAGAAATTGAAGGGGAAAGATTCCCCCAAAATCTTGATAAACTGTCCTCCTTGGAAGAATTATATTTAAGTGGCAACTCTCAGTTAGTTGAGTTACCTTCAAGCATCTGCCATCTTTCTCGTCTTATACGCCTAGAGGTGAATCAGTGCCCTCGACTTCAAAGACTGTGTGGGCTCCCACCAAGCATACAAGTATTGAAGGCAAATAATTGTAGCTCACTGGAAAAGATTGGAGATCTATCAAAAGAGAGCGACTGGTTGTTTAAGATATGGCTGGGTCATAACCAGAGACTCTTAGAGGATGAAGAGAATCAAAGATACCTTGATAACATGCTGCAACTATCCTTCATTAAGGTGGTTCATCTCTATCTTTCTAATATCATTTAATTTATTTACACTGCTCAAGGGTCAGGACTGGACGGTGACCGGAATAGAAAAGCTTTCTGTGGCTTTTTTTCAGTGATGATTAGAGATCAAGACTCAAGAGCTAGTCCATGTCCAATCTTGTTCCTAATTTTTAGATACGACAAAAATTGCAAACCTGGGCTTTCTGCTCATCATATCTTTGGAAGCAACTTTTATATTGTTTAACAAAGCATGATTGTTTTGGTTATTTACAGAAATGTGCTGCTGTAAATCATCGATTAAGAATTACTATCCCTGGAAGTATGATTCCAAGCTGGTTCGAAAAACAAATGGATGGGTGCAGAATAGGACTGAAGTTACCTCAGAAATGGCATTCCGAGATCATGGGTTTTGTGGTATGTGGCGTGTTTACTCTCCAGTGGTTTGAATATAATTGTCCGCGCATCATCTTCAGAATTACAAAGGATGGAGCTGCCATTCCTAAGCCGGAGGTTAATGCAACTGAAACAGCCGAGAATACAAATCTGTGGATTAGCTATATCCCGTTAGATTTCTTTCAGCAGATGTACCATGATATTCAACCTGAAGACTGGGCTCATATTCAAGGTAATCTTGACATGACTGTAACATTAGGATATGGCATGGAATCAGTGAGATGTGGGGCACATGTTATCTACAAAGAAGACCTCCAACAGATTACAACTTGTATCTCTGATTATGGGAACGATGTGCATGTTACTAATGAGGATGTTTCATATGATGAAATTATCTATGGCAACACTCGTGTTTATAGAGAAAAGTTTGATACGAAGAGCTTGATGCCTTTAAGAAGTAGAACCTCAGCAAGGTGCAACACGGAGCACATATTTTCTTTCTTACCATCTTCCTTGGATGGTGGTATCTGGTCCTTTTATTCCAAGGTCACCTCTTTTTTTCACTGTTGGATGTTTTGCCTGTCTTTCGATATACTGTAACTTCCTAGTCGTGTTAAATGATATTCTGAATCATGAGAAGCCTATTACTGATTTGGAAATTAGGAATGCTAATGTGAAAAAAAAGAAAAAAAGAGGGTAGATTAGTGCTTTTGAATTTACAGTATCTCTACTATTATACAATACATATATAACATATAACAGTGGGTCCCAAAGATTTTAAGACCAAAGTCATAAACCAAAGAGACGAAATTTGGGCTATTGGATTAAATTTGAATGGTGAAGATTAAAAGCTGATAAACCTTGTGAATACAAGTTAAACAATGAAATGATGAAATTAATAAGCTTACAGCATCTACAACAACTCTTTAAGCATTAGGAAACACAACTTTAGAGAAAACCAAAAAGTTACACGGTTCCTCGTTTACGAGGTCACCCTCCGATGATTGTATTGATTTTTCTTGATCAAATATTTAATGTGTTTCATGTAAAATTGTTGTTGCAAAAATGTTTATTCCTCATCATCAACTTACATGCCATCTGTTGATTTCCAGGCCAAGGATTTTTTGCTGTCCACTATTCGAAGAAAATGATACAAATAACAATTACAGTCGACAAAAGTAACAACTGTGATTCCTTGAGGCTGAAAGCAAACTTGAAGATAACTATCGGTATATTTAAGTTATTCAGTCCAAAATCCAACGAGTACACTACAAGACTGTCTTACATAGGTCGAGGAGGCTGTAAGAAAACCCCAAAAGTATACTTAAGAATTTATACTATATGCATTGCTTGTTTTATATATAAAAGTAAAGACGCTTGTTCTGGGAATCCCAATTTGTTTCTTTTTTATGTTAAGAGAATCTGTGTATTGAAGATGATATGTGCTTTGTTTGAAAGAAGCTATGTAATAATGAATATTGTATATGTGCTTTGCTTGAAAGAAATTATGGAGTTTCCTTTGTTTTTTTTTTATGAGGGAAGTATATATATATATATATATATATATATATATATATATATATATATATATATATATATATATATATATATATATATTGTATATGTGCTTTGCTTGAAAGAAATTATGGAGTTTCCTTTGTTTTTTTTATAAGGGAAGTATATATATATATATATATATATATATATATATATATGGCTAGGTTATATTGTTTTTGTTAAGTATTGTGTGCCTATGTAAATGAATCTAGGCCAATCATTTGTGGTAATTAAAGAAAGTGATTTTCTTTTTAAATTAAATAGAAAAAAATCAAATAAATGAGCTTTAATCAATTAACCGGTCAATCAAGGGTAGAATGGTATATTGCCCCGTCATTTAATTAGGAAACGGTGGATAACTATGGAAGTGATCAACCGATAATCCCAAATATCTCGCATACTCACATAATCAAGAGCCGAAATCCTTAGGAGGTTGAAAAACATTCTGATTTATTGAAATCAATCTTCAAAATCATAAGATCCTTTGACGGGTTTTCTTATAAATATTGACATTTAACCCTAGAAGACAGAATCGACATTTGGGGGCTTATATTTACGGTATTCTGCAACAATGAGGAGTACACGATCCACTTCATTCAAGTCAAAGTTCAAGAACACAGTAGAAACGGCGTTGAATCTTGAAGATGACAATGATGATTTCGTTGCTGAACCTGAAGGTAACAATTTTTTTGTGGTATTTAATGTTTATTTAGTTCGAAAAATGTAGTAGAGTTAGTAAGTGTATTTGAAATCATTTATGCATGTATGATTTGTGGTCTGGAAGAAAAATGTGTCATTTTTTGGTATTTTCTTAAGAATCATTACTGTTAAGTAAAGCATGCGTTGAATTTTGAATATTATGGTACAATGAAATTATTGTGTATGTTATTCTGCCAGAATGTTCTGTTTGTATGAACCTGACCATGGTTGTTATTATGCTAGAATAAGTCTACTTGTTTTACTCGTTAAAATTGTAAACTAAATTTCTTTAATTAAGTAGTTAATTAGCATTTTATACAGGTTTTAAATTCTAATGGAATCACAGTTTGTAGATGATTAATGACTTAAACTGAAAAAATCATAGTTCTTGTATGTGGAATAAGTTTACATGTTTCATATTCTAATAGAATGCTCTGTGTATGTTTGATGTATTTGTTATTCTACTAGAATAAGTCTACTTGTTTACTAGTTAAAATTGTAAACTAAATTTCTATATTCAAGTAGTCAATTAGCAGTTTATACAAATTTTAAATTTTAATGGAATAACAGTTTGTAGATGATTAATGACTTAAACTCAAAAAATCATAGTTCTTGTATGTGGAATAAGTTTCCAGGTTTCATATTCTAATAGAATGTTCTGTGTATATAAACGTGAACATGGTTGATATTCTGCTAGAATAAGTCTACTTGTTTTACTAGATAACATTGTAAGCTAAATTTCTATATTTAAGTAGTTAATTAGCATTTTATACAGATTTTTAATGAATTAAAATGAAACAATCAAAATCTTATATATTGAAAAAGCTTATATGTATAATATTCTAAAAGAATGTAATTTTGCATATGAGTGTGAATATTGATTATATGATTCTGGTATAATTCTAAATTAAAAGTATTTGATTCTTGTATTTAATTCTAATGGAATCGCAGTTTGTAGAGGATTAATGACTTAAACTGTAAAAATCATAGTTCTTGTATGTGGAATAAGTTTACATGTTTCATATTCTAATAGAATGTTCTGTGTATATGAACCTGAACATGGTTGATATTTTGCTAGAATAAGTTTACTTGTTTTATTAGTTAAATCTGTAATGAAAATTTCTTTGTGTTAGTAGTTAATTAGCATAGCATAAAAATGTTAAATTGTAATTGAATCAAAGTTTGTAGATGATTAATGAATTAAACTGAAACAATCAAAATCTTATATATTGAAAAAGCTTACATGTGTAATATTCTAAAAGAATGTAATGATGCATATGAGTGTGAATATTGATTATATGATTCTGGTATAATTCTAAATTAAAAGTATTTGATTCTTGTATTTAATGCTAATGGAATTGTAGTTTGTAGATGATTAATGACTTAAACTATAAAAAGCATAGCTCTTGTATGTGGAATAAGTTTACATGTTTCATATTCTAATAGAATGTTTGATATTCTGCTAGAATAAGTTTACTTGTTTTATTAGTTAAATCTGTAATGAAAATTTCTATGTGTTAGTAGTTAATTAGCATAGCATAAAATCTTAAATTATAATTGAATCAAAGTTTGTAGATGATTAATGAATAAAACCGAAACAATCAAAATCTTATATATTGAAAAATCTTACATGTGTAATATTCTAAAAGAATGTAATGTTGCATATGAGTGTGCATATTGATTATATGATTCTAGTATAATTCTAAATTAAAAGTATTTGATTCTTGTAGAATAAATTAGTTGACTACTATAATATGTATGAAAATAAGTATTTGAATATGGAGTGGGTTATGTTTCAAAATAAAATTTATGATGTTTTTGTATTGTATTTTTATATTCTGTTAGAATTTATTATATTATAATATATTTGTGTGATGTTTATTTTTTATTCTGTTTGAATAGGAATTTTGCATGTATGATGGTTTTGTTTTAGAAATAAATTTTTAATCTGTTATAATATAAGGAATATCTTATATTATAAAACATTAGTACCAAATATCTAATACTAAACATTATACTATCTATTGTGTGTTGTATCAGAACAAATTCAGGAAGAAGAACATGTGAACCGAGAAAGAAGGTCAAAGAAAAAACTTGATAAATCAGTTGAACGAAAGACAAGTCCTAAACCCTTAAATGCACTACTTTTGGAAAGAGAGATAAGGTCGAAAAGGCAATTTGATAGAGTTCCAGTTGTAAAACATTTAAAAAATAAAGGAATTGCTGAATCTGTCAAAGAGGAACAAGAAGATAATGTTAGAAAAACAAATAAGGAATACCCACCTGGTTTAAGATACCTTCCAACTAGAATGAAATGTGATAACATCACTGTAGCTGTTATGGGAATGTCGCCGGAACAGAAACAAGCAATCTTGAGAATGGGTTTTGGATCAATTCTGCAAGTGAATATTACAATTTATCCGGGACAACTAAGCTACTATTTGTTAGATGCGTATGATGCCAATAGTAAACGACTTGTCCTACAAAACTCTGTTATTAAGATAACAGAACAAACAGTGCATGATATGATGGGGTTGCCATTTGGTGGAGAAGACATCAATGAGTTACCATTGTGTGATAAGGGAAATCAAATTCTAGAAGAATGGAGGGGACAATATAGTTGTGATAAGTTCAATGGTGAGGAGTATTTAAGAAGGATTCAGGCTACAACAAAGGATAGTTTGATGTTTAGGCTGAATTTTTTTACCCTTTTTGTTAACAACTTCATAGAGTCAATGTTGATGGGAACAAATCAAATCAAAGTGGTAAGGAAGTTGGTGTTGGTAGAAGACTTTTCAAAGTTAAATTGGTGTAAATATATGCTTGATTGTTTGGGATCTAGAAAAAAACTATGGAAAAGGGATGACAAATCAAGCTACTACAGTGGTCCTATTACACTTCTGATTGTAAGTTTGAAATAGTTTTATATGAAAACGTATATTTGGTATCGATTTATTATTGATGTATTGATTAAGTTAATGTTTTTTTTTTCAGTTGGTGTACGTGTATAACATGAAGTATTCTATCAAGATAGACAAAAGACTTCCTTTTATTGGGAATATAAATGGTGCTAAATTATTAGAGATTCAACGATTGGAAATCAGTTTGGGAGGGTTCGGGAGGCAGTTTCGGGATGAGCATGATGATGTCGATATGGGCGATGAAACAGGAGGTGAAGAACAACAAATGCTAAGCTTTAAGAGGGATTTTGGAGATGAGGAGGTAATATTATGGTAGAATATAAATTACATATTTTGAAACTAATATTTAATTATATATTTTTATAGAATATATAGTACATATTCTTGTAATGTTATTGTTCATTAATTATATGTATTGTAGGCATACGCTGCTGTTATAGAGCATAGTTATGGGGTAATTCTAACAGAGAAAAGTACTATGGAGGTTGCATTGAAGGATGGTTTGGAAAAATTGCCTCATAGTGTGGTGCTGAATGAGTGGATGGAGAAAATGAGTGAACTTTTCAAGGAAGTGTTTGAGGGGGCAGGTAACAAAAAAGTGCATGAGCCTGACTGCTTTAACGAGGTAAATATGAATGATATAGGTGATGGCGTTGAAGGTAATAGTTCACCCATTGGAGGATTGATACTTACTGAAGTTAATACAGAAAAAGAAGTCAATTATACTACACCTGTTGATACGACTTCTTTAACAATGACTCGGTTTCATCGAGTTCCAGGGGTGAATGATGAAATGATTAAGTTGTTGGATGAAACTGAGTTACAAGTGTATAAAAGGAAAAAGAGAATGTCAGTAATCAGTGGGGATAATCTGGTAGGAAGAAATATAGGAGAAGCTGTTGATAATGCTGTAGGATATGATGATAATGACAAAAGGGAAAAACATATTCCTAAAAAGAAAAAATATTTCATTCGCCCTATATTGAAAGAATTGTTAAGGTTGGGGAAAAACAGACTAAGGATGAAACAGGGATATGCAATTCAGTTTTTGCATCTAAAAGAGATGATGGGTCCGTATTTATATATATGTTTATATATGTGTCACCTATTATATTTCTATAATTTTAAAATGAATGTATTCAGATTGATTTTGTACATAACTTTTGTCATAGGGATGAGATTTGGGACATTGGAACAGGTCATTTGATGCACCAGAGTTTTGTATATCAATTCAATCATGGAATGTTTTTGCATTCTAAAATAATTAATTGTTGGGCTACGTTTTTAAATAAAATGGAGAACTACAAGGATGAATCATCGCTTTCGAGGTTTTTCTTCGATACAACTAGGGTTTTTTTTCAGACTGAAGATATATTAAATGAGCTAAAGTCGGAAGATATGAAATGTAGGCTTTTTGCTTCTTTATTGCGAATCTACACTAAGAAATTTGATGTGAAGCCACGTTTTAGAGATGTTGCACTTGTAAGTTTATTTAATAAATGTAATATTTGTGGCATCAATTAATATTAACTTAACTTCTTCTTTTAATGTGTAGAAGGTTTTCTTCCCAATAGTTGATGATGGAAAGTATTACTTACTCGTCTTTGATCTGAGATCAAGTTTGTACTACATAGTAGATCATGTGAAGAGAACAGGAACTTTGGAAAGAAAGTATGGCATGATACCAAACCTGGTGGTAAGATAATCAATAAATTTATGTTCAATATTTTTCCATTCTAAAGAATATTATAAGAGTATGTTTGATGTATTTGTTGTATTTAATGACAGCAAAAACTGTTTTGCAACTACTTGACATCACAACATCATCCAATGGCAAAAACGTTAACTTTTAAAGCGGGATGGGTGATGAACATATCTTGGCTAGTCGAAAAAGCTGGAACAGAATGTGGAATATACCTCATGAGGCATATGGAAAGTTACATGGGGGAAAATGAAGGGCGTTGGGAGTGTGGTCTTACAAGTAAAATGCCTGCTGATGTGAGTGCTACAATTAAGTTAAGGACGAAATACATGGCAAGATTGTTGACAGTTGAGTTCAATAAGTTCAAGACTATGATAGTTAAAGATTTTGAAGTGTTTCGTAAGCTTGATGTTTTGGAACAAGATATGCTTCTAAGAGAGTCAGCTGAAAACAGGAAGAAAAAAAGAAAAACAAAGGGTCGTAGGTATGAAGTTGGAGTGGTATTTAATAAGTTGTAAGATAAACATTGATATGTCATGAGATGAACTTTGTTTTTGGATGTTCAAACATGACTCTGCATTATGTTAGATGTTTGAAAAAGTAGTTTGTCTATCAGAAGTTATGAAGTAATGTTATCAGTATTTAAGCTTATATCTTATAATGGAATATTAATTTTCATATAAAGGGTGTGTTGATGCCTTGTTTAAATTTTGGGATGATGATCTTGTTCTTTGTGAAAATCAAAGGTTGTTGTTAGTAATGTAATTTTCATATAATGGAATATTAATTTTCATATAAAGGTTGTGTTTGTCTATCAGAGGTTATGAAGTTTTTTAAAATATACTTCAAAGTTGTTGTTAATAATGCATGTGTTGATGTATGTTTTTTTTTGTAATAATGTTGTTAATATAATTCAAGGTTGTGGTTAATAATATTTTGTGACTAGACTATTTTTTACAATTTATATGATGATGATGGAATGTAGTATTTGTTATGATTCAGGTAGAATACGTTATAGGTCTTTAATTTTATATTAATTGGATGTAGATGACGATTGGATCTTTTTTCAGTATATTGTACCCTGTTTAAAAGTAAGTATGTGTGTGTACATGTATAACACATAAAAATACAAAATTAACTTTTTTTTAGAATGATTACCTTTAGAAAATATAAATTCAATTTCATCCACTTCATATGTTTTGTGATTGGGCTGTTTTTATAGTTTTTTGATGCATATATAGTAGTTTTATATTGTTAGTATCATATCAGAATATGTTATAGTTTTTTGTTATCTATTAATTGGATGTAGATGAGAAACGTATATTTTTGGTATGATGTACCCTTTTTGAAATTAAATATGTGTGTGTAAATGTATAATTCGTAAAAGATAAAAAAATGTTATAAAGAATACTAGTATGTAAATTGGATGTATATGAAAAGTGCATGTTTATATATAAAATTCTATTGGAATGAATATGTTTACGTAATATATAGTCATTTTGAAATAGAATATAATATAATGAATTCTTGTATACAAATTGCAGATATCGTTTGTATACTACACTAAACACTAAAACATTTTTGTTAGGATTAAAATCAATCTTAAAATGATTGAAAGAAGTTGTATATATTGCTGTAATTTATACAATCGTTGGATTTTTTGTATTAACATTTTTGAAAATAATGAATTTATACAATCGATGGAATGAATTTTCGTATTACGTTTTATGATTATTTTTAAGTAATAAGAAAAGATAAATATTGCTATGTTGATTGAAAATGTCATCGTCACTAGCAATCAACGTGAATACTTTATTGAACGACATAAAAGATAACAATGAATGTGAATCGACAAAATTAAATGAAATGTCATTCTGATAAAACCAATAAAAAAACAAGGAACTTATTTCTAGGCGTTCTTTAGAGGACAATTTCTTTTGTCATGATGAACCATCTGTTCACATGTAGCACATTTTCTCTTAGGTTTCGAGCTTTCCTTCTCAATTATCTCTTTTGTAGATTTTAATCTTTTCCCATGACTACCGCAGCCTTTGTTATGAATATCTGTAGGATTTTGAATGTCATTAACATCAGATTATACATTAGGACCAATCACGCCTAAAAGCCTCTTGAAATCATCTGCTCTGGTCGGTAGATCATGATTTGGACAGTCGTCTACGAATTTTTTTTCAACTTATTCTGCTCGTCGAGGTATAACTTTAACTTAGCTGCATCATGGCTCAAAAAAGACACACAACGGTCAACAGTTGAAAAAATATCAATAGCAGTCATGTTGGAATTAGAATCGTCAAAAGAATTATTGAAGCGTCTTTTCAGTAATTCTGTTGGAATAACATCCCTACGCCAACGTTTCAAAATGTACTTTTCAGGAATTTGTTCGATGCCATAAAACTTAAACGCACAGAATATGTGTCTGCATAAGATACCTATATGTTCAAAATGCATACAAGTACATTTGAACGAACCATCTTTGGGTGAGTGTGTGACCTGGAAAATATAAGATGATTAGTGAAAATGTTTAAGTTGTAAATTTTTAGTGTTTAAATGCAAATGATAAAATGACAATTAATGTGAAAAAAATATACCGTGTATTCAGTATCCCTTATAAGACAATCGTTGTATTCCTCATCTTTGTCATCAACATCGACATCATTTGTTTGCCTAATAGTTATGTTCTTTGTTTTCTCCAGAACAATAATTGTGTCAACACCTTTGGAAGATATCATATTCTTTTGGAAACAATTATCTTCAGCTCTTGATATCTCTTTCTGAACCTGATAAAAAATCTTTCGTGTATATACATTTGAAGCATGTGGTTCATACGGAGTACGGGTAATGAATTTAGGAAAAGTGGTGGCAGTATTGAAATCATTGAGAATTTGGTTATGTCGTTGTCGTTCCATAACTGTTTCAAATGTCATCATAAACATGACAAGATAAGAACCGGTTAATGTGGTGGTTTGAAATGACCAATTCTGACTTTCAGACAACGATGTAGTTCGCATAAGACCAAACATTGGAATGTGCTTGAAAAATGCAGGGATCCAAGATTTTCGCAAACCATACATTGTATTTATCCAAGTGTTATCAGTAATTTTAAACTCCTCCAAATCTGACGCCACACATTCTCGAATTCATGTGGTTCCAGCTTAGAATTCCAAATTATAGAGTGAAAACGCTTTCGAAATTTTTGATTGGTGGTTGCATCTTCAATTGATAAAATCTGTATAAATTGATCCTGTTAGAATATGATAACATGAAGATAGAATATGAAAAAAATAATTGTAGAACCATAACAAAAAGTAAGAGTTAAACTAATTGATTATGTTAAAATCAATTGATTAGAATATGAGATAATGAAGGTAGAATTTTAAAATCAAAAAGTAAGAGTTAAAGTAATTGATTCTGTTAAAATCAATTGATTCTGTCAGAATATCAGATAATTTTAGAATCATAACAAAAAGTAAGAGATAAAGTTATTGATTTTGTTAAAATCAATTGATTCTGGTAGAATACGAGGTAATAAAGGTAGAATTTTAAAAAATCATTGAAGAATGATAACAAAAATTAAGACTTAATGCAATTGATTCTGTTAAAGCATAACATTCTGGTAGAATATGAGAAAATAATTGCAGAATCATAACAAAAAAATAAGAATAATATTCGTTTTATGCATACCTTATTTGGCAACTTCTTCGTTATATGCCACATACATAACCTATGATGTGCCAATGGGAAAACCTTATCTATAGCTTTTTTCAAAGCTGGATCTTGATCAGATAAAACCAATTGAAGTTGTTTTCTAAAAGCTTTCAAAAAAGCTCTAAGCAACCATTCATAAGAAACTCCATCTTCTTTACTTAAAAGACCAGCACCAAATGTTACACATTTTTTGTGATTATCGATGCCAGTAAACGGAACAAAAACCATATCATACCTATTTAAAAAATAAAATATTAGTTTACATAACTGAAAATAATGAAATTCTTATTGAAAAGTATTAAAGGTTAGAAATACTTATTCATGCTGAATGTGGCATCGAGTGATAAAACGTCTCCGAATGAATTGTAATTATACTTTGCTGTTTCGTCAGCCCAGAATAGAGAATTCAATCTCTTGTTCAACACTTTATACTCAAAAGTAAATGATGAGACATTTTTCTTCCTGTCATTCATCTTGTCAACAAGGAATTTCGCGTCCCTCCCACCTATGTAACAATTAAGATTCCTCCTAGCATTCTTGAAATCAGTAACCAATCCACCTCAAACCGAAGGACCAACCTGAAGAGCATTATACAGTCTATGTGCTTTTTACAGGACCAATGTTTTGTTTTGACAAATTATGAATGAAAATTTCTTGGGAATAATCAAGTTTTATTTTTGAACGAGATAAGTGCATATTGCCCTTGCTAAACAACTCATGATTATGTTGCTCTACAAAATCACTCACGACATATCTAAGAGTACCGAGAATTATTTCTAAAACAACTTTCTCTTTACAATTCCTCCTAAATAAATCTTTCCTTCTTTGAGTCTTTTTATGCTGAATATCTAGAGTATCTAGTTTACTAGTATTCAGATTACCTTCCCGATTGCACACAAGATGTCTATTTGTAATAATCCCATTTTTTGTTTTTTGGACTCTTCCAAGCCTGACATCAAAACCAGATTCTAATGCATATTTTCTATACATTGTTTCTGCTTCACCATATGAATTAAATTTTGATGAAACTTTTGGTTTGATGTCGTCTAAAACAATCGGAGTCCAATACAAGCACCAGGAGAAGCATAATCATGAATAACATGTGGTTGTCCTGCTTAAACATAGCAAATACAAAATTAATCTGAAAGAATTATATAAATAGTATTCTGACACAATTTTATTTTTTCGGTAAAAATTAAAATATAATGAATTGAATTTAGTAGCTTCACTGAAATCAATATTAAACTCTGTATCTTCATGAGTAACATGTGGTTGTCCTGTTTAAAATAGCAAATACATAATCATTCTAAAAAAATTATATAAATACTATTCTCAAAGAATTATATTTTTTCTGTAAAAACTTTAGTATCCTGAATTGAGTTTAGTACCTTCACTATAATCAATATTAACCTCTATATCTTCATCAACGAAGTGATTTTCGTCTTCATCATTATTTGCGTCCTCTGTATGTTCATCAATGAAAATATTAACATTTAACATTAAACATGTTTGTTACAATATAGAATCTGAAATATAATGAAATATTAAACAAAATATTAAAAAACTCACCTAAATTAGGATTACTACTTTCTCCTGTTTGAAATTCGTCATTATATAGTGTATGATTATCAGGAAAATCGAAATCTTCAATTCCATTCTCATCATCACTAGCCAAATAATGTTCCTCATAAATATGATTATTGACATCTAGTTCTTGATCGCCCATTGCTAAGAAATTCCGAGAGTGTTTGTATATGCTTTGTAAGTTGAAAAATTAAAATATTTAAAAATGTCATACAAACTAGATAGGGATGAAAACGGATTCTATGCAAATTAAAAGCCTTGACATTAGGGATCATTGATAAAAATAAATGATTCCGATTTGATTTTTTTTTAAAAACATGATAAAGGAAAAAATATTCATATGGTACTATATTCACATTCCAAATATAAAAAATTCAAACAGTACATTATATTAACTACTTATCAATATTATTATGTATTTTTTTTTAAAAAAAAGATACATAATATTTTATTGACGACATAATTCTATTAGAATGTTATATAAATATGGATTCCAAAACTCTGGATGTTATGGGAATGAAATAATTCTACCAGAATACTCTAACAAATATTACTTATAAAACGTATCAATTTTTGTTAACTCGAATCAATGCACCCCTTGAAAATCATTCTGTAAGAATAATAAATATATATAACTAACAAAAATGTTTACAATTCAAAGTTTTGCAAATTATGTGTGTTGATTTTATGAAACATCAAACAAATAAAATGAAGTATAATGAACATTGTTTTTTGACATAATGTTTGAATGAGAACTGTAATGTTCTGGTCTGCTATTCTGTTGGAATGATAAATTGTATGATCATATGAAACATAAATATAGCAGAAAACACGAACATCTTATTAGTTTTAACCGTAATAATTAAAGAAAGACACATATAATTCATTAAACGATGAGTTTATTACACTGAACTGAAACTTGATAATACCATATAATTCATCAAAAACATACTTTTATTTTGCTGAATCAAACTAACTAATATCTAAAAACGACCAATTTGATGAAGTTCTTGTAGTTCTATAATTTCTTTAATCCAAAAGGACAATTCCTGCTATCATGACCAACTCCAAAGCATGTTTTACATCTTCTTATTTTCTTCACAACTTCATTCACCGGATTCTTGGGATCATTGACATTACCCAAATCCTTCCCAGGATTTTGATCATCGTTTTCTTGGAAGATTTTCAGATTTAATACATATGTATATGTAAAAACAGTAAAAGGGTGTGTGCGGGACGTTTGAAACAATATCAGGATTATCGTAGACATATGCTGGTAAATATGTAGCAATACCTGGTTCCGATTTCCAGTATGAACATCCATCGAATGTGTAAAACAAATTGATCAGCAGGTTATGGAATCGACAATTGTGATCTGTGTTTGTGGATGGGACGTTAGAATCGATTATATAGAGAAAATTAAATTAAAGATAACTAAATCAATCATAAATCATTGCCTAATATAAAGGAATAAGAATTAGAATAAATAAGGAATTAAAATGAAAGATTACATAATTACCCTCATGGATTAAATAAATTAATTAATAATTTGCTGAATTGTGATTGATGCATTTATGCACACAATACTTATTGAAAACATTTGAACCTAACTCTCTCTCTGTGTGTGTGTGTGTGTGTGTGTGTATATATATATATATATATATATATATATATATATATATATATATATATATATATATATATATATATGGTTAGGTTATTTTGTTTTTACTAACTATTGTGTGCCAGAATGCACAAATCTGGACCACCGGATGGAATAGAATCAAAGATCATGATCTGATGGTCTATGATATCACAATAGGGTAACATGTACCATATAATCACACAAATTCCAGCATAAGGGCATTTTAGTCAATCAACCTATATTATAAAAGGAAATTTTCGGATTTTTAGGGATAATGAATTCCTTTATTTTTTAAAATCTGGATATTTTAAAATAATCCAAATTTAAATCTGATTTTATTCTGTCAGAATGTCAAACATTAATTAGTAAAGATATATTCGATTTTATTATTGTGGAATATATTTCCAATGCATATATTTTTGATAATTAACCTGATTTAATAATTCAACATATATTCTTCATATACATTCGAACGTGAATACAAAATCATACATATTCTTACAAACTAATAGTCTTATACAATTTAATATAGTTATACATATTCTAACAGAATATCATCAAAAATGAATAAAAATATTAAGAAATAACATTCTTAAATATACAATTATTAAGCAAATACACATGCTCTTCATCAAAGGTCCAAATAATGCACTTGATTCAAACTATGATGAAAATGTGATATATTATCGTAAGAATGTAATTCTTCGCAAAATATATTTGTTGTTGACCTCGATTCCAAATCTTTCTTTTGTATGATCAATATTGAATTCCTTCTTCAAAGCCATTCTGAAAGAATGAAATGCATTATTCATTAGTATTACCAATGAAGCTAATGTACTTGTTGTTAACAAACATTCTCAAAAGACATTCTAACGGAATGTATTTCTACAAATAAATTCTGACAGAATACAAGCATTACTTATTTTATAAAAACTATATATTATAGAATGATAGCATATTCTAACAAAATGTATTTCATTCTTCCTATCTTGCAATTGTTTTTACTTTTCCTATCTTGACAAATAAGGAGATTGAAATCGAATTCTGCCAGAATAATAGACATTCTAAGAGTTTTGACAGAATACATACCACATGACCAGATTCTAATAGAATGTATTTCATTTTTCCTATCTTGCAATGTTTTTTACTTTTCCTATCTTGACAAATAAGGAGAGATTGAAATAGAATTCTATCGAACTCAGTCACTTCAAACCCTAAATCCACAAAAAAAATAAAAAAATAAAAAGACAATCATCTTTCAAATATTAACAAATTTGGAGCATTCTAAAAGAATAATAACTGTAAATTCAGATAGAATGTAGTAGACATCAAACAATTGTAATTTATTCTAATCGACATTTCATCGAACACCTTTTAGGCACACACTGTATCATCACAGATTCTATCAGGTGTTACTTATTAGTCAAAGATTTCATATAATATAAACACACATTAGTAGAATCGACATGCCAAGTCAATAAAAGATGTGAACTTTAAGATTTGAGGCTTACATTTTTCTGTGTGACTGTGTAATGTTCTCACAGAGTGTTTAAATCTTAAAATTCTGCATTTCAAAACTTTCCTTCTGACAATCAACAAGGCAAATCATCATCAATGATAGTTAATACTTGATATTCATGGATGAACATGTTAACATTATAGATATAACTTAATCTAGGGCAGATGCAGTAGACTTATGAAAAGTAAAATTTGAAACCAAAGCGCATAAAACAAATTGATATCGTAAATATGATAATCGGACTCACTCATTTGTGAAGGCAAAGATTGTTGAGGAAGGCAGATAATGGCTGAAAAGAACTAATGGGAGCATTTTGGAGACGTCGATTCACCTTAGATGATAGATACAATCGGATCTCATGAGGCGCCGAGTGCCGAGAACAAATGGCAGTTTGAAGCCTGTTGGACAGGAATTGATAAATGGGATATCCTGAAGAAACCTAGTTTGAAGCAGTTTGAAGCCTGTTGGACAGGAATTGATCAATGGATTTCACAGATCAAGTGGGCATCCATCATCGATCCACCCTTATTATTGCCTTTCATTGGTTTTTCCCTTCTTTTGATCGAGTTCTTTTTCATTTTCTTTTCTGCCAGTCGAACTCAATAAACAAAACACTAACCTGAAGTCGCTAATCTTCCTGATTCGCACCTCATGGCTGGAGTAGAAGAGGAACAGATTTCGCATATCCCTTCACTTCAGAGGAAGAAGAAGCATAGAGCTGCCTAAGCAACCTTACTGCCTTTGTTCATCTTCTCCTTCTCGATCAGACGAGGGTCGAAGTCCTTTTCCCCCAATTCACATTGTAGACAACGTCAATAAGTAAATGAGAGGAGGCAGAAATATAATACGTATATATGAGAGGCTAGGGTTAAATAATTAGTCAGATAGATTTTTATGGTAATTTCCATAAATTAAGGGATTCTATTTTATTTATCATGCTAAAGTTACATAATTACCCTTATTATAATTTTAATTATTTAATTATTCCTAAATTCCTATTGGTGCATTCATGCACAATATAGTTGTTAAAAACATTTGAACCTATCTCTCTCTCTCTCTCTCTCTCTATATATATATATATATATATATATATATATATATATATATATATATATATATATATATATATATATATATATATGCTATGTTTTGGAGTTATTAATTAAGTGTCTGAGATTAATTTGATGAAACAGAAGGCGACTGTTGAGATGTAATAAGGCAAAAAACGTCATGTCTCATATCACTTTCATGACTTCCTTTTGATAATAGTTTAGCTTTATTGTGCTTATAAATTCATATAGTTGAAATTTACAAATATATGTTTTTTTTAAATATAATAATAACGTTGTTAAATTTGATATAATAATTCGTATACCAAATTGATATAATATATTGATTATTTTGAGTTATATGATAATATATACATTTATTATAAATGTATAATCGCAATCGTTTGAATGGCTTCTACTCATAAGTTACATATGAATAAAATTAAATATAATATATGGTTTAATGTTATTTATAGTTGTTATTGTTAATTAATTTTTTAAAATTTATTTGCTTCATGTTTTAATTTCTATCATTATAATTTTTTTAAATATAAAACATTGTTTTTGATTTTAAAGGTAACAATATAATCATTTCTATAAAGTTATTTTTAACTATTGTTATTCTAAGTTATTTAAGCTACTTATTTGAAAAATTTTAACGACTATAAAAAATATCTTTAGGAAATATTTTAGTTAAATTGAGATTAAAATTTAGTTTTTGCATTTATCACTATAACTTATCACTTTTAAATAGCTACAAAATATTCTTTGGTTTTTTAAGTGGAACTGAAATTTATATTTAAATTGACATTGTAATGTTATTTTTAAATTAACAATGTAAGCATTTTGTCCAAACTGTACAAAAGTTGTAGCTTTAAACTGATAATTGTTTACATACAACAACATATTAAATCTAATAAATTAAATATAATATGTTAAAAGTTAAAGACCTAACTTTATAAGTAGAAGTGAAAATATTATTTTAAAATTGAAATTTAGTTTGTTTATGATTACACTTTAGGTTTGATATTTATTTAAACTTATTAACCAACTTATAATCATTATTAGAAAGACATTATAATTTATCACTTTTAACTATTTACAAAATATTATTTGGGTAGCTTAAGTTAAAATAAAATTTATATTGAAGTTGACCCTATAATTTTATATTTAAATTAGTAATTTAAATATTTTATACAAATTGTTCCAAAATTGTATACTTAAAATGATAATAGTTTACGTCCAAGAATATATTAAAACTAATAAATTAAGTATAATATGTTAAAAGTTAAAAAACATAAGTTTATAAGTAGAGGTAAATATATTATTTTAAGGGCTTAGGGAATATGTGGTTGTTATGTACTTAATATTAGATATAGAACCATCAAAAACTACATCGTTTTAACAAAATACGATCAAATCTCTCTACCATCTTTCTTGTATTCTCTATTAGACTAGATGATAGGCTTTGTATATATTTTTATGGAGTTTTAAATATTTAATTTTGCAACACAAACCATGTATAAAAATACATTATAACCTACCTATATGTAACACCGCAAATTTTCAAATAATTTTTCGCAATTATAAAAACATTTCTCATTCATTTTCATAAAACATTAAGTTTAAAATTCCAATTCATATCATACAAATCCCAAGATCACATAAATATATCAAGAGTCCTCTGCATGTGTACAGATCAAGCCGGCGCCTTCCCACGGTCATCGCTAGTACCTGAAACAACAACACTAACACTGTAAGCACGAAGCTTGGTGAGTTCCCCAAAATACCACACATAAAACACATATTAGCCACTCGAGGCTATGACTCTATGGGTCCGTGCACCCAAACTCTATGAACCCTCAGGTTCTAACTCTAGGAACCTTCCGGTTCCAGCTCTGTAAACATGCACAACATAAATCACATAGAAATAATGCAGTACAACATATAACATACATAGCATACAAATACTCTATCGCATAACTCTGGGTACCTACTCAAAGTAAAGTATAGTAAGAAGACTCACCTCGCGTATCTCGGTATCTCACGAATCCTGGAAATCCCTCGTGCTCGATCCTCCGAGCTCTAATCCTCCTATAACATCATATGTCCCTAATTAACACTTTATATCTCTAAGGTTGACTATCCCTAGGAAGTCAACACAGGTCAACTCTGGTCAACAGTCAACGGCCAACGGTCAACTTTGACCGGGCTCGGCGAGTGCGCTAGGGCGACTCGGCGAGTCTAGACGTTTTCACCAACTCTCTAGGATTCCCTTCCTACACGTCGAGTACTCCCCTGACTCGACGAGTTCCACCCGGAAGAATCGCGGGGCCACCCCGACTCAACTCGCCGAGTCTCAAGAACAACTCGGCGAGTCCCGGTTCGACCCAGACCACCTGTTAACCCTCTCTAACTCGCCCTGACTCACCGAGTCAACCCATAACCCGGCAGGACCATTCTAAGGCAATCTTCAAGCTACTCACCGAGTTTGTTCATCAGACTCGGCGAGTCCATGCCATGCAACCACTCAAACTTGCTTCTAAGGTCAAATCTGCTCCGACAATTCATAGATCCGGCCTTCGTAGACTGATTCATCACGTAAAGTCCTTATCTTGGTGTTCATAACACACCCCATGGCTCATAAATGGCATTTTGACCTAAGGCATAAGGATTCCAATCCAAAACCTCCATTGATTCCCAAAAAGCTTGGGCAAAGGGACACTCTGGACCCCCAAGGGTCAAGATCTATGGTTTAAATCGCTTAGGGGACCAAGGGAGCACTAGATTTAGCCACAAAAGGGTTCAATAAACCCTAAATCAATATAAACATCAACATAGAAGAGGATAGCTCGAAGATATTACCGCAATATTGATGCTCTGTACTCCAAACTCTCAGAAAATGGCTCCTCTTGCTTTCCCCTTAGCTGGATCTTCCTTTCCTTGCAAAATGACACCTCCAAGATCAATAATGGCCTCCTACTTTGCTCCAAACGCTCACACTCGATAAGGGGTTTCGCTCAAGGACTGGTGAGCACAAATGACGGCCATAAGGCCCTTTAAATAGGTCCCAAACCCGAGAAATTAGGGTTTCATTAAACAGCGCGGACTCGCCGAGTCCAGGCGCGAACCCGCGACCAGATCCGCGATCCTACTCGGCGAGTCTGAGCTCCAACTCGCCGAGTCCTCTCTCAAAACACCAAAATCATAAACATAAAAGATACCTGGAAATCCGGGCTGTTACAACTCTCCCCCACTAGAACCTGACTTTGCCCTCAAAGTCGCGCTCTGAAAATAGCTCCGGATGCAGCTCCCGCATCTCACGCTCCGGCTCCCAGGTCATCTCCGATCCCTTCCGGTGTTGCCACTGAACCAACACCAGAGGTACCTCCTTGCTCCTCAGAACCTTGATCTTCCGATCTCTGATGGCCACTGGTCTCTCAGCATAATTCAGGCTCGCATCCACCTGAATGTCCTCTAATGGAACCACTGCCGACTCATCAGCTATATACTTCCTCAACTGTGACACATGAAAAGTGTCTTGGATCTGCCCCGACTCTGCTGGCAAATCCAACCGATAGGCTACCCGGCCTACCCTTGCAATCACACGAAATGGTCCAATATACCGGGGCCCCAACTTGCCCCTCTTCCTGAATCAAATCACTCCTTTCCAAGGAGAGACCTTCAGGAGAACGAAGTCGTCGACCTGAAACTCAAGATCGGACTGGCGTCTGTCTGCATAACTCTTCTGTCGGCTCTGGGCGGTCAATAACCTCTGTCTGACCTGTTGTATCTGCTTTGTCGTCTGAAGCACAATCTCTGTACTGCCCATCACTCTCTGCCCAACCACTCCCCAACAAATGGGGGTCCGACACCTCCTACCATACAACAGCTCATAGGGTGGCATACCAATGCTCGAATGATGGCTGTTGTTGTAGGAAAACTCCGCCAAGGGTAAATACGCATCCCAACTACCCCCGAAATCCAACACACACGCCCGAAGCATGTCCTCAAGCGTCTGAATCGTCCGTTCACTCTGACCGTCTGTCTGGGGATGATATGCGGTACTAAAATGCAGTCTAGTACCCAACTCCTCATGAAATTTCTTCCAGAATCTGGAAGTGAAACGCACGTCACGGTCTGAAACAATCGAGATCGGCACCCCATGCTGAGATACCACTTCCCTCACATACACCTCCGCCATCATTTCCGCTGAAGAACTCTCACTGATGGCAAGGAAGTGAGCGCTCTTCGTCAACCTATCCACAATCACCCAAATTGCATCAACTCCTATGGCAGTCCTCGGCAATTTGGTGATGAAATCCATAGTGATCTATTCCCACTTCCACTCGGGAACCTCCAATGGCTGCAACTTGCCGTGCGGTCTCTGGTGCTCGGCCTTAACCCTACGGCAGGTCAAGCACCTCTCGACAAACCATGCGACGCCCCTCTTCATACAGGGCCACCAATACTCTTTCCTCAAATCCAAATACATCTTTGTAGCCCCGGGATGGATCTAAAATTTCGATCGATGCGCTTCCTCCATCAAAGTATTATGCGTACCGCCCACAAACGGTACCCAAATCCCACCCTGAAAAGTCATAAGCCCTCGAACATCCGTAACGAACTCTGAAACCAAACCAACGACCCGTTCCCTCTTCTGCATCTCCGGTTGCATAGCCTCGGCCTATGCCCCACGAATGGCATCTAGTACCGGAGCTATCACGGTCAATCTCAAACATACATCTCGCAGTGGAGTGCTCTCCGCCCTGTAGCTCAACGCATCGGCTACCACATTAGCCTTGCCCGGGTGGTACAGGATCTCACAATCATAATCCTTGACCACATCCAACCACCTCCTCTGTTGCATATTTAGGTTGGGCTAATCCATCAAGTACTTCAAACTCTTATGGTCCCTTTATATCGTACAACGAACCCCATACAAGTAGTGACACCAAATCTTGAGGGCGAACACTACTGCCCCCAACTCTAGATCATGCGTGGGATATCTCGCCTCATGAGGCTTCAGCTGCCTCGATGCATATGCTATCACATGCCCTCTCTGCATCAGCACCGCACCCAGCCCCAAAATCGATGCATCATAATATACTACAAAATCCTCCATCCCTTCCGGGAGAGCTAATACCGGGGCTTCGCACAACCTTTGGCGAAGTGTCTCAAAGGAGGTCTGCTGCTCGAAACCCCATGAGAATGCAACACCCTTTCGGGTCAATCTGGTGAGTGGCACTGCGATCTTGGAGAAATCCTTGATAAATCTCCGATAATACCCTGCCAACCCAAGGAAACTCTTGATCTCAGAGGGTGACTTCGGCACCTCCCAACTCATCACCGCATCAACCTTGGCCGGATCGACCAATATCCCTTCCTGATTAACAAGATGTCCTAGGAACTGGACCTCCCGCAACCATAAATCACACTTGGAGAACTTTGCATAAAGCTTCTCCGATCTCAAAACCCCAAGGACCTCCCTCAAATGCTCCTCATGCTGCCCTCTAGATCTCGAATATACCAAAATATCATCGATAAATACAATCACCGACCGATCCAACATCGGCCTGCATACCCTGTTCATGAGATCCATGAACACAGCCGGGGCATTGGTGAGCCCAAAAGGCATCACCACAAACTCATAATGCCCATATCGCGTCCTGAACGCTGTCTTCTGGACGTCCTCATCCCGCACTCTCACCTGATGATATCCCGACCTCAAATCGATCTTGGAGTTACCAAGATGCTCCCTGCAACTGATCGAATAAATCGTCGATCCTCGGTAATGGATAACGGTTCTTGACCGTCAACTTGTTCAACTCCCGGTAATCAATGCATATCCGGTGTGAACCATCCTTCTTTTTGACGAACAGGATAGGCGCTCCCCACGGTGAGCTGCTCGACCAAATAAACCCCTTCCCCAGCAGCTCTTGAAGCTGTGAGGATAACTCTTGCATCTCTGGAGGTGCAAGACGATAAGGCACCTTAGCGATAGACGCGGCCCCCGGAACCAAATCAATACTGAACTCCACTTGCCTCACGGGAGGCACACCTGGTATCTCCTCGCGAAAAACATCTGGAAACTCACGCACCACCGGAACCTCCTCAACTGAACTCGGTCTCTCGGAAGCTACCCGCGTATCCATCACATACGCCACAAAACCCTTACAGCCCTGCTGTAGACACTGCCTCGCCCTAGCGGCCGAACAAAAAGCTGATCCTGAACGTATACCCTCATTGTACACTGAAAGAACTCCCCCACTAGGGTCTCGTATGGTCACCAGCTGACGCTCACAGTCGATAACCGCGCCGAATCGGCTCAACCAGTCCATGCCCACAATGACACAGACATCACCAATCGCAATAGGAATCAGATCAATCGGAAACTCAACCCCGAAAATCTCTAACACACATCCCTGGAGAACCTCCATGGCACAAATCACTCTATCGTCAGCTATGGAAACTCTCAGAGGTCGACTCAATGCCTCACGACTAACACTGATATGCTGACTAAAGGCCAAAGATACAAAAGACCGACTCGCACCCGAGTCAAATAACACTAAAGCAGGCACAGAGTTCACAAGGAAGGTACCTACGCATAACATAATATAAGCATAATATCTCAACATCAAAATAAATACATGAAAGGAAACATACCAGCCACAACATCGGGCGCGGCGCGGTCCTCCTCCGTAGTCAGCTGGAAGGCTCTCCCTCGAGCTCTCGGCGCCTCGGCCTTCACAGGTTGACTCTCTGTAGCTCTGATGGCGGCAGGAGCAGATCCCTGAGATGCTCCACGCAACTGCGGACACTCAGCCTTCCGGTGTCTGGTCTCGTTGCAGTGAAAACACACTGCAAACCCCTTGGGGCAGTCCTTGTCCATATGCCCCTCCTTGCCACATTTGTAGCAAGATCCCGCTCGACAGACTCCATCGTGACCCTTGCCGCACTTCCCGCAAGTGCGGCCCTTCTGGCTCCGTGGTTTGGGATCAGCGGGCTTGGTCCGCTTGGCTGCCGGCTGAGACTGTGCCGGTCGCCGATCCCTCTCCTGAGACTCTGCCTCCTCCCTGGCCTGAGTCTCAAGCTCAATCTACCTCTTCCGGGCATTTGCCTGAAGCTCAGCAAATGTCCGGTACGAGGAGTTTGCGGCGAACTCCCGAATATCCCGCCTCAAAATGCTCAAGTAGCGGCTCATACGTGCCTGCTCAGTGGACACGTGCTCAGGGCAGAACATCGCCGTCTCATGGAACATCCTCGTGATCGCTGTAACTTACTCAGTACCCTGCTTGAGGGTCAGAAACTCCTGTGCCAAACGCTCCCTCTCCAGCTAGGGAACGTACTCATCCCGAAACATGGTAGTGAACCTCTCCCAAGTCACCGCCGAAAGCTCAGTAGGCGTATAATGTGCCGTCACAAACTTCCACCAGTCCTTCGCTCCCAAGCGAAGCTAGTTCAGCGCGAACCGAACCTTCAGATGCTCGGGAGATGAGCAAGTGAAGAAGCACCCCTCCATATCAGATATCCACCTCATAGCTGCCACCGGATCCTGTGTCCCATCAAACTCTGGTGGTTTGGTGTTGCTGAACTCCCGAAACAGCAACGCATCACCACCCTGCGGCCTCGCAGCAGCAATCGTTGCGGTAGCCGCTGCAACAGCAACCTCAGAAAGAGCGGCATAACACTCGTCAAACGTCTCGATCAGTGTGGTCTTTATAGACCCAAACATCTCCGGAATCTCTGCCCTGATGGCCGCAGCCACCTCCTCCTGGATGATCCGACGGATCTCCTCCTCACTGGTACCACTGCTCTTGGGCATCAAACGTGTCCTCACCATGATCTACCTCTGAAATACAACATACGATAAATTTAGAATCCACACGAGCATACTCACACTCGTCAACGCTTTCCTCCTTGATTCTTGGTATTCCAAGGATTCTTACTTGGTTTGCACACCGCTCCGGTGCTTTCAGTAGTACGGGCCCAATACTACTGTCCGCACCGCACCAGAATACACTCCAAGTCCTCCTCTTCGGATTCCAAGTCCCAAGTACTCTATCATGCGTAGGCCACTCTCTAATAGATCTCTCATAAGCCCCTCACTGCTACCTACTCACTCTCAAGCATCTCATGGCAGCAATACCTAGCATCACAAATCAGGCCACTCTAGTCCTAATAGCAATACCTAGCCTACTCTAGCATGCAGATACATCATATCAATATCAATATCACATAATATAAGGGTATTTTGGGAAATCACCGTTCGGGCGCGGACTGATCGTACACACATCTCTTGCTCTGCGTTTTTCAAAAATCTTTTAATCTTTTTGAAATTACATCTCAAATCCTCAGTTTGAGTTCAGATACGCCCGAAGGTGTACTCGAATCCCTCAAACCAAGGCTCTGATACCAACTTGAACACCACAAATTTTCAAATAATTTTTCGCAATTATAAAAACATTTTTCATTCATTTTCATAAAACATTAAGTTTAAAATTCCAATTCGTATCATACAAATCCCAAGATCACATAAATATATCAAGAGTCCTCTGCGTGTGTACAGATCAAGCCGGCGCCATCCCACGGTCATCGCTAGTACCTGAAACAACAACACTAAGACTGTAAGCACGAAGCTTAGTGAGTTCCCCAAAATACCACACATAAAACACATATTAGCCACTCGAGGCTATGACTCTATGGGTCCGTGCACCCAAACTCTGTGAACCCTCAGGTTCTAACTCTAGGAACCTTCCGGTTCCAGCTCTATAAACATGCACAGCATAAATCACATAGAAATAATGCAGTACAACATATAACATACATAGCATACAAATACTCTATCGCATAACTCTGGGTACCTACTCAAAGTAAAATATAGTGAGAAGACTCACCTCGCGTATCTCGGTATCTCACGAATCCTGGAAATCCCTCGCGCTCAATCCTCCGAGCTCTAATCCTCCTATAACATCATATGTCCCTAATTAACACTTTATATCTCTAAGGTTGACTATCCCTAGGAAGTCAACCCAGGTCAACTCTGGTCAACGGTCAACGGTCAACGATCAACGGTCAACGGCCAACGGTCAACTTTGACCGGGCTCGGCGAGTGCGCTAGGGTGAATCGGCAAGTCTAGACGTTTTCAGAAACTCTCTAGGATTCCCTTCCTACACGTCGAGTACTCCCCCTGACTCGACGAGTTCCACCTGGAAGAATCGCGAGGCCACCCCGACTCAACTCGCCGAGTCTCAAGAACAACTCGGCGAGTCCCAGTTCGACTCAGACCACCTGTTAACCCTCTCTAACTCGCCTTGACTCACCGAGTCAACCCATAACCCGGCAGGACCATTCTAAGGTAATCTTCAAGCTACTCGTCGAGTCTGTTCATCAGACTCAGCGAGTCCATGCCATGCAACCACTCAAACTTGCTTCTAAGGTCAGATCTGCTCCGACAATTCATAGATCCGGCCTTCCTAGACTGATTCATCACGTAAAGTCCTTATCTTGGTGTTCATAACACACCCCATGGCTCATAAATGACATTTTGACCTAAGGCATAAGGATTCCAATCCAAAACCTCAATTGATTCCCAAAAAGCTTGGGCAAAGGGACACTCTGGACCCCCAAGGGTCCAGATCTATGGTTTAAATCGCGTAGGGGACCAAGGGAGCACTAGATTTAGCCACAAAAGGGTTCAATAAACCCTAAATCAATATAAACATCAACATAGAAGAGGATAGCTCGAAGATATTACCGCAATATTGATGCTTTGTACTCCAAACTCTCAGAAAATGGCTCCTCTTGCTTTCCCCTTAGCTGGATCTTCCTTTCCTTGCAAAATGACACCTCCAAGATCAATAATGGCCTCCAACTTTGCTCCAAATGCTCACACTCGATAAGGGGTTTCGCTCAAGGACTGGTGAGCACAAATGACGGCCATAAGGCCCTTTAAATAGGTCCCAAACCCAAGAAATTAGGGTTTCATTAAACAACGCGGACTCGCCGAGTCCATATCCTGGACTCGCCGAGTCCAGGCGCGAACCCACGACCAGATCCGCGATCCTACTCGGTGAGTCTGAGCTCCAACTCGCCGAGTCCCCTCTCAAAACACCAAAATCATAAACATAAAAGATACCTGGAAATCCGGGCTGTTACACTATAAATCTTCATATTCAAATTTAATATAGAAAACTATAATGAAATATTGAAATTTTTCATTAAAAACTCAATAAACTTCTTCCCATAACACATCAAAAAGAACCATACAAGTATATATATGGTAGGTGTCAAAGAAAGTAATGAAGCCTACTAAAGGTTTAATATAAACAACACATTCAAAATACATAGATGTTGGAGATAAATTATGAAATCAGAGATAATATGAGCTCAAAAGCAATAGGAAGAAGCTAACAATGAAAAAACTTGCATTTTTTTAATCAAAATCAAGTCAATTTTGATGGTTCTATACCTAATATTACATACATGACAACCACATATTCACTTTTCCCTTATTTTAATATTGAAATTTAGTTTATATACAATTACACTTTAGGTTTGATATTTGTTTAACCTACTTAACCATATTATTATTATTATTAGAAGGAAATTGTATAGTAATGAAAGTTTCAAATAAATGTAGTGAAAGGAAAAATACATGGGAGTTTTAAATGGTGAAAGGAAAAAATTTTCCTTTATATATATATATATATATATATATATATATATATATATAGCTAGACAAATAGATAGATATAAATAGTTAAATGTTAGGTTAATGCCATAAAAATCCTTATATTTGCAAGCTTTTGTTGTTTTTGCCTAAAGTTCAGTTTTATGTTCATTAATGCCTCAAATTTGCATAGATTTTGTCATTTTTAGATTTCTATCCAGTTTTCATTAGTGATTTATAGTAAAATGTTGGGGTAGTGCCATAGAAACCATTAAGTTTGCAAGCTTTTGTCGCTTTTCCGAAAGTTCAATTTTAGGTTCATTAATGCCTAAAATTTGCATAGATTGTCATTTTTGGACTTCTATCCGGTTTTGCGGTCACTAACTGTTTACATGGCGTTAACTGTTGACGTAGCAACTGATGTGTGACGTGGCATGCCACGTCAACATAGCACGTGGAGAAGAAAATTTAAAGGTTACGGCTGAGCAAATGAAGCAACAAAGGCTCGAACTCACGTCCTCGAGTATATAACGCAATCGCTTTACAACCAAGCCAAGCAAAATTTCATGTCTTTCTAATAATAATAATAATAATAATAAAATGAGGAATGCATCAATTTCATTTTATATATAAATATATGAAATAAAAAAGAAAGGCTTGTAAATTCGCTTGGCTCGGTGGTAAGGCGCTTACCTTGTGTGTTATAGCTCGCGAGTCCAAGCTTTGGCTTCTTCATTATATCCGTTGTTGCCTTTCATTTTTCTTGTCAACATACCAAGTTGACGTGGCATGCAGCAGTTACCGCCATGTAAATAGTTGGTGACCGGAAAACCTAATAGAAATCCAGAATGGCAAAATCTATGTAAATTTGAGGCATTAATGGATCTAAAATTCAACTTTAGCCAAAAGCGTCAAAAACTTGCAAACTTAAGGGTGTTAATGACATTAGCCCTTAAAAGTTCAACAAAACCTTTTTAGGGTATTTTTTATTGCGAAAATATCTCTATAGCACAATGAAGTCACGGTGTGGTCCAGTTTGCCATTAATTTTTTTTTTTTTTTTTTTTTTTTTGTAATAAGCCATCTAAATATTACTATTTATTATTGTGCATGTTAATTGAGCTACTATGACCGATTTTAGGAGGTTAACCAATTACAGATCCTATCTGGCATCCGATGTGTACGGGAAGCTAATGAGAAATCACCATGTAGTTTCCACGTTGACTCCACGTCAACGACTTCAGTATACAAAAAAACCTTCATTCCCTCAATCAGAACACTATCACTTTCAATATTTCCCTTTTCGTGTGAGCTTCATCCCATTGCGATGTCTTATTCATTGATGTTATTCTCTAGAAACCCTCCACTACATATCAGTAACTTCTAAGAGTCCAACGACGTGAAGACTTGTGGTTGTTATAAGACGGAGAAGGAGCGAACGAGTTGGAAATTTCATAATCCCTGAAGGCAATTTGGAATTGTCACAACAGCTTGGTATGCTCCAATGATCAAAATTTTGTTTCATTTTCCAATAATATTATGATATTTTGCATTTTCTTAGTTTTTATAACCCTCTAAAAAAAACCCTAATAGTGTAATGTGGGTTATAGTGATAATGTTGAGTGTCTTTTGGCGATAACAATGTTACACCGTTGATGTTGACAGTCATATAACATATTGACGTTGGAGATTCATGTTTGACTTGTTTTTATATTGCTGTGATTATTTTTGTGGAAATATGAGGAGCTACCGCAAGGGTATTATAAAAACTTGATAAGGACATTAAAGGAAAAGATAAATGCAATAAAGGACACGTATGAGATAGTAAGACTTAGGAAAAAGGTAATGGAGTTTGAGTTTCTTCTTTCAAAGGAAAAGGAACATATTGAGAATCTTGAGAAGAAGGTTACACAGGACAAGGAAGTTGCAGTGATGATTACGAAGAACTTGGATCATTCCATCAAGGAAGCTTTCATGTTGAACGTTGCGATTATGTGTATTGTGATGGTTATGGTAATTTGGTTCTTTAAGTTGAATTAAATTTTAGGGGTAGGTTGTTTAGTATATGTAATAGGCTTTTGGTTGTATGTCCTAGTGTTTTGACAGCCATAGTAGATTGGTTGTAGATCTCAACATTAGTTGTCAGTTTATCCTTTTGAAAACTACCAAGACCCATGTATATTGTAATTGTATTCAGTGTAACGACAACTGCTCCTTTATTTAATCAATGTATTTGGCTCATGTATGTTGTTTTTTATTTTCTATATATGGACCATACGCTCTTTCTTCACTGTAGACCACCATCAAATACTATATTAACCATTAAACAATAAACCAACAGGACCATATTGGTCATTATCATCCATGAACCATGTCAATTGACATCTTTCATAAATACCAAAAAAAATCCATAAATTACATACAACTTTCAAAAGTAGTAAACAAATTTCATAAATATTAACAAAATTTCATAAATTGCATACAAGTTTCATAAATAGCAACAAACTTTCATAAGTTACATACAAATTTCATAAATAGCAAAAAAAAAAAATCATAAATTGCATACAACTTTCATTAATAGCAACACACTATCATAAATACCAGAAATGCCCATGAATATGGGTATTTTGTAATTGTATCAAACCAACAACATTGTACTTGTTTCAAACATAATATCATCAAACATATACTTAATCTAAAATACATGCTTTCTCCTTTGAATTTCTCGGATCATCATCACCCCCAATCTTCTTAGCCAATCTCACCTTCACAATTATTTTTGAATTTCTTTTCTTGATCCCCTTCAATATTTTAGAAATTGGTTTTATTCGTATCTCCATTTGCACTTGATTATCACCACCACCCTCTTGCAGATCTATATGACTACCACCCTCTTAAACCTGTTCATTACCACCACCATCTTGTCCCTCATTATTTTGTACAACAGTTGGAGTAACTTGTTCCTCAATTAGAGTGAGGTGCACATCATCATGTTGTTGCCCTACTGATTCATTTCCATCAACCTACATATAATGTTACATTAATTTTAGTTTAATGTAAGATTCACTTACAACTAATTTATGGACAGTACCTGTGCCTCTTACTTGATTGACACTTACTCTATTTTTTGCATTGCCACTAACCTTTTATTTTTTCATTATGTTACTATTTTGTGGGTCTCTTATATGGCAAGTGGACTTGTTGTAACATGTCTCCTTGCAGATGCTACAATTGACTTTTTTTTTCCAGCCTTAGCCACCTTATGGCTGAAAAGTTTTTCAACAACATCCTTTTTCCTTTTAGTGGTTGGTCGGCCATGCATTCTTCTGTTAATAAGAGGAAAGGGTGGAATGCATTGTGTTTATGGCTACGTCTCACTCCCATTCATGGCTGCAATTCTATATTTGTAAGTTTCATATATGTTGTGCTACTAAACATCACATCCACATATGTTTCCACATCCTTATTTAGATATGTAACACATGATGTAGAATACACACATCCCTACCCATTCAATTTCCACAACCTACAAGAACATGTCTTTATCTCAAGGTCAACCTCATATGCCTCACATGTTCCCCTCACTTCAAATTGGTTTAATCCACTAACTAACACCTCAAAATGTATAATGTAGTTTTTAAGCTCATTCACCATATCCCTTATTTCTTGACAAATATGATCTCCTTATTGTTTTCCTCTCATCTTCGTTTTGTATAATCACTCTATCACGTACAGTCTCAACTCTTCCAACATTGTTATAATGTGTTTCTTTCTGGCATCTACAATTAGAACACTGAAACTCTCACACATTCCATTCTCAACTGAGTCACAACATCTACCATGTTGGAAAAATGCTCTTGACCAGGTTTTTGGGTCCTTTTTCATAAGGTATTTATGTTCATTTAGGTTCAAAGCTTCTAATTCACTCATTGTAACTCTAAATTCATTCTCACTTGAAGCTTTTGATGCTATCCAAAAGAATGGTTTATAGTGGGTACTACTATACCTCTTAAGCAAATTCTAGAAAATTGTAGTGACCTGGATTATGATAACATGTGCGGAATAGGAAAGATCAAGTTAATCAATCAATCATCAAGAACATCAGGAGTAAATAAAATCAATTTCCACAACCTACAAGAACAATATAAATGGGAGCCACTCACTTCTCATTTATAGGAAAGTCTAAATCCATTACACATCACAAGAGGATAAGCCATATCTAAGTAGAACTTTGCACCCTAACGTCCCCCCCACCTCAAAGTTAGGATTGGATGTCCTGGCTTCAATTTCCAAACGAGCTCATGATCAAGACTAGCTCCCCCTCGAAGTAAAATTATCGGTCTTCAAATCCGCACAATGAATATCCGAGAAGCTTTGAATACCCATTTCTACACTCTCCCCCATTTTATAATCAAAAAATGATTATAAAACCCATAAAGGATGAGAAACGCTCGAGGATTAAACTTGACGAAACTCTTCCTCAATGTGTGAAAAAAATGCAACTGCAAAAATCTTGCACGAAAAAAGAATCACGAAAAGCCACGAAAAATTCCAAATTGTGTGAAATTTTCGACTTGTGAGTGAGAGCTGCATGAATTTCAAAAACTGGGATTAAGTGTTAATTTTGAAAATTTTGCAGGGACCCTTTGTAACAAATCAGCTTCAAATGCGAAACTTTACCCCAAATGCGAAACTGGGCATAAAGTGACAATTCGCATTAAATGCAGGCACTCGAAATGAAAAATCTTCCTCCTTCAAAGAAAATTACTCCAATGTAGAAACTGGGTAAAATCTATCAAAATTCAGAAACTGTAGGGATTCGAAAAGAAAAACCTTCATTCTTCACAGAAAAGTATCCCTAGTGTTAAATAGGGTATTTTCTGCCGAAATGTTGAAACTATAAAGATTCGAATCACTAATTTTGCTTTCTTCCCCAATTCAGTTACATATGCGAATAAGGAGCTCATCAGTCGAATACAAGTTCAACTTAACCCATTTTCTTTCGATGTCGACTCAAAAACTAATCGTTTCCAATACTTGAATTGAATGCCAACTGAGGCTCAAAACATTTTCGACTTGAATGGCATCAACATCATTCAAATTCCATTCGACTCCTAACCCAAGCAAGACATAGTCGATTCTAAACAAACACATTCGATCTCAACCCAATAACTTATGATTTTAACTTACTAAATCTCGTTCGACTTCCATGGCATTCCCAGTTTCAATTTTGATTTATAAGACTTGATGATACGACTCAACACATTTCGATTTCAATTATTTGATTTCCAAGTCAAATTCGATGCCTTCTTCGTTTGATTTTGACACTCAACACGTCGAAATCGACTCTATGTTATTTTAACTCCAACTGCAAATACCACTCTCAACACCATCAAGGTTGAACTCACAATCTTTGATTTTGACTAAAAAACTTTGAATTTTGTTCGAGACACAAAAGCAACATGAGTCGAATTCAATTTCGACTCCAAGCCACTCAATTTAATTTTCAATTAATACCATTAATCTAGACTTTCAATCAGTTTCAACTATCAATCAATGGAATTCCAATCTATTCCAGAACAGACAAAATCATATTCTCCACAAAATCTAGATGTCAACTATGCTAGATTCGACTCTTCATCCCAAATTGTTATAGGCACAAAAATGCTATTTTCTATGTATTGAATTGAACATCATCCACTCATGTCAATTTTCAATTCAATAATATCCTCCAAAGTCCATACCTTTCAATGCGATTATCCTCCAAACCATTCGATTAGAAAATCTACATTCGAACATTCGTTCTCATGATTCGACATCCAAACAAACCCATTCTATATAAACCAAAATCAATCATCCTCAGTCGAATATATTGTAACAGTTGAATGAATAACACACCAAAATCAAATCCTCTTGAATCGAAATTATATAAATCGATTCCTCAAATTATATAACCTTACGTGAATCGACTACTTGATGTGAGGTTCAATCTGTTTGTCATCCATACTTAATCCAAAATCAATTCAATAAACCTTTGCTTCACACACAAAAATGTGATTCGATTGAAAACATCTCAAGATGTCTATTTGGACTCAAATGAGTGGATACGAACTCAAAAGAATCAAGGTCCAAATTACTTCTAACACTTGAATTTGGTATGTTTTGCATTTAACCCTTATTAATCAAAAGTTTGCAATTTAGTCCTTAAGCTAGCATGCAGGGCGTACTAGGTGGTACACTTAGCGTACTAGCCCGAAGTTGATTGTGGATCCCATCCACGTACGTGTGGCGTTTGTGGAGTACACACGACGTACATGGAGTACACATGGTGTACATGGGCTTTAATGAAACCCTAATTTCTAGTAAGAGAATATGTTAAGTTACATATTGTAGAAACTAAATAATTTTAGTAACTGAATATGTTAAGCTACATACTGCGGAAACTAAATAATTTTAGAAAGTTAGGTTTTAACTCTATTGCACAACTGTTGTTTGAGTCCAACCGTTGTAGTGTGAGAACTTTCATTCGAAGAATTATCTTGTATCAGTGATATGTAATTGTATTCGTGAGCTAGTTAGGGGTATCGGTAGAAGTTCTTTTTGCAGCTGATGGGAGAGAGTGGTGTGGTGGTTTGTTTAGTGCTCATTTTTGGATCACTAAATGAATTAAAAATGTATTTTTCTGTCCCCAAAGTATACAATTTACATCATTTTTAAGCTTAAAAAGATAAATTTGCATTAATGACTGTAATAGAGTTAATATTTCCCAGTTGGTATTTTTGTTCCCATTTAGTTGGGTTTTGACCTATCTTGAATGGGTTCCTCATCTCTTATTCTATAGAACGATGTGAGTTGGGCTTCTTTTTATGAAGTCTAAAGTTCTCTTAAGAATTGAAGGCTTTCGTCACCACTTGTCATCACAAGTGCAACTCGAGTTTCTTGAGTTCCCCTCCTCCTATTCTGTAGGTTCGTGGGAGTTGGTTTTCTTTTCACGAAATCTAAAATATAGCACCATGTGCTTCTCTTATGAATTGACGACTTTCATCACCACTTGTCATCACAAGTGCAACTCAAGTTTCTTGAGTTCCCCTCCATCTATTCTACAGGCTAGTGAGGTTTTCTTTGCATCAAATCGAAAATATAGCACCTCGTGCTTTGCATCAGAATTGACGGTATTCATTTTACTTGTTATTGCAATTGAAACCTATGTCTCACAGGTTCCCCACGGCCTAGTCTACAAGTTTTGGTGGGAGTTGGACTTCCTCTTATGAAGTTCAAAAATTTATAAGGAATTGACGGATTTTATCTTATGTATATAAGAATGCCTAAGTTTTTTTAGGTCCCAACCACTTATTCTAAGAGTCTAGGTGGGAGTTGGACTCATATTATAATGTCCAAATGGTTTCGACATTGAATTGACGGATTCGAAAGAAGATAAATTCATCACGAGCAAATAAAGGCGAATAAAAGATGTTTGGCAGATTGATCACACATGGGGCATATTTGCAAGAGGCACTACTGGAAAAACAACATTTTACGACGTGCAAACCACGACACTCATTGATTTATGTTACACAAAAGAGAGTGACATTAAAAAAGTGTTATCTCTTCAAAAAATTTAAGGATTTAGATTAGCCATTATTGCGTGCCCTTAAATTAGTGTATAATGTAAAAAATTTAAAAACACGGAGGGCATTTTATCTAAAATGTGCGTCCTCTATGAATGTGATTTTATATATTTTTTAAGAAACACATGTCTCTCTTCTTCCTTGAGGGAAAATGAAATCCCAAAAAAATTTAAACCGACTTTCTTCTCCTACATTCGTGTCGATATGTTCTCTAATCTCTCCTCTCCTTCATCTCCACCCATCACCGACCTGTACTACCTCTTCAGGCCTGCACGACGATGATGTACCGTCCTTATTGACCAACACTTCATCCACCATCACTATTTGCAGCTCTGTCACCCCCATCCTCAAGGAAACTGACTCACTAACCCTCATGAAAACGAAAAGAAAAATGACATATGATTGGGATTACTCGATCGGTGCTAGTCCTAAATGAGAGGTTCTACTTCTAAAAGCAATGGCGTCCTCCAAATGTCACTTTTCATCACCAATACCTCTGTCCCCACTCGGATCGCATGCACCACTACCCTTAAACTGAAACCCCCTACTGTTCTGCAGGATTTTTTGAACCACGGTGGGGTTATCTTCAAAGTGTACGTCGTTGGGAAGTATGTGAAATGCGTGAAATGGAAATCATTGTCGGACATTGCAGAAGAGAAATTGGAGAGTTTGCATGGTTCTTTATCAGTCTCTCAGGTTTCTAACCTGACTTCACATGACAGAAACGATGATAAGTACTATAAGAGGATGAATTTGGAAGATGCAGAGATGCCACTATGAGTCTGATAACCAACATTTCTTGTGGATTGCGGAAGATAATGAAACTTCACCTCTTCAATTTTGAATTCATCAGGGATACCAAAGTTGGGAATATATACCTTGTTATTGACATCAACTACTTCCCTGGATACACGAAGATGCCTGGTTATGAATCTGTTCTTGCTGATTTCTTCTGGGATGTGTTGAAAAAGAAAGACGTTAGGTCTTTCAACAGCCACAAAGAGTTAATGAAGTTGATGGACAACACTGGTGCAGGGTCTGATAATGTTTCTTCTACATAACAAAAGAAGAACCAAGAAAGATCTGATGATATGCTCATGGAGATGAAGATCAGTTCTGCTAGAAAAAACAAAAGGTGCGCTAAATTGCTGATCGATGATTGATCTTGGGGTTTGTTGGTCAAATGAAGGTTTTTCTTTGGGCATTTTCTTCTAGATAGTTGTTAGTATAGGGGTTTATGAATAGGGTTTCTTTGGTTTGGCTTCCTGACAGCAATTTACATCTCATCGTTTGCTTTTGGAGATAGGTACTTTTCAAATTCGCCCAAAGTTTGTAGGAAGATTAAGTTTCTTTACAAGGCCCATATTATATTTCCATGTTTTGGGAAACTTTAAAATTGTGTGCCTTTACATCTTTGGTTTGTGTCGCCTTGTCTGGGAGATAGGTTCTTTTTCTTAATTATGTTGCCTTGTTTGGGATTTTAATTTGTGTCTAGTGATTGCAGATGCACATCCGTCATTGCAACACCTGTTGTTCAGGAAAAACATGTTACAAAATGTTACTGGCAAATAGTTATTGTTATGGAATTAGTAATAATAGTATTTTTATATCAGTATGAGTGTTATTCTAAAAATATTATTAATATATTTCTTTTAACAGGAGAGAAGTGTGGGGATTGACAAGTTCTCATATACTATATACCTATGTTATTTGCTATATGCACCTCTCTATATTGTTGGACCTATTATAAGTTTCAATGCATTTGCTTCCCAGGTTCTCTTACTTCCTACTACTCTTATTTAACTTCACAATTTAGATTTTGATTCGTATTTCCATTCCATCCCATGATTGCCAAATGGATGGAATTGACAGATTATCTATTGCTTTGGGAAATGAATTGATAAGAATCTGATTCCTTTTGTGGCAGCTGGATAGACCTCAGAAGAGTTATACACTGAAACAAGTGGCTTGGTATGGAATTTGTTGAGTCCTTAGCCTCTTACTTATGGAGATCATGACAGACTTTTTCTATTACAATGCCTTTGCAATTAGGTGAGTGATAAATAACAACATATCCCATATTCATATTGTATTATCATCTAACTTCCTGTCTTTTAATATTATGTAGTGGAATCTGGAAACAGTTATCACCTATGGAATTCTTCATTATTGGATATGGGGTGAGACTTAATTTCACAACCTCACTTATTAATACATACATTCACTGTCTTATGTTGACTGCATCATTTACCACATACATGTCCTAAACTTCATGTGGCTCAAATTTTTCTTCATATGGCGTTACTTCCGATTTTGGGAACTGGTAAGTAAATGTAAATCCCCATTTTTATTTTTGTTAATAAAATATAGTGTTTGGTTATATGGGAAGGTAAGTGGGATTGAAACCCCTGAGAATATGCCAGGGTGTATAAACAACTGCTATAAGTTGGAAAGCTTTTGGAAAAATTGGCATGCTTCCTCTAACAAATGGCTTGTAGGGTAAAGCTTATTATGTATGTTATTTTAGTTATTATCTAACCTTGATGTGCTATATATATATATATATATGTATATATATATATGTATGTATGTATGTATGTATGTATGTATGTATGTATGTATGTGTGTGTGTCTTGTCTTGTCTTTTAAAATCAAGAATGACATTGACAACAAGATAATTTATTTTATGAAATGATTTATATTTATAGGTACATGTATATTCCTCTTGGGGGATATGGAAGGAAGCTTTTAAATGTGTGGGTTGTCTTTACATTTGTTGCCATATGGAATGATCTTTTATGGTATTTAATTTGGTGGAATTTCACTTATAATTTTGGTGGAAATTATCCGCTTCAAAATGAGTTTATGCTATGCACAGGAAACTTCTCTCATGGGCATGGTTAACATGCATATTCTTTATTCATAAAATGATTTTGAAATCAGCAGTAGCTTCTTTTCAGGTGATGTAATAAGTTTTAATAGAGAAAATTTCAGTGATCTAATATACTTTGTAAAACATTTAATTTAAGGAGTTTGTATGAATATTTTCACCATGTAATCTCTTATAATTCGAGATTCCATTCCATGACGTGTGTGTTTGCTTGCCAAATGATGGACGAAATTCAATTCTATCCGATTCCTTCAACTTCTATGTTTGTTTGTTGAATGGATATCACAATTCCTAGAAGGAATTTGTTTTTTTTTTTTGTTAAGAGACCAAAATAACCTCATTATACGTACATATAACAAAAATAAATAGATTGAGATTGGAATTCCTTGAAATTTGAGTTGTGGTTTTGCAGGCTGATAACGTATTTAAGGAGTTTATTTTGCGTGAGCTTAGTGCAGTTGCTGGTGCTATAACAATCGCGTGGTTAACATGCATATTCTTTATTCATAAAACTACCCTAATCTATGTTCCTGAAATAACAACACTTCCAAAGGGACCAATTTCCAATTCCAAAGTTAATTAATTTAAATAATATATGTAACCAAAACCTAAAAGAAGTAAAATTGTTCTCGGTAGATCTCTAACAACGAAACGATCACCATCAGTTTTGAATTTAGAAAGTAAAGTAGTCTTGTATTAAAAGAAACTGTTTATTTTATCTGTAACCATCATCAATCAGAAATTACTATTTAACCCAATTTTAAGGGTTTCCAAATATTTCATGAGTTTAATTTAAATAAAATTTAATATGTCTAAAGTTAAAAAAAATTATTTGGGTTTTAATAGTTTATACTGTGTTTAACTTTTAATTTTTACAATTAATTTTTTTTATTAAATATAATTAACTAGTGTTAGTGTACACAATAGAATTAGAACTATATATTGTATTAACTTATTATAATATATAGAAATCTAGGTCCCAATGCTGTGTTGATTTCCACGGATATGGTGGTTTAGTTTAAAAGAATTTGAAAATGACCATTTTGCCCTTATATCTATTTGGCAGGTGGCTAACCTTGTGGGCTTTGTCATCAGACCATCGGGCATAACTTGGCTAAAATCTTTATTTCTTCAGACAAAAGGTTTCTATTTCTATTTTTGTTTTCCCTAAATTATTACACATATCTACTCTGGAGTTAATAAAATCAAATTTTGTTTTCTTTTTCCAGGACTACCCACTCTTTTTGGCTTGCTTGTAACATTTTATGTGGGAACAAAGGTAAAAAAACCCTTCAATATTCTACACCCTCAAAAGCCCACGATTCTTTTTTAGCATTTGATTTCGGGCAAAATTGTAATTTTTTGGTAGAATTCAAGATTCTTTTCCATGGCATGTCTGATTGCTAAATGGATGGAATTTAAAATTCCATGTTTGATGGATTCACACCATTCATAAGGGAAGGAATTTGATTTCATTCTTACTTTTGACTATAACTTGGAAAGCTTTTGGAAAAATTAGCATGCTTCCTTTAAATGTGTGGGTTGTCTTCACATTTGTTGCCATAAGGCATGATCTCGAATGGTATTTAATTTTGGCTGCAACAGATGAGTTTAGAAGAAGAAGAAGAAGAAACAAGGCTTCAACTATAGTTCAGGTACTACGGATGAATTATGTTTGTAAACTATTTAAGAAAATGATTAGAAACAAGGGTGAATAAGCAGAAAGCAAATCTTACACTTTAATGTCTATGGAGATCAAAGGTAGCAAGGGAAGAATTAAGAATGTTGAAGCTGGTGAGTGGATTTTCTATAAAAAAAAAATCTAAGTATTGTATCATACCATTTTATCTAGATGCTTTGAATTATAAGAATAAATAGTAATTAAAAAATTATAATATGTTGTCACAGGCTGCAAGAGATGCTGGAGCCGTTAGAGAAGCTAAGGACAAACTGGAGAAGTGACTTGAAGAGATGACATTAAGATTAGCCTTTGAAAAGCATCTCAGGGTATATTTTTTTATATTTTTTGTATCTAATTAGTTTGTAAAATTTTGTTACAACTTCTATTGATTTGTTTTATCTTTCCATGGAACGATTATTTGTATGACATTAAATTTTATGCAACGGATTGTATTTTTTGTATATGATATTTTTATTTTCTATTATGAGATATTAAATACAAATTTAATTTGAAAATCAGTAAACCTATAAATAATATTTTTTTTAAACATTTAAAATTATGATATGCAAAAATGTGTGTCGTCTTCATTTATAACATGGCCTTTCTTGACAGTGTCTTTAACGATACGCAATGCGAGTCGTAAATGCGCGTCATAAGGTTACGACGCACAGATGCGTGTCATCTTCTTTTATGACAGGGCCTTCCTTGATACGCAATGCGTGTCATAAACGCGCGCCGTAAATGTGTGTCGTAAGCGCGTCGTAAATAGACGACGCGCAAAAGCGTGTCGTCTCTCGTTATGACAGGGCCTTCGTTGACACACATGTGTGCATCATCTGAGCGTTTTACAACACGCATTGCGCGTCGTAAAAGGCTATTTTTCTAGTAGTGAGGCGCACGAATTCCCCCACTAGGATTTTTAAAATATGAATTTTGACGGGTGAATTTGATTTTGGCTAGCACTTGATCAACGTTTGTTAGATTCAATATGTTTTGTTTGAATTTTAATATTTCCATGCAATATTGACTTCGAGAGAAGCTTTATTTGTGGTATCGTTTGAATATAAATGTGCGGTTTCATTATCTTGCTTAAATTGAACATAGACATGTGTTAGGAAGTTTTTAACAAAACCATAGAACTTAATGCTTTTTAAAATCACGAACTACATAGATATATGAGTGAATGTTTTTAAATCGAATCATGAGACTGAGAGGTAGTTAATAACTTTTGTTAGTGTTAAATTATTCCTTTGTACATCATTAGTTCGACTAGTTAATTGCATTAGAAGAACCATTGAACCCGTATAAGTCAACTAAATCCCATTATTCCCATAGCTGTTAATTTGTTGAATTTTTGTGTGTGCTTGTTTATTCGGTCATTTTAGTTTTCACATTTACCTTATTGAATTTAGTTTAAATTCATTTTAATAGTTTCCTTAGTTTATTAAAATCAATCACTTTTTCAATCAATTGCCTAGTTCATTCTTCCTTAAAATAGGATAGTCCATGTGGGTTTGATATCTGGTCTTACGACTATATTACTTACATGACCTCGTATACTTGCAGGTACGCGTTTTCGTCAACATGGTTGCACTATGAAAATCAAGGAAGAGATTTAGTGTTGGGAGCCTTATCTTGATGAGGGTTAATTGTATGGATAAAGAGTGACTTGGCGGATTCAAGGAAAACCTTGAGGAAAGTACGGATAGATGTGGAAGGTAGTATGGTCGCGAACTACATGAAGCAGAGGATCCGTACTCGAGTCAAGGAGAACTGTGATGAAACCAGGAAGCTTGTAGAGTATAAGATTCCTCGATATATATATATATATATATATATATATATATATATATATTGATGTGTATTCTGATGGTTTGTATGATCTATTTTCAGTATGGTGACTCTTCGAGGCAGACCGGTTGGTAGTCCTGGTGTTGGTGAGGGCTCGGGCTCAGGTTCTGGGAGCTGGGCAGTTGGATGATCAGACGCGGGAGTACATTAAGTCTGAGAGTATGCTTTGTATTCTCGAGCTGAATCCTGTGATCTTTGGTATGATCAAGGAGGGTATTGTGGAGTTATTAAAGGAGCGTTTGGGCTGTTTACTTCAACTGCAGCCGGATGGTTCATTTTAGCAGGGATTGTACTGCTACGACCACCTCCCCAGGATCTGATCTGATTTGCTTTCATTTCAATCAGAAGGGCCACAAGAAGCCTACTGTCTGCATTTGATTGTAGCAGGGTCGGTGTCATCACCCACTCATACGATTCTACGGATGACTGACGACCGCCAAGGCAAGGCGTATGCACCTATGGTGAAGAGCTGGCCTTTTTATTTGATGGTCGATGTAACATTAGTCAAAATAGGTCGGTAATAGTCACATATGATTATGTCAAACAAGTAATATAATAAACTTACTTTTTAGTTCATGGAAAATTGTAATACAAATATGAACTTTCGTACATACCTTATGGTATAAATCAAAGTACACATCCATATAATTCCAAAAGATTTTAACAAATCTCAATCTAACTTCGCATGAAGATGTAATGGAATCTAAAATAAAGTTACAGCACTCGGAAATACCTACGAGTGGATATAAAGATTGTCAAAAACGGACCTCATATGCAAAAGATATGATCTTCCAAAGATCTAGCAGTCCGAGAGCATGACACGTGGCAGAAACCCTAATTTGTCATAACTCATGACGTGAGCATGTATTTTCACGACGTGAGAATGCTCTAGGACACTTTTCAAGGATAGAATGCAGATGCCAAGTCTATGGAGCGATAAGTTTAGGGCTCACGACATGAGTATGTATTCTCACGGTGTGATTTGTCAACGTTCCGAAGCTAGAAACGCAAATGGCAAGTCTACGAGGTGATCCAGCCAGGCCTCCCGATGTGAGCAATGATTTCTCACGACGTGAGAGGGCCTTAGAAAACCTATAAATAGAAAGTCTGACCCTAACCCTCCTTACACCAAAATCCCTTTCCCCTCTCTTTTGCTGAAGGTGTTCCTTGTTGCGAGCCTGGCGATTACGAACTGCTGGCCATTTCTCGTTAGATTCTATCAAAGCACGCTACTAAAGTGAGTTTCACGACCCTAATTTTTAATTTTTTCGGGGGAAAATGAATGTTAAATATTATATAAAAGTTAATATTATGTTTATATGATAGTATATTCGTATCAACATAAATAATTATATTAACAGGGATATAGTTATTTTGTATCATATATACCTAGAATATATATGTTATTTTGAAATCATACAACTATCTTAAAGTTGTTAGCATGTTGTTATCATATATTATACTAATATAGACCCAAAGTTATACTCGGGAGTTCTATATACTATGTATGTTATAGCCCCAGAGTTATACTCGGGAGTTCTAGATTTATTATTTGTTAAGTATGTTATTAATATTGGTTTTATGTTAGTTAAAACCTAGTTTTACTTCAAGTTATAGCTGTTATACTGCCTAAGTATTATAAAAATTAGGAGTAATATTAAAAGCATAGTCTAGTAACTTAGGGTTTTAGACACGAATATGCTTTCGCTATTAGAACTATAGGAGGTCGACAAAGTCTACATGAACTATTTTATTAATCAACTAAGATTGGAAATCTTAGGGTAAATCCTCTGACCTGTAACTGCTAATCCTGTGAGAGCAACGGAGTTGCATATAGATTTATGCGGGTTAATACCCCCACTCGTGGTTTCTAGCTACAACCCAATGATTTATTTCGTGTGACAAGAAAGTTGTGTATAGATCTATACAGGTTAACACCCCACTCGTGGTTGCTAGCTACAACCCAACGGCTTTTTGGGTGACAAACTTGCCTAATTTATTCTATTTCGACGTCGATGAAGCATGCGGAATATATTACCAAGGTGCGACACTTGTAGCACCAATCATAGGTCTTGTATATCATATACCAGCGGTTATGGACTCATGGTAACACAATTTTAGTAACATTATACTTTGTCGATATACAAGTACTAATGTTAAGTATAAGTTTCCCAAACAGTTATACTCTATGTACAAGGAACTTGTAGGTATTCTACTTATTCATTAAGAAAACAATTACACCTAGTGCACATACTCATATAGAATTGACATAAGATTTATACGTAGTGGTTTTATTTTACTCATATAGAATTGAAATAATATTTATACGTAGCAACGTTCGTTTGTATGGGATTACAAACACTTATATTCATAGTATATGAAACTTACAGGCATACTACTTATTTAGTAAGTAAAGCATTATACCTAGGATATATACTATATGTTAGAAACAAGTATGAGTCAGAATGATATTTTCAAACTATGTTCAATGCTTTTGAAACGTGGAAAAAAGTACTATTTTTGTTAATAGTCAAAACCAGTGGACTCACCAACTTTATATTGACGTATTTTCAAAACGCATGTGTTTTCAGGAATTTGATAAGCTGGAATGTTACTCGAATAGGGCAAGTTTTACTATTATCCTTTTTGTTCGTAACTAACATATATATGTTAAGACATGTGCGAGAATTCAAATACTATGTAATAATCACTAGGAAACAAGAATAATGTAACTTTTGATCATCAATAAAGGTATGTAGTTTATAATAATTCATTTGTATTGTTCAATGTATGTTTGATAACTGTGATACAAAGATGAAGTTACACAGCTCGGTGTTTCCGCTGCCGGCCGGGGTGTGACAGATTGGTATCAAAGCTATTGACTATAGCGAACTAGTACTTTCTTAGGAAAGCACGACTATATTCTAGGGCTTACTCTATTAGGTTTATGTATATCCCTTAACCTACAATAAAAATATTATTAATTATTTACTGAAGGACTACTTACGGGAGCGGTGACAGGATAGACATGTCACTTTGGGTTGCTGGATTTCAGAATGGCTACATGCTAAAATGATCATGCCCTCTGACTGTCTTGACTGGTCGGTGCCTTATCAACTAGACTTGAATTAACAAACAATAATTAATAAAGCATGAATACAACAAATAATAAATATATAGTCATATATGAAAACTCATACCCGCGATGAGAATACACCTAACACCCAGAATGCTTTTGTTCTCTAGGATTTAGATTAACTATTCCAAATGTATGAACAAAATTGTAACATTTGGATATCTAAGCTTGGAAATTTGAGTATTTTATTTTGGGATATGAAGAGACTCGACGAGTTGACGCCTCAACTCATCGAGTAGGATCGTGATTTTGTGACCTGTTTAATGAAGGGACTCGACGAGTCGGGTATCTGGACTCACCGAGTCAGCGCTGTTAAGGGAAAACCTAATTGTCCGGGTTTGAGCCCTATTTAAAGGACCTTATAGCCCTCTTGTGTGGCTACCAACCCAGAGAGAGATACTCTAGAGAGCTTGAGCGAAGAGTGAGAGAGATAATGCCCTTTTGAGCATTCTTGGTGTGTTTTTTGCAAGGGAGAAGTCATTTGTAGCAAAGGGAGGTCAAGGGAGTTGTTTATTTAGAGTTCTTGAGCTCGTATCTTCACTATAGAGGTATCAAATCAAATTCCCTTTTCTGTTTTGGTTAAGATTGGTGATTTTAGGGTTTCTACACCTTTCTATGGCTTGTAGTGATGAGTATAGGGTCCCTTTGTGTGAGAGATCCCAAATCTGTACCCATAGAGGTCCATAAAGCCATATTTTTTATGCTTTATGTTGGTTCATTGAGGGAATGAGACTTTGATGCCATTTTAGGAGCCATTTCTCCAAGGAAAGCCTTGTGAGCTTTGCATGTATGTCAAGCCTCGACCTTTACGTGGTTATTGGTCGTAAGGAAGCCAGATCTATGGATTAGAGGATTAGATCTGACCTTAGAAGGTCATACGAGTGTTGTCATGGGAGCAACTCGCCGAGTCTATGGGAAGACTCGACGAGTCGAGTCGGGTTGCCCCGCGATTCGAATCCAGTGGAAACCCGTCGAGTGTAAGGTTCACTCTACGAGTCAAGTGAGGCCTTGGAGGAGTCAGAAGACACACATGGAATCATCGAGTCACCCTTGTGTACTCGACGAGTCAGGTCAGAGTTGACCGTTGACTTCAGTTGACTTTGGGGTTTGGTCAACACAAGTAATAAAGACCTTGGAGGGGTAAAATGGTCTTTTACCCACTACCAAATTAGAGAGGAAAAGAGTATCAGCGGTTTAATTAGAGTTGAGACTTCGAGTGTTAATTAGAGATATTTGCCTTATGTGTTAGGCAGTGGCGAGTCCGAGATTCAAGTGTAAAGATAACTGCTTTCTGATTGCCAGGTGAGTCTTCTCACTATGCCTTACCCGATGGGGTGATTATGTGTGACCGGAAGGTCTTATTTGTATGATGAAAATGTGATGTATGTTGTACATGTATTATGTTATGACATGAGTATGATGATATGGACCGGAAGGTCAACAGAGCATGGAATGGAAGGTCAACAGAGTTATGGGATGGAAATCCCCTGAGTCACTTGGATCGGAAGATCCCATAGAGCTATGGCCTGGAAAGGCGTATGTGCTGTACGTGGTATTTTGGGGAACTCACTAAGCTTTGTGCTTACTGTGTTATGTGTTATGTGTTTCAGGTTTCTCTCAGGATCAGGGGACGACATCGACTCGATTGTACACACTAAAGGAAGAATTATGTTTTTGAGGATCCTGGATTATTATTTAATTGAATATGGAGTTTTGTTTTGTAATTTAATTAAAATGAGATTTTTACGAAATGTGTTTTAAGATTAAGTGATTTTAAATGAAAATTTTAGTTTTGAAAAACTTCGGTGTTACACGTTGGTATCAGAGCCTTGGTATTTCAAAGAAATGATTTTTCTAAAGCGAATAAGAGGTCAAAGAGAAAATGAGAAAGAGTAGTGTGTACAATCAGCCATAGCCCAAACGGTGATTTCCCAAAATACCCTTACTTTTGTGTTTTGAGATATTTATGAGACATTTTATGAGATATTATGCATGATAGAGACAGGCTAGGTATTTCATATTTTAGGACTAGAATGGCCTGATTTGTGATGCCTTAGCCTAGGAGTTGCTGTTATATATGACGTGCTTTCGAGGATGTGCTGAGTAAGAGTGTCCAGCAGGAATCCTTTTAAGGGATTCGAGTAGAGGAGTAATCTAGAAGAGGTGTCTATATGAGCATAGGAGGAGCATGCCGAGAGGGTAGCCAGATGCCATGTGGGGATAAGTTGTTAGAGTTCGGTGATATCCTTTGATGATGAGGAAAGCGAGTGGATAATAATCTAAGGAGGTTTTACGTGCTGAAGGGGATACTTCGATGCCCGAATGCCGCTTGCTTCGTGCTTTGTGGAACTCTCGATGATGGGAGTCAGCTACTAAGTGAATCTAATGATATTCAGGAGGTAGATGGTTGGCATCATTAGGAGCTCTTCAGCAGCTGATGGAGGAGAAGTGTGAGAACCTAGGAAGAGCCTATGGAGTAACCTTAGTCAGATGAGTACGTTGGAAGAGTAGAGCCTTTTTCTGAGGAGCGAGCACGCATGGCGGAGTTAATGAGGGAGAAGGTTGAGTAGCTACTTAGGAGCTCTAGGATGATCTGTGTGGAAAGTATGGGTAGATATGGCAGGTAGTATGGACCCGTACTACCGAAAGCAGAGGACCCATACTCGATACAGGGAGTATCCTGAAGGTTCTAAGTAGCAGATTGAGGAGTGATGTTATGGTTCGAGCACCATACATCGGAGCAGATTGAGGAGTGATGTCATGGTTCAAGTGCCATGCATCATAGCGGATTGAGTAGTGATGTCATGGTTCGGGTACCATGCATCTTAGTAGATTGAGGGGTGATGTTATGGTTCGAGTACCATACATCGTAGCAGATTGAGAAGAGATGTCATGGGCTGAGTACCATGGTTCGTAGCGAATGACGCGTGTGGTTCTTCAGTTATCCGGTCATGATTGATTAGGTGGAGATTGGACGCGATAGGGATTTAGGCCTGAGGCCTATGATTGAGTCCGAAGAGGTATCCCTTGAGAGGGAGGTTGAGAGCATTTCAAAGTATATTTTGTAATATGTCAGATGTAGTCGCGAACTCAAGGATAAGTAGAGATGATGTTTATGGGGGATTGAGGTCTGAGTTGAGCAACCAGCCGATAGAAGAGATGTCACCTTCTGTGACCTGATTGGTGCTATTTTCGTTTCTAGTGGGAAACATAAGAGGTGTGAGATTTGGGTTTTGGGGTAAGACCCCACGGATTGACATTTATGTCGATTTTCCACTAGAGTATCAGGCAGCATGTCTGCCGCGAGGTAAGGATATATCATGAGCATGTTGTCGGTTGGGACTGAGGTGGTCAAGGACCACGTCGCACAATGTTTGAGTATAGTAGGGCGTGTGGTAGCGATATCAGCGGGTAATCCAAATGAGTATACCAGGGCGGCGGCTCTTCTATCTATGATGGGTATTGAGTATGGGAGTGGAGTCCTTGTTCTTGTGATGATTCATGTGTTGGAACGTGGGTTGAAAAGTCGAGGTTGAGGAGTATGATGATTTATTGTTTCAGTCTAAGAGTCAGTGATATTACTGGACAGTTGAGATGTTCGGTATTGGGATGGTATGAGACTTTGAACAGCTAGAGGCAATCGTGATGAGAAGTTCCTGAGGATTTCATCATAGATTCAGAGTATTTGAGGTTGCTTGATCTCTTTAAAGGAGATTATCGGGCGTTGCGTAGCACCATCCAAGGGCAGGTGCGATGTTGCTAGTGGAAACAGTCTGTGGGATGGTTTGTGCGCCTATTAATGATGGTTCGAACCCTAAGTAGGGGAGAACCTGGTATCGTATTGAAGGAAACAGAGATTTGTTCAAGAGTGATTAGGAGGTGAGATTTAGAGACCTGCGATATAAATTCATGAGACCGGAGTTATTGGTGATCGAGGAGAGGTACAGAGCAAGATGATACATATGGTATGTGACTGTGAAACGATGAGTGTCTCCACGATAGGTGGTCAATGGCCAGGAACCTGGTAGTGGTCAGGGCCATTCCAAGTAGAAGGCTCGTAAGGAGGGTATGGGCAGTTGAGAACTTCTGAGTCGAAGTATGGATTGTATATGCCCCTTTTGGGGGTAGATAGAAGATCATCGAGCAGCCAACATCCGGGCCGGTATGTGTATTATTGCAAGGGTTTTGAGTAGTATAGGAAAGAATTTCGGAAAGATCATCAGCATGTTCTGAAGCGTTAGTGCTTTCTCTATGTTACAATTGAGTATTTGGATACACCGAAGTTGTGCATTGGGTAAAATGAAGAATTAATTATGGGGTTCAGAGGGAATGTATTGATGTATCTGTAAGATGATGGGAGTAGGAAACTAGTGGTTCGGCAGAACATTGTAACGTTCTGTGTTAGTGCTCCGAGGAATCTGGGTATAATGTCCTGATTTCGGAATTATTTTAGAATCTTGAGTTTCAGACAACAAGTGGTGTATCTGATGGGTTTTGAGCATTCTAACACTTCCTAAGTGTACATGCAACCCTAATAACCTTGGATCTATGTTTGTCTAATTATCATGCAAAGTTGAATTCCAAGGTTATATTTATATCTAGAATACATGTGGGAACAATTTTTAACTTGAATGGAAGATAGAATAACTTACCTTGTTGTTGCTTATGATCCTTGAAACCTTGTGAGCCTAGCACCCCAAGTATGATGCCTCAAATGCTTCACACAACACCAAATGCAAAGGATTAAACTTTGAAAGAATCTTACACTTGCAAAAATTGGCCTAGCCCTCACTTGTTCATGTGTGTAGCCGATTTTGGTGGAAAATGGGTTCCTTATATAGTGTTGACACATCTAGGGTTACACCATGTAAACCCTAATGTGTCATGACTCTTCATTTCCATGACCCATGGGTTTGTAACTCCCATGGAGCATCCATGGAGCATCCTATGGGTGGAACCCAACTTGATAATCCACAGAGCTTCTTAGCCCACTATACAAGTATGGATGATTCACATAATCAACCCATATATTTAATTAGTTATCTTTTGATCAGTTAATTAATTCTAAATTAATTCTTAATCAAAATAATTAAATAATATTATTAATATATTAGAACTTATAATTTATTAATAATCCACAAGTGTTATTTCTCTCATTTAGTCTATCCAATTGCATGGTGCCATGCAACCCAAATGGACCATGCCGGGTCGGGTCATGTACATACCAGAAATAGTTATGGACTTAGACACCTTATCCAATAGTCTCCCACTTGGATAAGTCTAATAACTATAACTGCAAGTATGACTTCAGGAATCAATCAGCAATCGTAGCTCTTTCAAGGTTTCTCGGAACTGAGAAGATGATGATACACCATTTAAGATAAGTGATCATATAATCCTCTGTTGTAGATATCAGCCGGAAAAATACATGGAACAATGTTTACTTATTGTCCATCAGTTTGTTTCTTGATTTCCGATTTGCTTGCCAAAGAACTTAATTGAACACATCAACTTAGTTCTGACCGGGCCCGGTACATAGGTCAAAACAAAATCATTGAGGGGCCTAGATATCAGCTTCTAATCCAAGAAGGAACAGATAAACTTCGACTCATATGTTTGTTCTACCACTCATTGAATTATACACAAGAGCACGTTTTATAACATCGAGTTACCAATGCGTTTTCGTACAATCAATGCATAACCAACTCATAAGTAACTGTCACACACCGATAACCGAGGGCGGAAACATTTCCGGGGTTGACTCCACGTTGAGTATCAAATCCAATGTACATAGTAAGTAAAGTAAATCAACCATTACATTACATATATGAAAGTTTTACATTCGTTTTCAAAAGCATAAGTTATACAAGTGATACATATCATATATAAACAACACGAAACAAGTCTTCTGAGAACTTCGTCTTCGAACAAAAAGATCTTCGGGTAACTGTCTAATGTAGACCTGAGAATACAAGCGGTTTGAAAATCAGCATAAAGCTGGTGAGTTCATAAGCGGTTAGTTTTTCTGAAAATGTACGAGTTCCTTTGGTTTCCTGAAAAAGTGTTTATCCAAGAAAATCCCATATTTTCTTATGTAAAGTTAGTTTCCAAATCCGAAAAGTAAAGTAAACGATGTATAATGAAAACATGATTGTTCTTGTGAATTGTAGTTCAGTTATTTAACTTGTTATACTTTTCTAGTTACGTACTACTGTTACTCAGGAAGAACCCCATGTTCTCCTGACTGTGTGTGTGTGTGTGAACTATTACCAATTCTGATTATGTTTAGTGTCCTCCACAGGAAAACCCCATGTTTTCCTGACTGTGTGTGTGCGTGTATCTTTACTGATTCTGGTTATGTTCAGTGTTCTCCCCAGGAAAACCCCATGTTTCCTGATTGTGTGTGTGTGCGTGTATCTTTACCGATTCTGGTTATGTTTAGTGTTCCCCCCAGGAAAACCCCATGTTCTCCCGACTGTGTGTGTATGTGTATCATTACCGATTCTGGTTATGTTCAGTGTTCTCCCCAAGAAAACCCCATGTTTTCCTAAATGTGTGTATGTGTGTGCCTGTCATCCTTGAACGTACATTAGTTTTATTACGTACATAAAACTAATAAATACTCGTAAAGTGTTAATAATCCTGATTGCGAGTCCTTAACCATACTCAGACTAGATATGACTCGGACCAGGGCCAGTATCCTTTTTATGACTTTCGTCAACCTTGAACCTTTCGGTTCGGCTGTAGCTAGCAGCCAGGTGTGGAATTGTCAGTCCCGTATAGATCTATACACTCAAGCCACGCTCTCCTACGTTCAGAGATTCTGGTTATAGGGGTAGTCCTCCACTCTCGTGCCACGCGACGTGTTACAAAGGACGTGTCTCCAATCTTTAACATTACTCATCGCTTCTCGCCTAGGGAAGTAGTATCTACGACTAACTAAGTTCTAACGTGCCCATCCTTTACACTCGAGCCTAGGTGTTTTATTAAGGACATTACACTCGAGCCTAGGTGTTATCTAATGATGAATGTCCTTTACACTCGATCCTAGGTGTATTATTAAGCACATTACAATTGATTTGTTTATTATGATGGTATTTATCTATCACACTCGAGCCTAGGTGTATTGTTAAGGACATACAGATGTTTTCTGTTTTCTGATGTTGTTTGTCTTTTACACTCGAACCTTAGTGTTTTATTATAGACATTACAATGATTTATGTGTTCTATCAGTTTAAGTGTGAACAATCAAACGTAAAGTATACAATATACCAGTGTATCATAAGAACTGAAAATCAGGTTAAAACAAACAACTCTGCAAGTTAAAAATAGTTTGTTAAAAGGTTTTCAATTCTTAAAAATGTACAATTATGAAACCATTTAACTGAAATCGTAAGTTTAAGTACAAGATATTCTTGTACTTTTGCTTGTATTCCCCCCTGAAAACATTGAAAAACCATTTAAAAAGGGTATGGGTATGAACTCACTGGATGCGAAAATGTGTTGACTCGGATGCTAAACGTCGAATCGAGGCCTGATAACACGTGAGGTTCCTATGTAACATGAAATGGCATACAAATATATCTAATTAGATTCATAAACTCTAATTAGATATGAAGTCACACTCCAACGAACGAAAACACCTCAAAACGGGTGTTTGGAGTGACCCGGGTGACATCTACGGACGGGAATTGATGCGGGGGACTTGGGATTTGAGTTTACTCTTCAAGAGTAAAACCCTAATGAGTTTACAGCCTCTTAACCCATACCCACATGAGTTCACGGCCGTGAACTCATGTCCGGGTGTTTAATGGTGCTTAATGGGTTAACAACACTTGGGAATGGCTGGAACAATTTTTCCTAAGGCTTGGGGTTAATTTAAAACATCAAATAACAACACTTAGGGGAGTTTATGGCCTTAGCATGGAGCTTACGGCCGTAAACTCTCATACCCCCATGAATAAGTGTTTTTAATGTCTCAAAGTTAATCACATGTGATTCTAAAAATTCCTACAAGCCTTGAAATGAATTTGGGGCACCAATTGACATACTTTTAGGAGTTTACGGCCTTGGAGCATGTTCTATGGCAGTAAACTCTCATATGTGAGGTTTTGTTATGTTTAAGGTCCCTAAACTATTTTTGGGTGGTTCTATGATTTATTCCAAGGCTTTTGGTGGAGTTGGATGGCTTTCTAACACATTGGAAATGAGTTTACACCCATGTTTGAGGAGTTTACGGCCCAAGCACATGCCTTGGCCATAAACTCATACAAATCCCTCAAAATTCATGTTTTAAGTGTTCTAAGTCCATTACCAAATTTCTAAAAGTCATATCTAGGTCTAGTTTGAGTCATGGAAGGGTTTAAGGGCTTAAAAACCCTTTAAATATGGGTTTACAGCCTAAGCACCTTCCTGGGCCGTAAACTCATATACAAGGCTCTAAATCATGAATAAATCTCGAATTTGAAGGTCCAATATGATACACAATGAGTATAGGAAGATACCTTGAAGATTTGAAGCCTTAAACTTGAGATTTGGACCTTTAAATCTAGTTTGGGGAGAGAGGTTGGAGTGATAGTTGTAGAATGAAGCAAAAGCTTCAAAATGAAGACTTGGATCACTTTAAATAGTGTCCAAGTTCAGGACACGGTAGAATTCTACCCGATACCGGCGTTAGACGGGGCTTTTGGTCGCACCCGGCCAATTTGCCGTAACCCGATATGGTTGATTCTAGAAATGTTCCGATCATTATTATGAGGCGTTAGAAAGAGTTCTAAGGGTATTAAGACACTCATTAAGTCATACAATAAAATCCACATTAATGACTTAATAAAATGTCGGAATCGGAAACGAAATTTGAAACGACGATTGGATGATCAGAACGAGTCGCGAGAAGGGTTACATTTAGGGATATGAATTTCGGGTTGTTACAGTAACAAATCATATCTCTAGGTTTGAAGACTTATATGATATTACCGTCTCACGATCACTCGAGGTAAATTCCATGAAGTGATTCCAGTGAGCGTGGGTTGAGTCCAATGCTCAGAACTTATGAGCACTCATGATTGTTGTAGCCATGTCCAACACCTTAAACCTCAGCAACCAATCATGACAGTCTTGATTCATACCTACTTCCGACATATGACCGACTGTGGAGGTTTGAATAATATGATATACCAAACATAATTATTCTGGAAGTCAAAACATGCAAAAGAAATATAGTAAACGATTGACAAGAGATAGAAACACTTTACTCATAAATAAAACACCTTTTCTTCATCATCTAATGTTAATTACACTTTACAAATTTCAAGGTTATCTAACTACTAAATCTAATATCATCCTTCAACCCTATGCTCCGAGCATGCTGGAGATGCTTAACCCGAGTCAGTCCCTTCGTGAGGGGATCTGATGGATTCTCTTCCGATGATACCCTCTTTGCCACGTGGAGTCCTTCTTCTATTCGATGTCTGATGAAATGGTATTTTCTGTCGATGTGTCTGGATCTCCCGTGATCCCTTGGTTCCTTAGATAAGGCAACAACACTTTCACTATCATAGAAAATTTCCAATGGCTCCTTAATAGCTGGTACAACTCCAAGGTCTCCAATGAAGTTCTTCAGCCATATCGCCTCCTTTGTTGCCTCGCTAGCTTCTATGTACTCTGATTCGCAAGTTGAATCAGCCACTGTCTCTTGCTTGGAACTCTTCCAAGAAATTGCTCCTCCGTTTAGGGTAAAGACCCAGCCTGACTGAGAGCAGAAATTATCCCTATTAGTTTGAAAGCTAGCATCACTATACCCTACAACTCTCAAGTCATCACTCCCGCTGAGGGTAAGGACCCGGTCCTTAGTCCTCTGTAGGTACTTGAGGATATTCTTTACCGCAGTCTAGTGTGCCTTGCCAGGGTTCCCCTGACACCTGCTAACCATGCTCAAGGCAAAGGCTACATCATGTCGAGTACACGTCATAGCATACATGATCGATCCTACAACCGAAGCATAAGGTATTTGACTCATTTCTGCTATCTCAGCCTCAGTACTAGGGCTTTGTGTCTTACTCAATCTAGCGTTACTCTGGATGGGTAACTCTCCTTTCTTGGAGTCCTGCATGCTGAATCTCTTCAGCAACTTATCCAAGTAGGTACTCTGACTAAGTCCAATTAGTCTTTTACTCCGATCTCTCAAGATCCTTATCCCTAGAATATAGGCGGCTTCTCTTAGGCCCTTCATAGAGAAACACTTCCCAAGCTAGGACTTAACTTCCTGCAGAGTTGGGATGTCATTTCTTATGAGTAGTATGTCATCCACATACAATACCAAAAAGCTAACTATACTCCCACAAGTCTTGACATATACACAATATTCATCTTCACTCCTAGAAAAGCCAAACTCTTTGACTTTCTCATCAAAGCAAAGATTCCATCTGCGAGGTGCTTGCTTTAATCCATAAATGGATTTCTCAAGCTTACACACTCTATTAGGGTACTCTGTATTGACAAAACCCTCTGGCTGACTCATGTAAACATCGTCAGCCAACTTTCCATTAAGGAAAGCGGTTTTGACATCCATTTGCCAAATTTCATAGTCATGAAATGCAACTATGGCTAACAGAACCCTAATAGACTTAATCTTGGCCACTGGAGAAAAGATCTCATCATAATCAACTCCCGAAGTTTGTGAGAAATGCTTTGCAACCAGTCGTGCCTTATAAGTTTGTATATTACCATCCATGTCGGTCTTCTTCTTGAAGATCCATTTGCAACCTACAATCTTATGACCTGGTACATTCTCAACCAAGTTCCAAACTTGATTGTCATACATGGATTGTATCTCGCTATCCATAGCCTCTTTCCATTTAGCAGACTCAGGGCCTGCCATGGCTTCCGTGTAGCTGTTAGGTTCATCCAGACCTATCAGTGTCTCATCACTGATAAGTGTATCACCTTCCGTAGTAATATGGAATCCATAGTAATGATTAGGTGCATTCCTAACCCTTGTGGAATGCCTCAGAGGTAAAGAGTTGTCAATTGGCTCAATAGGAGTTTCCTCCTAAAGTTGAGTGCTAGGGTTTGAATTTCCTTCACCGCTTGACTCTTGAATTTCTTCAAGGTCAAATTGCCTCCCACTGTTTCCTTGGCTTATGAACTCTCTCTCTCTCTCTCTCTCTCAAGAATGCCCTCCTAGCTACAAACACCACATTTTCACTAGGTCTGTAGAAGAGATAACCAAAGGATTGCTGTGGGTAGCCGATGAAAATACACCTCTCGCTTCGAGGTTCGAGCTTATCATGACTTTCGCGTCTCACGAAAGCCTCGCAACCCCAAGTCTTGATGTGGTCTAGTTTGGGTATTTTACCAGTCCACATCTCATGAGGAGTCTTGGCAACTTTCTTTGCAGGGACCAGATTAAGGATATGGGCGGCAGTCTCTAAGGCATACCCCCAAAATGAGATTAGTAGCGAAGCTCGACTCATCATGGAACGAACCATGTCCAACAAGGTTCGATTACGCCTCTCAGCCACACCATTCAACTACGGTGTCCTGGGAGGTGTCAATTGTGAGACAATCCCACATTCCTTAAGATAGTCGAGGAGCTCTGAACTAAGTTACTCACCACCTCGATCGGATCCAAGCATCTTAATGTTCCTGCCCAATTGATTCTCGACTTACTGTTTAAACTCTTTAAACCTTTCGAAAGTCTCTGACTTATGCTTGATGAAGTAGACATATCCATATCTACTATAATCATCAGTGAAAGTCAAATAATAACGATTAGCATCCCTTGTGGCATGTTTGAAGGTCCCACACACATCCGTATGTAAAAGATCCAACAAACCTTCACCCCTCTCAAAAGAACCTGTGAAGGGTGACTTTGTCATTTTTCCAAGTAAGCATGATTCGCAACTATCATCTGACTTTAGGTCAAATGACTCCAAGACTCCATCCTTTTGGAGTTGGCCTATGCGTTTCTTGCTTATATGTCCAAGACGACAATGCCATAATGATTCCTTATCCATGTTATTATCATTAATAGAATCAATACACAAAACATTATTTCCTAAGTTATCAACCACAGATACAGTTTCATACACACCATCACAAGGTAATGATTTAAAATAAAGAACATTATTAAAGAAAGCATTAATCGAACCAACTTCATTATCGAATGAAAAGGTGAAACCTTGTTTATATAATGCATGAAAGGAAATAATATTTCTTGTCATTTCTGGCGAATAACAACATTTATTCAAATCTAAATTAAACCCACTACTTAAAGCTATCCCATTCCCCATGATTAAGTTTATTCTTCCTTGCTCCACATTCTCACTTCTTCTTAGTCCCTGCAAATCAGAACATATATGAATACCACAATCGGTATCAAGTAGCCAAGAGTTAGAATGGGGTGAGTTATTACATAAGATAGTGTAAGTACCTGCATGGTTGGGTTTAACTTTCCCATCCTTCACATCTTGCTGGTACTTTGGGCAGTTCCGCTTCTAATGTGACCTTTCATGGCAATAGAAGCATTCAGCCTCTTTTGGGTCAGAAGAAGGAGTGACGAAACCTTTCTTGGTTCCACTTGAAGAGGAGCCATCAAGGGTCCTAGCCTTGGTACCCTTCGAAGAGCTCTTCCTCTTCTTCCCTCGACTTTTCCTGATTGCCAAAACTGGGGCGGAGTTTTGAGTAGGAGTGTTAACAACCGACTTCCCCTAAAGACCTGTTTATCCAGTCTTGAGAAGTCCCTGAAGTTTGCTGAGTGTGACCTCTTCCATATTCATGTGATATGTCATGCGGAATTGATCATAGCACGATGGTAAGGAGTGCAAAATGATATCTATTGCAAGCTCCTCAGGGAAGTTCACATTAAGCTTCAGCAACCGATCCACATACCTTTGCATTTTCTGCATGTGGCTCGTGACAGACTCTCCGTCCTTCATCATGGTTATTATCATGGAGCAGATGATTTCATACCTCTCTTGTCGTGCACTTTGATGGTATCTTTCCATCAGATCTTGGTGCATTTCAAAAGGGTAGAAGTCCTCATAGGACTTTTGGAGTTCCGCTGTCATGGTGGCCAATATGATGCATGCCACTTTGGTAGCATCCCTTTCATGTGCCTGGAAGTCAACGATCTTCTTACACCCCGAAAACCGAAGGCGGAAACGTTTCCGGGGTTGACTCCATGTTGAGTATCAAATCCAATGTACATAGTAAGTAAAGTGAAACAAACATTACATTACATATTAAGAGTTTTACAATTTGTTTCAAAAGACACATTTTATACAGTTGTGATACATAATATAGATATAAACAAAATGAACGGGCCTTGCACGCACACGATCCTGAACCAAGTAAGTCTTCTAGTACCTGTACTATCGTTGACCTGAGAACACAAGCAGTTTGAAAATCAGCATGACGCTGGTGAGTTCATAAGTAGTTTTGTTTTGTAAAAATGTTTATGTTTCCTTTTATGTACTAGTGCAATCCCAGGAAAGTCCTATACTTTCCTGAATTGTTAGTTATTGTAAAAGATGTAATGTTATACAGTTGGTTACACTTTACTGGTTATGTATATGATACCCAGGAATGCCCCATGCTTTCCTGTATGTTGGTTTTCAATGAGAAAGATGTATTCTGTTAAACCTGGTTATGTACAAAGTTTCCCCAGGAAGGTCCCATACCTTCCTGAATATTGGTTATCTTATGTAAAAGATGTAAACTGAATCCTGGTTATCTGAAAAATGTAGTAAGTGGTTCATTATTACTATAAGTAAATCTCTGTTATCCTAATTGCGAGTTCCATAACCATACTAAAGACTGAACCTGTGGCAATAAGTAGTCCACATCCTTGTGGCAATAAGTAGTCCACAATCCTTATGACTTTCGTCACCCTTGAACCATTTCGGTTCGGTTGTAGCTAGTAGCCAGGTGTGGGGGTAGTCAGCCCTGTATAGATCTATACACTCAAGTCACGCTCTCTAAATCCCAGAGATTCTGGTTATGGGTGTAGTCCTCCACTCGCGTATCTCTGTGGAGTGTTCACCGAGGACGTGTCTCCAATCATACGGAATAACAAATTTACTAGTAATAATAGGAAAATCCTCCATTCGCGTATCTCTGTGGAATGTTACCCAGGACAAGACAGTGTACAAATTTTATTGTTCATGTGTTATAATGTCATACTTTTAACTGATAAAGTGTGGAAACCATTTGTGAAATATATAAAACATAACAGTTTATAAAACCCATTTCACAAATAAATGTTTAAGTGATCTGTATATTCTACTAGTTATCAGTTGTGTAATCAATATTAAAAGCATATGATATGTGAAACACACACATGAAAATAAGTTTTGAGTACAAGAAAACCCTTGTACTTTGCTTGTGTTCCCCCCTGAAAACAATGAAAAACAGTGAAAAAGGGTAGGGGTATGAACTCACTGGACTCGGAATTGCGTCGGTTTTGGATACTAGACGTTGGTTCGGGGATTGTTTACTCACGATGTCCCTATGTAAAATGAAATAATGTCCATATATATATAATTAGGGATACATTAACTAATCATATGGAACATTACACTACAACGAGGTTAAACACCTCAAAACGAGCGTTTGGAGTGACCCGGGTGATATCTTCGGACGTGTAATGGCACTAGGGACTTGGGACTTGAGTTTACTCTCCATAAGTAAACATTTAAATGAGTTTACAATCACAAAACACACCCACACATGAGTTTACGGCCGTAAACTCATGTTGGTGTGATTTTGATGGTCTAAGGGCTTAAATGGACATGGGGATTGCTAGAATGGATTTCTAAAATGCCTTGGAATGGATTGTATGAAATTTTAACACTTAATTGGGAGTTTAGGGCCACCCCATAAGAGTTTACGGCCGTAAACTCACCTATGGCCAAGGAAATTTGGTTTGAGCTTCAAAGGACAATCATATGTGATTCTAGTTAATTTTCCAAGCTTTGTTATGAATTTAGAACATCATTTAACACACTTTTTGGATTTTACGGCCTAGAGGTATGTTCTATGGCCGTAAACTCTCTTATACCCATGAAAAAGTTAGTTTTTGATGCTTAAAACAATCACATGTGATTCTAGAAATTTATACAAGCCATTTGAGTGTATTTGATGCATCATTAACATGATTTTATGAGTTTACGGCCAAGGGTGTGTTCCTAGGCCATAAACTCCTATAAATGACATTTTTGATATGTTTCAAACCTTTAAAATATTTTTAGATGCATCTAGATTTTACCACAAGGCCATTGGTTGAGTTTTAAGGCATTTGGACATGTTTTAAGGCATTAAATCCCCTTTTAAGTGGAGTTTATGGCCCAAGAATATGACTTGGCCGTAAACTCACTTTTGTCCCCCATAGATCATGTTTAAGGTGTTCCAAGCCTAGTTTAGCAAGCCTTAAGGTCATATCTAAGTCCTAACTATGATTTGGAAGGGTTATTTGGCTCAAAAACCCCATGAATATGAGTTTACGGCCCAAGCTTATGGCTTGGCCGTAAACTCCTTCAAATGGCTCAAAATTAATGTTTCAAATGTTATAAGTCCTTTCCATTAAGTCATTAAGCCATATCTAATGTCCAACATTGCTTAGGAGGGGTTTTAGGGCTTAAAAACCCCATCTTTAGGAGTTTACGGCCCAAGCTTGTTCCTTGGCCGTAAACTCATGTTCTTGGTCCCAAAACACAAATTAAACATCAATTTGAAGGCTAAAGAGGTTGAATAACAAGTTAGGGGTGTTACCTCTTTGATTTCAAGCCTTAAATCTTTGTTTTGGACCTTGATTTTGGAATGAGGAGAGAGGTTGTGAGAGTTAAATGAGAAATTGACCAAAGGCTTCAAATGGAGGTTTAAACACGTTTATATAGTGTTTAAGTTTTGGACACGGTGGAATTCTACCCGATATCGGCGTTAGACGAGGCTTTTGGTCATACCCGACCAAATTGTCGTGACTCGATACGGTCGATTTTAGAATTATTCCGATCACTAAAGTTGGGTGTTAAAATGATTTCTAAATGTATTAAGACAACCATTAAGTTATTTTAATTACGTACCAGTTAATGACTTAATTAAATGGGAGATCGGAAATCGAATTTGGAAACGACGATTGGTTGCGTGAATTGTACTACGAAAGAGTTACAAGAATGATACGGAAATTTCGGGTTGTTACAGATCTCCTGAGGAGTTGTAGTGGTCTCATCAATCTCCTTAAGCTCCTTATTGAGGACATATTCTTTGTCCTTGTAGCTGTTAATCATCCTGATGTTTCTGATCCATTCATTGAAGTTGGATCCATCAAAAGTGACTTTCCCACACAGGTTCATAAGGGTAAAGGATCCATTGGGATTAGAGCCAGAAGCATCATTGTTTGAAGACATCTGAATGAAGAGAACAAGATTAGTTTAGATATTAAGAGAGTCCTTAATAAAACACCCAAATGTAATATTAAGGCTAGGATCCAATCACAATATATTATAATTTAGAAGAGGTATGCCGTAATCCAAGCTATAACATATTTGAAAGGTAGGTGAATGGCGATTCACCAATTTCCACCATGAAAAACGAAATATTGATATTAGGTTTTTAATTGGTTATTAGAAATTCCTAGATTCTTTGAGATTCATTGAACTTTTCAATGGCATGTTTCAATCTCGAGTGTTCCCTCCAAGTTTTGTGACTGGGATACCGAGGATCACAAAACGAGGTGTGAAGTAACCATGCAAATCACTTGGTACCCTTAACATTTATCATGCAATCGATGTGCCGGTAAACCACACACGCTCCACCGATACTATGATAAACCTTAAGTCACCCTTTACCTACCTTGTTAAGTCCAAGTTAGTGTGCCGGTTAACCACACACGCTCCACCAACAACTTAAACAAAGTGTAAAGTGTAATTTCATGGATTATCACCTTATTCACATTTTTCCTAAAGTAACTAAGATTGGGAATTTTATAAAACATTTAGTTACTTTATAATATTCATCATACTTTTAATGAGAATTTATAAGTCCTTGTCTTATCCATTCGGCTAACGACCCTCCACCAATCAAGGAAGCGGTGGGTGAGATTGGACACCCATTAAGTTGTCATTTTATAGGAAACAACCTTATACCCCCCCCCCCCTTTATAGACCGGCTTCGTGAATGAGGCGTACTAGCGGTAAGACGACTTGATCTTATATATATATATATATATATATATATATATATATATATATATATATATATATATATATATATATTATTAACTTATAATGTTATAAAGTATAAGGGTTGAATTTTAACTTTTAAAATTCTAAGGGTTGGAACTAAAGTTTTAATTAAGACTTTACTTGTTCCAAAACTTGAGGACAAGTTTTTGAAAACTTTGAAAACTTTTCATTTCTTGTAACTTATGAATTAATTGAGTCATAAAAATGAAGACTCTTCATTTTATAACTCTAGTGTTCTTTTAATGGCTTTAATAAAAGTGTGACTTTTGGTTTTCCATAACTTGAGGACAAGTTATGGACTCCATTAAAACACTTTATGATCATTAATTAAACTACCATGAAGGTTACAAGCAATTCCTATGATCATCTAATCTTCATAAGTTCAAGAACATGAATATGAACATTTCAAGAATCAAAAATTACACTTAAAACTTGTAATTTTGATAATTGCCATTGCAAATGGATTAGCATAAACATTACACCATCTAAAACAAGTTTTCAAGTACCAAAACAATTTAGGGTAATGTTAAGTTTCTAGTCCATTTTCAGCAACTAAAGTCAAAAATCTGCATTTTGGGGCTCCTACTCGTTGAGTGCATGAACCTACTCGACGAGTAGGATGAAGTTACACATGAACTCGGCGAGTCCCCCCATGGACTCGGCAAGTTTAGCATGCAAATAGCACAAAATCGACTTTTTTCAACAGTTTTGCACAAATAACAAACAAACAAGCCTAGGCTCTGATACCATTGATGGGTTTTGAGCATTCTAACACTTCCTAAGTGTACATGGAACCCTAATAACCTTGGATCTATGTTTGTCTAATTATCATGCAAAGTTGAATTCCAAGGTTGTATTCCTATCTAGCATACATGGGGGAACAATTTTTAACTTGAATGGAAGAGAGAATAACTTACCTTGTTGTTGCTTGTGATCCTTGAAACCTTGTGAGCCTAGCACCCTAAGTGTGATGCGCCAAATGCTTCACACTACACCAAATGCAAAGGAGTAAACTTTGAAAGAATCTTACACTTGCAAAAGTCGGCCTAGCCCTCACTTGTTCATGTGCGTAGCCGATTTTGGTGGAGAATGGGTTCCTTATATAGTGTTGACACATCTAGGGTTACACCATGTAAAGCCTAATGTGTCATGACTCTTCATTTCCATGACCCATGGGTTTGTAACTCCCATGGACAATCCATGGAGCATCCTATGGGTAGAACCCAACTTGATAATCCATGGAGCTTCTTAGCCCACTATACAAGTATGGATGATCTACATAATCAACCTATATATTTAATTAGTTACTTTTGATCACTTAATTAATTCTAAATTAATTCTTTATCAAACTAATTAAATAATATTATTAATATATTAGAACTTATAATATATTAATAATCCACAAGTGTTATTTCTCTCATTTAGTCTATCCAATTGCATGGTGCCATGCAACCCAAATGGACCATGCCGGGTCGGGTCAAGTACATACCAGAAATAGTTATGGACTTAGACACCTTATCCAATAGTATCAAGTATCTACGGTTCCAGTGGGAGCCCTTCGAGTATTGTCATCAAGAGGGATTATTTAAGAATGTGGGTCTCAGCAGGGTAAGGTATTTTGTTATGGCGGTTGCCGTCAGAGTCTGTGATGCATATTTGGGTCAAGTGTGTGTAGCTATCTATGATAGTATGCGGAGCATGAGTTAGTGGACGTAGTGTCGTGTTGTAATGAGAATGAGATTATGGGATGATGAGAGAGGGTGTTGTGATGTTACGGGGAGCCGTAGTACTCACAAGTCAGAGAGAGGGAGTTGTAATACTACGGGGAGACGTAGTATTCACTAGTCAGAGGCTGTTGTGATGCTACGAGGAGTCGTAGTACTCACTAGTCATCGAGAGGTCATCATGATGCTGCGGGGAGCCATAGTACTCACTAGATGGCAAGAGAATGTGATGATGAAGTTTTATCCGATCAGAGTATGATGTAGAAGCGTTTTAGGCTTGAGTAGCCCTAGTATTGAGTTTTTAGAGCTTGGTGGTTGGACCAGGGGCGAGTCTGGGCTCTCCGTCTTTGTCGGAAATCGCTATATTCCAAATTGAGTGGTGGTTGTTGCAACCAAATGGAATTAGAGAGGTGGTTTGCATGCAGGTTGCGAGTCATGAGTTATGAGATGATTGTTTCGTTGGGATGCATAGTTCCAACTTTGGGGCAAACGAAACTCTCAAGTTGAGTTTGGCTCGAGTGATGCGTCAGGTAGGTGGGTTGAGTTTCAGGTTTAGAGATGGATTATGTGTTAAGAGGGGGGGGGGTGAGGTTGTCACCCAATATCTTAGACCTGAGCAGGGTCGGTTCGTGGGCACGGGAAATACCATGGGGTACATGAGACGATTCCAGTTGAGAGTAAAGTATCTGTTTGGGGTAAAGAGTACTTTGTGACTTGTGTGTCACTAGGCCGAGATAGTTAATGCAAGGAGGAATTCAGTGAGACATTTTGGATCATGTCATGGGTGACCATGGAGGTTCAACTATGGGGTTGAGGTCAGACCTCGTGTGGTGTTAAAAGAGATATGGAATTTGGAGCTGAGGCTTATGAATGTGTTGTCTGAGGACACTTCTGAGCGAGCATGGTTATGGTTTTGTGTCTGAGGGCAGAGTGTTGGGGGATCTTTGTTCGGATGGTTTCTGATAGAAGTTTAGTAGATGTGCCCAGTGGAATGTGAACCCTATTATTCGTGGGGCGTGATTCGTATGATTTAGCATGATCGATTTGGAGGAGCGATAGCCGGTTGTTGGATGTACTCTTATGAGAATCAGAGAGCCAGTGAGTAAATAGGGTTGATATGCGAGGAGCGAATATCATGGTGATCGCTCGAGTAGGCGGTCTGGCGGCGGGTCAGGCCACTAGAGTTTCCGGGTATTGGGAAGGAGTATTTCAGCGACGAAAGAGTTGGTTTAAACTCTAGTTTTGGAAGTTCTATGTGGTTTCGGGTAACCATAGAGAAATATATCGTGTAGTATGAAGATAATTTCGGTAGTGCCTTTCAAGTTGATAATTTCAATCTAAAAGTTGTTATGGAATGATTTCGAGGGGGAAATCTAATTCAAGCGGGGGAGAAATGTAACATCCAGATATCCAGGCTTGGAAATTTGAGTATTTTATTTTGGGATATGAAGAGACTCGGCGAGTTGACGCCTCAACTCGTCGAGTAGGATCGCGATTTTGTGACCTGTTTAATGAAGGGACTTGACGAGTCGGGTATCTGGACTCGCCGAGTCAGCGCTGTTAAGGGAAACCCTAATTGTCCGGGTTTGAGCCCTATTTAAAGGACCTTATAGCCCTCTTGTGCGGCTACCAACCCAGAGAGAGATACTCTAGAAAGCTTGAGCGAAGAGTGAGAGAGATAATGCCCTTTTGAGCATTCTTGGTGTGATTTTTGCAAGGGAGAAGTCATTTCCAGCAAAGGGAGGTCAAGGGACTTGCTGATTCAGAGTTCCTGAGCTCGTATCTTCACTGTAGAGGTATCAAATCAAATTCCCTTTTTTGTTTTGGTTAAGATTGGTGATTTTAGGGTTTCTACACCTTTCTATGGCTTGTAGTGATGAGTATAGGGTCCCTTTGTGTGAGGGATCCCAGATCCGGACCCATAGAGGTCCATAAAGCCATATTTTTTATGCTTTATGTTCGTTCATTGAGGGAATGAGACTTTGATGCCGTTTTAGGAGCCATTTCTCCAAGGAAAGCCTTGTGATCTTTGCATGTATGTCAAGCCTCGACCTTTACGTGGTTATTGGTTGTAAGGAAGCCAGATCTATGGATTAGAGGATCAGATCTAACCTCAGAAGGTCAGACGAGTGTTTTCATGGGAGCAACTCGTCGAGTCCATGTGAAGACTCGACGAGTCGAGTCGGGTTGCCCCGCGATTCGAATCCAGTGGAAGCCCGTCGATTGGAAGGTTCACTTGACAAGTCAAGTGAGGCCTTGGAGGAGTCAGAAGACACACATGGACTCGTCGAGTCACCCTTATGTACTCGACGAGTCTGGTCAGAGTTGGTCGTTAACTTCAGTTGACTTCTGTTGACTTTGGGGTTTGGTCAACATAAGTAATAGAGACCTTGGAGGAGTAAAAATGGTCTTTTACCCACTACCTAATTAGAGAGGGAAAGATTAATCAACGGTTTAATTAGAGTTGAGACTTCGAGTGTTAATTAGAGATATTTGCCTTATATGTTAGGCAGTGGCGAGTATGAGATTCAAGTGTAAAGATAACCGCTTTCTGCTTGCCAGGTGAGTCTTCTCACTATGCCTTACCCGATGGGGTGATTATGTGTGACCAGAAGGTCTTATGTGTATGATGAAAATGTGATGTATGTTGTACGTGTAATATGTTAAGATATGAGTATGATTATATGGACCGGAAGGTCAACAGAGTTATGGGATGGAAATCCCCTGAGACACTTGGATCGGAAGATCCCATAGAGCTAAGGCCTAGAAAGGCGTATGTGCTGTACGTGGTATTTTGGGGAACTCACTAAGCTTCGTGCTTACTGTGTTATGTGTTATGTGTTTCAGGTTTCTCTCAGGATCATGGGACGACACCGGCTCGATTGTACACACTAGAGGAAGAATTATGTTTTTGAGGATCCTGGATTGTTATTTAATTGAATATGGAGTTTTGTTTTATAATTTAATCAAAATGAGATTTTTACAAAATGTGTTTTAAGATTAAGCGATTTTAAATGAAAATTTTAGTTTTGAAAAACTTCGGTGTTACAAAAATAAGAACCATGCCAATAATTTGAATCAGGTGCTCTCATGCCATAACACTCATTCCACATACACTACATTGTGACCATAATCGGGGTACTATCACAATGTACACCCCCAAGGGAAGACACATAACCAACCTTGGATCTACTTCATTCCTTCTTCCTCATAACCTTACCCAAAGGGTGTGGTACCAAAAAATCTAACAAAATGACGAACTTCAATCATTAGTAGAAACATCCTCATGAACGATCGATACAAGATCCCACACCTTGATTGAAAAATTGAACAAATCCCACAAATATGTAACTATCTCAATAAAAATTTCCCAAATTATCCCGATTTGTATGTCAAAACTTGGGTCGGATCAATCCAAATACCAACCCAGACATGCCCCAAAATAGGATTCTAAGCTGCTCTACAGTTACACCTAAAAACTAACGACACTGCCCCGACACCTGAACTCCCAATAACCAAGGACAACTGCTAAGCCCAAGCCAGCTATGAACACTACTTCCATAACCAAAAATTGAGGGTACCCATACCCGGAAACCAAATATACAACATACATAATTTGACGATAGGTTAACGCATCCATTGAACTTCAACTGATACAACTCAAAATCTTTGAAAAACCTCAACCATTGACGATGATCGAAATAACCAATGATCGAGAGTGCATTGACAATGGATCCAATGATCCAATACACTACCGAACCAAAAACCATGCATAAATAAACACACCAAACTCTTATGCTAATTTACCAATCAATAACTGAGCATCCTAGAATATCAATAGTAACCTATACAACGAGCTGACGAATCCCTCAACAACCTATACTCAAACCGAGCATCCCAATCGTCTCTTGATCTATTCATCGGCATCCTAAAAGAAACCACTGGCTACAATGAGCTCTTTGTCCAACAGTTGCATGTCGCGAAGACAAGTCATGCATTCCTAAGCACATACATCTGATGGAAACTTGATTTGCACCACTGACTTGACCAATGCATGTTCCAAAGTCTTGCGGACCCAAACCATAGATCCCTATGAATTATCCTTCTAAAACCATATACTCTAACAGATCGATGATCCTCCAAGCAGAATACCAAGTTCTTCCCCACTTAGGGTTCGAACTACCACCAACTGACATTGCAAAAAACCAATACTCAAACCAAATAACCTAAATACATATCGCCCCTGACTCTTGGAATGTATAACACAGCGTAAGATGATCCTACAGATGAAGACCAATCAAACTCAAAAATATTCTGAATCTTAGATGAAGACCTTGGAAAGCTCCAAATCGTAACCACCTCTAACATCGAGAATCCCTTGCAGATGCACAAGCAATAATTATGACACTCTATTTATAGCTCTGATTCTTTATATAGACTACCATACACCTCGCTTATAAACTCCCAAAAAATAATTCATCTCGAGTGCTACTCATAAATATATGAAGCATCATTCTCTTAGTCGGTATACTTCAGAGACAAGAAAATTGTCGTTCCCAATTCACCTCCATTGATCACCTAAAACAATCAAATAGCACTTAACCTAACTAAATTCAAAGAAAGTAGACCCTTGATCTCATCTCAAGGCAACCATTCCACAAGAATCTTCTTGTGCATTCCCACACTGCCATACTTGCTGCCAAAAACCGCAACTGTCTAGCCCCATGTTGGGTCTACATAAACCCCAAATCTAAAAATAACATGTTTGCTCTCTCTTTCCTCCGAACACGAAAAGTTGGAAGAACATAACCCCCATCGTAGCTAGTAATATCCCAATCCATCTTCCAATCACTCAGCGTCCGACTGCAATCCTCAAGCCGACCATCACAATCGCTTCCTTCTTAACTACTGCGACTCAAGCAGTGCTACCTCGAGAAAGGCCCTTGAGACCTAAAAATCAACTAACTCACCTAGATTTGCACCATTTAGACCTGAAATGATATGTCCACTAAGGCCCAAACAATCACTAGACACATCCTCAGTTTAAACAACCATAATTGTTAAACCAAATAAGACGAGAACACATTGCAATAAATCATGGTGCTAAACTATACAATCTACCCCCATCAGCTCCTTATAATCCCGAAAATCCTCCACGATTCGAGTACTGATTCTGTGCTTTCAGTAGTAATGGGGCCAATACTACCTTCCACACCTATCCGTACTTTCCTCTAGAATCATTATGGATCCTCTAAATGAATATTCATATTTACTACCGTCTGATCCAATCATCTATTTCTTATTTAAAACGTATACACACCGCTAAACAGTACACCAACTCATCTAAGGTACTTCCTAAGCTCTCCTAGGAATCCCATCTGACCCTACCATCAACTGCTAAAGAAACCCTACTAATATCAGCTAACTACTTCATCAATACAATTACATGCAACGAAACTTAAATAATCCTTCGAATAAAAGACCAAACCCTACAACAGTTAGACTCAAACGAGAGTTGCACATTGGGTCCAAATCAATCATCCTATAATTATTTATCCTTTGTAGCATGTAACTTAATATATTCATTTAATAGTTAGCTCTCATCAAAATGGGCCCCACAAATCATAAAGCAAGCATAATTCGAACAATAATACTCTATAGGCCACAAAACATAAAAAGGCATCCTCCAACTAACTTGCTTCTACGATGCTAGGAACTTCTACCAACTCTATTGGATCACAAAGACAGTTGAATGAATGATTCTACCCTAAGCCCACAACCAAACAAGAAACCAAAAATAATGCCAAATCAGTCCTTCTAGGGAATTATGATCCTAATCGTATACAATTTTAAAGCATACACTTAGTAATCAATTCCACCAACATAGATTCCAAATCTGACATAACATCTAATTCCTCCTAGGCTACAAGGCACCACAACTCAAGCAATTCTACTCAACATCTTGAATCCGCAATAGCATGCAATTCCAAAAGCTCAACCAATAGGCATATATATGCATCTCTCCTAGCATTCTATCATGCAACCCTAAGCAGATCCTTAGCTCTAATCTAGCATGCAATTCTCATATACTCATATCAAATCAATAAGCATAACACATGTATGGGTATTTTGGGAAATACTTATTTGAGCTCGGCTGATTGCATGCATCGCAAACCTTTTTCTTGAAAACCTTTTTGAAAAATCAATTTTCTCTTTTAAAAGATTTTAGATATCCTCAGTTTGAGTTTAGACACACCCAAGAGTGTGTCTGAATCTCTCAAACCAAGGCTCTGATACCAACTTGTAACACCCCAAAATTACCAAGTAAACATTTTATTTTAAACAAGTTAAAACTGTCACACCCAAGAGTGTAGTCAAATAGCCAATCGGGACCCACTCTTGCATCCGTCTCATTTTCTTCGAGCCAGCGAATATCGAAAGATTCTACAATCTGTTTTGTCTTCTTGTTGTAAACACTGTAAGCAGTTCGACCAGCATATCCAACAAAGTAACAGTCATCAGCTTTTGCATTGAATTTTGGGTTGGATTCCAAGTGAAGAAGGGTACAAGGGCAGCCAAATACTCGGAAATGACTGACAGATGGCTTGTGTCCATATAGAATTTTGTACGGTGTTTTCATGCTGGATTTGTTGATTAGCACATGATTCTGAACGTAGCACGCGGTGTTAACCGCCTCGGCCCAGAAGAACACAGGAAGCTTGGAGTCACCGAGCATCGTCCTTGCGGCGTCTTTTAGAGTTCGATTCCTGTGTTTGGAAACCCCGTTTTGTTGAGGTGTTCAAACGGAACTAAACTGGCGTACAATACCTTTCTCAGTGCAAAAATGGTCAAGAACAGCATTTTTGAATTCTGTTCCATTATCAGTATGCAGTGCTTTCACTCGATTGTTGGTCTGATTTTCGATCATCACAATGAATCTTTTGATGAGGTCAACGATCCCAGCTTTGTTGGACAGAAAGAAGACCCAAGTGAACCGAGAGTAATCATCTATCACAACGAGGCAATATGAGTTGCGATTTATGATGAGAACATTAACCGGACCAAATAAATCCATATGTAACAACTCGAGCACTTGACTTATGGAGTTTATCTGCTTTGGAAAATGTGGTTTCCGATGATGCTTTCCCTGAGCGCAGGAAACACATTTTTCAAATGTAATGAAATCTCTGACAGGTAGCCCTCGGACCAATTCGTTCTTTGCAAGCCGATTCAAGTTCTTTTGCATTCGCATGACCGAGACGACGATGCCACAGCATCGCATTTTGTTCAGAAGCTTTCGAGAAGAGACAAGTGACTTCGTCAGGGATATTGTTGTTCATGTCTATAATGTAGGCGTTCCCATTCCGCTTAGATCTTACAAGAATCCAGTCTTCAGGGATAACAATACCAGGCTTTAAGATCAGACACTCCTTATCTGTGAAATGAGTGGAGTAACCCATGTCGCAAATCTGGGATACACTCAGCAAGCTGTGTTTTAGTTCAGGAGCAAAGTTAACATTCTCAAAATTCAGCACCCCATTTGTGATGGTTCCTTTTTGAGTAATTTTTCCACCCTCTCCTCCCGCAAAGGAGACATATCCTCCATTAAAAGTTTGAATGTCATGCAGTTGGGATATGTCTCCAATCATGTGCCGGGAACAACCGATGTCGACATACCAAGGTCTGGCGACATTCATCCGCAACTGTCCCTGGACGATGAGCGGAATTATTTAGTTTTGGGTACCCAGGTCATCATAATCCTGGGTTGACCCTTTCCTTTCACATATTTTTCATTTGATTCTTTCTCTTCTTTTTATTTAGAGGTAAATGGTGACTGATCTGAAATTGATTTTGAAGATGATTTTGGTATCCACTGATAAGAAGCTGACTTTCCGTATACCATGCAAGGTTCTTTGTCAATTTCTTCTTGAGACAGGGGAATAGCAGTATAGTTGTGATTGAAGGGAGGAGGGACACTCTCAAATCCTAATCCAACTTTTATTTGATTTCCATGAGTGATATCTCTCCAATGTGATTGTCCTTCGATCAGTTTTGCAATCCTTTCACTTGACCCATCGTATTTTTTGAAATTAAATTTAGCTTTTTCAAAACACTTTTTTAATGTGTCAAGTTCCGCGGTTACAGCAGCAAATTTTGTTTTTAGATGATCATAGTTCTCGCATTTGTTGCTATAATCCTCTTGAAATTTTTTAAAATCTTTTGTTTTATTTTCTAATTGAGTTTTTAAGGGATTTTGATTTTTCCTCAGAGTATATCCCTCATATTTCAAGTCCTCGTTCTCTCTCTTGATTATCCCAATTTGATCTCTCAGAAATTTAACAGTTTTAATGCAAGATTGAGAACAACCGAATTCAATAACGTCAGATTTGACCGGTTATGGATTGGTTTGTACCATGAATGCAAATTGCAGATTCATCATCTCCTATTTTGGATCTGCATTCAATTTTCCTTCATCTTCATCCTTGACTTGAGCATGATTTGCCTTTTTAGGTCCCGAAATGTTTAGAGCCTGAACTTAATCTTCCCAGCTAAACGATTGGGCCACCATTGCCATGTTTGCAGACTGATTGTTTGAAGATGATCCTTTGTTGTTGTTGTGAACATAAGTCACTGGCACCATGGTTCTTTCAGAGTTCTCTCGTCGATCGGGTTTTGGGCATTCCCTTGCAAAGTGTCCTGGTTCATGACAGTTGTAACAACGTAACTTTCCTTTACTAAATCCCAACTTCTTGTCAGAATTTACACCCCAGTTGTTCTTTCCAGTCTTCTTTGAGAATTGTTTAGCCCTGAATACTGCCATTGCCATTTGCCAAGTAATATCCATCTCTTCGACATCTTCTGGGTGAATTTGATCGAGATCAGCGAATGAAAGTTATGGAGAAAGTTCTCCGACAACAAAGGCATTGTAGCAGTTCACTAACCCAGTAGCTAGAGCCATATTTTCCTCCTTTTCACTTGCAGATGAACTTTGAGAACCAATTCCGTGAGATTGAACTGAAACACTTGTGGAAGAACCAACACCAGAACCGACTTGAGATATGTTTTGAAATTGAGGGACTTGACTTTGTTGCATTTGAGGTATGTTGTATGGTATGGTTTGATGGCCTGCATAAGGTTGAGCTTGAGGAATGTTAGCTTGAGAATTTTGATGAGTGGTAAAGCTTGAAAAAGTAGTGTTGTTGTTTTGAATTCCAAGATTAGTTGTAGAGTACAAGTTGACATGGTTGATTTCTCTTTTTTTATCATCAAGATCGCAAGCTTTGATGATTGCCATCGTTTCAGCTAAGCTCAATGGGTTTAGATCTTTTGTGTTTTTAATCACTGAGACATTCATGTCCCATGATTTTGGAAGAGAATTTAGCTGCTTTTTGTTGATTTCGGACCTAGTAACCATCACACCCACGGAGCTCATTTCAATGGTTAGTGTGATAAATCTTTGCAGTTGATTTTCCAATGTTTCTCCCAAGACGTAATTGAACATGTTGAATTTCTGTCGGAGCATGTCTTGTCGGCTTTGCTTCATGTCTTCATTTCCTTCATAGACTTCTATGAGCGCTTCCTACAATGCTTTTGCTGACGTGTATTCACGAAATCCTTGTGCAATCTCAGGAGACAACGCCATTGTGAGTGTAGCGAGTGCCTTTTCTTGTTCTTCAACTCTTTCAAAGTCATCATCAGTGTAGTTTTCAATTTGTTTGTCAATTACAGTGCCATCTTCTAGAGTGGATGTAATCCAAATCAGTCCTCTTAAAATACTTCTCCAAATTTTGAAATCTTTCATGTTGATGTATTTCTCAATTCGATATTTCCATTAAGGAAATCCTTCAGATGAAAACAATCTGGGAATACGATTAGTAGTTCCCATAATCGCATCCAAATCCTGATGAGCAATCATGCTTTGAGATTCCATTTTGACAAGGTTTAAGTGATTGTTACCGCACACAAGGTATAATCGCACACAGATTCTTACATAACCGCACACTTGACTTCAACCGTACACACAACAGCAAAATAGTTGTAATCGCACACACTAACAGCAAACAAGACTTAATCAGCAAACTCAACCGCAAACCCAACCGTACACCCTTAGTAGCACACTCAGTCGTACACTCTCAACAGCAACAATTTTTAGATTGCAACCGTACACGATACGCTCCACCGCACACTCTTGGCATCAAACCTTCAAATTGTGGACCGTACACCTTCAAACAGTGAGCCGCACACCTTCAACAGTGAACCGCACACCTTCAACAGTGAACCGCACACCTTCAAACAGTTGACCGCACACTCCAATATACACGATTTTCTCTGATTTTAATAAAATTTGATTTCAGACTATTGGAAACTATTAAACTCAGGAATCAAACAACAGTTCTTTGATAAAAAAAACACTTAAAAAAACAGTGAAATTTTGCACCCTCACACTTCAAAATACTTCAATTGATACCAAATTGGTTGTGATACCAATTGTTAGTCCCCAAATTATGGATCCAATTCAGTAAACAATGGAGTAATAATAATCAAAATAGAGTGTAGAAGGAGTAGAAGTAGTGGAAGTGAAATAACATCAAGCATACACACATCTATAGCTCATAAATGTCAAGTACACCTTGAAAGTACACACACATACATACGTCACTGTTTAGCAACCAGTACAATCTGACACAACTCGGCTACTATAAATAGTATCCCCACCGGCACACGAGTGTGCAACTGTAGACACATGTGTGGCCGCACACACATGTGCGGCTGCACACATACAAGTTCAACTCAAAACACTGTTATACAACCACTGACACCCTGATTAAATCTATACAAAATTTCTGCCTAGCTCAAACCACAAAATTATGGACTTTCACAAGCTTTATAAGAAGAAAGATCAAGGTGAACAAGGTCTGGATCTACAAGCTTTAATGCAAGCAACCATTCTTCAATGAGCTCCTTCTTCTCCAAGATGCACCAAGAGCACTACAATGAACTCAAAAACTCAAGGATCTCATAAATGCGGCTAGGTTTTCGATATTAGGGTTAGAGAGGATGGAGGCTGAAAGAAATAAGGGTTTGGGAAAGCTCAGGAGGTTAAATGGGGCTTAAACCCCCAAAATTAGGGCTTGGGTTCTGATCGCATACGCCCAACATAACAGGTTAATCCCCCACGACCAGCCATTACCTAGTACACCCAACTTACACCCTGTACGCCCAACATACTCAACTTAGCTCAAAACTTCATAACTTCTAATAGTTATAACTTCATCGGGCCAACTCTGTTTTTGAATATCTTTATATCCACGAAAACATATTGAAGAGCCCCACAATATTATCTAGATACCTTGGATTAAAATCTTGTCGAACAAAAATACATATTTCATAAAAGAACCTGAATTATGACTTTTTGTAATGCCCTGATTCTCAGGTATTGTTTTGAATTAGATGTATTGGGTTAAACTCTACTCGACGAGTTGATTTCCCTACTCGTCGAGTAGCAACGAGGTGGGATTGTGTGTTAAGTGACCTAATCGACGAGTCCATATTGGGACTCGGCGAGTAGGAGCTGGCAGATGAAACCGTAAATCTCGGGGTTTGTACCACTATTTAAAGGGACCTAAGCCTCCCTTGGACCTCTTTACAGTTCTAAAGAGTCCTTGAGAGCCCTTATTCATGTGTTCGTGCCTTATGTATGTGTTGAAGCTTGAAAAGAGGATTTTTGGAAGAAGAAGACTTAGAGGAGAAGGAGATTGGAGCAATTAGAGTGTGGAAATCAATATTCATCTCAGATATCATCTTCCAGAGGTACCTAAACCGTCATTTTCGTTATAGATCTCCTCTATTGGTTGAGTTTTAGGGTTTTCTTGGAATATCAAGTTGGTATGATGAGCTTTGGGCTAGATCTGAAGTTACAACTTTAGATCTGGACCCTCTTCGGATTCTAGAAGCATAAAGTTACAGTTTTGGTTGTGAATGAGGTCCCTCTTGGGCATGAAGCCCCATTAAAAGCTTAGATTTGAATTTGGAGCATTTAAAGCCATGAAAGCATATAAAGTTTGCAACTTTACGTGATAAGCATGCCATACAAGCTTGGATCTGTGAGTTGGAGCTGCTGTATGGCTCAAAATAGGTCTGAATGGAAAAAGGACTTAATCGACTTGGCAAGTTGTAAGGTTGACTCGGCGAGTCACATGAAGATGAACGTGAACTTGACGAGTTGGATGAACAACTCGGCAAGTCCAATGATGATTTCTATAGACTCGACGAGTTAAAGAACAACTCGGCAAGTCAGATGAGTTTTCTCCTGGATATGTATGCATGTGTATCCATCGAGTTGCAAGGAGGGAACTCGACGGGTGGCCTTAATGTTTGACCAAGAGTCGAAGGAACTCGACGATTCACCCTAATGACTCGGCGAGTTGGAATGTGCTTCAAGGAACTCGGCGAGTAGCCGAGGGTACTCGGCGAGTCGAGGTCAACATGGACTGTTGACCTTAACTGAGCGCTTTGACTTTTATCAGGGGTTGACTAGCGGGTTATGGAGTACCTTCTAAGGCTAAAGACTTACGAGCATATTGTGATATAGGTGGTGGAGCCTGTGTCAAGTGATCTGAGAGTTGGAGCTTACCTTCCTTGTCGACATCTATGAGGTGAGTTATCCTCACTATATTGATAGGGTCTACGACACCATGGTCGGCCCTTTAGTTGTTATTGTTATGTTATGCTGTATGTGGTTATGATCTATTAGATCGGAATCAGGGTAGAAAGTATGCTATGCTCTTATGATACGTAGGGATTGGTATATTAGTGACCTGCTAGGTCGGTACTCTAGTTTCGAGAGAATTCTAAGATTGATGACTAGTGATAAATATGCTTGATGTTTATATATGCCGGTATATGATAGTTATTTGCACATAATATTTGCTTGTTGGTTGGGTTGAGGTGGACCTGCTTTGTGTTGTAGGCCAACACACCCTATGAGTGGTCCGAGGAGACTGTAGGCCCACCTGGCGGACCAGTCATGCCGAAGGCTCGGGATAAATCCAGATGGACTGTAGGCCCTATAGGGCGGTCCGATCAGGCCGATGGCCCTGTATGCATGTTAATTGATTGATTATTACCAATATGGTATTGTCAGTGTGGTATTGGTATTTTTTGGGTAGCTCAATAAGCCCTCAGGCTTACAGTTTTCAGTTTATTGTTTCAGGTACTTTAGGAGATCATGGAAAGGCGAAGGCATGACCGTACCGCTCCTCATCCTTATGTTATGGTTTTTGGGACATTCTGATGGATAATGATTTGAAAACATTTTGTAAACAATGCTATTTGGTTTTTTCATTGAAAAGTTTAAATTTGCCGTAAAATTAATGGATGTTTCAAGTTGGTATCAGAGCCTTGGTTTGAGTGAATTGGAGGAACACTCGTTTGAATCCAGTCTCAAATCAAGGAGATTTTCGGAAAGTAAGTTTTAAAATGCTTTTCAAAATAAAGGATGGAGGATGCAGAGGGTAGGATCAGTCGAAGCCTTTAGGTAAACACCGAAATACCATGTAGTTATTTGATATTCTGATATGTTAGAACAACATGCTAGTGTTAGGCTTGAGATCTTCAGGAATCGGATGATAGATTTGCTTGATTACATGATGCCTATTAGCCTAGGGTTTCTTGTACGTGAAATTGACATCATAACTGTAGATGTTTAGTGTATGCATCACGGTTTTCCATAATAAAGACCTTACAGCCTAAGAATGTTTATTCGGCCTTCGGGTAGGATTGGATATTCAGAAGTCTATTAGGTCCAGCATTATGTGCAGCTAGCATGCACTGGCACTGCAGGGGATGACAGAAGTTTCATGGATTTGTGATTCGTGATAAGTAGTGAGACTAGAGGCGAGATATTTGGTATTCCCCTAGAAGTGAGGGTTGAGCGCATTCCTATGTTGATATTGTTAGGGCGTTGTGATGATACTTTAGACAAATATGGGTAGGTGTGGAAGGTAGTATGGGCCCGTACTACTGAAAGCATAGGACCCATACGCGTAGCAAGGAAATCACAACCCCTAGGGTTTGTGGGTTTTGGTCTCCCGACATTATGTTATTTATCTGACGACTTGTATATATATTTCAGTATGGTGGTGACGAGACGTGCTGCTTCAGGATCCAGATCAGGATCAGGGTCGGGAGACGAAGGGTTGAAGGTGCCGGTAGCACCTGAGCCCGTGGTTCAGATAGGGACCGAGGAGTTAGATGCCAGGATCCGAGAGATCATGCACGACGAGATTGTTGTGTTCCGAGCGTAGCTGCCAGAGATGTTTCGGTCAATTAAGACCGTGATGGTGGAGTACTTTGATGAACGATATGAAACTCTAGCAGAGACAACTGCCGCTGCAGCCACTTCGGCTGTAGCTGCGGCAGGGATTGGAGGAGGAGCCAGCAGGGCTTTCCAGTACTGGGACTTCGATAATATGAAGCCCCCGACATTTGATGGTACACAGGATGCGATCGGGGCTATGCGATGGTTGTCGGACATGGAGGGATGTTTCTTCACGTGCTCATGTCCTGCTGACCAGAAGATTAGATGTGCTCTGAACCTGCTCATGCTTGGGGCAAAGGACTGGTGGAGACTGACGACAGGTTCATATTCTGATGATCAGCGGGCTGCTATCACTTGGGAGCAGTTTTGGGATATGTTTTGCACCCGCTACATTCCGTGCGTGGAACGGGAGCGGCTTGCTCAGAAGTTTTTCACATTGAGACAGGATGGGGAGTTTGTGATGGAGATCACCCGGATGTTCACTGAGAGGGATATGTTTTTCCTTGAGTTTGCATTAGAGTAGTCTCAGATGACTCGTTATCTGAGTATGCTCAAGACGGATATACGAAATTTTGTGGCTACACAGCATTATGACATCCTCCTGGACCTTCAGGAAGCCGTGAGACAGCATGAGTTAGAGATAAAGTTGTAGCTGAAGGAGCAGCGTCAGGCACCGACACAGTCTTAGCCGGCACCTAAGCGGTCTAAGACCTCTGATACACGGTCCGGGGGCCATCAGAGCCGCACTTGTAGAAATTATGGTAAGGCTCATTCGGGGGTTTGTCGAGCAGGAGATGGGTGCCACAAATGTGGCAAAGAGGGGCACTATGCCAGGGACTGTCGTCAGTCTGCCCCTCAAGCAGATAAGAGGACTTGTTACCAGTGTCATTAGGTTGGTCATGTGAACACCGACTGTCCGCAGCTCGCCGCCAAGTCGGCGCAGGGTTCCGCGCCAGCTACTGTGAGGATTGGAGATGGGTGGCCAGTCAAGGTGGAGCCTCCAAAGGCTCAGGGTCGCGCCATCCAGTTCATGGCCGAGGAGGCCAAGTCAGCACCGGATGTGGTTGCTGGTACGTTTCTATTCTCTGTCTTAGTTATTGTATTTGTGTTATGCTTATTGATTGTACCTATGATTAGGTACGTTTATAGTGAATTCTTTGCCCGCTTTGGTATTATTTGACTCGGGGGCGAGTCGGTCGTTTGTCTCTCAGACCTTCTCTAGAGGGTTCAGTGTGCCGATGGATGAGCTTGAGTGCCCGTTGCGAGTTTCGATCGCCAACGAGCATGGGGTTTTTGCTTCTTCGGTCTACCGGGGATGTAAGTTGGAGATTTTCGGGGTGTCCTTCCTGATAGATTTGATTACTATCCACATGGGGGACGTATGCGTGATTGTAGGGATGGATTGGCTTATCCGTTTTGGCGCCATGATCGACTCTGAGGGACAGTAGGTGGGGGTTCGAACCCCAAGTGGGGGGGGACTTGTAATATATGGTGATGACACCACGTTGAGATCAGGGTTTTGTTAGGCAGCCAGGGCTCGACAATGTATTCAGCACGAGTGTGCCGGTTATTTGGCGTATGTGGTAGATACGCGGGTTAGAGAGTAGCTCTCAGCTGCTGAGGTCCCAGTGGTGAGGGAGTTTGCTGATTTGTTTCCGTAGGAGTTACCCGGAGTGCCTCTGGAGAGGCAGGTTGAGTTCGGGATTGACCTACTACCAGGTGCGGCCCTATCGCCAAGGCGTCGTACCTTTTGGCACAGCCTGAGATGTAGGAGCTATCATCTTAGTTGTAGGAGCTGATGGGTAAGCAATTTATTCATCCGAGTAGTTCACCTTGGGGAGCACTAATCCTTTTCGTCAGGAATGACGGCTCTTACAGGATGTGCATTGACTACAGGGAGCTGATATCAACTGCAGGGTGCATCTTGGTTTTCCAAGATTGACTTGAGTTCAGGATATCACCATGTAAGGGTGAGGGAGGAAGACGTGGAGAAGACTGCGTTTCGGACTTGTTATGGTCATTACGAGTTCATGGTGATGCCGTTTGGGCTCACCAACGCGCTGGCAGTGTTCATGGATCTAATAAACCGAGTCTACAAACTGATGCTCGATCGCTCGATCATTGTGTTAATAGATGACATCTTGGTGTATTCCAAAGCCCGAGAGTAGCATGAGGAGCATCTCAGGGAGCTGCTGGAGGTTCTGTGACGAGAACGGATGTATGCCAAGTTCTCGATGTGTGAGTTTTGGTTGCGAGAGATCCAGTGCCTTGGACATCTCGTTAACCAGAAGGGGATTTTGGTCGATCCGGCCAAGGTGGAGGCAATTATGCAGTGGGATACTCCGAAATCTCCCTCAGACATCAGGAGAGTCTTGGGTTTAGCAGGGTATTATCGGAGATGCATTCGTGATTTCTCCAAGATTGTCGTACCCCTCACTCGTCTAATGAGGAAGGGGGTAGATTTCTGGTGGGACCCTGAGCAGCAGAGGACATTTGAGACCCTGCGGCGATGTTTATGTGAGGCGCCGGTGTTCACACTCCCCAAGGGAGTTGAGGATTTTGTGGTGTTTTGTGATGCGTCCATCACAGGCTTGGGGGCAGTCCTCATGCAGAGGGGACGAGTGCTATTTTATGCATCAAGGCAGCTGAAGCCGCACGAGACGAGATACTCCATGCATGATCTTGAGTTGGGGGCGGTGGTCTTCGCTCTCAAGATTTGGAGGCATTATCTGTATGGGTTCCTTTATACTATATACACATATCACAAGAGTTTGAGACATATGATGGCTCAGTCGAACCTGAACATGAGGCAGCGCAGGTGGCTGGATGTAGTCAAGGACTATGATTGTGAGATGCTTTACCATCCTGGTAAAGCGAACGTGGTTGCGGATGCTTTAAGCCGCAAGTCAGCTAGGTTCTCTACCCCAGCCAAGTGTATGAGGATAGCGGTGGATTCCCTGCAGGTGGGTTTGGTCAAGGATGCTCAGATTGAGGGGTTGAGGCCAGAGAACTGGATGTTGGAAAGGATTAAGGGCGAAAGCACCCAGTTTGTTCAGGATAGTCGCAGATTGTTGACCCATTACAGTCGGGTTTGGGTTTTGATGTCCGGAGGGGTCTGGCAGACCACGATGGAGGAGGCTCAAAAGTCTCGGTTTTCTATTCACCCGGGAGCCACCAAGATGTATCGTGATTTGAGTTCGAGTTATTGGTGGCCTGGTATGAAGTGAGATATCGCTTGGTTTGTTGAGAGGTGCTTGACCTGTAGGATGGTAATGGTCAAACATCAGAGGCCGCACGGTAAGTTGCAGCCTCTGGAGATTCCCATGTGGAAATGGGAACGGATCGCAATGGATTTCAACACGAAGTTGCCAAGACAGCAAGGGGGTTCAATGCTATATGGGTCATCGTGGATCAATTGACCAAGAGTGCCCATTTCCTATCCATATAGGAGAGTTCATTGGCAGAGAAGTTGGCCGACCTGTACGTCCGTGAGATTGTCTCTCGCCATGGGGTCCCAGTTTCCATTGTGTCCGATCGGGATGTTAGATTTACTTCCTGTTTTTGGCAGAAGTTCCACGAGGAACTAGGTACGAGACTGCATTTTTGCACGTCGTTCCATTCGCAAAATGATGAGCAGAGTGAGCGGACCATTCAGACTCTCGAGGATATGTTGAGGGAATGCGTCATTGATTTTGGTCGGAGTTGGGATTCCCACCTACCGCTTGAAGAGTTCGCCTACAATAACAACTATCATTCCAGTATTGGTGCCCCGCCTTTCGGGCTATTGTATGGGCGGAAGTGTAGGACCCCAGTATGCTGGGGTGAGGTTGGGCATAGGGTAATCGGTGGGAAAGAGGTAGTTCTACAAACTATGGAGATGATACAACAGCTTAGACAACGACTGCAGACCGCTCAGAGTCGGCAGAAAAGTTATGCCGATCGATGCCGATCTGAGCTGGAATTTCAGGTGGGTGACATGGTCTTCCTGAAAGTCTTACCCTGGAAGGGAGTGATCCGCTTTAGGAAGAGGGGAAAATTGGGTCCCCATTACATTGGACCATTCAAGATTGTTGTCAGGGTCGACAGGGTGGCTTATAGGCTAGAGCTTCCAGAGGAGCTCAGCCAGATCCACAGCACGTTTCATGTTTCGCAATTGCGAAAATGCATTATGGATCAGGAGGCAGTGGTACCGTTGGTTGACATTCAGGTCAACGAGCGCCTGAACTATGTGGAGAGGCCTGTGGCTATTTTGGAAAGGAAGAAGAAGATCTTGCGAAGCAAGGAAATACCTTTGGTAAAGGTATAAAGGGAACATCGGTGGCGATCCGAGTGGACATGGGAGCCGAAGGCGGAGATGCGCAAGCATTACCCAGCCTTGTTTATTCCAGCTGACTTTGAGGGCGAAGTCTAATTCAACTGGGGGAGAGTTGTAACGCCCCAATTCTCAGGTATTGTTTTAAATAAGATGTATTGGGTTAAGCTCTACTCGACGAGTTGATTGCCCTACTTGTCGAGTAGCAACGGGGTGGGATCGCGTGTTAAGTGACCTACTCGACGAGTCCATATTGGGACTCGGCGAGTAGGAGCTGGCAGATGAAACAATAAATCATGGGGTTTGTACCCCTATTTAAAGGGACCTTAGCCTCCCTTGGACCTCTTTGCAGTTCTAAAGAGTCCTTAAGAGCCCTTATTCGCGTGTACGTGCCTTGTGCATGTGTTGAAGCTTGAAAAGAGGATTTTTAGAAGAAGAATACTTAGAGGAGAAGGAGATTGGAGCAATTAGACTGTGGAAATCAACATTCATCTTAGATATCATCTTCCAGAGGTACCTAAACTGTCATTTTCCTTATAGATCTCCTCTATTGGTTGAGTTTTAGGGTTTTCTTGGAATATCAAGTTAATATGATGAGCTTTGGGCTAGATCTGAAGTTGTAACTTCAGATCTGGACCCTCTTCAGATTCTAGAAGCATAAAGTTACAGTTTTGGTCGCGAATGAGGTCCCTCTTGGGCATGAAGCCGCATTAAGAGCTTAGACTTGGCATTTGGAGCATTTAAAGCCATGCACGCACGTAAAGTTTGCAACTTTACGTGATAAGCATGCCCTAGAAGCTTGGATATGTGAGTTGGAGCCGCTGCATGGCTCAAACTAGGTCTGTATGAAAAAAGGACTCAATGTACTCGGCGAGTCACATGAAGATGACCTTGAACTCGACGAGTTGGATGACCAACTCGTCGAGTCCGATGACGATTGCCATAGACTCGACGAGTTGAAGAGCAACTCGGCGAGTCGGATGAGTTTTCTCTTGTATATGTATGCGTGTGTATCCATCGAGTTACAAGGAAGGAACTCGACGGGTGGCCTTAAAGTTTGACCGAGAATCGAAGGAACTCAACGAGTCACCCTAATGACTCGACGAGTTGGAATGTGCTTCAAGGAACTCGGCGAGTAGCCGAGGGTACTCGGCGAGTCGAGGTCAACATGGATTGTTGACCTTGACTGAGCGCTTTGACTTTTATCAGGGGTTAACTAGTGGGTTATGGAGTACCTTATAAGGCTAAAGAGTTACGAGCATATTGTGCTATAGGTGGTGGAGCCTGTGTCAAGTGATCCAAGAGTTGGGGCTTAACTTCCGAGTCGACATCTGCGAGGTGAGTTATCCTCACTATATCGATAGGGAATACGGCACCAAGGCTGGCCCTTTAGTTGTTATTGTTATGGAATGCTATATGTGGTTATGATCTGTTAGATCAGAATTAGTGTAGACAATATGCTATGCTCTTATGATCTGTAGGGATTGGTATATTAGTGACCTGCTAGGTCGGTACTCTAGTTACGAGAGAATTCTATGATTGTTGACTAGTGATAAATATGCTTGATGTTTATATATGCCAGTATATGATAGTTATGCACACATAATATTTGCTTGTTGGTTGGGTTGAGGCGGACCTGCTTTGTGCTGTAGGCCAACACACCCTATGAGCGGTCCGGTGAGACTGTAAACCCACGTGACAGACCAGTCATGCCGAAGGCTCGGGATAAATCCAGATAGACTGTAGGCCCTGTAGGGTGGTCCAGTTAGGCCGATGGTCCTGTATGCATGTTGGTTTATTGATTAGTACCGATATGGTATTGTCAGTGTGGTAATGGTGTTTTGGGGGTAGCTCACTAAGCCCTCGGGCTTACAATTTTCAGTTAATTGTTTCAGGTACTTCAGGAGATCATGGAAAGGTGAAGGCGTGACCGTACCACTCCTCATCCTTATGTTATAATTTTTGGGACATTCTGATGGATAATGATTTGAAAATTTTTTGTAAACAATGCTATTTGGTTTTTTTTATGATTGAAAAGTTTAAATTTGGCATAAAATTTATGGATGTTTCACTTTTCCTTTACTACCATGCGACCCAATACACAGTTTGAAGGGTTAAATCTCTTACCTATCATTACCTCCTTCCACAAGGAGTAAACTTTACCTCCTTGAGGCCCAAAGCCTTTACACAATCGAGTTTCAGCCTATGACCATAAATAAGAAATGAAGGGAAACAAGATGTTACAATTCTCTTCTGCTTAAATTAGATTTGGTCCTCGAAATCATCTCTCGTTTCTGCTTGATGATGAAACCTCTTACAACAACCAAGTTGTCCGAAAATGCACATATTTGATCGACACAAAAGCTTCTTAGCAAAAGTCATCATGCTAATCCCACACATAAGTGCACCACCACAACGAAAAGTAACCAATCACATACTAGACCAGGACACACTCCTACTCGGCTCCAATATCCATGCTCAGCTATCCACTAAATACACTTGAGCTCACCCCCGATACACTAATCAACCACATCACTTAAACTTACCCATTATCCACTCTCCTCCTGAGATGAATTGGAGAGTGTTTATCATTTGTTCTTCGTACCCACCCCTTGTCCTTGACTAGGAACACCACTCAGCCATTCAGAAGGAATACTCAAAATATATTGATCGTGACTTGCACCCAATTCTAATCTGGAGATTATGCCCAACAACCTTAAATATGCACTTGACTATCTAACAAGTCATCACTAACCTGTTGATCCCACGAGCACAACGATGGTCAATCCAAGAGTTCTCATGTTGCATCCAAATCCCTTATCAGCTTCAGGTTTACCTCCATGTGACAAAATCACTCGATACATTCACAATGAACTTCATGACTTGACATTTGTATCAAAATTATGTTTAAATGGATAAAGTTTCCATCTTTATCCATAACAAGGTCATAAACTTTCAAAATCTAAACTTTATGCACTAAAATGACCAAAAGCTTATAACGACCAAATCTAACTAGATATAACAAATGCATCAACAAGATTCAAGTTTTATACCTCCAGAAGAAAGATCAAGGTGAACAAGGTCTAGATCTACAAGCTTCAATGCAACTAACACTTCTTCAGTGATTTCCTTCTTCTCTAAGATGCACCAAGAACACTCTAAAGCACTAAAAAACTCAAGGATCTCATAAATGAGGCTAGGTTTTGATAATAGGGTAAGAGATGATGGAGAGTGAAAGAAATAAGGGTTTGGGGATGTTATGGAGGTTAAATAGAGCTCAAAACCCTGAGATTAGGGTTTGGGTTATGATTGCGTACGACCAGTGTACTCCTAGTACGACCAGTATACTATGTTGATCCCCCATGATCAACCATTGCCTAGTACACCCATCATACACCTTGTACGTCCAGCTTACTCAACTTAGCTCAAAACTTCAAAACTTCTAACAGTCATAACTTCTTCGTTCCAACTCCATATTCGACAATCTTTATATCTACGAAAATGTATTGAAGAGACCAGTAATATTATCTAGATACCTTGGACTAAAAACTTCTCAAATAAAAAATCCATATTTTATACAGGAACCCAACCAATGACTTTTCCCTTACTACGCTTCTGCCCAATACACAGTTTAAGAGTTAAATCTCTTAACCATCATTACCTCCTTCCACATAGACTAAATTTTACCTCCTTAAGGCCCAGAACCTTTACACAATCGACTTCTAGTACATGGCCCTGAAATAAGAAATGAAAGGAAACAGGATGTTACAGTTTTGATATTTTTATTTATGTACTGGTTTGGTTTCCTTAGATAATGTTATGTTAGTTCATGGGTTACAATAAACGAAGGAGGATTATTGGTGATTTTAGTCCTACCGGGCATTTTATGTAATTGGAAGTAACATGTGATCTAAGGGCTTATTATTTATACTCTATATTATATGTTTGGTGAAAGCAGAGTGCATGAATATATAAAATCGAATTATAAAATGGTTCGACAAAATGCTCAGGGTCAAGGGGGTCGCGCCCCTTTGTTGGGTCCTAGGAGTAGCGCCCCTAGAGGGGTCATAGGGGCTCTGCCCCTAGCGGTGGTTATGGTAAAATTGAAAAATCTCGCTAGTTTTGGAAACCATTGATTATGCCATTCATTTTGTGATTCTCCTAACTAATTTATAAAATAGAAACCCTAATTTGTCATGTGTGTGTGTGTGTATATATATATATATATATATCCTTAATAGAGTCGTATAGAAATCTTCTAAGCTCTTCTTCTTCTTCAAGAAACTCAAAACTCTCTGGTGATTTGGCTTGTTTCAGTGCCTAGATACATAAGTGTCCCTCTAGGATTGGATTTTCTGCAACCCAGGCATAGGGTGGAAATATCAGTTCGGAAAGTGAGCTTACATGATCCAAAAGAAATCCGGTTCTCCACCATCACCCTACTTATATTCCACCAACAATATAAACATGTATAAAAAGCCTAATTGATCCACACTCATGGATACATTCACATGTCTACTTTCACCTTCATTCTCTCAACACTTGAGCACTTTTAAACTTACTATATGGTCAGCTTGCACTTGTAACTTTATTTTGATTAATTTAAGCTCTAAGGCAAGTGATTTCGTTACATCTGAGGTTTTATGTCGGAGATCCAAAAGGATTAAGGGCTTTCATCATACATCTTTGTGTTCTTACACTAACTTTTACATACTTAATGTTGTTTGATCGATTACAATAATTTCTCACACTTATTTGATTGTTTAACTAATTTTATTATCGAATCAACTAAGATATTCTACAATATCTTTGTTTCTTTTTGAATATCTTAAGAATAATTGTCTAAATTCATTCATTTCATGACTTTAACAATATTTTTGTCCCAAATACTTCAAACACACTTATTTGAATTTTGAATCAAATCAATACTTTCAATCACTTCTCTTCATATTATTGTTTTCTTCCCAGGATCTTAGGCACAACCAAGATCTTTGATATATTTCAAGATCTTAAGCACCATAGTTTCACACATCTTATTTTAAACATCACACCACACTTACAAATTTGGTTACGAAATTAATTTATTAATTTTTGACCAAAACCATTTCCTGGGAATTTGATTAGTCACCCCGTCCCTTTAGCACATAACGACCATTTTTAAGAAATCTCCAACTTCTAGGATCTTTGATTGAAGATTTATGGAGGCAATTTTTATGGGTAGAATTTCAATCTTTCCATTTTCAATATCTTGAACTTATGCTAAAATCACGGGTAGCCCAAGATCTTGGAATTGGTCAATATATTGGGACCCCCATCATGTTTTTTTGTTATCTTATATACATGAGTTGAGGACTTGATCAAAAAGAGATGGACCAAATCAAAAGACTCGTGGTTAAAACATATTAACATTAAATTCCTTTCTAAATAGACAGGTCAACCAGAGATCAAGGAAGATTCCTAGATTTTATAATAGTTTATTGTGTATGTATAAGAAGCTTAGCTGATCCATTCCCACAGACACGATCAACTAGCACTTATAATCTATTTCCAATTAATCTAAGTTCTAAGGCAAGTGATTTGATCACCTCCCAAGATTTAGGGCTAGACCAAGATCTTCGATATATTTTAAGATCTTAAGAACTTCACCATTGAATATTTTATTCGAAACATCACACCACACTTACTAATTTTGTTACAAAAGTTAACTTATCGATTTTAGACCAAAATATTGAATAAGGCAAAACTCTTAGCTTACAATTAGCTAAAGGTTAGAAGTATGAATAGGAGTACTATATATTGGTTGAAATTATGTAATGACTCATTATGGTATGTTGGATATCGATGTAACCATAGTCACTCATTAGCCATTTTATTAAAAATTCTTGTATTTCAAAAGGAAAATGAAATATGTTGTCACACCCCCGAAACGGAGAAATTGACGGAAACGTCCGGGGGTTGGGTGACTTCATCTTGTAGTTTCATCACAGTGTATATAATTGAAAAAAAACATCATCATCATCACGCATACAATAATACAACCATCATTGTATACATCAAGTATTGTATCATAAATTATATGTCAAAATATTCAATGTACGGTGATAACAAAATATGACAAAATCCACGTGTTCTTGTTGACCAATCAGCTTAACGATTCCATGAGAATACAAGTTATTTTCAGAACGTCAACATATATAATGTTGGTGAGTTCATAAGCATGTTTGTGTAAAAATTTTATATCACTATGTAAACACCAGAAAATCTGATATTTTCTGTAAATGGTTTGAAAGGGTTGTATCAAATCTTGTATTAATGCATGTGTGTTACTGTTTTGAAAATGTATAAAAAGAGTATTTCCAGAAAATCCTATATTTTCTGTTGTAAGTAGAAGGTAATGTACAATTGTATGTTTTCCAGAAAATCCGATATTTTTTTGTTTATAAAAGTGTTGTAGTCTAAAACCCTAAGACTGAGTACCAGTATATGTATGTTTTCGTGTTACCAAAATGTATATGTATTCCATAAATTTACAATGGATTTAATTTCTATGTGAGTCGTTATAACTATACTTGATATAACTGATCTGTCTGTTATGACGTTTTTTAGGCATAAACTAGTTTAAGGCAAGACATTTTGTCACCCTAGACTGGTCTAGTTTAGCTGTAGCGAACAGCTAAGGTGTGGGATTGTCAACCACGTATAGATCTATACACAAACTCTCGCTCTCCCTCCAGGAGACTCTAGTTATAACTAAATGACTTAAAGTTGTACACTAGGTAGGTACGGATGAAAACGTGTCTCACAAGAACCTTAACTAAATTTACGCGAACATTGTATCACACTATTTAACGCAATAAATAATGTTTTCGTATAAGTATGAAGATTACAAGACCCAATAAGTATGAAATGTGAATACAAGGCCCAATAGGCATGTAAATGGGTCACTAAGGCCCAATAAACATGTAATGTATATTCTAGGCCCAATAAGCATGTAAAAGAACAGCTAAGGCCCACTAAACATGTAATGTATATTCCAGGCCCAATAAGCATGTAAAAGGACAACTAAGACCCACTAAACATGTAATATATATTCCAAGCCCAATAAGCATGTAAAAGGACAAATAAGGCCCACTAAAAATCTAATGTATATTCAAGGTCCAATAAGCATGTAAAAGGACAACTAAGGCCCACAAAACAAGTAATGTATATTCCAGTCCCAATAAGCATGTAAAAGGACAAATAAGGTGTAACATCCCAGAATTCAAGTATATCTCTTTGATCCTTTTCTTTCCTCAAGTTGTCAAAATTGGTCCTTGAAAAGAATGTATGGCTTTCGAGAATGTTGGACGTAAGGGAGAGTATGATGCGCGTACTCATGAGCGTGTTGTTGACGCAGAGGCTACATAGTACGTTGGGCGTACTAGGTTCAGATTGAAACCCTAATTGTGGGGTGAGCCCTATATAAGGAACGTTATAGCCTCATTTTTAGCAACCATTTCCAGCGAGCAAAACCCTAAATGTGCCCTAACCCTCGTTCTAGAGCTTGTGTGAGTGTGGTTGAGCTTGAAAATGTTCTTATGTGCTTTTGAAAAGAAGGAGGTGCTATTGAAGGAGCTAGAGTTGGAGGACAAGCTGTGGATCTGAGCTTTCTGAGGCTGGAGCATCATTTGTAGGTAAAAAGCTTAGAACTTTCTCAACCTGTTTGATTTGTGCATTATAGACCATTTCTAGGGTCTTTTTCCCAAAGGTGGAGACTTTATGAATAAATGAGCTCCATAGACCTTGATCTGCCCATATTCGGTGTATAATGTGATATAGATCCATAAAAATCCAATCTTGGATGTTAGGAGTGAGCCATGCATGAGATATGAGCTCATTAGTGAAGGAAGTGGTGTGATTTGGATGATGATGACCTTTACAGCCATGCAAAGGCGTAAAGTCACTAACTTTATGGATTAAGAGGCAAAAGAGTGACTAGATCTAGGATATGAGCTTGTGTCTTAATCGATTAAGAACAAAGAAGATTGTGAAAATTGGGCGTACGTTGGGCGTAATCCCAGTACGCGCATTGTAGGGCTCGAGTGTCCCCGATTTTGTATATCATCCGAATACGCCCATCATATAGAGTTGTTACGCGTCGCGTACTCCTTAGGGTTGACTTTCGTTGACTTTTAGGGTTTAGTCAACAAGTGGATTTGTGGACCATTAGAAGGGTAAAATGGTCTTTTACCCTTCTGAGAGAGCATAGGAATGGATTAGTCTATGTGACATCCCCAATTTCACGGCCAGAAAAGACCGATTTGATTATGCTTTCTTTTAAAATCAGAGTAATCTTTTAAAGAAAACAGTTGCCGAATTTGTTCCCAAAAACAAAATATGGTAAAAACTTATCAAAGCATTTCTTTAAAAAAATGTATTTTCATTAAATAACAAAATCTCGGGATGTCATGTTCCGATACAGACCAAAAGCATAAACAGTATAAAATAGACCTTACAATAGTTATTTATAACTACTGATCTATAATCCAAAATCTCTTGTCAAGTCCACCAACTTATACTCTTGTGCCATTACCTGTAATGCAAAGAAAATTGAGTAGGTCAGGCTTGGGAGCCTGGTGAGCATATAGGGTTTTCAACCCACAATAATATAATTATTATATTTAATCATCAAACAATCAACCCAATTACTCATCCCCATTATCTTCGTTTAATATTCCCTAAAGATATTATCCTAAGGGTCATCTCCTATATCATATTTACCTCTCATCTCCTGACATCTTATTTCCTTATATGTTTGTTCCTAAGAACTTTTCCTAAGGTTCATATCCAACATCGCATAGAGAATACTAATTCGGGGATCACTCCCTCAATATGTTTCTAGTAAGTGTTAGGGTATCATCGCATGATTATGCAGCCACAACATCGCCTGGACTCGTAAATCATAATAAGGGTTACACTATCATCGCATGAATACGTAGCCACAACATCGCCTGGACTCGTAATTCATAATAAGGTTTAAACTATCATCACATGAATACGCAGCCACAACATCACCTAGACTCGTAATTCATTACCTATCTGTCATTACCTAACTATCATCACCATTGTATCCTCACCTATGTCTTATCACATTATTTCATCACACACCAACTATTTCATGTACCCATCTTCTACCCAACATATTTGTAGATATAAATTACATATATAGTTTAAAACATATACAAACCTGTATAAAACATTCATCCAACACCCATATCAAATAAACAAACAATATATAAACACATAACATGTATTTCATAGCAAATACTTCATATCTATGTGTTAAAAGAAAGTAACTACACACTCACACCAAACACATACTTAATACATTCAAACAATACTTGTATTAAAATCGTGTTTATGAAAGGGACTATACACTCACTTGATCAGAAGATGATCGGACAACACTACGTCTTGTAAAAGTAGTATTCTTCGGTAGATTTGGAAGATCTTCACACACCGGGCTTCACGCAAGTAGAGCTTCGGCTCGGAAACTCTTTTCTTCTAGGGATCTTCGGGCTTCGGGACTTGCTTCGGGTCTCGGGATGATACTTGGGCTTCAGGGGGATAAAATAGGTCATAGAGAGAGTATCGGGAGTGGGAGAGATGAGAAGGAGCAACCAAAATCAGCTGACTCTCGATTTCTATTTATAGGGTGAATTTTCTGGGTTAACCTTGTGAGTTTCCAATATTCACCTCGTGAGCTTGGCTCACCTCGTGAGCTCAATACGTCATTGCATTCGTCATGGCCACTTGCCCTGGAAGACTTCCATCATCTGTTCACCTCGTGAGCCACTAATTCTCACCTCGTGAACGACATATGTTCACCTCGTGAGTTCTGACAAAGCCTTGGGGTTCACGCCACAAACTTCAGAAATTCATATCTTTCGGATACGAGCTCCGTTTTCAACATTCTTTATATCCATGCGTAGGTGAGATTATGCTCTACAACTCTCTTTTAGACTCCATTGGCTAATTTTGAATTTATTTTTAATATATTATAAATATATTATTTTTAGTAGGTGGGGACAGGAAAACTCCGTTCAAAATTCATAACTCCTTCATCTGAACTCCGTTTTCGTCTGTCTTTTTGTCGTTACACTACTATTAACAAGATCTTCGATTCTCGTTTAGGTTGTGTCGGCTAAAAACCGCTCGATATAATATTCGAATTTGGGGCTGCATACTGCGAATGCTGAAACTTCGAAAAATCATAACTTCCTCATATGAAGTCAGATTTAGACGTTCTTTTTATGCACGCTCTCGGTTTAACGTATTGTTCTAACGTAAATTCACTATTTACGTCGCGTTGTGTCATGCCGGTTCTGTCACGAAACTTCGACACGTCATAACATCTTCGTTATAATTCGGATTTCGGCGTTCTTTATATGTACGGAATCCTTCTAACATATACTAAAACTTAGTTAAGATTACCCCTTCTAAATAATCTTCCATCAAAAAGTCATTTTTGATGCTTATCGTCTCCAAATGGAATAACCCGGATCTACGGGCCTTACAATTATCTCCCCCTTAGGATGATTACGTCCCGGAATCATCAACGAAATAGGACTTGTATAATGATTCCATACGTTATCTCTTCATCCAAGGTAATAACTATAAGTTTTATGTTTCCTCGAAAGAGTATCTAACTCTTAGACTTCTCGATAGCAGGTAGTGCTCAATCCTGCATCTGCTCTTCATATTATGTTGTACTTTCACTTGTAACCTTCAAGTTACAAAATAAATCCTTATTATGGACTCCTTCTTCTTCTTAGAAGAAGTACTTTCCTTTATCTATTGTAACAGACCGATGGGTCGTGTTCTAATGTCCTCTCACCGTATGATGCAATGCTTAGACTGAAGTCTCTTAGAGTCAAATTCCAGAATGGAATATACCTTCCTTCATACTCTAATGTGATCTAATCACATTTTTACATGTAGCATTTCTAGCTACAAGCTTCCTGAACAACGAGCGTGATGCTATCGATTGCATTGATTTCAATCTTCTAACTTGAGTCAGATGCTACCTCGAACTTGGTTCTATGAACCACGTAACAAACTCATCGTAGTCGGACTCAATTTGATATGACCACTAGGGTCGGAATAACAATCATCTCATTAGTCATTACCAAAACAATGGTAATGACATACTTGAATAAAACGAGACCAATTACAAGCTTCTTGGTAACCTTGTGACTTTCCCTGATCCAAGCGTGAGTCCTATGCTTCCAGTAGTATAGATCTCTACTACTATTCACACCTACTCATACTCGTCCCAAGTATTGTCTCACAGCCCCCAAGTCCTAAAATCACAAAACAATTTAACACATACGAATGTGTCCAATTAATCATCAAAATTTTCCTAGACTCTACTAGGACTTCTTCAATGTGTATCTTCTATCATCAATCGTGCTTCAACTCGATTTCTGATGGAAATTCCAGATTATGGGACAACTTCAAGAATTACACCAATTGTTCCATCATCCTGCGAATCGAATGTGTACTTCAGATGTACCATACAGCTCTAAACATTCAGTTATTTTATCAGACATATTCTAAAGGCAAGATACCACTCTTACTATATCTTCTGATAGGTGTCATTCACTATTATATGCCTTTCATTTTCTCCATTTACTCGATTGTCTACGAGTCTTCACCATAACGTTCTATACACCAAAGCAGGCGTTCAGTGTATCGAGACAAGAATATAGATAGAGGAAGGTTTAGACGTGTAATCCTCCTTGTTACTCCGAAAAATTACATGTCAGTTCTAATATCGTAATTAAACATTTAGAACCCTGAGCACATAAAATTTCTGGATCCGGTCGGCAACAGACCATAGATCCAAATAAATAATAGCATATAACGCAAAAATATAGCATTTAGCACAAAAAATCATTTTAGGCATCTTTCCTAAAATATACTAGTGCTCGTGTCTAAAATGTGGTAGAAACTCATCTCACAATCATCGCTTAGCATTCTAAGTTTAAGTCTAGAAATCCTACAAATTCCTAGTTCGCTTAAACTAATGCTCTGATACCAACTATGACATCCCCAATTTCATGGCCAAAAAAGACCGATTTGTTTATGCTTTGTTTTAAAATCAGAGTAATCTTTTAAAGAAAACAGTTGTGGAATTTGTTCCCAAAACAAAATATGATAAAAATTTATCAAAACATTTCTTTAAAGAAATGTATTTTCATTAAATAACAAAATCTTGGGATGTCATGTTCCGATACAAACCAAAAGCATAAACAGTATAAAATAGACCTTACAACAGTTATTTATAACTACTGATCTATAATCCAAAATCTCTCGTCAAGTCCACCAACTTATACTCTTGTACCATTACCTGTAATGCAAAGAAAACCGAGTAGGTCAGGCTTGGGAGCCTGGTGATCATATAGGGTTTTCAACCACCAATAATATAATTATTATATTTAATCATCAAACAATCAACCCAACTACTCATCCCCATTATCTTCGTTTAATCTTCCCTAAAGATATTATCCTAAGGGTCATCTCCTATATCATATTTTCCTCTCCTCTCCTTACATCTTATTTCCTTATATGTTTGTTCTTAAGAACTTTTCCTAAGGATCTTCTCCTACATCGCATAGACAATACTAATTCGGGGATCACTCCCTCAATATGTGTCTAGTAAGGGTTAGGCTATCATCGCATGATTATGCAGCCACAACATCGCCTAGACTTGTAAATCATAATAAGGGTTAGACTATCATCACATGAATACATAGCCATAACATCGCCTGGACTCGTAATTCATAATAAGGTTTAAACTATCATCACATGAATACGCAGCCACAACATCACCTGGACTCGTAATTCATTACCTATCTGTCATCACCTAACTATCATCACCATTGTATCCTCACCTATGTCTTATCACATTATTTCATCACACACCAACTATTTCATGTAACCATGTTCTACCCAACATATTTGTAGATATAAATTACATATATAGTTTAAACCGTATACAAACCTGTATAAAACATTCATCTAACATCCATCTCAAATAAACAAACAATATATAAACACATAACATGTATTTCATAGCAAATACTTCATATCTATGTGTTAGAAGAAAGTAACTACACTATCACACCAAACACATACTAAATACATTCAAACAATACTTGTATTAAAATCGTGTTTATGAAAGGGACTATACACTCACTTGATCAGAAGATGATCGGACAAAACTACAACTTGTAAAAGTAGTATTCTTCGGTAGATCCGGAAGATCTTCACACACCGGGCTTCACACAGGTAGAGCTACGGCTCGGAAACTCTTTTCTGCTAGGGATCTTCAGGCTTCGGGACTTGCTTCGGGTCTCGAGATGATACAGGGGCTTCGGGGGGTTAAAATAGATCATAGAGAGAGTATCGGGAGTGGGAGAGATGAGAAGGAGCAACCAAAATCGTCTGACCCTCGATTTCTATTTATAGGGTGAATTTTCTGGGTTAACCTTGTGAGTTTCTAATATTCACCTCGTGAGCTTGGCTCACCTCATGAGCTCAATACGTCATTGCATTCATCATGGCCACTTGCCCTGGAAGACGTCCATCATCTGTTCACCTCGTGAGCCACTAATGCTCACCTCATGAACTACATATGTTCACCTCGTGAGTTCGGACAAAGCCTTGGGGTTCACGCCATGAATTTCAGAAATTCATATCTTTCGCATACGAGCTCCATTTTCAACGTTCTTTATATCCATGCGTAGGTGAGATTATGCTCTACAACTCTCGTTTAGACTCCATTGGCTAATTTTGAATTTATTTTTAAAATATTATAAATATATTATTTTTAGTAGGTCGGGACACGAAAAATCCGTTAAAAATTCATGACTCCTTCATCTGAACTCCGTTTCCGTCTGTCTTTTTGTCGTTACACTACTATTAACGAGATCTTCGATTCTCGTTTAGGTTGTGTCGGCTAAAAACCGCTCGATATAATATTCGAATTTCGGGCTGCATACTGCTAATGCTGAAACTTTGAAAAATCATAACTTCCTCATACGAAGTCAGATTTAGACGTTCTTTTTATGCACGCTCTCGGTTTAACGTATTGTTCTAACGTAAATTCACTATTTACGTCACGTTGTGTCGTGCCGGTTCTGTCATGAAACTTCGACAGGTCATAACATCTTCGTTATAACTCGGATTTCGGTGTTCTTTATATGTACGGAATCCTTCTAACATATACTAAAACTTAGCTAAGATTACCCCTTCTAAATAATCTTCCATCAAAAAGTCATTTTTGATGCTTATCGTCTCCAAATTGAATAGCCCGGATCTACGGGCCTTACAATTATCTCCCCCTTAGGATGATTACGTCCCGGAATCATCAACGAAATAGGACTTGTATAATGATTCCATACGTTGTCTCTTCATCCTAGGTAATAACTATAAGTTCTATGTTTCCTTGAAAGAGTATCTAATTCTTGGACTTCTCGATAGCAGGTAGTGCTTAATCTTGCATCCATTCTTCGTATTGTGTTGTACTTTCACTTGTAACCTTCAAGTTAAAAAATAAATCCTTATTATGGACTCCTTCTTCTTCTTAGAATAAGTACATTCCTTTATCTATTGTAACAAACCGATGGGTTGTGTTCTAATGACCTCTCACCGTATGATGCAACGCTTAGACTCAAGTCTCTTAGAGTCAAATTCCATAATGGAATATACCTTCCTTCATACTCTAATGTGATCTAATCATATTTTTACATGTAGCATTTCTAGCTACAAGCTTCCTTAACAACGAGCGTGATGCTATCGATTGCATTGATTTCAATCTTCTAACTTGAGTCAGATGCTACCTCGAACTTGGTTCTATGAACCACTTAACAAACTCATCGTAGTCGGACTCAATTTGATATGACCACTAGGTTTGGAATAACAATCATCTCATTAGTCATTACCAAAACAATGGTAACGACATACTTGAATAAAACGAGACCAATTACAAGCTTCTTGGTAACCTTGTGACTTTCCCTGATCCAAGCGTGAGTCCTATGCTTCCAGTAGTATAGATCTCTACTACTACTCACACCTACTCATACTCGTCCCAAGTATTGTCTCGCAGTCCCCAAGTCCTAAAATCACAAAACAATTTAACACATACGAATGTGTCCAATTAATCATAAAAATTTTCTTAGACTCTACTAGGACTTCTTCAATGCGTGTCTTCTATCATCAATCGTGCTTCAACTCAATTGGTGATGGAAATTCTAGATTATGGGACAACTTCAAGAATTACACCAATCGTTCCATCATCCTGCCAATCGAATGTGTACTTCAGATGTACCATACAGCTCTAAACATCCAGTTATTTTATCAGACATATTCCAAAGGCAAGATACCACTCTTACTATATCTTCTGATAGGTGTCATTCACTATCATAAGCCTTTCATTTTCTCCATTTACTCGATTGTCTACGAGTCTTCACCATAACGTTCTATACACCAAAGCAGACATTCAGTGTATCGAGACAAGAATATAGATAGAGGAAGGTTTACACGTGTAATCCTCCTTATTACTATGAAAAATTACATGACAGTTCTAATATCGTAATTACATGTTTAGAACCCTGAGCACATAAAATTTCTAGATCCGGTCGGCAACAGACCATAGATCCAAATAAATAATAGCATATAACGCAAACATATAGCATTTAGCACAAAAAATCATTTTAGGCATCTTTCCTAAAATATACTAGTGCTCGTGTCTAAAATATGGTAGACACTCATCTCACAGTCATCGTTTACCATCCTAAGTTTAAGTCTAGAAATCCTACAAATTCCTAGTTCGCTTAAACTAATGATCTGATACCAACTATAACATCCCCAATTTCACGGCCAGAAAAGACCGATTTGTTTATGCTTTGTTTTAAAATCAGAGTAATCTTTTAAAGAAAACAGTTGCCGAATTTGTTCCCAAAACAAAATATGATAAAATTTTATCAAAGCATTTCTTTACAGAAATGTATTTTCATTAAATAACAAAATCTTGGGGTGTCATGTTCCCATACAAACCAAAAGCATAAACAATATAAAATAGACCTTACAACAGTTATTTATAACTACTGGTCTATAATCCAAAATCTCTCGTCAAGTCCACCAACTTATACTCTTGTACCATTACCTGTAATGCAAAGAAAACCGAGTAGGTCAGGCTTGAGAGCCTGGTGAGCATATAGGGTTTTCAACCCACAATAATATAATTATTATATTTAATCATCAAACAATCAACCCATTTAATCATCCCCATTATCTTCGTTTAATCTTCCCTAAAGATATTATCCTAAGGGTCATCTCCTATATCATATTTACCTCTCATCTCTTTACATCTTATTTCCTTATATGTTTGTTCCTAAGAACTTTTCCTAAGAATCATCTCCTACATCGCATAGACAATACTAATTTCGGGATCACTCCCTCAATATGTGTCTAGTAATGGTTAGGGTATCATCCCATGATTATGCAGCCACAACATCGCCTGGACTCGTAAATCATAATAAGGGTTAGACTATCATTGCATGAATACGTAGCCACAACATCGCCTGGACTCGTAATTCATAATAAGGTTTAAACTATCATCACATGAATACGCAGCTACAACATCACCTGGACTCGTAATTCCTTACCTATCTGTCATCACCTAACTATCATCACCATTGTATCCTCACCTATGTCTTATCACATTATTTCATCACACACCAACTATTTCATGTACCCATGTTCTACCCAACATATTTGTAGATATAAATTACATATATAGTTTAAAACATATACAAACCTGTATAAAACATTCATCCAACATCCATCTCAAATAAACAAACAATATATAAACACATAACATGTATTTCATAGCAAATACTTCATATCTATGTGTTAAAAGAAAGTAACTACACACTCACACCAAACACATACTTAATACATTCAAACAATACTTGTATTAAAATCGTGTTTATGAAAGGGACTATACACTCACTTGATCAGAAGATAATCGGAAAACACTACGTCTTGTAAAAGTAGTATTCTTCGGTAGATCTGGAAGATCTTCACACACCGGGCTTCACGCAGGTAGAACTTCGGCTCGGAAACTTTTTTCTTCTAGGGATCTTCGGGCTTCGGGACTTGCTTCGGGTCTCGGGATGATACTGGGGCTTCGGGGGGTTAAAATAGGTCATAGAGAGAGTATCGGGAGTGGGAGAGATGAGAAGGAGCAACCAAAATCCGCTGACCCTCAACTTCTATTTATAGGGTGAATTTTCTGGGTAAACCTCGTGAGTTTCTAATATTCACACCGTGAGCTCGATACGTCATTGCATTCGTCATGGCCACTTTCCCTGGAAGACGTCCATCATATGTTCACCTTGTGAGCCAGTAATGCTCACCTCGTGAGCTTGGCTCACCTCGTGAACTACATATGTTCACCTCGTGAGTTCTGACACAGCCTTGGGGTTCACGCCCTGAACTTCACAAATTCATATCTTTCGCATACAAGCTCCATTTTCAGCGTTCTTTATATCCATGCGTAGGTGAGATTATGCTCTACAACTCTCGTTTAGACTCCATTGGCTAATTTTGAATTTATTTTTAATATATTATAAATATATTATTTTTAGTAGGTCGGGACAGGAAAACTCCGTTCAAAATTCATAACTCCTTCATCTGAACTCCGTTTTCGTCTGTCTTTTTGTCGTTACACTACCATTAACGAGATCTTCGATTCTCGTTTAGGTCGTGTCAGCTAAAAACCGCTCGATCTAATATTCAAATTTCGGGTTGCTTACTGCTAATGCTGAAACTTCGAAAAATCATAACTTCCTCATACGAAGTCAGATTTAGACGTTCTTTTTATGAAAACTCTTGGTTTAACGTATTCTACGACTTTCATTTATATCGCTAAGGCCAAATATTGCTCTAATGTAAATTCACTATTTACATCGCCTTGTGTCGTGTCGGTTCTGTCGTGAAACTTCGACAGGTCATAACATCTTCGTTATAACTCGGATTTCGGCGTTATTTATATGTACAAAATGCTTGTAACATATACTACAACTTATTTAAGATTACCCCCTTCTAAATAATCTTCCATAAACATGTCATTTTTGATGCTTATCGTCTCTAAATTGAGTAGCCCGGATCTACGGACGTTACAGCCTAGCCTTTGAGAGCCATTATTAATTAGATATAATTTTTGGATGTGATTAGGCGGAGGCTAGATCAGTGTTTCGAGTTCGAGATCATTCGAGTTTATCTGAGGTGAGTCTTCTCACTATACATTACCTAGGGTGGTATCTATATGTGGACCGAAAGGTCATACGTGTTTGCTTGAGATTATGTGTTTTTTGATTATGTAGGCTATGTGCTATTCTGACTGGACCGGAGGTTCCAACGATTTACGTGGCTAGAGGCCCTCAACGAAACCGGATCGGAGGGTCCAACGAGCTAGACCGAACCAGAGGGTCCAACGAGCTACGGGACTGGAGGGTCGCACTGAGACACATTGACCTAAGGGTCGTACAGAGTATAGACTCGAGTGGCGAATTGTTGTATGTGGTATTTTGAGGAACTCACTAAGCATTTTTCTTTACCGTGTTATGTGTTATGTGTTTCAGGTACCTTGGGAGATAGCGGGAAGGCGTCGGTATGATTGTACACACACACGCAGACGAGATGGAATATGTTAGAGGATCCTCGATATGAATAATTGTTTTGAAAACTTGTTGATTGTTTTTGAGAACTAATGATGAGACTTGTGTATTATGAATTTTAAAATTAAAAAACTTGGTTTGAAAAATTATGTCATTAGAAGTTGGTATCAAAGCCTTGGTTTGAGGGATTCGGATACACCTTCGGGCATATCTGAACACAAACAGAGGATTTTGAGAAAAGTTTTCAAAAAGAAACAATTTTTCTAAAAAGAGTAAAACATTCCAAAAGAGCGGAAAAGAGTAGTGGGTTCAATCAGCCAGCGCCCGGATGGTGATTTCCCAAAATACCCGTACGTTATTTGTTGTGAGATATTATGAGATGTGTTATGCATGCTAGAGTAGGCTAGGTATTCATATTTAGGACTAGAGTGGCCTGATTTGTGATGCCCTATCCTAGGAGTTACTGCTACTATGAATTACTTCGAGTGTGAGTAGGTAGCAAATAGGAGCTTATGAGAGTTCTACTAGAGGGTAGCCTGCGTTCAGCAGGATATAGAGTACTTGTGATCTGGGATCCTAGGAGGAGGACTTAGGGTGAATATTGATGTGGTATGGAAGGTAGTATAGGGCCCGTACTACTGGAAACACCAGGTCAGTGAGCAGACCAAGTAAGAATCCTTAAGGTACTAAGGAAGAAGTAGAGTTGAGTGATCGAGAGAGACAATACTCGAGCGAGTGTCTGATTTCTTTTGTGTTATATTTTAGAGACATCATGGTGGGTACGCGCCACAACCCAGAGAGCAGCGGTGTTAGCAATGATGATATTCGTAGGATGATTCATGATGAGGTGGTTGCAGCCATTCGAGCTGAGATACCAGAGATGTTTGGGTCTATCAAGACCACGCTGATTGAGACCTTTGACGAGCGATAGGTTGTTCTTAGTGATGCTGTTGTTGCTACGGGCACCGCAACCGTCGCCATTGCCAGGCCACAAGGGGTGACTCGTTGTTGTACCGGGAGTTCAGCAACACGAAGCCACCAGAGTTTAATGGGACTCAGGATCCGATAGCCATGAAGAGATGGATCTCTAACATTGAGGGATGCTTCTACACATGTTCTTGTTCGGAGCATCTGAGGGTATGGTTCGCACTGAACCAGCTTCGCTTAGGTGCAAAGGACTGGTGGAAGTTTGTGACAGCTGACTTTACTACTGTAGAGCTTACCAGGGTGATTTGGGAGAGGTTCACCGCTATGTTTTGAGACGAGTACATTCCCTAACTGGAGAGGGAATGGTTGGCCCAGAAGTTCTTGTCCCTCAAGTAGGGGACTAAGTCTTTGACTGTGATCACCCGGATGTTTCATGAGAGGGCGTTGTTTTTCCCTAAGCACGTGTCTATTGAGCTGGCATGTATGAGCCGATATCTGGGGATTTTAAGGAGATACATTCGTGAGTTTGTGGCAAACTCTACATACCGAACATTTTCCGAGCTCCAGGAAAATGCTCGGAAGAGGGAGATTGAGCTGGAGACACAGACCAGGGAGGAGGCGGAGTCTTAGAGGAGAGATAGGCGGTCGGCACAGTCTCAGCTGGCGGCCAACAGGTAAAGCTCAATGATGTGAGATCGGGAGGTCAGAAGGGCCGCACTTGTGGGAAGTACAGCAAGAGCCATGATGGGGTGTGCAGAGCAGATGTGTGTTACAAGTGTGGGAAGGAGGGGCATATTGTGAGGGATTGCCCCCAATGGATTTTTGGTTTGCTTCCATTGCTACCAGACTGGCCATAGGAAGGCCAAGTGCCCACAGTTACTTCAGGGATCGGTGTAGGGATTTGTGCCTTCTGCTACTCGAGCTTCAGAGGGTTGGCCAGTGAAGGCCGAGGCACCGCAGGCTACCGGTAGAGCTTTCCAGTTGACAGCGGAGGAGGTCCGCGTAGCACCAGACGTTGTGGCCGGTATATTCTCTTACTTATTCTATATTTGAGATATGTTATGCTTATATTTTGATATGCATAGGTACCTTTCTTGTGAATTCTATACCTGCTTTGGTGTTATTTGACTCGCGTGCGAGTCGATCTTTCATATCCCTAGCATTTAGTCGTCACGTTAGTATCCGATGTGAGGCATTGAGCCAACCTTTGAGAGTCTCCATAGCTGATGAGCATGTTGTTTTCGCGAATGATGTGATCCGGGGATGTGTGATTGAGATTTTTGGAGTCGAATTTCCGGTAGATTTGGTACCGATTGCGATGGGGGATGTCTGTGTCATCGTGGGCATGGATTGGTTGAGTCGATTCGAGGCTATGATCGACTGTGAGAGTCAGCTGGTGACCATCCGAAACCCTAGTGGGGGAGTACTTACAGTATTCGGCGAGGGTACTCGATCTGGGTCAGCATTTTGTTTGGCTGCTCGAGCGAGGCAGAGTTTACAGCAGGGTTGCATGGGTTTTCTAGCATATGTGGTGAATACATGGGATGTTGCTAAGAGACCGATTTTTGTCGCTAAGGTTCTGGTAGTGAGCGAGTTTCCGAACATTTTCCCCGAGGAGTTACCAGGTGTGCCTCCCAAGAGGCAGATGGAGTTTCGTATTGATTTACTTCCGGGGGTGGCACCTATCACCTTGCGCCGCCAGAGATGTGGGAGTTATTCCCGCAGCTTCAGGAGCTGCTGGGAAAGGGATTTATCTAACCGAGTAGCTCACCGTGGGGAGCACCGATCCTTTTTGTCAAGAAAAAGGTGTTGGGTTATGTGCATTCTAACACTTCCTAAGTGTACATGCAACCCTAAATACCTTGGATCTATGTTTTCTCTATTATACATGCAAATAAGAACATCCAAGGTATTATCCTAATCTAGCATACAAAAACTATGAATGTAACAAGATAGAATACATACCTCTTGATGTAGCTTGATGTCTTCAAGCTTTAAGAGCTTAGCCCCAATAGTGTGGAAGCCTCAAGTGGAATCACAAATCACCAAGACACCTTGGAAGACTTTAGAGAATATGAATACTTGGTTCTCTCTTAGTGAAATCGGCTAGCCCTCATAGTGTATCCACACACTAGTGCCTATTTCACCAACCAAAGACATCTTTATATAGTATGGAGAATTAGGGTTAAACCCTAATACCCATGACCTTTCATTTCCTAGGATCCATGGGTTAAACACTCCATGGACTATCCATGAAAGCTTAGCCCAACCTAAATGAACTTGGCCCATTCCATATATATAAGAGTCCATATTTAATTAGTTCCTTTTGATCACTTAATTAATTATAAATTAATTCTTGATCAATACTAACTAAATAATATGATTCCATATTAATATATTAGAACTTATAATATATTAATATTAATCATAAACATACTATTCTCAAAAGATTATCCATATAAATTGTGTCGGTGAAGTGCAACCCAAATGGACCATGCCGGGTCGGGTCAAGTACATACCAAATATAGTTATGGACTTAGACATTAATCCAACAGTCTCCCACTTGGATAAGTCTAAAACTATTATTGCGTATGACTTCAAACCTAACTGGCAATCGTAGCTCTTAAAGCTGCTGTCGAACTCTGATCTTGTCAACGAACTTGTCCATTAGATAAGGGATCATATATTCCTCCATTCTAGATATCATATGGACTGAGACATGGATTATAATCATTCTCTCTGTCCATTTGTTGTTTCCCGATTTCCGATTTATGACGACTGACTAATTGAACAAATCAAATCAGTCCTAGCCCGGCTGAGCACTTCCATTTGTCATCATCAAATCATCGAGGGGCCCACAGATATCGCTTTTATCCCGAAGGTAAAAGGAATGGATAAACTTCGACTCATATGGCTTGTTCTACTACTTGTTGAATCATACACAAAGGCACGTTTTATAGCACCGAGTTACCAAATGCGTTTTCATGCAATCAATGTACAACCAACTCATAGTAACAACTCATATCTCTAGGTTTGAAGAATATAAGATATTATTGTCTCATGATCACTCGTGATAAAATCCATGAAGTGATTCCAATGAGCGCGGGTTGAATCAAATACTCAGAACTTATGAGCACTCATGAGTGTTGTAGCCCTTTGTCCAACACCTTAGACCTCTACAAGCCAACCCATGACAGTCTTAATTCATATCTACTTCCAACATATGACCGACTGTGGATGTTTGAATAACTTAGTCATTCAGGAAGAATAACCCAGTTTATTCGGGAAGTCAAAACATGCAAAATAAAACACAATAATAATTGAATCCAATATGGTATCAACCCTTTGAACATAAATAAAACACCTTTTATTTATCACCATATGATTACACATTATTCATTGTATACTGTTTCAGCTATCAACTTTATTCTTGAATTTAAAACAATAGTTGTCCCATGCTCCAAGCATGTACACTATGTTTTCTTAAACACTAGTCATGCCACACACCAAGTATGCATACTATGTTTGTCTATGATCTTTATTTTGTGAACTAGATCAATTGAACATAACTTCAATGATTCTCTTTTCACACTCCCAAATCCTTACTGCAAATGCAAGAATTCCAAATTCATGCCATTTACAGAAATCTGTTAGATTCTAAACTTATATGCATTGATCCTCTTGTAACGATTATGCACAAAGTCACAAAGACTTGGCAAAAATCATTACAGAGTATTCCAAAGGAGATCAACTCCTTGAAATATCCTTCTTGCATTAAGTTTCCTTAATCTTACACAAATTGAAAATTCTAACTTTGAAACATTTCCAGATTCCATTTTGACTATCACTTCTGAACAAGAGTTGCCTCCTTACAGATTATGTCAATATGGTCCTTCCAGAATTATCACTATACTTCCAATTGTCCTTGAGTAACCAATCTTTGGTAAACCTTAGATTGTCCTCGACAATTGTTTAATCCTTTTAGTCATATCCAGTTCTAAACCTTTTCCCTTCTTAATGCCCCAGGCATTTTGGAAAATTTTAGAACGGATGAATATAGCACATGTAATCGATCCTATATCCGAAGCATATGGGACACGATTCATGATGTCTTACATAAAGACTAAACCAGTCTTTTGCTATAATATTTCCATTTCAATTTGCCAAGTTCTCATAATTCAGATTATGAAAAGGGATGTCGTAATCATAATCGAATTTTAGAACGCAAATAATGGACCCATATACAGAATTTCCTTATGTTGAGCCATTCCAACATGAAATTCATATATATCCTTGACTAAATGATTAAAACCTCACGATCTAAGCTTATAGATTTGAGATGAAGCATAATTTCCTCTCCCTTAATTATAGCAAAACAACTTTTTCCCAATTGAAACTTTTGTTTTCTATAATTAACATTGCTAACTTGCAATACTTATCATAATTATCATGCTCCCACTAACATGATGATAATTAGCATAACACTTATGCTCCCACTAGCTTTGACATGTACTCAGAAATCAGCTGGACAGTCTGAAATTTAGATTCACACACCCTTTCCGTAGATAGCTCACCTGTGTGTCTAAGCAATTTCAAGAACCATGAAAAGGGATACCGTAATCATGGTCTCAATTGCTTAGGCATTTGCCATTTCTCACAAGTCCATGTTAGTGTGCCGGTTAACCACACGCGCTCCACTAACGACTTTTGAAAATGCAAATAACACAATTGATATCTTCGTAAAATCTACTTAGTGAAAGCGTTTCCTCACCATCATTTTCATGAATCAGAGAGAAACCTTATGACACTTAGATTTATATGGTGTATGAGTTCCTACCCATATGAATCTGTCAAACCATAATCACAAGACAAAGATAATGACAAATCCAAAACCATATGGATTGAACTCAATCTTAACTTCTTGCCACCTGGCAGCTCAAGGTCCTGCCATTGCTTCCAAGTTGTTATGCAACAAACTGAGAACTCTAAGAACTCATATGCAAAGCCAACTTTAACTGGAATGGGCACAGATATGTCAACATGATAGGTTATAAACCTCAAGTCGTGTGCTAGTGAAGAACTTCAGGTTTTATTCTTGATTATTTCTTGAGACTTTCAAGACCTTTAAGACTCCCACTGTCCTCTTGACATATAAGACTCCCTTGTCAAACATCCAAGAGATAGTGCGGATTCTAATCAAGAAAAACACTTTACCCAATTGGCCTAAGTTGGTCTTTGTTTTATCCAAAACATCACAACTTACCAATTTCAAATGTACAAGAGTAGAAAATTTTTACTCTTACATTTGACAAGTGTTTTAAACCTTCTTTAAGACATGTCACTCAAATGACAATCTTGGAGTATGACTCTAAGACTTGTATTGGAACGAAGTATGACTCATCTTCTTGATTTAACCATTTCAACAATTCAAGTTCCTCTTCTTAGTCATAAGAATGCACTAAGATTTCCTTAGAGAACTAATTTTGATATGGTTTCTTAATCATTAAGATGATCACAAAAACTGATACTAAAGTACTCTCCCATCTTTTCAGATTTGAGAAACTTTTATCCTTCTGCCTAATTTGATTCTTCTTATTCGCTCTGCCTTACATTGGAACCTTTTCCAATGTCTCAGAGTTACACTTAAGCATGTAAGTATAATCATATTTACTGAGCTTTAGTAAACTATGACGAATAATCTTATCGATCTTTTGTGGTGGACTTAATCAGTGCACAAGACTGTGTACTCGATCCTTTAGTCCTTCACTTGACTCACACATCCATGTGAACCAGTAATTAGTCTTAATTTTTCCAAAACTTGAAAGTTCTCATTCATCATGCTATATAACTTGCATGATTCCAAGTCCCGGTCCAAATGAAACTTGGGTGATGAGAATCTTTCCTTATTTGGTAAATATAGACATTACCACAAATGAAAGAATCAACTTCATATTTCCACTCTTGCTCTTAATGGAATCATATAAGCAACAATTTTTCCTCAAAAGCCATTGTAAGGATATTTTAAAATAAATAAAATCAAAAATTTTTTCTTTTATTTTAAAACTTTGCGGAAAAACTTATCCTTACAATCCATATGAAAACTTGTTGTTATCTATTCCTAAGCAATATCTCATAACTCCTAAGAAGTTGCTCAAGAATCCGATCTTCAAACTATGCGATAGAAATCCATCTACGCCATCAGATTCAGCATATTCTTTCTTTAAGTTTCTTCACTTTTCTTTGATTCTTAAAACATCACCATGTGACCCAGTCACATCATGTATCAGGAATCTCAGAATAGAAACTTAACAGAGTTAGATAGTGGTCTTTACCTGAAGTAGAGTCAAACTTATTGACTTTAACATCCTTAGGTAAATTTGGCAGCTTCGCAACCAATGCCCCTTCCCTTGGCAATATAAACGTATGGACCCTTTGATAATGGTACACGAGACTATCACAGACTTAGCTTTTCTCTTTACCATTTGGTCAACCGAGTTGACTATGGCCGATCCCTTTCCATTGGAAGAGAATGCTTTACTGGATATCCAATGTCATCATTGTCAATGTCCATAAAGTTTTAGGAAGTTGATCTTAGCAAATAGATAAGATCATTAAGGGTCTTGTCATAGTCTGTTTCATAGGTGTCCCAAAGGAACTTACTATGTGACTTAGAAAGTGATTGAACCACCAACTTTCTCAAGACTTTGACACCCAACTCTCCCGGCTTGTCAATATGTGACTACATCTCCAAGATGTGTTCACACCTAGACCTTGCCTTGCCAATAGGGCTTGAGTGACCTGTGGGTTATGGAGAATAATTGGAGGTGGTGAAAGAAGTATGATTTCCAAAGGACATCATCTTCATTTAGGAAACCTTGTTTCACTAGATTTGGGAAGATCATAGGTGTCTATTACAGACATATTTTGGGAGATATTCAAGATAGTTGATTTAAAGTCCTTAATATGACACCCAATATGAAATATTAAGGCTAGGACCCAACAAACTATTTTATAACTTAGAAGAGGTATGCCGTAATCCAAGCTATAAAATATTTGAAGGTAGGTGAATGACGATTCACCAATTTCCACCAAGATAAACGAAATGAATTATTAGGTTTTAATTGGTTTTGAAACTCCTAGATCTTTGAGATTCATTGAACTTTTCAAAGGCATGTTTCAATCTCGAGTGTGCCCTTCAGGTTTTGTGACTGGGATGCCAAGGATCACAAAACAAGGTGTGAAGTAACCATGCAAATCACTTGGTACCCTTAATAAATTACCCCTCAATCGATGTGCCGGTTAACCACACACGCTCCATCGATACTATGATAAATATTAAGTCACCCTTTACCTACCTTGTTAAGTCCAAGTTAGTGTGTCGGTTAACCACACACGCTCCACTAACGACTTAGACAAAGTGCAAAGTGTAATTTCATGGATTAGCACCTTATTCACATTTTTCTAAGTAACTAAGATTGGGTATTATTAAGATTTTAGTTACTTAGTATTTATCATTAATACTTTTAATGAAGGGTTAATTATAGTCTTGTCAAACCCGTTCGGCTAACGACCCTCCACCGGTCAAGCAAGCGGTGGGTGAGAGTGGACACCCATTAAGTTGCCATTTTATAGGCAACAACCTTATACCCACCTTATAGACCAGCTTCGTGAATGAGGCGTACTAGCGGTAAGACTGACTTTACTCTTATACATATATATATATATATATATATATATATATATATATATATATATATATATATATATTATTAACTTATAATATTATAAAGTATAAGGGTTGAATTTTAACTTTTAAAATTCTAAGGGCTAACTTGGAATTAAAGTATTCATAAGAGAAAACTTTACAAATTCCAAAACTTGAGGGAAAGTTTTGAAACTATTCAAAACTAATTAATTCCATAACTTATGTGTTTAAAGTAGTTTTAATCCAAAGACTCTTCAAGTTCCATAACTTGAGGACAAGTTATGGAAGACTTTAAACTAATAAAAGAATTAACTTTTTCTTTATTTTATAACTTATGGAATTAATTAAGGTTACACTTTTTTTTTAATTTATTATTTAATGAAGAGACTCTTGGTCCTCCATAACTTGAGGACAAATTATGGAGTCATAACACCTTTTAATTAGAACTAGACTCTTCATTTTTGTAACCTTTTGCCAACTTTTATGAGTTTTAAGATTCATAAATGTGACTTATAAGTTACATAAACACATTTTATGAACTTCTTTTAGATTAATTTGGATTAAAACCAACTATCACATAATTTTATTCATTAATCTAAATTCACTCATAAAACAAGGTAACACAAAAAACTTTTGGTGATCCATAACTTATTCTTAAGTTATGGAATCCTTTAAAACATTAACACCAAATTTTGTAACTCCATAAAAACTTTGAATCAAATTTTTTTTTTTTAAAACCTTTTCATATCCATAACTTATGGAGGTTTCAAAAAATAAAACTCTTTAGATCAAACTTTTAAAACTAATAAAATCATCATATCATTTTATCTTTTATTAAATTTGACCTAATTCAACTCATAAAGCAAATTATTCAAATTTTACAAATAATTAGTTTTTCACAAGAACAAGTAATTATCTTAAAATTTGACAAACTTCATGGTTTTTTCCTTTTTTTTCAACTTGGAAAATAAAATATTTGCATCAATATAACAGAAAACAACCTGGCTCTGATACCACTGTTGGGTTATGAGCATTCTAACACTTCCTAAGTGTACATGCAACCCTAAATACCTTGGATCTATGTTTTCTCTATTATACATGCAAATAAGAACATCCAAGGTATTATCCTAATCTAGCATACAAAAACTATGAATGTAACAAGATAGAATACATACCTCTTGATGTAGCTTGATGTCTTCAAGCTTTAAGAGCTTAGCCCCAATAGTGTGGAAGCCTCAAGTGGAATCACAAATCACCAAGACACCTTGGAAGACTTTAGAGAATATGAATACTTGGTTCTCTCTTAGTGAAATCGGCTAGCCCTCATAGTGTATCCACACACTAGTGCCTATTTCACCAACCAAAGACATCTTTATATAGTATGGAGGATTAGGGTTAAACCCTAATACCCATGACCTTTCATTTCCTAGGATCCATGGGTTAAACACTCCATGGACTATCCATGAAAGCTTAGCCCAACCTAAATGAACTTGGCCCATTCCATATATATAAGAGTCCATATTTAATTAGTTCCTTTTGATCACTTAATTAATTATAAATTAATTCTTGATCAATACTAACTAAATAATATGATTCCATATTAATATATTAGAACTTATAATATATTAATATTAATCATAAACATACTATTCTCAAAAGATTATCCATATAAATTGTGTCGGTGAAGTGCAACCCAAATGGACCATGCCGGGTCGGGTCAAGTACATACCAAATATAGTTATGGACTTAGACATTAATCCAACAGTCTCCCACTTGGATAAGTCTAAAACTATTATTGCGTATGACTTCAAACCTAACTGGCAATCGTAGCTCTTAAAGCTGCTGTCGAACTCTGATCTTGTCAACGAACTTGTCCATTAGATAAGGGATCATATATTCCTCCATTCTAGATATCATATGGACTGAGACATGGATTATAATCATTCTCTCTGTCCATTTGTTGTTTCCCGATTTCCGATTTATGACGACTGACTAATTGAACAAATCAAATCAGTCCTAGCCCGGCTGAGCACTTCCATTTGTCATCATCAAATCATCGAGGGGCCCACAGATATCGCTTTTATCCCGAAGGTAAAAGGAATGGATAAACTTCGACTCATATGGCTTGTTCTACTACTTGTTGAATCATACACAAAGGCACGTTTTATAGCACCGAGTTACCAAATGCGTTTTCATGCAATCAATGTACAACCAACTCATAGTAACAACTCATATCTCTAGGTTTGAAGAATATAAGATATTATTGTCTCATGATCACTCGTGATAAAATCCATGAAGTGATTCCAATGAGCGCGGGTTGAATCCAATACTCAGAACTTATGAGCACTCATGAGTGTTGTAGCCCTTTGTCCAACACCTTAGACCTCTACAAGCCAACCCATGACAGTCTTAATTCATATCTACTTCCAACATATGACCGACTGTGGATGTTTGAATAACTTAGTCATTCAGGAAGAATAACCCAGTTTATTCGGGAAGTCAAAACATGCAAAATAAAACACAATAATAATTGAATCCAATATGGTATCAACCCTTTGAACATAAATAAAACACCTTTTATTTATCACCATATGATTACACATTATTCATTGTATACTGTTTCAGCTATCAACTTTATTCTTGAATTTAAAACAATAGTTGTCCCATGCTCCAAGCATGTACACTATGTTTTCTTAAACACTAGTCATGCCACACACCAAGTATGCATACTATGTTTGTCTATGATCTTTATTTTGTGAACTAGATCAATTGAACATAACTTCAATGATTCTCTTTTCACACTCCCAAATCCTTACTGCAAATGCAAGAATTCCAAATTCATGCCATTTACAGAAATCTGTTAGATTCTAAACTTATATGCATTGATCCTCTTGTAACGATTATGCACAAAGTCACAAAGACTTGGCAAAAATCATTACAGAGTATTCCAAAGGAGATCAACTCCTTGAAATATCCTTCTTGCATTAAGTTTCCTTAATCTTACACAAATTGAAAATTCTAACTTTGAAACATTTCCAGATTCCATTTTGACTATCACTTCTGAACAAGAGTTGCCTCCTTACAGATTATGTCAATATGGTCCTTCCAGAATTATCACTATACTTCCAATTGTCCTTGAGTAACCAATCTTTGGTAAACCTTAGATTGTCCTCGACAATTGTTTAATCCTTTTAGTCATATCCAGTTCTAAACCTTTTCCCTTCTTAATGCCCCAGGCATTTTGGAAAATTTTAGAACGGATGAATATAGCACATGTAATCGATCCTATATCCGAAGCATATGGGACACGATTCATGATGTCTTACATAAAGACTAAACCAGTCTTTTGTTATAATATTTCCATTTCAATTTGCCAAGTTCTCATAATTCAGATTATGAAAAGGGATGTCGTAATCATAATCGAATTTTAGAACGCAAATAATGGACCCATATACAGAATTTCCTTATGTTGAGCCATTCCAACATGAAATTCATATATATCCTTGACTAAATGATTAAAACCTCACGATCTAAGCTTATAGATTTGAGATGAAGCATAATTTCCTCTCCCTTAATTATAGCAAAACAACTTTTTCCCAATTGAAACTTTTGTTTTCTATAATTAACATTGCTAACTTGCAATACTTATCATAATTATCATGCTCCCACTAACATGATGATAATTAGCATAACACTTATGCTCCCACTAGCTTTGACATGTACTCAGAAATCAGCTGGACAGTCTGAAATTTAGATTCACACACCCTTTCCGTAGATAGCTCACCTGTGTGTCTAAGCAATTTCAAGAACCATGAAAAGGGATACCGTAATCATGGTCTCAATTGCTTAGGAATTTGCCATTTCTCACAAGTCCATGTTAGTGTGCCGGTTAACCACACGCGCTCCACTAACGACTTTTGAAAATGCAAATAACACAATTGATATCTTCGTAAAATCTACTTAGTGAAAGCGTTTCCTCACCATCATTTTCATGAATCAGAGAGAAACCTTATGACACTTAGATTTATATGGTGTATGAGTTCCTACCCATATGAATCTGTCAAACCATAATCACAAGACAAAGATAATGACAAATCCAAAACCATATGGATTGAACTCAATCTTAACTTCTTGCCACCTGGCAGCTCAAGGTCCTGCCATTGCTTCCAAGTTGTTATGCAACAAACTGAGAACTCTAAGAACTCATATGCAAAGCCAACTTTAACTGGAATGGGCACAGATATGTCAACATGATAGGTTATAAACCTCAAGTCGTGTGCTAGTGAAGAACTTCAGGTTTTATTCTTGATTATTTCTTGAGACTTTCAAGACCTTTAAGACTCCCACTGTCCTCTTGACATATAAGACTCCCTTGTCAAACATCCAAGAGATAGTGCGGATTCTAATCAAGAAAAACACTTTACCTAATTGGCCTAAGTTGGTCTTTGTTTTATCCAAAACATCACAACTTACCAATTTCAAATGTACAAGAGTAGAAAATTTTTACTCTTACATTTGACAAGTGTTTTAAACCTTCTTTAAGACATGTCACTCAAATGACAATCTTGGAGTATGACTCTAAGACTTGTATTGGAACGAAGTATGACTCATCTTCTTGATTTAACCATTTCAACAATTCAAGTTCCTCTTCTTAGTCATAAGAATGCACTAAGATTTCCTTAGAGAACTAATTTTGATATGGTTTCTTAATCATTAAGATGATCACAAAAACTGATACTAAAGTACTCTCCCATCTTTTCAGATTTGAGAAACTTTTATCCTTCTGCCTAATTTGATTCTTCTTATTCGCTCTGCCTTACATTGGAACCTTTTCCAATGTCTCAGAGTTACACTTAAGCATGTAAGTATAATCATATTTACTGAGCTTTAGTAAACTATGACGAATAATCTTATCGATCTTTTGTGGTGGACTTAATCAGTGCACAAGACTGTGTACTCGATCCTTTAGTCCTTCACTTGACTCACACATCCATGTGAACCAGTAATTAGTCTTAATTTTTCCAAAACTTGAAAGTTCTCATTCATCATGCTATATAACTTGCATGATTCCAAGTCCCGGTCCAAATGAAACTTGGGTGATGAGAATCTTTCCTTATTTGGTAAATATAGACATTACCACAAATGAAAGAATCAACTTCATATTTCCACTCTTGCTCTTAATGGAATCATATAAGCAACAATTTTTCCTCAAAAGCCATTGTAAGGATATTTTAAAATAAATAAAATCAAAAAATTTTTCTTTTATTTTAAAACTTTGCGGAAAAACTTATCCTTACAATCCATATGAAAACTTGTTGTTATCTATTCCTAAGCAATATCTCATAACTCCTAAGAAGTTGCTCAAGAATCCGATCTTCAAACTATGCGATAGAAATCCATCTACGCCATCAGATTCAGCATATTCTTTCTTTAAGTTTCTTCACTTTTCTTTGATTCTTAAAACATCACCATGTGACCCAGTCACATCATGTATCAGGAATCTCAGAATAGAAACTTAACAGAGTTAGATAGTGGTCTTTACCTGAAGTAGAGTCAAACTTATTGACTTTAACATCCTTAGGTAAATTTGGCAGCTTCGCAACCAATGCCCCTTCCCTTGGCAATATAAACGTATGGACCCTTTGATAATGGTACACGAGACTATCACAGACTTAGCTTTTCTCTTTACCATTTGGTCAACCGAGTTGACTATGGCCGATCCCTTTCCATTGGAAGAGAATGCTTTACTGGATATCCAATGTCATCATTGTCAATGTCCATAAAGTTTTAGGAAGTTGATCTTAGCAAATAGATAAGATCATTAAGGGTCTTGTCATAGTCTGTTTCATAGGTGTCCCAAAGGAACTTACTATGTGACTTAGAAAGTGATTGAACCACCAACTTTCTCAAGACTTTGACACCCAACTCTCCCGGCTTGTCAATATGTGACTACATCTCCAAGATGTGTTCACACCTAGACCTTGCCTTGCCAATAGGGCTTGAGTGACCTGTGGGTTATGGAGAATAATTGGAGGAGGTGAAAGAAGTATGACTTCCAAAGGACATCATCTTCATTTAGGAAACCTTGTTTCACTAGATTTGGGAAGATCATAGGTGTCTATTACAGACATCTTTTGGGAGATATTCAAGATAGTTGATTTAAAGTCCTTAATATGACACCCACTATGAAATATTAAGGCTAGGACCCAACAAACTATTTTATAACTTAGAAGAGGTATGCCGTAATCCAAGCTATAAAATATTTGAAGGTAGGTGAATGACGATTCACCAATTTCCACCAAGATAAACGAAATGAATTATTAGGTTTTAATTGGTTTTGAAACTCCTAGATCTTTGAGATTCATTGAACTTTTCAAAGGCATGTTTCAATCTCGAGTGTGCCCTTCAGGTTTTGTGACTGGGATGCCGAGGATCACAAAACAAGGTGTGAAGTAACCATGCAAATCACTTGGTACCCTTAATAAATTACCCCTCAATCGATGTGCCGGTTAACCACACACGCTCCATCGATACTATGATAAATATTAAGTCACCCTTTACCTACCTTGTTAAGTCCAAGTTAGTGTGCCGGTTAACCACACACGCTCCACTAACGACTTAGACAAAGTGCAAAGTGTAATTTCATGGATTAGCACCTTATTCACATTTTTCTAAGTAACTAAGATTGGGTATTATTAAGAGTTTAGTTACTTAGTATTTATCATTAATACTTTTAATGAAGGGTTAATTATAGTCTTGTCAAACCCGTTCGGCTAACGACCCTCCACCGGTCAAGCAAGCGGTGGGTGAGAGTGGACACCCATTAAGTTGCCATTTTATAGGCAACAACCTTATACCCACCTTATAGACCGGCTTCGTGAATGAGGCGTACTAGCGGTAAGACTGACTTTACTCTTATATATATATATATATATATATATATATATATATATATATATATATATATATATATATATATATTATTAACTTATAATATTATAAAGTATAAGGGTTGAATTTTAACTTTTAAAATTCTAAGGGCTAACTTGGAATTAAAGTATTCATAAGAGAAAACTTTACAAATTCCAAAACTTGAGGGAAAGTTTTGAAACTATTCAAAACTAATTAATTCCATAACTTATGTGTTTAAAGTAGTTTTAATCCAAAGACTCTTCAAGTTCCATAACTTGAGGACAAGTTATGGAAGACTTTAAACTAATAAAAGAATTAACTTTTTCTTTATTTTATAACTTATGGAATTAATTAAGGTTACACTTTTTTTTAATTTATTATTTAATGAAGAGACTCTTGGTCCTCCATAACTTGAGGACAAATTATGGAGTCATAACACCTTTTAATTAGAACTAGACTCTTCATTTTTGTAACCTTTGCCAACTTTTATGAGTTTTAAGATTCATAAATGTGACTTATAAGTTACATAAACACATTTTATGAACTTCTTTTAGATTAATTTGGATTAAAACCAACTATCACATAATTTTATTCATTAATCTAAATTCACTCATAAAACAAGGTAACACAAAAAACTTTTGGTGATCCATAACTTATTCTTAAGTTATGGAATCCTTTAAAACATTAACACCAAATTTTGTAACTCCATAAAAACTTTGAATCAAATTTTTTTTTTTAAAAACCTTTTCATATCCATAACTTATGGAGGTTTCAAAAAATAAAACTCTTTAGATCAAACTTTTAAAACTAATAAAATCATCATATCATTTTATCTTTTATTAAATTTGACCTAATTCAACTCATAAAGCAAATTATTCAAATTTTACAAATAATTAGTTTTTCACAAGAACAAGTAATTATCTTAAAATTTGACAAACTTCATGGTTTTTTCCTTTTTTTTCAACTTGGAAAATAAAATATTTGCATCAATATAACAGAAAACAACCTGGCTCTGATACCACTGTTGGGTTATGTGCATTCTAACACTTCCTAAGTGTACATGCAACCCTAAATACCTTGGATCTATGTTTTCTCTATTATACATGCAAATAAGAACATCCAAGGTATTATCCTAATCTAGCATACAAAAACTATGAATGTAACAAGATAGAATACATACCTCTTGATGTAGCTTGATGTCTTCAAGCTTTAAGAGCTTAGCCCCAATAGTGTGGAAGCCTTAAGTGGAATCACAAATCACCAAGACACCTTGGAAGACTTTAGAGAATATGAATACTTGGTTCTCTCTTAGTGAAATTGGCTAGCCCTCATAGTGTATCCACACACTAGTGCCTATTTCACCAACCAAAGACATCTTTATATAGTATGGAGGATTAGGGTTAAACCCTAATACCCATGACCTTTCATTTCCTAGGATCCATGGGTTAAACACTCCATGGACTATCCATGAAAGCTTAGCCCAACCTAAATGAACTTGGCCCATTCCATATATATAAGAGTCCATATTTAATTAGTTCCTTTTGATCACTTAATTAATTATAAATTAATTCTTGATCAATACTAATTAAATAATATGATTCCATATTAATATATTAGAACTTATAATATATTAATATTAATCATAAACATACTATTCTCAAAAGATTATCCATATAAATTGTGTCGGTGAAGTGCAACCCAAATGGACCATGCCAGGTCGGGTCAAGTACATACCAAATATAGTTATGGACTTAGACATTAATCCAACAAAAGGATGGCTCGCATCGGATGTGCATTAATTACCGAGATTTGAACAAGTTGATGGTCAAGATCTGTTATCCACTCTCGAGGATCGACGATCTATTCGATTAGTTGTAGGGTGCATCTTGGTTTTCCAAGATTGATTTGAGGTATGGTTATCATCAGAGGAGGGTTAGTGAGGAGGATATTCAGAAGACAACATTTAGAACTCGTTATGGGCATTACGAGTTTGTAGTGATGCCTTTCGGGCTCACCAATACACCAGCAGCATTCATGGATCTCATGAACCGGGTATACAGACCTATGTTGGATCGTTCGGTGATCATGCTCATTGACGATATTTTGGTGTATTTGAGGTGTAGAGAGTAGCATGAAGAGCATTTGAGAGAGGTTCTCAGAATATAGAGGTCAGTGAGGCTTTATGCCAAATTATCCAAGTGTGATTTCTGGTTACGAGAGGTCCAATTCTTGGGACACCTCATTAATCAGAATGGGATTTTGGTAGACCCGGTCAAGATTGAGGCGGTTATGAGTTGGGAGGTGTCGAGACCCCCCACCAAGACCAGGAGTTTTCTGGGGTTGGTTGGCTACTATCGGAGATTTATTAGAGATTTATCAAAGATCATCGTTCCTCTCAGCAGGTTGACCTAGAAGGAAGTTGCTTTTACTTGGGGTCCCGAGCAACAGACCTCGTTCGAGACCCTTCGCCAGAGATTGTACGAAGCTCCAGTTTTAGCCATTCCTGAGGGAATGGAGGACTTTGTGGTTTACTACGATTCATCTATACGGGGTTAGGAGCAATGCTTATGCAGAGAGGGCACGTGATAGCATACGCATCGAGGCAGCTGAAGCCTCATGAGACGAGGTATCTCACCCGCGATTTAGAGTTGGGGGAGCAGTGTTCGCCCTCAAAATCTGGTGTCATTACTTGTACGGGGTTCGGTGTACCATATACACAGACCACAAGAGCTTGAAGTATCTGATGGATCAGCCCAACCTGAACATGCGCCAGAGAGAGAGAGTGCCATTACGACTGTGAGATTATGTATCACCCGATCAAGGCTAACGTGGTAGCCGATGCCCTGAGTCGCAAGACAGAGAGTGCCCCGATTCGGGGGGTAGCATGAGGATGACAGTGATGACTCCAGTATTGGATACCATTCGAGAGGCCCAGGCGGAGGCCGTGAGACTAGAGAACCACAAGAAAGAGTGGGTGATCGGCCAGGTATCCGAGTTTGTGATGGATAGTCGGGGACTTATGACCATTCGAGGTCGGATTTAGGTGCCTTATACGGGTAGACCTCGTACCACTCTGATGGAGAAGGCGCACAAGTCAAGATTTTTGATCCATCCCAGGGCCACTAAGATGTATTTAGATCTGAAGAGAGACTATTGGTGGCTCTGTATGAAGAGGGATGGCACGTGGGTAGTAGAGAGGTGCTTGACCTGCCACCGGGTCAAGGCAGAGCACCAACGTCCACATGGTCCATTACAGCCCTTGGAGATTCCTGAGTGGAAGTGGGAGCAGATCTCGATGGACTTTATCAGCAAATTACCGAGAACGGCGCGTGAAGTTGACGCGATTTGGGTGATTGTGGATCGGTTGATGAAGAGTGCTCACTTCCTTGCTATTAGTGAGGCTCTTCTGCAGAGAAGCTAGCCGAGATTTATGTGAGAGAGGTGGTATCAAGGCATGGAGTGTCGATCTCGATTGTGTCAGATCGAGACGTGCGTTTTACTTCCTGATTTTGGAGGAAATTTCATGAGGGGTTGGGCACGTGCTTGCATTTCGGCACCGCGTACCATCTGCAGACAGACGAACAGAGTGAGCGGACGATGTTGACGCTCAAAGACATGCTTCGAGCATGTGTTATGGATTTCAGTGGGATTTGGGACTCATACCTACCTTTGGTTGAGTTTTCCTATAACAATAGCCATTACTCGATCATCGGTATGCCTCCCTTTGAGCTCCTTTATGGGAGGAGGTGTCGTACTCCTATCTGTTGGGGAGAGGTGGGGCAGAGAGTTATGGGCGACACTAAGATAGTGTTGAAGATGACCAAGAAGACTCAGTAGGTCAAATAGAGGTTGCAAACGGCTCAGAGTCGTCAGAAGAGTTAAGCAGATAGAATCTGATCCGAACTTGAGTTCCAGGTTGGGGATTTCGTTCTCCTGAAGGTATCCCTGTGGAAGGGGGTGATTCGGTTCAGGAAGAGGGGAAAGCTAGGACCCCGATCCATTGGTCCTTTCAGAGTAACTGCTAGAGTGGATAAGGTAGCTTATCGTTTAGAGTTACCTGAAGAGTTGATTCAGATTCATGACACCTTTCATGTGTCACAATTGAGGAAGTGTGTGGCCGACGAGACGACGGTGCACTACTAGAAATACAGCCTTTTACGACGCTCATTGCGCGTCTTAAAAGGCTCAGACGACGCGCAAATGCGTGTCAAGGAAGGCCCTGTCATAAAGAGAGACGACGTGCATTTATGACGCTCATTTACGACGCGCAATTACGACGCGCTTTTACGACACGCAATGCGTATCAAGGAAGGCCCTATCATAAAGGAAGACGACACGCATTCGCATGTCGTAACCTTATGACGCGCGTGTTAATGACACGCAATGCGTATCAAGAAAGCCCCTGTCAAGAAAGGTCATGTCATAAATGAAGATGACACACATTTTTGCGTATCATTAATTTAAATGTTTAAAAAAAATATTTACAAATTTACTAATTTTCAAATTAAATTTGTATTTAATGTCTCATAATAGAAGATAAATATCATATACAAAAAATACAATCCATTGCATAAAATTTAATGTCATACAAATAAAATACCATAAATAACAAAGATGATTCATTTCACTAATATGTCAAATACAAATAATTATTCCAATAGTGAGTAAATGTTATAAAAAAATGAACTCAAGAGAAGCAGAATATACAATTGCATTATCTAGCTTACTATCTGCCAACAACTCTCCGTGTGTTTGCTTTTTGCTTGAGTCTCGTTTCCTCCAAAACTACTAGATACAATGGCTTGCTTCTTCCTCGTTACTGTAAGCAGAACCGAATTACATTAGATGCTAATGTAATTAATTATGTTGCTAAGGATAAGGGTGGGGCTACTAGAAAGACTTATTTATATTCAGCTAGAACATATGTATCTTTATGAATCTTAACTAACATGAGAACAAAAGGCTTATGGATGTTAATACATAATAGTTCAGGGGCACAACCGTAAATAAACAATTAAATACTACATGTGGGTTTGTTGTTAGAACAAGGTTGCAAATGCAGTTGTAAACATGCATGAATTATAAACATCATGTAATAAAACTAATTGTATTTTACTCTAAATTCAATAAAACATTACAATTATTCATTTTTTAAAGTCTCAAATCTTTAATCTTGTAATTCATTCCACTTCCATTTGTAGTATGATGAATCTGAACACAGAAGTGAAATGGCAAAGAATTCTTTAGAGAGATATACTCACTATTATGAAAGTTGGGCTACTAACCAATCAGTATACAAGGGCATAATTGTAATTTTCTATATATTTTTAAATTTATGTTTCTGATACATAATACTTTGATTCTTTTTTTCACATTAACAGTCGAGGCAAAAAGCACTTGCGGATTTACTGCATATGCAAACAGTTCATGTAAGTTAGAATTCCAATATTTTTTTTGGTAGTATTATATTAAAAACTAAAAAGTATTTTTTTAGTATTTTATTAGGTTTATTAACATCTGGTAAAATTTCAGCTTGCAAAACTTAGTGAGAGGTAGTGCCAACCCAAGACACAGTTGAAATTTATTCTAGAAGTTAGGTTGCAGGTATATGCTTACTTATATTTAAATTTTAATATATTTTTGTTATTCTAAATGATGGTTTTCTGTTGTAGATAGTTGAATGTAGGCATGTGTTAAAACGGACATATGCGTATGGGTATTAGGTTGAGATAAATTCGTAAAATTTAACTGTGTGTATATGATAGGGATGTAGCTTTAGAACAAGTAGAACAATTACAATATTATCCTCCAGGGAACAAATAGACTTACCACTTCAGATGCATCAGGAGTGAGTTCAATAAAAGATCCAACATCCCTGTAACCCTTCTTTCTTCCCAACCCAGGGACTTTTTCTATTCTTCAGCAACCAAGCATCAATCATAGGATTTTCGACCAATTCCTTATCCTCTATAAATAACACCAAGAAATCCTACACAGATAAAACCATGATTCTGTTAACAATTACTGGTTTATAGTTGTATAAATATACTCTTACTCACCATAGAGGAAATATCATATTTAAACATGTTGACTCTCTTTTCTGTTAACCAGTAATCAAGAAATGGGCCCACAAGTAGAAGGGATCCAGCCTGGATAGGTGTTGTATGTCCCAACAGATTGAAAGAGCTTAACAAGTATTTCCTTTTGAGATAATGATGGAAGACAAGTCATCATCTTGTATTCCTATAAGAAATCAGTTGATCACAAACTACATGTGCAACTGCAGGTATACACACACATACAAAGAGAAAGAGAGAGAGAGAGAGAGAGAGAGAGAGAGAGAGAGAGAGAGAGAGAGAGTGAGTGAGAGAAAGAGAGAGAGAGAGAGAGAGAGAGAGAGAGAGAGAGAGAGAAAGAGAGAGAGAGAGAGAGAGAGAGAGAGAGATAACGTTGGCATGTGTCATTATCTCTTTAGCCCAAGAGAAGAAATTATTGTTGTTGATGTTGCACACCAGAAACAAGAGATTGTGAAGAAACCTCTCAGAGGAGCAAGTCCAAGAAACCTGCATAAACTTCAAAGTAAACATACATGTTTTATTTTATATTGTGCTTCAACATCTACCAAAGGGTATTGTTGTCTTTTAACAACAATATAGCGGAGAGATTACATGGTTCCACATTTGAATCTTTAATGGACCCTAAAAATAGGCTCTTACCAACTTCATCTTTCAAAAAAAGTTATGCCTTTAACAGCTCTTACATACATACATCAATTCATTGAAACAACTCATTTCATCCAGACATCAGTATATTTGGTGTGTATGAAGGAAGAAAGAAAGTACCTCCTCAGTAGACCAATTATCATTTAGACCTTTTAAATTGTTACCCTTTGGTGACCAAATTAGTCCCTCTATCATGCCACTGAATTGATCCATTTTATTTCCCAATATAGCCAACTCTCTCCAGCCACGTTGTCCACACATCATCTCATCCATTCTGCATAATGATACCAATTTCTTCAGATAACAAACAAGACAAAACAGCCATGTATTTGGTTAGTGTGAATAGATAACATAGAAGAGTAACCTGAGAAAAGATTTTTGGGCAGCAGTTCCAATATCACCAGCAGCATAAGCTTCCTGCTTCAGGACTTGCTGGTGAAGATACTTGGCACAGAACTAAGAGACTGCCTGACCTGAAAGATAAAAAAAAAAAAAGCTTAGTGAGGACACCTTATATATGAAGAAACAAACATGTGTGTATATAATCTATATCCATATGCTTACCTCCATGGCCATAATAAATTCCAAAGAAAGATGTGGAGTTGTCCAAGTCAAGTAAAGCAGCATGCTACCAAACACCTCATATTGACACATAAAATCTTGGTTAATTACTATAGTGATCAATGTTTGGGCTGACTGAAAGTTGTATCATAGAGAGATATAGAGAAAATTCAACAAGATTACAAGAGCATTAAACTATCATACCTTTTTAGAATATAGAAAATCCAAACAGGAACAATAGCTTATATAACTAACAAGTAGCCTATACTAGGGACTTACAGCATCTTCCATTGATGTGCGCCATCCTTGCATGCATGAGACTCCATATCTCAGTTTCTCATTCTCACCATCGTCGGATGTTTTATCAGTTTTAGGTGTGCTTAGGTAAACCCCCATATCTAGTAATCAACCCGGATGGTAAGCCTAAAATCCCAAAATCATCAATCACAATTACAGAAGTTACAGTTAGATATAAAATTAGATGCCACATCTGGCATGCTAAAGAAAAATACAGCTATATCACTTCATTTGTACAGTATATTATCAGACACCTAAAACCAGTACAGTTCAGATGCATCATGAAAACACGAAACAAATAAAGGCAACGAAACCAAAACACCAAACAGAAACACAGATTCCAAACGGTCATGCCCTAAAATGCTAAGCCTAATTAAAATTTCAAACAATTATCGAATCAATGGCAAATCTAACGTAATATTAGATATTCCACAAAGTTCAAATCTAGAAAACGAAGATGCTCACATAAAGCCCAATCACGATGGATCAATGATTTCAAAAACGAAATGACAGATTAAGGGTGAATCGAATTGTAAAAATTATTTATTTCTAAGTGAGCATCCGAGTGTAATTAAGATCTAAGCCGCATCACAACAAATCAAATATTCAAATTAACGAAACTTACGAGAGATTGGAATTGTCCGTACAGTTTTGCCGGAGATGAGGGACTCCATCGGCTGGGTGACGCTGGAAAGTGTTGGACGGTGGGGCGGGGCTAGACGGAGGTCAGAGGTGGGAGGCGCCAACACCAAGAGAAACGTCGGAGGTGGGAGAAGCTGTCGATGTTGAGAACCGAGAAGAAGAGAAAGGGTTTGTCGAAGTGAGAAGGGGAGAAAGGGAAGTTGAAGATAGAATGAGCAGTACAGGAGGGCATAATCGGGGCAAGTTCTTGAAAAAAAGCCCTAGCTACTAGGGAAATTAAAGTGGAGGGAGAAAAAAAAGGAAGGCGGGGATTTTAAGTTTTTGGGATTTCATTTTCCCCGGATGGAACGCGCGCGTTCTATTAAAATTTATAAAGCGACGGTCGTAGACGACACGCTGGTGCCCTCCGTGTTTTTATTTTTTTTGTTTAGACACTAATTTTAGGGCATGCAAAAATGCGCGTCTGAAATCCTTTAAATTTTGGAAGAGATGACATTATTTTTTAGACACTCACCTTTGCGTATCATAAATCACTGCGTGTCATGGTTCGCACGTCGTAAAAGGCTATTTTTCTAGTAGTGGTGGTTCCACTAGAGGACATTCAGGTGGATGCAGGCCTTAATTATATTTAGATACCGATCACGATTGTGAATCGCAAGGTGAATACTTTGAGGAACGAAGAAATACCCTTGGTTCAGGTCCAGTGGCAACATCGGAGAAGGTCCGAGATGACTTGGGAATCGGAGTCGGAGATGCGGGAGCAGTATCCAGAGTTGTTTGTGGAGATGATTTGTGCATTATGGACCATTTCTAGGGTTTTTGTCCCAAAGGTGGAGACTTTATAAGTAAAGGAGCTCCATAGACCTTGATCTACTCACATTCAGTGTATAATATGATACAGATCCATAAAAATCCAATCTTGGATGTTAGGAGTGAGCCACGCATGAGATATGAGCTCCTTAGTGAAGGAAGTGGTGTGATTGGATGATGATGGCCTTTACAACCATGCAAAGGTGAAAAGTCACTGACTTTATGGATTAAGAGGCATTAGAGTGACTAGATCTGGGATATGAGCTTGTGTCTTAATCGTTTAAGAACAAAATATGAAGATTGTGAAAATTGGGCGTAATCCCAGTATGCGCAGCGTAGGGGTCGAGTGTCCCCGATTCTGTATAGCATCCGAGTATGCCCAGCGTATAGAGTTGTTATGCGCCACGTACTCCTTAGGGTTGACTTTCGTTGACTTTTAGGGTTTAGTCAACAAGTGGACTTTTGGACCATCGGAATGGTAGAATGGTCTTTTACCCTTCTGAGAGAGCATAGGAAGGGATTAGTCTAGCCTTTGAGAGCCATTATTAATTAGAGATAATTTATGTATGTGATTAGGAGGAGGCTAGATCAGTGTTTCGAGTTCGAGATCATTCGAGTTTACCTGAGGCGAGTCTTCTCACTATACATTACCTAGGGTGATATCTACATGTGGACCGGAAGATCATACGTGTTTGCTTGAGATTATGTGTTTCGTTATTATGTATGCTATTTGCTATTCTGACCGGAGTAGAGGGTCCAACGATTTACGAGGCCAAAGGTTCCTCAACCAGACCAGACCGGAGGGTCCAACGAGCTAGACCGGACCAGAGGGTCCAACGAGCTACGGGACTGGAGGGTCCCGCTGAGACACATTAACCAGAGGGTCATACATATTATAGCCTCGAGTGGCGAATTGTTGTATGTGGTATTTTGGGGAACTCACTAAGCATTCGTGCTTACCGTGTTATGTGTTATGTGTTTCAGGTACCTCGGGAGATAGCGGGAAGGCGTCGGTATGATTGTACACACACACGCAGACGAGATGGAACATGTTAGAGGATCTTGGATTTGATTAATTGTTTTGAAAACTTGTTGATTGTTTTTTAGAACTAATGATGAGACATGTGTACTATGAATTTTTAAATTAAAAAATTTGGTTTGAAAAATTATGTCGTTACATAAGGCCGACTAGACATGTAATGTATATTCTAGACTCAAAAAGCATGTAAAATGACAACTAAGGACAACGAAACAGGTAATGTATATTTCAGGCCTAATAAGCATGTAAAAGGACAACTAAGGCCCACTAAACATGTAATGCATATTCTAGGCCCCATAATGGTGAATATGATGTAATTAGCCCGATTGCTATTATATTGCTTGAGATAGCTCAATTATTTACCAAAATTGCATAAAAGGCCCACTCTTTGTAAAATTGACATTTTTGGCCCATTAAGCGGTAAAATTTCAATTATGTCATATTTTTGGTAAAAATGACACTTTAGGTCCATTAAGACCAAAAGTTTACATTTCACAGTTCATTTTGAATAAAATGACATTTTTGGTCCACTTTTGATGGAAGTAACATTTTCGGCCAAATTTCAAGGGAAATTACATTTTCGGCCCAACTTTGGTGCAAATTGACATTTTCGGCCCAAATATGTAGGAAATAACCTTTTCAGCCCAAATTTTGTAGAAATGATATTTTCAGCCCATTTAACTGAAAATTTATTTTTTTGAACCAAATATGTTTAAAATGACAATTTAATCCTTAAATGTCACAAATTTAACATTTAAGCCCATGAAACCGCGAAGGCCCAAATTTAATCCCAATTTGTGAAAATTTATACTTTTGGCCCCTTTGAAACCGTGAATATCTTTAAGACCCATTTTTATATGAAAATGACTCTTTTAGTCCTCTTAAAACCGCGAGCTAACATAAGAACCTTACTTTTTGTTTATTTTGTCAAATGTGGCCATTTACACGATTTTATTTAGTTTTCAATCATTCTTAGCATGATTAATCCTTTCCACTTCATAGTAAGACATATAAAATGGTTTAGTTTACCAACATTACCAAGTTTAGAAGGTCATTCGAGTTTAGTGAAGATCTAGTATGTTTTTCATAACATAATCACCACATATAACATGAAAAACACACATATACATGCATATATACATAGATCTAACACAAAAGTAACTTGTATCATCCCCCAAAACATAGTAAAAACCAAAAAAAGGGGGGAGGGGACGATATCACTCTGGTTGATGGATTCGGTTTTTGATGAAGGTTGAAGGAGCTTTCGGCCTTAGAGTGTTCCTTGAGAAAAGCTTTCAAATTCTAGGAAGTTCTAAGAGCATGATCACGAAAATATGTTTTTATGAGAAATAATATAGCTTAAAATGGATTGAATCAACTTGAGTTTGGTTAAAAGCTTACCAAGGTGATAATGCTTGGTGCATAACTCTTGAAGTTTCCCACCAAAGCCAGCCACAAAATTTGCAAGAGGAAATGAGTAGATTTCTTGGTGCACAACAAGTGGAGGAAAGCTTTATCTACAGCTGCCAGTTTATCAGGCTGGCATGTCAAGGAAACAGGCAGTGGGTTAGTTTTCCAAAATCCGTTGCTTTACGAACTTAATTTCAAATGTTCTATTAGACTATTGTGTTACAAATGATGCTGATTTTGTTCAAAACTGTTTGTTATACCTATGTAGTATGGTTGATTTTAATTAACCAATTGTTAATTTGATAGGGGTGAATCATTTATCATCACAGAGATTGTTGAGGAGATCTTATATGCTACAAAATCTCATGGCATGGAGAAAAAGCTAATTGGTATCGAGTCTCATATAAATGAATTATATTCATTATTGGGTATGGAAATGACAAAAGAGGTGCACTTTGTCGGGATATTGGGAATGGGAGGAATTGGTAAGACAACTATAGTCAAAGCTTTATTTCGAAGAATTGCCCATAATTTTGAGTGTAGTAGCTTTGTTAGAGATGTTAGAGAAAATAGTTCTAGTAAAAGAGATATATGTGCCTTACAAGAAAGGGTTCTAAGTGAAATTCTAAACACAAGGCAGTGATTTTTTGTTAATGATCCATGAGGACGGAGCCTACATGATACATCAACGATTTTGAAAAAAATACGGTTCTTCTAGTTCTTGATGACGTGGATGATGTTGAGCAATTAAAGTTCTTAAGTGCAAGTCGACGTCATTGGTTTGGTCTTGGAAGTAGAATCATCATATAACCACTAGAGACGAGCATTTGCTATCAGGTGCAGATGTCATCTATAAACCAAATTTTTACATGTGAATGAAGCTATTGAGCTCATCTGTGTGCATGATTTTCGGAATATTAGCCCTCCAAAAGGTTATGAGGAGCTCTCATATCGTGCAATAAACTATGCTAGCGGCCTTCCTCTAGCCCTAGAAGTTTTAGGTGCATTCTTCCATGGAAGAGAGGTATGTGTTTGGGAAAGTGCTTTAGATAAACTAGCCGAAATATCGGATGATAAGATTCTTGACATACTAAAGTTAAGTTATGATGGGCTAGATGTTTATGAGAAAAAAGTATTCCTAGACATTGCATGTTTTTTCAAGGGAAAAGACAAGGAACATGTAAGTAGAGTACTCGATAGCTTTGGTTTTCACGCGAAAATCGGGATTAAAGTTCTAGAAGAAAAATCTCTTATAACCATTTCAAATAAAAGGCTAGACATGCATGATCTCATACAGGCAATGGGTTGGAAAATAGTTCGTGAGAGATTCCTAGATAGAAGACTATGGCAACATGAACAAATCCATGATTTGGCCAAGGGAAAGAAGGAAAAGTTGATCACCATCTTTATAATATCATTTTATTTAGTGATATTCATTTATGTTTTACAATGGGTACGGAATCCAGAAGCAATTAAAGCAATAATGTTGATGGGCAATGAATACATTGTCGAAGACTATGATACAAAGTCGGGTTTAAGTGCTAATCTTTTTGAATGCATGAAAAATCTTTGACTACTTGATATTGATGGGAAATTCACTTCTACCCAACCTACATTTCTTCCTGATGAGTTGTGATGGATTCATTGGAATGATTACCCATTCTTGTTTCTGCTAATAGTTGAGATGTGTAAGCTTGTTGGGCTTAAAATGGAACATAGATCAGACATCAAACATTTATGAGAAGGCCGAAAGGTATTTATTTAGTCATAGGAGTTTATAGATAAACAAATGGTTATATTTGTATTGTGTTTTGGATGATCTCAATATTAATTTTATTTTTTCAATATATGTTTTGCTTGTCAGATTCTACCAAACTAGAAATTCATTCACCTCGAAAGCTTGTGCAAACTCACATCATTTCCAGATGTCTTTGGGGCCACAAATATTGTGAGGTTAATTTTGTCAAAATGTTGGGGATTGGAGGAGATTCATGAGTCTCTTGGATCCCATAGAGGGTTGGTTTACTTGGACATGAATCGTTGTAGTCGAGTCAAGCATCTCCCATGAACGCTTGAGATGGAATCCTTGGAGACTCTAATTCTCTCAGGATGTGAGAGTCTTGAAAGATTCCCACAAGTCTCCCCATGTATGACTAAACTATCACAAATAAATCTTTATTCTTGTTTTAGAATAAAGGAACTGCCTTCATCAATAATATATTTGTCAAGCCTAAGCCTCTTGAATCTCATAAACTGTTGGAAACTTAAGAGCATACCAAACTCTATATGTGAGTTAAAGGATCTTAAGTGTCTTCATCTTCACAACTGCAAGGAATTGAATTTTTTTCCTAAGAGGCTTGGAAGAATGATAATATTAGAAGAGCTTTTACTAGGTTTTACGTGTGATATGGGTAGCCCACAAAAGTTTGTTGGTTTTACATCTTTGACAGCTCTGTCTTCCTTGAAAAATTAGATCTCAGCTAGAGACCTATTCATGAAAAAATCTTTCCCCAAAACCTTGATGCATTTTCCTCATTGGAAGAATTATATTTAAGTGGCAACCATAAATTAGTCACGTTACCTGCAAGCATCTGCCATCTTTCTCGTCTAAAATACCTAGAGGTGAATGGGTGATCCCGACTTCAAAGACCATGTGGGCTCACATCAAGCATACAAGTGATGAAGGCTAGTGATTGCATCTCATTGAAAAAGATTGGAGATGTATTAAAAGATAGTGAATGGTAGTATAAGATATGGCTAATTAATTGCCATAAACTCCTAGAAGATGAAGAGAATCAAAGATACCTTGATAAGATCTTGCAACTATCTTTCATTAAGGTGGTTCATCTCTATTTATCTTATCCCATTTAATTTATTTAGGGAATTTATGTTGCAACTATCTTTCATTAAGGTGGTTCATCTCTATTTATCTTATCCCATTTAATTTTTTTAGGGCATTTAATTTATTCATGGCTATTTTCTATGTGGAATAGGTCATTCATGTATTTTGCATTTACAAGAGAATATTGGACTCCCGACTTTTTTATTTTTTGGGTGGGACAAAAAATTACAATATTTGTACTCTTAACATAAGTCAAAGTCAAAGTACAAGCCCAAATGAATTACGACATGTTATGTTCTGTGTAATAAATGGGCCTTTGGATCCCATATCGGGGAAGCAACCATTATATTTATTCAAGAAATAAACAATGTAATAATGATGTTTTTGGTTTACTTCAGAGTTGTGGTGTTTTAAATCATTGTTTAAGTATATCTATTCCAGGAAGCAAGATCCCAAGTTGGTTCAAAGAAAAAAAGGATGGGTGCAGAATAGGATTAAAGTTATCTCACAAATGGCATACTAAAATCATGGGTTTCCTTGTATGTGGTGTGTTTTCAAAATGGGGTTAGGGATATGTTTGTCCTCGCATCATCTTCAAACTTGTAAATGATGGAAATATTATTCTTAAGTCAGAGGTTAACCATATCAAGGCAATAGAAACAACTGGGAATGAGGGGAATGTATGGATTAGCTATATGTTGTTGGGTTTCTTGCAGAATATGTATCATGATCTTCAACCTCAAGATTGGTCTCATATCCAAGGTAATCTTAAGATGACTATAATCTTGACGGATGGCACACAATCTGTAGCAACTAGGGCACATGTTATCTACAAAGAAGACATCCAGCAAATTAAAACTTCTTTCTCTGATTATGGGAACATGGTGCACGTTGATGATGAGGATCTTGGATATGATGAACTTATCTCTGGCAACACTTACGTGTATGAGACAAGTTTGATGAGGAGGCTTTGATGCCTTTAAGAAGTAGAACCTCAACAAGGAGCAACAAGAGGAACCTACATTGTGTCATTACCTTTTACGGACCTCGTTGAAATATCCCTTGTATAGGGCCAAATTGAGATGACGCAACAGGATTCTACAAAGGGAATTGGTGAGGATGAAATAAGAACAAAAGTAGTTATTGACCAAGTCAAATGAACTAGAATTTTAGTCCCACCCAAATAGGGGTGTTCGTTTGGGTGGATCGGTTTGATCCGATCCAAACAGGTGAATCCAAATTGATTTCGGTTTTCAAAACATAGATCCGAATAGTCCAAACTAAATTTAAATCCAATCCGATCCGATCCAATTACAATTCGGTTGGATCGGTTTTTATAATTCGGTTTTCAAAAACCGAAACATTTTAAGACGACTAATTATTATAATATTACTAAATTTTACACAAGAAGCAAAAGCAAATTACTTAGTTGTGGTTTGAAATTTATAAACAACTAATAAGAAGATATATTATAGATAAATATTTTATAGATAGAAAACTTTTGAGTGAAAATGCATATTAATGTTTTTTTATCGGGTGAAACGTTCCTATTTGAAAAAATAAATTACAAAATTAATAAAAAACTATAGATATATATTATAAATAGATAAATAATAAATGTTTATTCGGTTTTTTTGGACTATTCGGTTCTTGTTTTATAAACCAAAACCAATCCGAAATCCAAAATAATAATTCGGTTTTGTTGAAAACCAATCCAAAAATCCGAATATCCGAACCAAATAGTCCAATCTAAATTGTCCAATTGGATACTTCGGTTTTATCCGAATAATGAACAGTCCTACACCCAAAAGACTGGAACACAATACAACAAAAAAGCTTTTGACAAAAATACCCACTATTTTCTTTCTCATTAATTAATTCTTCCTGTAATATGCTTTCTTTCTTCATTGCACTTGCTTATATTTGTATTTCTCCCGTTTTGCTCGTCTCGCATATGGCTTTCTTTCCTTATTTATTATTAATATATTTTTAAATCAATGATTGAATGATTCAATCATATATATATATATATATATATATATATATATATATATATATATATATATATATATATATATATATATATATATATATATATTAGAAATCGGTTGAGAACTCATAGTTTCCCGAGAACTGTAATTTAAAAAAAAACAGCATTTTTAAAAATTAAAAAAAAAACTGCAATTTTTTCAAACAAAAAAAAAACTGCAATCTAAAAAAAATTAAATAAAAAAACTGCAATTTTTTTAAAAAAAAAAAAACTCCACTTTTAAAAAAAAAAAAAACTGAATTTTTGTAGAATGGAAATATTTAAAAATCAGTAAATTTAAAAAAGAAATACAGAAAAAAAAGAAAAAAACTAGGATATTTAAAAAAAAATAAAATAAAATAAAAAACTCTAATTTTTTTAACCAAAAAAATCAAGGTTTTAGATGCATATATGCATATTTTTTCAAATGTATATATGCATATTTCTTATACTATAATATTCGTAAGTAATCATAAAAAATATCATTTTTATTAGTCAATTTATAAACATAATAATAGAAGAATTTTATTTGATCCAAAATAAAATATAAAAAATAAAAAATACTATAAAGATTCATAGTGTTGTCATTTCTTCATATCGAAATTTTCATATTTTCTTCAATTTATCAATTTTCACATCTCTAGTACATTCCACAAATTCTTAAAATCTACAATAAAATTTAAAAAATTGATTAATGCAAGAATACTCACAAAAATGCATATATATATATATATATATATATATATATATATATATATATATATATATATAATATCATGTAAGATTCACATGTGATTATATAATGTGACATTCACATGTGATTGCATATTTTAAGATTCAGATGTAAAAATGACAAGAAAAATTTTAAAAATAATAAATGAATAACACACACACACAATGCATGTGGGCATAAAGACGTAATTCATATGTGATTTACATGTGAATCACATGTAATTCATATGTTATTCACTTGTGATTTAGATGTGAATCACATGTAATTGATATGTAATTCACTTGTGATTTACATGTGAATTACATGTCATTAATATGTGAATTACATGTCATTAATATGTGAATTACATGTGAATCACATGTAATTCCTATGTGATTCACTCGTGATTTACATGTGATTTACATGTGAATTACATGTGATTCATATGTGATTTACATGTGAATTACATGTAATTCGTATGTGATTCATTTGTAATTTACATGTGATTCATATGTGAATTATATATGATTTACATGTGAATCACAGTAATTTACTTGTGATTTATGTTGGATTAGTGTCTAAGTCCATAACTATTTTGGTATGTACTTGACCCGATGGTGCATGGTCCTTTTGTGTTGCCTTCACCAAAGCAACTTGATAGGATGAATTATGGAGAGAAACGATTAAATATGATTTATTAATATATTATGGGAATAATATATTAAAGGAGAAATCATATTGTTTAGTTAATATTAGTCAATAATTAATTGGTAATTAGTTTTGTGACTAGAAGAGATTAATTAAACTTAAGGGACTGGAATTGTAATTATAAGATAATTGCAATTTGGGCTATGGATTGCGTTTTATTAAGGAGTGGACGAATTCTATGGGGAAACCCATAAGAAATCATCCAAGGCCCTTAAGAAAAGGAGTTCATGGGTTGCTTGGGGCTTAAGCATCCAAATTAGGGTTTCCTTGTTAGATAACCCTAATAGCCTCACTATATATAAAACCTTTAAGGCTCAAAAACGTGGGGAACTTCTCTTCTAGGGTTAGTACACGTTTTGGGTAGGCTCCACTCTCTCTCCTCTTCATCCTCTTGCTCTTGGAGTTTGTGAACCATTAGAGGAGTGACACTTGTGACTCTAAGCTTTCTAAAGTCAATACAAGGAGGAATTGGGATTGTTATTGCTACATAACAATCAAGGTAATATCTTATACCTATTCTCATGTTAATATGATTACTAGAATGCTAGAACTAGGGTTTATAGTCTTGGATAACTTGCATGTACAATAGACAAACCTAGATCCAAGCATTAGGGTTTATATGAGCACATAGGATGTTCTTATTGCCAAAACCCATCAGTGGTATCAGAGACTTGATTGGTTTCTATTGTATTGATGCCATGCATGTTGAAAAAATTCATTTTTTGTGGTTCTGCATCATGGACTCGGCGAGTCCCACTGTGGTCTCGGCGAGTTGCCCCTACTCGGCGAGTCCATGGGGGTACTCGGCGAGTTCGAGCGTCAGATGGAGATATTTTCGGGATTTCTTGCTGTTTATCTTTGAGATACTTGCCTTTATCATATTAGATCAATATAAATCTGATTTTATGATATATATGACTATATTCTTGATCTAATTGAAGATATTTATCAATTAATAAAATATTTGTTTCCTTATGTGATAATTGATTAATTCTTTTGATTAAATTGGTAAATTTTTTTGCAAGAAATCATTAAATAAATCAAATATGGATAATTATGTGATTAAATGTTAATTAAGATTATTTGTTATTTGATCCTTGTGTTATGAAAAGTTTCATATTTTCCCCTTTAGGTTTTATAGTTTAAATTTGAACTCAAAAGTTTAGTTTTGAAATTTAAATAGTTGAAACCCTAATGTTTTGAAATGATTCAAAACTTGCCCTCAACTTTTGGAATTTAAATTTTGATTAATACTTTAATTTTGATGTATATTTAAATTCTAAACCTAATGTTTTGAAATGTTTCAAAACTTGCCCTCAAGTTTTGGAATTTAAAAGTTGATTAAAAGTTTAATTAGGAATGTTAAATTCTAAAACCCTAGTATTGTTTTAAAAAAGTTAAAATCACACCCTTATGGTTTTATTAATTAACTAAGGTGTATAATTAAAAAAGCTTTAATAAATCCATAAAAGTTTAGGTTTAAAATTTAACTGAATTAAAAGTATAATTGTTAAATTTGACCACTTAATATTTTAAAAGTGTAAAATACACCCTATACTATATATAACATTAAAAGTCTAACATTATATATATGTATGAGTAAAAGTCAGTCTTACCGTTAGTAGGCCTCATTCACGAAGCTAGTCTATAAGGGGTGTTTAAGGAAATTGCCTATAAAATGGCGATTGAATGGGTATCCACTCTTACCCACCGCACTCTTGACTAGTGGATGGTCGTTAGCCGAATGGGTAGGATAGGACAGAAACCTTCCATTATAAGTATAATGAAGTACAAAAGTAACTAAATGTTTTTACAAATTCCCAATCTTAGTTACTTAGGCAAAAGTGAATTGATGCAATTCCATGAAATTACACTTTGTACCCTTGCGAAGACGTTAGTGGAGTGTGTGTGGTTAACCGGCACACTAAATGGTTCTAAGCAAAGGTAGCAAAGGGTGACTCAATGTTTGTCATAGTTCGGTGGAGCGTGTGTGGTTTACCGGCACATCGAATAGGTGACTGTAACATGTGAGGGCACCATGTAAGTTTGCATGGTTATTCACACCCGCTTTATGATCCTCGGCATCCCAATCACAAACAAGAGGGGCATATCGAGATTTAAATATGCCATTAAAGTGTTCAATGAATCTCAAAGGATCTAGGAGTTTTCATAGATTGAAAACCTAAATTTCTTTTTCGTTTTTCATGGTGGAAATTAGTGAATCGTCATTCACTTACCTTCAAATGTTCTGCAATTTGGGTTATGGCATCCCTTTCCCGAGTTGTAGAATATTGTGTTGGGTCCTAGCCTTAGTATCTCATTTGGGTGATTTACTAAGGACTCAATCAATCAACTAACTTGAATTTGTTTCTCCCATTTTGTAGATGTCAAAGTTCGACAACTATGGTCTTCCCAAATCCCGTGGAACAAGCACTCACATGAAGATGGTATTCCACGATTCGATCAAGGAACAAGAAATCATGCTTCACTTCCTCCACCTCCTCCAATTGTTCTCCCTAACCCACAAGATCGAAGAATTGAAAGGTTCAACATCACTAAAGCCCTATTGGAAATGAAATATGAAGATGGTAAACCCGTGTGTGCCCACATTCTAGGAATGAAATCACACATTGATAGGTTGATAATGTTGGGTGTGTCATTCCTGGATGAGTTGGTTGTGAACTGGATTTTGCAATCACTGCCTGAATCATATAATGAGTTCAAAAGAAAGTATTATATGATGGATCATGACAATAACCTCATTGACCTAACTTACATGCTCATTGCTGTTGAATCAGAAATGATTTGGCGAAGCAATGGAGCGTATTTGTTGGGAAAGTCAACCGACCATGCTTCCGAGGACGTTCTAGGAGAATCGACCTGCGTTTGCTTCCAAGAGAAAGGGCGTTGGATAGAAGTCTGTCCTAAGAGCCTGAAGATTCCAGAAGATGGGAGAGTCAAAGAGTATGGCTATGCTTCAGGTAAAATCCACTATCTAACTCCATTAAGTTCCTATTCGTTGATTCTTAATACATGATGTGATAAGATTGCATTTGAATGTTTTGCAGGATCGGTGAAAAGAAAGGAAGCTTGATGAAAGAGCAAGATGAGTCTAATCACAAAGAAATGGATCTCGATCGCACGGACTTGAAGATTAGATTTTGAGCTTAGATAGTTATGATAGAGTTGTTAGGATTTTTCTTTTTGAATACATAGTTTTCAATGGATTTTGCATTGTAAGGACAAATGTTTTCCGCTGCTTTTATAAATAAAATAAATTTTGGTTTGACTTATTTATTTATTTTTTTATTTCCTTTTAATGAAATCATTATGAAAATTGATGTTTGCTTATTTCTACAACGAGTGGATATGATTCTTATTTATGATAATTATGGAAAGGTCGAGAATTTACCAAGTAGGGAGAGTTTCTCATCGCCCAAGTTTCAATTGGACAGACACTTGGAATCACGCGACTTTGTTGCACGATGAATGAGAAATTTCATATTTGGAAATTAGACTAATTCATTGACAAAATGTCAAGTGAAGGACTAGGAGATCAAGTACACAAAGTTGTGTGTTGATCAAAGTCCACCATAAGAGTAACAAAGAAATTCGTCATGGTTTACGAAAGGTTTAGTAAATATGATTACACTTATAAGATTAAGTGTAATTGTGAATTGATTAAAAAGGTTTAAATCAATAGCAAAACGAATAAGAAGAGTCAAGTAGGCAGAAAGATAAAAGTTTCTCCATTCTAAGAAGAAGGGAGAGTAGCTTTTATGCTTTATGATAGGTCTTAATGATTAAGAACTATATCTCAATTGATCCTCTAAGTGAGTCTTAGTACAATTGTATGTCTAAGAAGAGGAATCAAGGATTGAAGAAATGGTCAAATCAAGAAGTCAATCATACTTCGTTCCAAAACAAGTCTTAGAGTTAAGATTGTGACATTGAGTGATAAGTATTAGGAAGGTTTATAACATTCATCAAAAGTGGAAAGTTGTGATGTCTTGGATAAGACAAAGACCAACTAGGACCAATTTATGAAGTGTTTTGATAAAAGCTACACTAACTCTTGAATATTTAATTGTCAAGAAATGTTTATTGACAAGAGAATCTTATATGTCAAGGAGTCAGTGGGAGTCTTAATGGTCTTGAAAGGTTTCAAGAACAAATCAAAATAGACCTTATCGATCATCACTAGCACACAAGTTGAGGTTTACAACCTATCGTGTTGACATTATTTTGTTTCTATGATGTTCCAATTGAGTTAATTATGCATGTGAGTCCTATGAGTTCTCATTTGAATGCATAAAAGGCAAGGACCTTGATCAATGAAAAGTACATTGATAGGAAAAGGTGAGTGGCTTAACTACTTGGAAGATATGGTGGGCAGCTGTGCTACCATAAGGCAAGAAATTAAGATTAAGGAAGTTCGGTCCATATGAGCTTGAAATTTGTCGTAAACTTTGATTTTGACAAATTCACATGGATAGGAACGCATACACCATTAAAATCTAAGTGTCATAAGATTCCCTCCTTCATGAAAATGATTGTGAGGAAATGCTTTCACTAAGATAGATTTTAAGAAGATAGTGATTGTGAAATTGTATTCTCGAATTCGATTATGGTTACGGTATCCCTTTCCATGATTTGAATTGTGAGGTTTGACAATTAGTCTTAATTGTTTAGACGCACATATGAGTTATCTAACAAAAGGGTGTATAAGTTCAAGAAGCCTTGATAAAAGATTATCAAAGCATTAAGTATTAGAAACATGGACTTAAGAAATTCAATAGGTATTAATTTTCTGGAAGTTAAGATGGTTTCTGAATAAATGTCAAAGCTAGTGGGAGCATAAGTGTTATGTTCATAATCATCATCATGATAGTGGGAGCATAAATGTTATGATTCCATGATTATTAAGGCAAGTATTGCAAGTTAGAAATATTAATTATAGAAAACAAGAGTTATACTTTGCAAAGTCGCAATGGTTGTAAAGTTGTTTTGCTATAATTAAGGGAGAGAATATTATGCTTCATTTCAAATCTAAAGGCTTAGGTTGTGGAATGTTAATAAATTTAGTCAAGGAAACATAGTGTGTTCTCAAATTTCGATTATGATTATGGCATTCCTCTTCATAGTTCGAATTTTGAGAACATAGCACATAAAATATTATGGTAGAAGATTGATAAAGTATCGAATCTTCGTGTAAGACATTATGCATCGTGTCCCATACGCTTCAAGTATAGGATTGATTTCAAATGCTATAATATTTGACCATTCTAAAATTTTCCAAATGTCTAGCGCATTTAGAGGGAAAAAGAACAAGAATCGCTTTTGACTAAGATAATTAAACAACTATCAAAGGACAATCTGAAGTTCGCCGAGGATTGGTCGCTTGTGAATATAGTATTGGATGGATCATATCGACATTATTATGAATAGATAAGATTCTATTAAGAATGAGTTGTCATATGGAAAATATGGAAACGTGTCCATATTGGGAATTGAATATTGAAAATCTATGTCTAGATTACAAACTTTTATGCAAAAGGATGTTCAAAGGAATGTACTTTGAGTGAGAGAAATCATATCTAAGAAATTGTATTGTAACAATTTCTGATAGAGGACTTTGTAATTGCATTGGCAATAGTCTTTGTGACTTTTGTGCTATGACATTACGAAAGGATCATTGCATAAAAAGTTAGAATCTAGCATATTCCATAAGTGGCAAGAATTTGATATTCTTTTCATTTATGAAAAAGGATTTGGAGTTGGGAAATGAGTATGATTGGAAATGTGTTCATTTGATCTATTTCACAAAGTAAGAACCATAGGTAAACATTGTGTGCATGCTCGAAGCATGGGACAAGTGTAATAATTCAAGTAAGAAGTTGATTACCCGAAACAACAAATAATGAGTAATCGATATGGTGATAAATAAAAGGTGTTTTATTTATGCTCAAAGGTTTGAGGCCATATGGGATTAGTATTATCCTTGTGTTTCACTATGCATGTTTTGACTTCCTGAATAATTTAATTGGTTTAGAACAGTCAAATTATTCGAACGGGCCACAGTCGTTCATATGTTGGAAGTAGGTATGAATGAAGACTGTCGTGAATTGGTGTGTGGATTGTCTAAAAAGCATCAGACATAAGCAAATGTTTGCTGCAACATTCATGAGTTCTTATGAATATGATTTGAGCATTGGATTAAACCCACGCTCACTTGGATCACTCAATGGATTGTATCACGAGTGATTGGTGAGACGATAACATCTTATATTCTTGAAACCGAGATGTGTGAGTTGTATCTTGCAAATCGGTTGCACATTGATAATATGTAAACGCACTAGTAACTTGGTGTTATAAAACATATTGTTGTGTGTAATTCTGTGAGTGAATTCAAGCAAGCATTATATCAAAGTTTATCCGTTCCTTTTATCCGAAGCAGGCTAAAAGCGATATCTTTGGGCCCCTCGATGATTTAATAATGACAAACGTAAATGTTCGGCCGGGCTAGGGCTAATTTGATTTGTTCAATTAGTAAGTCGTCATAAAGCAGAAGTCGAGAAATAGTACATAGAGAATGATTAGAAATCATGTCTCATACGATATCTAGAATGGAGGAATATATGACCCTTTATCTAAAGTATATGCGTATCTGATAGGATCAGAGTTGATAGCGGCTTTGGAAAGTTACGATTGCAGATCAGGATCTGAAGTCAGACGCATAATAGTTATTAGACTTATCCAAGTGGGAGACTGTTGGATTAGTGTCTAAGTCCATAACTATTTTGGTATGTACTTGACCCGATGGTGCATGGTCCTTTTGGGTTGCCTTCACCAAAGCAACTTGATAGGATGAATTATGGAGAGAAAGGATTAAATATGATTTATTAATATATTATGGGAATAATATATTAAAGGAGAAATCATATTGTTTAGTTAATATTAGTCAATAATTAATTGGTAATTAGTTTTGTGACTAAAAGAGATTAATTAAACTTAAGGGACTAGAATTGTAATTATAAGATAATTGCAATTTGGGCTATGGATTGCCTTTTATTAAGGAGTGGACGAATTCTATGGGGAAACCCGTAAGAAATCGTCCAAGGCCCTTAAGAAAAAGAGTCCATGGGTTGCTTAGGGCTTAAGCATCCAAATTAGGGTTTCCTTGTTAGATAACCCTAATAGCCTCACTATATATAGAGCCTTTAAGGCTCAAAAACGTGGGGAACTTCTCCTCTAGGGTTAGTACACGTTTTGGGCAGCCTCCACTCTCTCTCCTCTTCATCCTCTTGCTCTTGGTGTTTGTGAACCATTAGAGGAGTGACACTTGTGACTCTAAGATTTCTAAAGTCAATACAAGGAGGAATTAGGATTGTTATTGCTACATAACAATCAAGGTAATATCTTAAACCTATTCTCATGTTAATATGATTACTAGAATGCTAGAATTAGGGTTTATAGTCTTGGATAACTTGCATGTACAATAGAGAAACCTAGATCCAAGCATTAGGGTTTTTATGAGCACATAGGATGTTCTTATTGCCAAAACCCATCAATTTACATGTTATTTTGATTTTTATTCACATTTTACTTGAAAATTACATAGACGTAGTAGGTAAACGAGCAACAAGCTGTGCTGCAACCCCTTTTTGGATGGCAAAACTAATTCTTTTAAACACAACATCTATAGATCTTGGAGTCATAACATTACAATGCATGACCCGTTGGACTCTATTGAGTAGCTCCACAACTTCTGGCACAAGGAAACCGAAAGTATCTAATGCAAAGGGTATAAACGTGTGATTCATATGTGAATTACAAGTGAATCATATGTAATTAATATGTGATTCACTTATGATTTATATGTGATTCATATGTGAATTATATAATTCATATGTGATTCAATTGTGATTTACATGTGATTAATATGGGAATTATATGTGATTTACATGTGATATATATAATTCATATCTATCTTCATCAAATTGCCATGATAATATTGTAACACCTTTTCTAGAGCTGACATCAACTAATTCTGAGGAGTCATGCAATGAGAACTTATACACAAAGCAATAACAGTTGTACATTTCATGGAACATAAAGTTTCATGATATTTAATTGAATGTTATTTATTTAAATTATGAGATTTTACCTGAGGGTGTTTCATTAGGAAATATGCAAGTCAAAACCTCCAACAAAGCCAACATTTTCGGCCAGAATTCACGACCCGAAAAAGTTACTAATCCAATTCTTTAATAATCTCCAAAAGGTCCTATTAGAAAAGAATATAAAACAAACATGAACAAAAATCATCTTGCATCAGCCAATCAAATCAATAAGAATTAACCTATCTCACGATTAATAGATTCACCAATGTCTCATGTCAATTTTCACTCAAAACTTCAAAAAAAATCTCAAATTTTGTTACATGGATGAAATATATGATTTTTATATACTTTCAAATTGCACGACAATAATAAAATACCAAATGGTTCACAATCTCTTTCAGAAATGTACTTCTGTGATGAAAAAATAAGATAAATGGATCGTGGAATATTTTTCTATAACAAAAAAAAAGCACAAAAGGTTATAGTTCTCTACCAAAATTATGGTTTCCTAATTTTTATGTAACCAAATATAAAAATTTTTACTTTCTAACACAACACCAACTTATACATATATATATATATATATATATATATATATATATATATATATATATATATAAAGAGCACCAAGACCAATTACAACTGCCCTAAACTGGAAAAATATGTAGTTTTTATTCGAATTCCAAATTGAAAAAAAAAAAAAAAAAAAAAAGATTGCAAACGTACTTACTATTGTTTTAGATTATGACATTCTTTCAAGGTATAAAGAGATTAGCATAAATCCAGATATTATTCCCGAATGATAAGAACTTGCTAAATATCTATGATCAACATTTTAATAATTTCTTGAATCTATTACATCAAAAAACCAAAGCAAGATCAAATTTTTTTGGACAACATAGTAGTTGAGTTTCCTTATACTCTACATAGCCATCAAATGAATACATGCATGTTTTTATTGGATGCAGATTAAAATCATATTATAGTGACATAGATTGGCCCTCTCCTCCTACATTTCTCAAAATGTAACAAAAAAAATATTCAGAATCCTGAATTGGAATTGGTTCATCATTCATGAAGTCAAAGTGAAGTTAACCTGTGATATTTCTTATTGAGGCATTTCATCGAACATGTTGAGTGCAAACAAATATCTATATTTTTCAACAACATAAGTGTCTATTTTTATACCTAAAATCAACACAAGGATTTAACCCTTTTTAAAAACATATTGACTAAACATGTTCAACTTAACGATTAGGAAAAAATAATTCATAAAGGTCAAACAAAAGGTCAGGAGTCAAGAAATTACCCTATGTTTATGGTTTCATAATGTAAAATACCTCCTAAGTTGAGGGATGAAAGTCGAACTTCAACTCCATCAAATCTTCCAACTCCAATCAAATATGAATACCATTATGAGAGATGATGAATCAGCAATCACAATATACCACTCTAAAAATCAAGAATTATGTAACACCTGGTTTTGAAAGTGCTTCGCTGCTAGTGGATGCGACCCAATCATCAGTTTCTATAAGGGTTAGGGCCTTGGGAAAGGAAGGATTTGGCCCATTTCAAATCTGGGTGTTAGCGTATACGTAATCCAAGTGTTTAATTGTGTCTTCAGAGGCCAAGTTTATAATCCCAATTTGTCATCTCAGACTTCTAGGGATTATGGGATTCTTGTTCGGAAAGTTTTTAGGTAATGAGGAGTTGTTAGAAGCTTAGGGCTTCTTGTTACCTTTTCATAAATATAAAGTAAGTCCAAAATGGACTTATAATGAAGAAGTTATAGCACTTTAAAGGTTTTGATAGGTTTAGTCCCTAATGGAGAAAAGTGGTAGGAAGATCCCATGCATGCAAGGAGGCATGTGCGAGAGTATGCCCAGCATAGAGGGATAAGTGGACACGGGTGTGGGTAGGCTTACGCCCAACATACGTCTAGAGTCCCCAAACCATAATGTTGGGGCCAAGCACTATATAAAGAACATAATGCCCTAGATATCAACATCCATTTCACCCTTAGACAGCCACTACAAAGCCTTAATCCTTCTTTGAGTGTTCTTGGAGCTTAGAAGGCCATTAGAGAGCATTTTGGTGTTGTGAATCCATTTTCCAAGCAAGTGAAGAGCTAAGCAAGGTGGTGATTCAAAGGAGAAGTTGTAGATCCGAGATTATTGCTTCATTTCAGATCATATTGAGGTATAAAGTCTTGAACTTGCCTCTTGAATGCTTAGATCTATCATGTTGAGTTTTTGGACCTTTTTGGTCTCAAGAATGGAGGTTTATGGTTCCATGTCCGTTTTTAGTCTTAGGGTTGCCACCCTTGGTGCTAACTAAGTCCCTAAGGTAGAAAGTTGCCATCTTGGAGGTCTTAATGGGTGCATGCAAGAGTTATGGCCATTTTCATGGAAGTAGATTGTTATACTTTGAGTTTGGGTTCATGTGGGTCATATAAAGTCACCAAGACAGTAACTATGGATTAAGACGTTAAGTAGAGCTCAGATCTGTAATTTGGTCCCTTGGTTTGAAGCATTAAGTGCTTAATATCAAAAAGGACTTAACAGAAGAGTACGTTGGGCGTAAAAGCTGGTACGCGCAACATACAAGTCACGAACCTAGTACACGCTACGTACAGCTGAGTACGCCATGCGTACTCAGTCATAGTGGGTTTCGCATATTGGGCTTCGATATGGGCCAACTATTGGGATTTTTTATGTTTGGCCCGTTTGGTCATCAGGTTGTGGGCTGCTAGTGATGTTGGAAAAGGCCCCGAAAGGATTAGGGCCCAACTTGGAAACTTGGGCCATGGTTTGGGCCACGAGTGCTTTTTTAGAATTTTTTGCTTAAGTGTTTGGATTATTATTATTGGGCCATCAGAATATAGAGTGTGTTGGACTGAAAAGAAAGATTAGGTGCCACACCCCAAAACCGGAATGGCGGAAACGTTCTGGGGTGGATGACGTCATGTCAAGTATCACAACATATGCAGTATAGTAATCAAAGTACAACAACCATTGCATTAATAGTAATAGTTTTACATGGTTTACATTTCATAGAAACATTAAAGTAATACAAGTAATAGTATAGGTGCAGCTTGGTACAAAACTGTCTTCACCAAAAGCACCTGAGATGTACCTGTCTATTGCTGACCTGAGAATACAAGTTATTTTGAAAGCAAGTATCAGCATTTTAATAAATGCTAGTGAGTTCATAAGTATTTAGTGTCATTTGTGTAAGTTCAAAATAACTTTATAAAAGTATTAGTGTAGAATCAACCGAGTATTAGAGTCCTTTCCAGAAAATCCTATATTTTCTTAAATAAAAGTAGTCTTCTACCAAGACCCGACAGAGTTATGTTGTAAAAAGTAGTTTTCCCTTAAATGCTATCATTACCAAAATATGTTGTTTGATTTCAAAGAAGTAGGATAATATCAGGGAAAATAACATATTCCTCAGCAGTGAAGACTGGTGACTAAGGCAAAAGAACTCATAGACTCCAGGAGAGTATCGAATGAACGACACGCCTGACTCAATCTAACAAAAGGGAGATACAGACCCCAGACGGTATCAAATGAAAGATACTGCTTGCAAGGTCCAAAACAGTGAATACAGACCCCAGACAGTATCAAATGAAAGATACAGCTAGCAAGGTCCAAAACAGTGACTACAAACCCTGGATAGTATCAAATGAAAGATACATCTAGCAAGGTCCAAAACAGTGATTACAGACCCTAGACAGTATCAAATGAAAGATACAGCTAGCAAGGTCCAAAACAGTGTAAGTGTATTTCCAGCATACAATGTTAAACATCGTTACCTTAAGGCCATGAATTATAAGGTAACATGGAGATACTCGTAACCATACTAATCGACACTAGAGTACTTGACGCCCTGCAAGCGTTGGTGTAAGTATGACATTTGTCACCCCTTGGCTTGGTAGACCGTGGACTGTAGCTAGCAGTCAAGGTGCAGGGGTGTCAATCCCGTATAGATCTATACACACAATGTCCGCTCTCCCTACAAGAGACTCTGGTTACCAACTAGACAACGGAGAAGGCCGTGTCTTGAAGATGTATCCTGAACAGTGAAATTTGATGTAAGTGCTGGACTAGCAGTAGAGACTTATAACTGAACCGATCGATGTAAACCCATATGTCTATTCATGTATACATGATATATAATTAATGATCAAATGACCTTCGGATGGATATCCGATCCCACCAGACCACATCCAAACGAGGAAAAGGAAATAGGGCGAACTAGCCTTCCTAAGTCCTTTAAACATTATTTATATAACTATAAAAGTATAGGCATACATTTAACTTAAGTAGAAGCATTAACAATGTAGAAGTGTTTCACGAAGTAGAAGCGTTTCTCGAAGTAGAAGTGTTTATAAGGTGTAAGTGTATCACGAAGTGGAAGCGTTAATAAGTATAAGTGTATCACGAAGTGGAAGCGTTAATAAGTATAAGCGTATCACGAAGTGGATGCGTTAATAAGTATAAGCGTATCACGAAGTGGAAGCGTTTCACGAAGTAGGAGCGTATCACGAAGTAAAATGCGTTAACAAAGTAATAGCATTTAACTAAGTGGGAGTATAAGGAAGCAGTAGTATCTAACAAAGTAGGAGTATAAAAACATGGAAGAAAACTTTGATGAAAACTTTCGAAAACCTTTATACGTAAGAAAATCATGACTTGGTATTCTTTTGTAAAATAAGTTTGAAAACCATTAGAATTCCTTTGAAAACCTTTCATAAGCAAGTTTTTAATGAAACTTTGATAAAACAATTCAGTGCGAGGGTCAATTTGAGGAAAGCTTTTAAACAAGTAAAAACGTTTTAGAAAACCATTTACAGTATCATACTTGGTAAAAAGAGTTAACAGTGTAATAAATCCTTGTGCATGCGGGTTATCAATCACATGTGATTGATATGATAACTGACATGTTTAACTTGTATCCCCCCCCCCCCATAAAAGCATGTAAAAATATTTAAAAGGTTAATTCAGGGGTATGAACTCACCTGACGTGAGAATCTTGAAAGAAGATTGATATGGGATCACCGGATGTCGAATGGAGTCGTGGGCAAAAACGGATCCTATTTTAACATGTAATAACACATATATGAATATATTTAGGGTATATAACCATTAATAAACACTTGGATACACTCTCGGGACATAAGAACACTTAGAATCAAGTATTACTAATACATATGAAGTCCCCAAATGAGTGTAGGACCCTTAGGACGAGTGTAAGGCCACAAAACTTCATCTTTGTGAGTGTGCGGCCCTGTGTGCGGCTGTGTGTGCGGTCAGGACACGTGTGCGACCAGGAGTGTGCGGCCAGGCCTGTGTGTGCGGCCGTACACCTAGTGTTCTTGGTGTTCTTGGTTAAAGATGCTACCTTTTATGAAGATCCTCAAGGAGATTTGGATGATACTTGAGAGGATTTTGGGTCCTAGCTTTTGAAGGAGAGTAGAATGTGTTCAAAATGCCTAAGTCTTGAATATATAGGGGGAGTGTGTGCGGTTGGGATGGGTGTGCGGCCGCACACCCTTGTGTGCGGCCGCACACAGCTTGTGTTGGTGTGATTGGCTCAATTTCAAGGCGATACACCCACAATACTTATCCCCCGACTCCTACCCTGCTGCTACTAGGCTTTAAACACTCTATTTGACTCCAAACAGTGCTAGAAAATAGTAAAAACGAGTTTAACTTTGACAAGAAATGAAGAATGTAAGATAGAAATTTTCGGGTTGTCACATTAGGCCTCATGGCAACACCTATATAGAGTATTGGACCCAATTTGGAAAAATGGGCCATTGGTTGATTAATAGGCCTTTGGGCCTTTTCAGATTACAATTTGGACCATAGTTTGGACAGGGAAAGGGTAGGGGTAAAATGGTCTTTTTACCCAGGGTATGAAGTTATTATAATGGATTAGAACCTAATTGCTAATTGCGGGATACTATGGTATTGATAGCTCCTGGAATTGTCAGGGCAGCAGTTAAGGATTTTGTGCAGCAAGCTTCAACATTCGAGGTGAGTCTCCTCATTATTTGTATGGGTCTAAGACACCAATGTCGGCCCATTTAGTTTACGTATGGTAGGAAGACCCGGGGGTTAGCCCTAGGCATTATGCATGAAAGACCAAGAGGTGGCTCCCGACACACTATTTGCTAGATTAGATAAGTAGAGTAGTATGTATGCTAGTTGTCTTTGTGATGTTTTCATGGAAGACTAGGAGGTGGCTTTGGGAATTAAATCTGATAAATGTGTTATTAAAAATTCTTTTCAATGTGTGAATCAAGTTACAGATGTGCTTTTAGCTATATTAAAAATGAAAATTTTGGTCATTAATTTTGGGATGTTACAATTTGGTATTAGAGCCTTGGTTTAAGGGATTTGAGCATACTCTCGGGTGTGTCTGAACTCAAACTGAGGACATGGTTTGGAAATTTTCAAAAAGAAAATCATTTCTATAAAAAGAATTTCTAAGCAAAGAAAGAGGTGTGATTCGTGCAATCGACCGAGCTCAAGTAAGTGGTTCCTAAAATACCAATACATATTGTTATGTGATTATGTGATTCGCATGCTAGATTAGAGTTAAGGATCTAGGAGAGATGCCTTTGTATGCTTATATGAGCTTGTAGATTTGCATGCTATAATTGATCAGCCAGTGGTAGGATGGCCTGTTTAGTTTATGCCGAATTATATGAGCCTTTATATTTTCTTCTAGTACAGATTCTTGATTAGAGGATAGTTTGATTGGAGTATGTTGGTTAGATTTTCCATTGTCTGAATGTTGCTTGCTTTGTGCTTCGTGGGACTCTTAGTAATGTGAGTTATCTACTAAGTGAATATGCTAAGTCACATGGGGCACAGGCCGGATAATCTCAAAGTGATGGACTTGAACCTATTGCACAACTATAGTCTGAGTCTAACTGTTCTAGGGATGAGTCTTTTACTCGAAGGATTATCTAATCTCTGTTGCATGTGGTTATATTCATGCGGTAGCTAGTTGACATTATTGGGAATCCTTCAGCAGCTGAGGATTGGGTGCGCTCGGGAAACTACGTAAATATATTGTTTTTATCTACTTGTGAGTTTTATGACCATACTATTAGATACGACGTGTAACGGACGCCAATATCATTTATGCCTTTGTCACCCACGGACCTGCCGATCCAACTGTAGCTAATAGTAGAAGTGAGGGATTTTTGGTCCCATATAGATCTATACACAAACTCATGCTCTCCTTCAATGAGACTCTGGTTCATAAGGGTAGACATCCACTAGTACGTATGTAAGTACCCGAAGACGTGTCTCACAAACTAGATTAACGACTTTACAAGTAATAATGCAAAAACCCTTTTTATATATACCAGATAAGTTTATAAAAAGATCCTTTTGTTCCATAAACTATACTTATTATAGTTTATAAGCTTATTTTCCATGTTTTAATAAGTTTCATATGTTTAATACAGTTCAATGGTAAGAAAGACATAATAAGCAATTTATTTTTTAAAACACAACATTTCTTGTGTTTTACTTGTATCCCCCCCCCCCCCCTTAAAACATTAAAAAGCATGGAAAAATATGGGGGTATGAACTCACCTTATGTGAGTGATTCGATTGAAGACTGGAATAAGGATGTTATACTCTCGAACGAAGTCCCGGAGCACAAATGAGTCCTAAATAGAATATTATGATACATATAGGCATGAAATTAGTGAATATAACTACAAAGTTGTCTAGGAAACAACCTAGGAAGCAAGAATAACTCACCAAAGGAGTGTTAGAAGTAAGTTAGGAGGCTGAAAGGGAGTTCACGTCCAGGCTTGATGGTTCACAACCCTCATGAAGGGTTCACGGTCCTATGAGTGATTCACGGCCCAAGCAAGGAAGAATGTAACGCCCGTAGATCCGGGCTAGTCAATTTAGAGACGATAAGCATCAAAAATGACTTTTTGATAGAAGAGTGTTTAGAATGAATAATTATAACCAAGTTGTAGTATATCTCATAAGGTTTTCGTGCATATAAAGAACGCCGAAATCCGAGTTATAACGAAGAAGTTATAACCTGTCGAAGTTTCGCGACAGAACCAACACGACACAACGCGACGTAAATAGTGAATTTACGTTAGAGCGATATTTGGCCTTAGCGATCTAAATGAAAGTTGTATAATACATTAAACCAAGAGTGTGCATGAAAATAACGCCCAAATCTGACTTCGTATAAGGAAGTTATGATTTTTCAAAGTTTCGGCTTAGCAGTGTACAGCCCGAAGTCCGAACTTGAGATCGAGCGATATTTAGCCGAAACAATCTAAATAAGAATTGAAGATCTCATCGATGGTAGCCCAACGGTGAAAAGACAGACGAAAACGAAGTTCAAATGAAGGAGTTATGGATTTCGAACAGAATTTTCCTGTCCCGGCCTACTAAAAATAATATAATAAAAATAAAGTCAAAAGTAGCCAACGGAGTTTAAAAGAGAGTTTTAGAGCATAATCTCACCTACGCGTGGATATAAAGAACGTCAAAAACGAAGCTCGTATGCGAAAGTTATGAATTTCTGAAGTTCGGGGCGTGAACCCCAAGGATATGTCAGAGCTCATGAGGTGAGCATTAGTGGCTCACGAGGTGAGCAGATGATGGACGTCTTCCAGAGCAAGTGTAAAATCACAAAATTCAAGCCCAGAATTTCATTTTTGAATTAATAATTTTTTAAAAACATTTTACCATAACATTGTCAATAAAGCAACACATTACAAAATCATAATGTTGTGTCCCAAACCATGACATCAAAATAATGAAAATCAGAGTGCAATCCCAGAAAATTCGATGCGGAATCATGTGTGTGTGTGTGATGCGATGCTACGCTGCCGACTCCTTCCCCTTAGACGAAGAGGTACCTGAAACCAAAACAGAAATTGTAAGCACAAAGCTTAGTGAGTTCCCCCATCATACCACATACCATACAATATCATCAGTATCTTTCAACCGATAATCATCATCAGTATCTTTCAACCGGTAATCATCGTCGATATCTTTCAACCGGTAACTTCCATCAATATCTTTCAACCGGTAATCATCGTCGATATCTTTCAACCAGTAACTTCCATCAATATCTTTCAACCGGTAACCATCATCGGTATCTTTCAACCGGTAACCATCATCGGTATCTTTCAACCGGTAACTGGGGACTATTCCACCCCCTACCACTAGCATACAACATCAAGATATAAACATACAATCAGGCATAACTAGGTACTGACCTACCCTTCGGTCCTAAGGACCACTGTCAGGGAAACTGATCCCTACTATACACATAATATATCATACAGATAAATCTAATAACCAGGGCACATAACCAGACCAAGATAATTATCACAAAGACAATCATCTCCTAAATATTCCTCTTTGGTGGCCGGCATTGTGGCCTTAGACCCACCCCTACTGGAAGGTAACTCACCTCGTACGAGTAGCTGCTGATAATTTGCACGGGAAACCTCTGTCTGCTGCTGCTCCGGAAATCCTCCGGCTATAATCCCCACAAAATACTCAGTCAGAATCTGATATCTACTCTTAGGGTAAAATGACTAATTTACCCCCAACCAAGTCCAAGTCAAAGTCAACTTCTAGTTGACCCGACTCGTCGAGTTGGGCCGTCAACTCGTCGAGTCCCTACCCTTTACTCGTCCTCATCCATGACTCGACTCGTCGAGTTTGGCAACGACTCGACGAGTTCCCCTCTTTACGAACATCAATGAACCTTCATCCGACTCCCCGAGTTGTATGAACAACTCGTCGCGTTCACCTTCATCTGATGAACAAGTCCTGACCTTGACTCGCTGAGTTGTATGAACAACTCGTCGAGTTCATCTTCAAACATAAGAAGATTGCCTTGGACTCGCCGAGTCTGTTCTAGCACTCGTCGACTCCCATGAACTCCAGGTCTAAAACTAAGTCCAATGCGTTGGGTCACTCCTTCTGTCCTGCTACAAACCTTCTAACACCCAATTAAGTTCTTTTGACCCTCAAAAAATATGGGACTCAAAGCCTTGGACTCGTCGAGTCCCAAGAACGGACTCGACGAGTCGATAACGTCCACACCCTAAATCCTCGATTTCTGATGTACAACACTTATCCAAATGATAGATCCAAGCCCCTAAGCTCGATCTAGCATGTAAAGTTATGAACTTTACGTGCATGCATGGGACTTTTTAGCCAAAAAGGCTCTAAAATGGCTCTTTTGTTGCATGGGGACTTCCTTGGGTGCAAAAGCAACCCAAATTTGCCTTGTGACTCTTCCCAAGTGCTAGATCTGAAGTCTTGGCCCCCAACCATGTTTGCAAATCATGGTTGGCCACCTCATATGGCTTAAAAGCCCTAAATCTTCCCCAAAAGGGATCTAACAAACAAGCAAGCAAGGTACAGACTTCATACCTTTCAAAGACTCCAAATGATGAACCAAACTCGAATCCTTCAGTCTCCTCTTGATCCTTATATGCTCTTCCTTCTTCCTTGAGGTCAAAACCCACAAAAATCACTCAAAAGCCTTAGTTCTTGCACCAAAACACTTATGGTTTGCTATGGAGAGTCTTTGGGAGCAATAGGGACGAGTGGTAGTTGAACGAGATGATTAAATAGGGTGAAAACCCTCATATTAGGGTTTTGTCCAGTCAGAGCCTACTCGTCGAGTCTGGCCGCCGACTTGACGAGTCCATCACTTAAGTCCTGTGTCCAAACCCACTCCTACTCGATGAGTTGGGACTTTAACTCGCCGAGTCCCAGACCAAAAATGCAAAATACAACAAAATAAATTACATACCAGGAACCGAGTGCTACAGCAAGTGGCCATGACGAACGCAATGACGTATCAAGCTCACGAGGTGAGCATATGTGGCTCATGAGGTGAACCTAGCATTTTTAAATAGAATTCAAGGGGCAGCCGAGTTTGGTTGCTCATCTCTTACTCTCCCACTCCCGATACTCTCTCTAAGCCTTATTTTAACCCCCCGAAGCCCCGGTATCATCCTGAGACCCGAAGCGAGTCCCGAAGCCCAAAGATCCCGAGAAGTGAAATTCCCGAGCCGAAGCTCTGCCTGCGAGAAGCTGGTTTTTGTGAAGATCTTCCAGATCTACCGAAGAATACTACTTTTACAAGCCGTAGTGTTGTCCGAGAATCGTCTAATCAAGTGAGTGTATAGTCACTTTCATATTACACATAGATATGAAGTCTTTTATAAAATACGTGCTAAATGTATATATATTGTTGTTTATACGTGTGGGTGTGTAGTTACTTTCTTCTAACACATAGATATGAAGTATTTGCTATGAAATACGTGTTATATGTTTATATATTGTTTGTTTATTTGAGATGGATGTTAGATGAATGTTTTATACAGTTTTATATTTGATTTAAACTATATATGTAATTTATATCTACAAATATGTTGGATAGAACATGGGTAGATGGAATAGTTGGTGTGTGATGAGAGATGGTATGAGTAAACCCTGGTGACTATGAGACGTCGTGCCTATTAGATAAACCTTGGCGACGATGTGACTGCGTGCATGTTAAAGTGAACCTTGGTGACTATGGAGTTAGCGACTGTTAAGTGAACCTTGGTGACTATGGAGTTAGCGTCTGTTAAAGTGAACCTTGGTGACTATGGAGTTAGCACCTATTAAGTGAACCTTGGTGACTATGGAGTTAGCGCCTGAGAGCTATGGATTTAGTACCTGATAGATAAAATTTGGCAACAATGGACTTCATGCTGATTCCTTAGGTAAATCCTTAGGAACGAATGAATAAAGGATAGTTGATTCTTAAGGTAAACCTTAAGAAATAAAGAAGATAATTAGGATGGGTAATTGGGTTGATTGTTTGATGATTAAATATAATAATTATATTATTGTGAGTTGAAAACCCTATATGCTCACCAGGCTCCCAAGCCTGACCCACTCAGTTTTCTTTGCATTACAGGTAATGGCACAAGAGTATAAGTTGGTGGACTTGACGAGAGATTTTGGATTATAGATCAGTAGTTATAAATAACTGTTGTAAGGTCTATTTTATACTGTTTATGCTTTTGGTCTGTATCGGAACATGACATCCCGAGATTTTGTTATTTAATGAAAATACATTTCTCTAAAGAAATGCTTTGATAAATTCTTATCACATTTTGTTTTAGGAACAAATTCCACAACTGTTTTCTGTAAACGATTACTCTGGTTTTAAAACAAATCATAAACAAATCGGTCTTTTCTCACCGTGAAAATGGGAATGTCACAAAGAACACTTGAAGATCTTGATGATTAGCGAGTGTTTAAAGGTCCTAAGTGTTATACTAAGAAGATGCAAAAGGAAAATGGGATGAAGAGAGTGAAAATAGTGTTCTTGATATATGATACTTGAGAGAGAAAGGGATGTTTGAGGCCAAGAGATGAAGAATGAGGATAAAATCGAACTACTTCTTATATATAGGGTCTAGTTCACGGTCCGAAGTTCACAGCCGAGGCCTCGTTCACGGCCGCAAACCAAACTGAGTTCACGACAGTGAGGGTTTGTGGTCCATGCGAAAGCTCTCGGTTTCTTAAGGCTTTTCCCTCCAAACTATAACACACTAGTTACAAGGATTGTATACTTATAAACCAATAATCTAGCTACTTTAAGATAATAGAAGGAATAAGTTTGACCAAAGTTGACTTTTATAAGAATAAAATTTTCGGGTTGTCACAGAGCAGCACCCCTAGCGGGAAAGGGGCAGAGCCCCTGGAGGTGGTTATGGTAAAATTGGCAAATCTCACTAGTTTTGGAAACCATCGATTATGCCATTAATTTCGTGATTCACCTAACTAATTTATAAGACAGAAACCCTAATTTGTCATGTGTGTGTGTGTGTGTGTATATATATATATATATATATATATATATATATATATATATATATATATCCTTAATAGAGTCGTATACAAATCTTCTAAGCTCTTCTTCTTCTACAAGAAACTCAAAACTCTCTGGTGATTTGGCTTGTGTTTATGTTTCTAGATACACAAGTGTCCTTTTGGGTTATCCTAGACTGGATTTCCTATAACCCAGACATAGGGTGGAAATATCAGTTCGGAAAGTGAACTTACATGATCAAACAGAAATCCGGTTCTCCACCATCACCCTACTTATATTCCACCAACAATATGCACATGTATAAAAAGCCTACTTGACCCCCACCTCACTCATGGATACATTCCTACTTCTACTTTCACCTTCATTCTCTCAAAACTAGAGCACTTATACACTTACTACACGATCAACTTGCACTTGTAACTTTATTTTCTTTAATTTAAGCTCTAAGGCAAGTGATTTCGTCGCATCCGAGGTTTTATGTCAGAGATCCAAAAGGATTAAGGGCTTCATCATACATCTTTGTGTTCTTACACTTACTTTTACATACTCACTGTTGTTTGATCGATTACAATATTTTCTCACACTTATTTGATTGTTTAGCTAATTTTATTATCAAAGCAACTAAGATATTCTACAATATCTTGTCTCTCTTTTAATATCTTAAGATTAATTGTATAAATTCATTCATTCCATGACTTTAAAACTATTTTTGTCCCAAAGATTTCAAATACACTTATTTACATTTTGAAACGAATCAATTATGTCAATCACTTATCTCCATATTATTGTTTTCTTCCCAAGATCTTTGACATATTTCAAGATCTTAAGCATCGTAGTTTTACACATCTTATTTTAAACATCACACCACACTTACAAATCTGGTACGAAATTAGTTTATTAATTTTTGACCAAAATCATTTCATGTGAATTTGAATAGTCACCCTATCCCTTCTGCACATAACGACTAGTTTTTAGAAATCTCCAACTTCTAGGATCCTGGATTGAAGATTTCTAGAGGCAATTGTTATGAGTAGAATTGCAATCTTTCCATTTTCAATATCTTGAACTTATGCTAACATCTTGGGTAGCCCAAGATCTTAGAATTAGTCAATATATCGGGACCGCCATCGTGTTCTTGTTATCTTATATACATGAATTGAGGATTTGATCAAAAAGAGATGTGCCAAATTAAAAGACATGTGGTTAAAACATATTAACATTAAATTTCGTCCTAAATAAACGCTTCGACCAAAGATCAAGGAAGATTCCTGGATTTTATGATAGTTTATTGTGTATGTATAAGAAGCTTAGTTGATCCACTCCTACAGACACGATCAACTAGCACTTATAATCTATTTCCAATTAATCTAGGTTCTAAGGCAAGTGATTTGATCACCTCCCAAGATCTAGGGCTAGACTAAGATCTTTGATATATTTTAAGATCTTAAGAAATTCACTGTTAAACATTTTATTCGAAATATCACACCACACTTACTAATTTTGTTACAAAAATTAGCTTATCGATTTTTGATCAAAACATTGAGTAAGGCAAAACTCTTAACTTACAATTAGCTAAAGGTTAGAAGTATGAATGGGAGTACTATATATTGGTTGAAATTGTGTAATTACTCGTTATGGTATGTTGGATCTCGATGTAACTCTAGTCACTCGTTAGCCCTTTTATTAAAAATTCTTGTTTTTCAAAAGGAAATTGAAATATGTAAATAAAGGTCAAGAAAGTAAATTTTATATTCATTTAGGGGGTTTTTTGAGAGTGCTTAATTAATATTTTTTTTAACATGTTTGCTTATTAGTTTACAGTGGTATCAAAGTGAAGTTTTTGCAACAAAAAAATTGATAAGTTGTGGCAACTAACTTATCCAAAATGACTTATCTTCGATGTGATACATCTATAAAATATTTTGATAAAATCTATCTTTAAACATTGATTTTAACATATACGGGTGTGAAAATTAATAATAAATTAAAAAAACTCATTGTTTAAACTTTTCCAACCATGATCTTAATTAACAACACATCTATCTTTGGGACTACCAGTGTAACAAAAGCAAATGAATAGGATAATATAAGTGAAAATTTTGTCTTAGTGATAAAATCCATAAACTTTGATATAACTTAAACGTAATTGCCTTTTATTTTTCTGTAAATATAATTATAAAACCCTATAGTCAATGATTGACAAATTTGACATCTTAAATTTGTTTCAACTTAAGGTATTTGATTGTCGGACCAAACTAAAATATTTAAATTAACAAATGAGATAGTACATGGAGTCAAGACAAAAATGCGCAAAACTCAGAAACTTCAAGGGTTGACGGATTACGCGGTTGGGTCTAAGCTTGAGAGAAAAATAAACGCAGGGAAACAAGTGCATAAGAGTTGGAGGGTGTACAGTGAAAATTAGGGTATGTGGTACTATTCCAATTATCAGAAAACAATTCATGAAAAATATATTCCTCAATAATTGAACATTACAGTCTAATAACATTACTTCTTTTTGTGGTTCGCATTTGGCCTCTTCAGCTTCTTGAATCCTTCAATGGCGTCTTTTAAGTCGTCCCCATCTTCATCATCGTCTTTACCAACTTTAAGATGGACACATGATGCGTTCCTAAGCTTTAGAGGTGAAGATACTCGCAACAACTTTATAGATCATCTTTATGCTGCTCTAGATCAAAGAGGACTACATGTGTTCAAAGACGATAAGGCGCTTCATAAAGGGAAAGCAATCTCTCAAGACCTGCTGGAAGCCATTAAAGAATCGAGGTTTGCTGTGGTTGTTTTCTCTAAAAATTATGCCGGCTCCTCATGGTGTTTGGATGAACTTGTAAAAATCATGGAATGCAAAGATCAGATGGGACTGATGGTGTTACCGGTGTTCTATCACATTGACCCATCTGATGTACGCCAACAGAAAAGAGACTTCGATACTGCTTTTCAGCAACACGATGACAAGTTTAAGAGAGAGATGGATCAAGTGAACAGGTGGAGGAAAGCTTTAGCTGCAGCTGCGAGTTTATCAGGCTGGCATGTCAAGGAAACAGGCAGTGGGTTAGTTTTCCTAAATCTGTTGCTTCAGTTACTTATTATAAGGCTTATGAACTTAATTTCGAATGTTCTATTAGACTATTGTGTTACATATGATGGCGATTTTGTTCAAAACAGTTTGTTATACCTATGTAGTATGGGTTGATTTTAATTAATCAATTGTTAATTTGCTAGGGGCGAATCATCTGTCATCACAGAGATTGTTGAGGAGATCTTATATGGTACAAAATCTCATGGCATGGAGAAAAAGCTAATTGGTATCGAGTCTCATATAAATGAATTATATTCATTATTGGGTATGGAAATGACAGAAGAGGTGCACTTTGTAGGGATATTGGGAATGGGAGGAATTGGTAAGACAATTATTGCTAAAGCTTTATTTCGAAGAATTGCCCATAATTTTGAGTGTAGTAGCTTTGTTAGAGATGTTAGAGAAAATAGTTCTAGTAAAAGAGATATATGTGCCTTACAAGAAAGGGTTCTAAGTGAAATTCTAAACACAAGTCAGCGATTTTTTGTTAATGATCCTGAGGATGGAGCCTACATGATACATCAACGATTTTGCAAAAATAAGGTTCTTCTAGTTCTTGATGACGTGGATGATGTTGAGCAATTAAAGTTCCTAAGTGCAAGTCAACGTCATTGGTTTGGTCCTGGAAGTAGAATCATCATAACCACTAGAGACGAGCATTTGTTATCAGGTGCAAATGCCAAGTACAAACCGGATTTTTTACATATGAATGAAGCTATTGAGCTCTTCTGTTTGCATGCTTTTCGGAAAAATAGCCCTCCAAAAGGTTATGAGGAGCTCTCATATCGTGCAATAAACTATGCTAGCGGCCTTCCTCTAGCCCTAGAAGTTTTAGGTGCATTCTTCCATGGAAGAGAGGTATGTGTTTGGGAAAGTGCTTTAGATAAACTAGCCGAAATATCGGATGATAAGATTCTTGACATACTAAAGTTAAGTTATGATGGGCTAGATGTTTATGAGAAAAAAGTATTCCTAGACATTGCATGTTTTTTCAAGGGAAAAGACAAGGAACATGTAAGTAGAGTACTCGATAGCTTTGGTTTTCACGCGAAAATCGGGATTAAAGTTCTAGAAGAAAAATCTCTTATAACCATTTCAAATAAAAGGCTAGACATGCATGATCTCATACAGGCAATGGGTTGGCAAATAGTTCGTGAGAGATTCATGGATAGCAGACTATGGCAACTTGAACAAATCCATGATTTGGCCAAGGGAAAGAAGGTAAAATTAATCACCATCTTTATAATATCGTTTTCTTTTATGATTTTCATTTATGTTTTGGAATGAGTACAGAATCCAGAAGCAATTGAAGCCATAATGTTGATGGACAATGAATACCTTATCGAAGACTATGATACAAAGTTGGGTTTAAGTGCTGATGTTTTTGAACGCATGAAAAATCTTCGGCTACTTGATATTGATGGGAAATTCACTTCTACCCAACCTACATTTCTCCCTGATGAGTTGCGATGGCTTCATTGGAATGATTACCCATTCTTGTTTCTGCCATTGGGGGATATGTGTAAGCTTGTTGGGCTTAAAATGGAACATGGATCAGACATCAAACATTTATGGGAAGGCCGAAAGGTATTTATTTAGTCATGGGAATTTACAAATAAACAAATGGTTCTATTTTGTATTGTGTTCTGGATGATCTCGATATTAATTTTATTTTTCAATTTCTGTTTTGCTTGTCAGATTCTACCAAACTTGAAGTTCATTCACCTCGAAAGCTTGTGCAAACTCACATCATTTCCAGATGTCTCTGGGGCCCCAAATATCAAGAGGTTAATTTTCTCAAAATGTTGGGGATTGGAGGAGGTTCATGAGTCTCTTGGATCTCATAGAGGGTTGGTTTACTTGGACATGAATGGTTGTAGTCGAGTCAAGCATCTCCCATCAAGGCTTGAGATGGAATCCTTGGAGACTCTAATTCTCTCAGGATGTGAGAGTCTTGAAAGATTCCCAGAAGTCTCCCCATGTATGACTAAACTATCACAAATAAATCTTTATTCTTGTTCTAGAATAAAGGAATTGCCTTCATCAATAAGATATTTGTCTAGCCTAAACCTCTTGAATCTCACAAACTGTTGGAAGCTTAAGAGCATACCAGACTCTATTTGTGAGTTAAAGGATCTTAAGTGTCTTCATCTTCACAACTGCAAGGAACTGAATTTTTTTCCTAAGAGGCTTGGAAGCATGAAAATATTAGAAGAGCTTTTACTAGGTTTTACGTGTGATACGGGAAGCCCACAAAAGTCTGTTGGTTTTAAATTTTTTACAGGTCTGTCTTCCTTGAAAAAATTAGACCTCAGCTGGAGACGTATTCATGAAAAAAGCTTTCCCAAAAACCTTGATGCATTTTCCTCCTTGGAAGAACTATATTTAAGTGGCAACCATAAATTAGTTGAGTTACCTGCAAGCATCTGCCATCTTTCTCGTCTTAGACGCCTAGAATTGAATAACTGCAGCCAACTTGAAAGTTTGTGTGCGCTTCCATCAAGTATACAAGTATTGAAGGCAAATGATTGTATCTCCTTGAAAAAGATTGGAGATGTATTAAAAGATAGCGAATGGTTATATAAGATATGGCTAACTAATTGCCATAAACTACTAGAAGACGAAGAGAATCAAAGATACCTTGATAAGATGTTGCAACTATCTTTCATTAAGGTGGTTCATCTCTATTTATCTTATACCATTTAATTTATTTTGGGCATTAATTTTGCAACTATGTTTCATTAAGGTGGTTCGTCTCTATTTATCATATACCATTTAATTTATTTAGTTTATTTAGGGCATTTATGTTGCAACTATCTTTCATTAAGGTGGTTCATCTCTATTTATCTTATCCCATTTAATTTATTTAGGGCATTTATGTTGCAACTATCTTTCATTAAGGTGGTTCATCTCTATTTATCTTATCTCATTTAATTTATTTAGGGCATTTATGTTGCAACTATTTTTCATTAAGGTGGTTCATCTCTATTTATCTTATCCCATTAAATTTATTTAGGGCATTTATGTTGCAACTACCTTTCATTAAGGTGGTTCATCTCTATTTATCTTATCTCATTTAATTTATTTAGGGTTTTTAATTTATTCATGACTATTTTCAATGCTGAATATGTCATTCATGTATTTTGCATTTACAGGAGAATTTTGGACTCTTAACTTTTTTTATTTTTTGGGTGGGACAAAAATTTACAATATTTGTACCCTTAACATTAGTCAAAGTCAAAGTACAAGCCCAAATGAATTAGGACATGTTATGTTCTGTGTAATAAATGGGCCTTCGGCTCCCATATCTAAGAAGCAACTATTATATTTATTCAATAAATAAACAATGTAATAATGATGTTTTTGGTTTATTTCAGAGTTGTGCTGCTGTAAATCATCGTTTAAGTATATCTATTCCTGGAAGCAAGATCCCAAGTTGGTTCAAAGAAAAAAAGGATGGGTGCAGAATAGGATTAAAGTTACCTCACAAATGGCATACTAAAATCATGGGTTTCCTGGTAGGTGGTGTGTTTTCTAAATGGGGTTGGGGATATGTTTGGCCTCGCATCACCTTCAAACTTGTAAATGATGGAAATATTATTCTTAAGTCAGAGGTTAACCATATCAAGGCAATAGAAACAACTGAGAATGGGGGGAATGTATGGATTAGCTATATGCCGTTAGGTTTCTTTCAGAAGATGTATCATGATCTTCAACCTCAAGATTGGTCTCATATCCAAGGTAATCTTAAGATGACTATAAGCTTGACAGATGGCACACAATCTGTAGCAATTGGGGCACATGTTATCTACAAAGAAAACGTCCAACAACTTAAAACTTCTTTCTCTGATTATGGGAACATGGTGCACGTTGATGATGAGGATCTTGGATATGATGAACTTATCTCTGGCAACACATATGTGTATGAAGATAAGTTTGATGAGGAGGCTTTGATGCCTTTAAGAAGTAGAACCTCAGCAAGGTGTAACAAGAGGAACCTACATTGTGTCATCACCTTATCCGGACCTCGTTGAAATATCCCTTGTATAGGTCCAAATTGAGATAACTTTAAACAAAAATATTTTAGGTAGCTTTTGGTGGGTGGAACAAGACTAAGATTGGATGCAACAGGATTCTATGAAGAGCTTTGGTGAGGATGGAAAAGTGGTTATTGACCAAGTCAGATGAGACTAAATACTAGAATTGTAGTCCCACCCGAAAGGAACACAATAGAACAAAAACTTTTGAAAAAAGTACCCTCTATTTTCTTTCTCATTAATTAATTCTTCCTATAATATGCTTTCTTTCTTCACTGCACTTGCATATATTTGTATTTCTCCCGTTTTGCTTGTCTCTCGTAAATGGCTTTCTTTCTTTCTTTATTATTAATATATTTTTAAATCAATGATAGAATGATTCAATCACATAATAATTGCCAAAGCTAATATATATATATATATATATATATATATATATATATATATATATATGCAAATTCAATTCACTACAGATGTGATGTGTGTATGTGTGTGTGTGTGTGTGTGTATATATATATATATATATATATATATATATATATATATATAGGGATAGGTTATAATATGGATAGACAAATGTTGTGCAGACATGTGGACAATGCTATTCTATGAGAATTACTAAAAGAATAGGTTGTTTAGTAATGTGAATACATTAAACCTCACACAATTATCGTCATTTTCATGCATTCTCACTAATTCTCACTACTAGAAAAAAGACCTTTAATGACGCGCTTTTTACGACACGCGATAATTAACGATACGCAAAAGGACGTGCCCTTAAAATAGTGTCATCTCTCCAAAAAATTTAAGGATTTACATCACGCTTTATTGCATGCCCTTAATTTAGTGTCTCAAGAAAAAAAAATTAAAAACACGGAGGGCGCTTTATCTTAAACGCGCGTCGTCTGTACCTGTCACTTTATAATTTTAATGAAACGCGCTTTTAGTAGACAAGGGGGAAATGAAATCCCCAAAATTTTGAAAACCCGCCTTTTTTTTTCTATCTTCTATCTATCTTTCATCTTCAACCTAACAAGGACGAGCATTGCACTCGTGATTTCCCTAACTCTTTCTCATTTTCTGATTCAAACTTGAAAGAATCGAAAAAAAAAATCTATCAATTTTGAAGCCTAAAAAAAATCTAACAAGGACGAGTATCCATCGATCCGACTTCCAAAAATAGAGGGCATCGATTCCACGTCTTCCGGGGTTGGGAGGAAGGAAAAACTGTTGGTCCCGTGTTGGTTTTGTGATGTTCAATCGAAGAAAAGGAAATCAGAATCGACGAAAAAGAGACCGGCTGGCCAGGTGCGTTCGTCGGCCCTAGCAGTAGATATTCATGCCTAGCAGTCAATATTCACGCCTAGCAGAGGATTCTCCTTTCTCCCACACGGTAAAATTGTTCAATTTGGGAAATTGTTACGTGGCCACCGTCGGATAATCAGCAACCATCGGATAATCAGCAACCATCTCTTCTCTCTTCAACACTTTCAGTTATTCTAGATATTGTCATTGTTTCACCTTTGAACATGTTCTTATCTTTTTAATTTTAATAGAGGAGGGTGGCGGTGGTTCCTACACTGAGACAAGGTAACTTTTCTTGCGAAGCTATTTTTCGTTATCTGATTTTTGTTCTTTCTTTTCGGGATTTTGACTGGTTTAAAACCATACATGGAATTTTTGATGGCAAGATTTTCATTTTGTTACTGCACAGAAGGTGTTCGACAAAATGTCACAGTGAAGATATAGAGCTAAGCTGATTCTTCTACATAAGTCTATTGCCCTCAATCAGGTAACTTTTTTTTGACTCACAAGCAATCTGTATCTTATCAAATTGAAAAGTTGGATGAATCATGGTGGAATCTATATGACAGTTTATGGGTTGTGATTAGTGAAATGCATGGGAAAGGGCCAACCTGTGAATCACAACGAAGAGCATCATCAGAAGAGCTAGGGCTTCTAGCTCGCCTTGGAAATGATATGTTTACTGCCAGATTGGTAAAATTTTGATATTGTTATTTATTTCATTTTAGAATGTGTTAAAAATCTCATGATCCATAATTTGTTTTGACTAGACTCGATCACTGCTTAATGATGTAACTGGTGCACCAGAGCATTATGTTGGATCAATTGCTCTAGCTCTTGGTTGCATCCAACGCATGTATTTTTCTTTTTATGTTGTATCTTTTTTAGTGAAGTTACTTGTTTTCTCATAATTTATTTATTTTATTTTCTGAAAGCAAAAGATTTATCATTCTCATGTTGTACGCAGTGCAGGAGGAATGGCATTATTAAGTTTAGTTCCATCCACTGTGCATTCTATCTCTTCACTAGCTAAGAGTTCAATAGCTAACTTACAAGTATGGGCTTTGCATGGACTTCTTCTAAGAATAGAAGCTACGGGCTTGTCTTATGTTTCACAAGTTCAGGTACATTACATATCCTTTTGTATGTATACAATTGCCACCTTTCTCTCTAATGTAAGAATAAAAATTAACAAGAGCTGGCATGTAATTAAAACGATCTAGACTAGGAGATAATAGTTATTATATGATGTGTCATTCTTTTTTAGGCAACACTTGGCCTTGCTATGGATATTCTTTTGTCCGGAGAGAATGGATAGGTTGTGCTTCAGCAAGGAGTAGGTCGCCTCATCAATGAAATAGTTGTTGTTCTTGGTCCTGAACTTCACCCTGGATGTATATTCTTTTCACACTGCAAGGTTTGTTAATTCAATTATATAATTCATAAAATATATTTAATTTCCTGTTGTTGTTATGTGCACTTACTTAATTGTTTGTTTTCTACAGTCTGTCATTGCAGAGATAAGCACACAGCAAGAAACAACAACACTTCTTGAGTAAGCAACCTTATAAGTCCTTTATTCCAGAGATAAGCACACAGCAAGCTGTTACAGTTCATACTTATGTCAAAGTTATCCTATCAACTCTTTCATCAAGACAGGTAATTCTTGTTGGTGACTCTTAAAGTTATTCTGTGATTTTCAGGTGAAATTTTACTCATTACTTTACTTTGTTACCCATAATACCAATATATTAACTTTACTTTGTTTTATATTTATGGAACCAATATATTAACTGGTGCTGATCTTCGTAGATTAAGCATGGATGCTGCAAGAGAGGTGCTTATTAAATTCAATGTTCCAGAAGAACAGATTGCAAAACTGACAAGGTGGGTTAAAGGGTAGCTTTTATTTGATAAAATGATATAGTTTAAGTGTTTCTTATTTCTTGTTTGCTGGTATCGCCTCTGTATGATTTGGGCATAATGTGTTTTTTGTTTTTTTAGCTTTTGCTATAATTTGCTTATATTATAGTAATCTGATTTGGATATAATCTGAAGAACATAATGTTTTTTTTTTATTTTCTTTTTCAATCTGATTTACTTGGTATTGCATCCTAATCATATATGACGTTCAAGAATATTTGACAAATCTAGTTCAATTCAAGGTTGGAAAAGTTAGCAGCCAATTAATCTTGGAATGAATTTTTTAGATGAAGATGTTCAGAAGTATATTAATGAATGATTATCATTTACCTTTTTTTGTTTAAAGTTAAACAAACTTACAGTGAAACTATATCAAGCATCTAAGCCCCATATTTTGCAATTGTTCTTTTAAATGGTTGTTGCACTTTTTCACAATACATCATCTTTATGCATTGTAGTCCAATTTCATGTTCATCTTCACTGTCAATGGATGGAGGTATGTCTGCACCCAAGCCGAGCCCTAACTTGATTAGCATTGCTATTCGTTCAAATGATCCGGTTACCTGATGATATGTTCCCTGACCAGCCTGATCCAAATCATGAAACAGCATGTACTATACCCGATAAAGAGATTAAGGAACATGGTGAGAAAGAAAAAGACACATCAGAAGACACAAAACAAAGAGAACATGATCAAGATGATAAATATTGTGATGTGACACATCATTTTTCCCAAAATAAACCCCCACGTACTCTTGAAGACTCTGTAGCTGAACTCTTTCATCAAGGTATCTACTAGTCCCATCTGGCTGTTGTTATAAAGGTATTGCATTCTTTTGAACAATTGATTTCATGTCCTTATTGACCCTTTGTATGTTGGAAGATGTACATGCTCAAATGCTTTGTCTTCGTGAGAAGGTGAAGGAAAGATTGAGCAACTCAGATGATTACCAGTCATTTTTGAAGTGCATTGCAGAGTATTGCACAAAGAGTATTACTCGGCCACAATTGCAATCAAGGGTAAAATTATATACACAATACACATTATTTAAAGATTTATTCTTTTTTGTTTCTAGTATCTGCTTCCTGCTTTATTGCTAGATATTTGCATTCGTTGTTTGTGTATCCATAAAACTTTTAGATGACTTTTTGTGTGGTATCCTTAGATTTAATTTGATAAATTAAAGAAATTTTTTTTTAGGTAAATAGTTTGCTTGGAGTATATCCGGATATTGTGGAAGAAGTCACTGAGTTTATAGATCACATTGAAAAGACAAGTTATTGTACACATAAGTTCTTATTTACATTTACATGCCTAATAAGAATCTATAAATCTTCATTTAATAATGTATATATATGCAGATAGCTCTTCCCCATGAGTAAGTTTACATATAATTACATATATCCTAAACCTAATGACGATTTTACCTAAATGCCCCTCCATGTTATTTCCTCAGTAATGTAGGATGCTAAATTGTTTTTTTTCATGACTCTATAGCATGACTTTGACTAGCTTTTGCAGGATCCTTATGGAGTCATGGACATTTACCTGGAGTAATACAGGGTAATGACGAGGGTAAAGATGGAAATTCTGATGAAGATGAAATTGAAAAGAATAGTTCGGCCATGGGTTGTATTTTATTTAAAATTATGCAATGGGTTGTATTTTTTGTATATGGTATTTTATTTCTATTATGAGAGATTAAATGCAAATTTAATTTATAAATTAATAAATATATAAATATATTTTTTTTAAAAAAAAATTAAAATTACGATACGCAAAAATGTGTGTCGTCTTCATTTATGACATGACCTTTCTTGACTGGGGCTTCCTTGATACGCATTGTGTGTCATAAACACGTGCGTCGTAAAGTTACGACACGCAAATGCGTGTCGTCTTCCTTTATGACAGGGCCTTCCTTGATACGCATTGCGTGTCATAACTGCGCGTCGCGTCGTCTCTCTTTATGACAGGGCCTTCCTTGACGCACATTTGCGCGTCGTCTGAGCGTTTTACGACGCGCAATGAGCGTCGTAAAAGGCCTTTTTTCTAGTAGTGTCTTATTCATTTTTTGTTCTCACGCATCGTTTTTCACTTATTTTCATTCTTACAGAATACAACTCAATAAACATTCTAACAACATTCTGACAGAATGGGAATAATTAAAAAAAGTCTATAATAACATTATAGACGATTTAATTAGTGAGAATGTGTGATAATGACAACAGTTATATAAGATTGAACATATTCACATTATCAAACAACATATTTTATCTGTCATGCTCACATAATAACACTGTCTACACATCCGCACAATAGATGTCAATCCATATTTGAACCTGGCTTTCTCTCTCTTTCTCTCTCTCTCTCTCTCTCTCTCTCTCTCTCTCTTTATATATATATATATATATATATATATATACTCCCTCTGTCCCAATATTATTGTCCACAGACAAAAAACACACAGATTAAGAAAATCATTAATTGTCACTAACTTTATATAATAAAATGACAGTTTTGTCCTTACTTTGCATTTAATGTTCCATTAAATGCTTAGTTGGTTAAGTAATAATGAGAGGGTATTTTGGTAAAAATGTTATTTATTTTTAGAAGTGGACTATTATTTTGGTACAAACCAAAGAGGAAAGATAGACTTAAATTTTGGGACGGAGGGAGTATTAGCCAATCCTTGAAAATTAAGAAGTATAAATTTTAAAGCATATCGTACAATTAGAAAAATGCATAAATAGACACTCCTAAATCTTGTTTTAAAAGAGTCTATTCCCCTAATCTTGCCAACAACTAATCACTAACTAAAAAACCGGATCCTTTAAATTGTGGAAGTAACTATGGAATTTTGAATAGAAATTGTTATTTAATTTATTTCTCCACTTTATGTAACAATTGGTTATGATATAAAATGGAATAGTATAAATTATTAAATATAAAAGCCCTATTGTGCATGAACAAACTAATAATTCTTAATTGTATATCTAAAATCGGACCCCCTATTTTATTTGAATTCAGATTTTGAATAATGAATTTTCTTTTCAAGTACAATTAATATCCCGAATTTCGGTATCTTCTATAAATCTTCTCATGAAAATCAAACCATCATCTCACCCTCTATCGCCTTTACCTTTACAATTGCTACTAAAGTCGTCAATCCTGATGGTTTACGGGTTTAAAAAAGGAGATGGATGGACACTTTAATATCTATTTTTTGTGATATTATAAGACTAAGTTTTTGCATCATATACAGAAGTAAGTTCATGCTACCAGTGAACGTGGAGAAGCATTTGGATATTGGTAAGTTTGTTTGATCCCTCTTGTCATTATTCATGATGTTCTTAAAAATATGTTTGGCCAAAATGGTAAATATTTTTTCTCCTCAATCTCATGATATTCATAAAAATATGTAAGGACAAAAATAGTAAATACTTTTTTCTCCTCTCATGTTAGTGTATGATGCAGTCACAAAAAGAAACCACAAACAAAACAAAGGTGAGTGGTTATGATATGCATGAATGTATAGACTATAATTGGTAACATTTAACGGAGAGTATGTGACTTTCTCATACTCAACATGTATAATTTTAAGTGGATCAAATGATCAGAAACCACAAATAAAAAATGAAATAATTATACCTCTAATACCATACCTAACTGAAATCCATTGCTAAACATATGATAGAAAGCCCCCATGTCATTTTGTATATATCAGTTTATCTATTTTCTTTCTAATTGATGATTTTGTGTGGTATATGTATACTAAATTTAGACCATAGGATGTTACTTTCAATGATAAATAGAATCCTTTACATCTTTCAGGGAAAAGAAGCATTGATGATTCAAATAGGAGGAATTATTTGGAGGTCGTAGTTGTTGCCCATCTATTAGTTTATAGCATATTGTGACGTGAAATGATTAATGAATGAAATTTGGGTATATCTTGTAGGCTTTTTTTACTATATATGGAAGTGGTTGCATTTATAATGCGCTCTATTAGTTACCAAATATATTTGAACACTGAAACTTTAATTAATGAAAAAACAATCATTTGAAAGTTTTTTTTATCAGGGATCGTCGCTATTTAAACGATTGCTATTGTCAGAGTAAGGGTTTTCCTATTTGAAAGTCATTGTACAAGTTAAAATCAAGCTTTTAGTAAATTATAATCATTCAACTGCCTTTCTTTTTCAAAAACTAACCATATTACAATGCCAAAAGTTATAATAAGATGTCATATAATTATGATGGGCCACTTACAAACTTGAAAATTAATATTCTAATGTTTTCCATAATGCAAGAAAACATAAAATCTATTTATTTTTCATTATTAGTACTTATTATATCTTGTAACGACACTAAGATTTACCATAAAATGCAAGAAAATCATAAAATCTATAGCTAATACCTTTCGAGGTTGACTTTCGGAAGGAAATAATACATCGATGGAACCATTCAATTACCGTAGAAAATTATATCCCGACGCATTACACGGGTATACTGCTAGTATATATATATATATATATATATATATATATATATATATATATAATCATTAATCGCCACTTGGTCCTTTTTTATAGTATGATTCTATTGATGTCATTTAGCATCCTTAAAAATTTATTAACATTTAATTCTTTAAAAAAAATATCAATATTCATATTTTAAATTTTAAAAGTCAAATATGGATATAAATTTTGAAATCATTAATCATTATTGTAACATCCCAAAAATATAACCTAAAAATTTCGTTTTTAAAACAATATTAAAACCATAATATCATTGCCAAAGTATGAAAATCATAAACCATGTGTTTCAAAATGTTATAATATCTATCACATATCAAATCTCATATCGAATATCATATCAAAATATCAGAGTAAAACTTCCAGGCTGAAAACTGTGGCGTGTGCCATGCGATCATCACAAGCTCTTCTTTTGCTACCGGAAGTACCTGAAACCAAACCGAAACTATAAGCACGAAGCTTAGTGAGCTCCCCAATCTACCACATACCATACAAATAACATATCACAAATAACAATACACTTGGACTACACCCAACTGCATCGAGACGAATCCCTGCATCGGACTCCTGTCCGGCATCGGGCTCACCCTGGCATCTGACCGCATCAGGCATCGGGCTCACCCCGGCATCGGGCTTACCCCGGCACATACACAGCATGACATATATCATAAATAGATAATAAAATCACAAAGTCTGCATCGGGCTTGCCTCGGCATCGGACCAAAGCCCGGAACATATAACATATAACATTCAAACTAGCATACGTCGGACTTGCTCCGGAACACATAACTCATAACATATAAACTAACATACATCGGGCTTGCCCCGACATCGGGATGAAGCCCGATACACATAACACATAACATATAACATACAACATACAACATGTATGAATCACAAAGACATCACACATACGTAACTACTTCTCGAGACCGCCCCGGCATCGGACCGAAGTCCGGAAACATATGAACTGCATCGGGATAACCACGGCATACCGGCATACTATAACTACTTAAACGAGCCAGAATTATTGCCTTAGACCCGTTCCTACTGGAGGAAAACTCACCTCGTGTGACTGACTGCTGCAACTCTGGGTGAGGAATCTCTGTCTGCTGCTCTGGCGACTCTCCGGCTATAAATTTCCATAAAGGTACTTAGTCAAAAACTGATAACTACTCTTAGGGTAAAATGACCATTTTACCCCTAGCTAAATTTAACATCCTGGTAAAAATCAACACCCAATTGACCTGACTCGCCGAGTTGGTTCACCAACTCGTCGAGTCCCTATTCTTTCATCTGTTCCCAACCCCTACTCTACTCGTCGAGTCTAGCAAGACTTCGACGAGTTCTCCTTCAAACATATCATCAGGACTATCTTAATCTGGCTCGCTGAGTTCATACTTGAACTCATCGAGTTCATCTTCATCATATGAGTGTAACTAGTCTGTGACTCGCCGAATTGTATGAACAACTCGTCGAGTCCGTCTTTATGGGTTGGGAGATTGCCTTGGACTCACTGTGTGTGTTCATACACTCGTCGAGTCCCATGGTTTCCAAGTCCATAACTATGTCTATTTTGTTGAGTCCCCCTTCTAGACTCATCTAGATCCCTTCTACACTCAACTAGATCCCTTCGAATCAGAAAAGGTTGGGGAACCAAACCCCCGACTAGCCGAGTCCCAAGAACGACTCGTCGAGTCAACTAATGTGCATGCCCATAACTCCATTTTTGTTGTGCTGATCTCATCCAAAGGGTAAATCTGGGCTCCTAAGGTTGATATAACACATAAAGTCATGAACTTTACGTCCATGCATGGTACTTTTAAGCTCAAAAGACCACAAATAGGGTTTATTACATGCATGGGGTTCTCATAGCCATAGAGTTGGCAACTTTATGCCATGAGAACCCTCCAAGGTTCCAGATCTGAAGCATTTACCCTATATTACACTCTACAGTATGAAATGGCTTGGAAATGCCCCTAAAGATGCCAAGATTCAAGCCTCAAAGTACATCAACCAAATAAGGAGTCAAGATAGGATCTCTTTACCTCGAATAATTGGAAGTGCAACCACAACTCTGGATCCACTGACTTGCTTCTTGATTCACCAAGATTTACCTTCCTTCTTCTAACTTCAAACCATAAGGAAAGGCACAAATTGCTCAAGAATGCTCACAGTTGATTAGGGTTTTAGGTGCAGAGCTTGAAGGTGATAGAGGTTGGGGTGGAAGCCTCATAAGATGTTTAAATAGGGTGCAAGCCCTCCAATTTAGGGTTTCACTCAGACAGCTCCTACTCGCCGATTCGGTCACTCGATTCATCGAGTAAGTCACTTAGTCCCCCGACCTGGAGTCGATCCTACTCGACGAGTTGGGCCACCAACTCGCCGAGTCCAAGGGTAAAATATGAAGTTTGGCTTGAATTTAAATGCATACCTGAGACCGGGTGTTACAATTCTCCCCCACTTGTCTTAGACTTCGTCCTCGAAGTCTGCTGTCTTTGAAAACAACTCTGGGTAGTGCTCCCTCATTTCCTCCTCGAGCTCCCACGTCCACTCCGAACCCGTGCGGTGGTGCCACTGCACCTTCACTAACTCTACCCTCTTGTTCCTCAGCTTCTTCGACTTGCGATCTAAAATCACCACGGGTCTCTTGATGTTGTTTAGGCTATCGTCAACCTAAATGTCCTCAAGGGGTACCACTGTTGAATCATCCACTAAGCACTTCCGTAACTGAGAAACATGGAACGTGCTGTGAATCTGGATGAGCTCTGCTAGATGATCTAACCGATAGGCAACCCGACCCACCCGGGCCAAAACCCTAAATGGACCGATGAACCTAGGGCCTAGCTTGCCCCGCTTCTGAAACCTAATAACACCCTTCCAAGATGACACTTTTAGGAGGACCATATTACCCACTTGAAACTCTAAGTCCCAACGCCGCTTGTCGGCATAACTCTTCTGCCGACTCTGAGCAGTCTGTAGCGTGCTCCGGACTTGCTGAATCCGCTCCGTGGTCTTGAGTACTACCCCCGTACTCCCGTAGAGCATCTCGAAGGGAGGCCGGTCTATACTAGAGTGATAGTTGTTAAACAAAAATTCCGCTAACGGAAGGTACGTATTCCAACTGCCACCGAAATCTAGCACACATGCCCGAAGCATGTCCTCGAGAGTCTGAATCGTCCTCTCGCTCTGCCCGTCCGTCTGAGGGTGGAAAGCGGTGCTGAAATGGAGACGAGAATCCATCTCATTATGAAACCGCTTCCAAAACCTGGAAGTAAACCAGACATCTTGGTCTGACACCACCGATACAGGCACTCCATGACGTGTCACAACCTCTTACACATATATCTCGGCCAACTTCTCGGCCGAGATGCTCTCCTGGATCGGTATAAAATGGAAACTCTTGGTCAACCGATCCACGATGACCCATATCGAATCGACCCCACGTGTGGTCCTGGGAAGCTTAGTAATGAAGTCCATAGTGATATCCTCCCATTTCCACACGGGAATGTCTAACGGCTACATCTTGCCATGGGGGCTCTGGTGCTCTTCCTTGACCTTCCTACAGGTCAGGCATCTCTCCACATACCATGCTACGTCCCGCTTCATGCAGGGCCACCAGTAATCGGGTCGAAGATCTATGTACATCTTCGTCTCCCCTGGATGGATGGAGAACCGAGACTTGTAGGCGTCATCTATCAACACCTATCGTACACCGCCTCAGTACGGTACCCAGACCCTCCCATGCAGGGTCAACAATCCTTGGCTATCGTAATCAAATGAAGCTACTCGGCCCACTATCCTCTCGCATTTCTGGCACTCCTCCTTCAGGCCCTTAACCTGCACCTCCCTAATCTACTCCAGCAGTGAAGTAATCACTGTCATCCTCAGACAGATATCTCGGATCGGAGCCGCTACCGCCTTGCGGCTCAGGGCGTCGGCCACTACATTGGCCTTGCCCGGGTAGTAAAGGATCTCACAGTCGTAATCATTTACTACATCTAACCAGCGATGTTGCCTCATGTTCAGATTCAGCTAATCCATAAGGTACCTCAAACTCTTGTGGTCCGTATTTACCACATTGTGGACACTTGTGTATTGTTTTAGACTCATCAGATGATTTAATTCTATTTTTTCTTTGTTGTCCAGGCGGGCGTTTGATTTCTTCTCTTCGAGAATGATTTTCCGACAACAGTTTATATTGCCTCTACAACATAACTTTAAGGTAACGGGTAAGAAAAAAATATATAGAAATAGAACCAATAACATGCCAAAGCTCTAAGCTTATTCATACATTGGAGAAATACACCATCATGTAAATATTAAACTTGGGGACAATACGCATAAATAGCAACAAATTTTCATCTTCGAACCAATAACATTGGTTCACAAAGAATGCTCAATTCAAAAAGAATTCATATTGCACATTAGTTCATTACTTGTAATCAAACATTCAATGACAAAGAAAGCCAACAAATAATATGCAAAATGGTTTTAATTGAACAATAACAAAAACATATAGAGATAACCTGTTGATTGTAACCACATTCATTTTTCACATTATATCATCAGTTGTAATAACATTCAATGTTTAATTGACAAAGAAAGCCAACAAACAACCTACTGATTGTACCCGATTAGCGAACAAATAATATGCAAAATAGTTTTAATTCATCAGTAACAAAAAAACATAGTGATAATGTAATGCCCCATTTCTGGTATGAGATTTAAATAAAAGTAATTTTCATTTCTTGAGGGGTACTCGACGAGTCAGTAGCCCGACTTGTCGAGTAGGGATGAGATTTGCATGCGGTTTAAGTTGGCTACTCGACGAGTCCATATTTTGGGACTCGGCGAGTCTGCCTGTCTGGATGAAACCCTAATTTCAAGAGTTTGCACCCTATTTAAACTTCATTATCGCCCCAAACTAGACCCCTTCACTCCCCAGAGACCTATTCCCGAAACCCTAGCCTCCTTGAAGTGTGTGTGTGTGAGTAATTTTTCCTTGTGAAGGAACTTTTGGTGCATTCTGGAGTAAGAAAAAGAAGGAGAAGGTTGAAGAGCTCAAAGAAGAAGAAGTAGATCTAGAATACACTCCTCTTTGGTCATCCCTTCTGGTAATAAAGTTTCCATCTTGCTTATTGTGCTAATAGATCTACTTTGTCCCCAAATTGTTGGTTTTCAGCTCAAAAACCCCAAATCCTTTGTGATAAATCCTTATGACCGAGTCATATCTCAGATCTAGCCTCTCCTGAGCTCCAAAAGCTTAAGGAGATTACCTTTTTGGCAGCCATGGCTTTGTTTTGGCTTATTAACCCCATAATAGTAAAGTTTGAGTGTTATTGCTTCATTGCATCTTGGTTACACATAAAGTTAGCAACTTTACGTGTTCAGATAGTCCCAGGAGCTTAGATCTACGGGTTGGATGCACTGAAGTGGATTAGAATCGACTGTATGGAATCTGTATGCTTGGCACTTGGCGACTTGTTCTTCAGACTCGGCGAGTCGAGTCGCAAGTCGCCGGTTTTTCCTCGATTTGAGTTTAGGGTGAATCAATGAGTGGGAATGGACTCAGTGAGTTAGAGTTAATATCTAGTGATGGAGGGACTCGGAGATTCTACGCCCTGACTCGCCGAGTCCGATAAACTGGAAGTTGACTTTGACCAGGGGTAAAATAGTCATTTTACCCTGAGGTCAGTTATTAGTGCCTGACCTAGTGTTTTTGGGATTTGTAGCCGGAGAACTCCGGAGCAGCAGTCAGCCAGTTTCAGACTTAGCATCCCAGCAGCTAGCGTTATGAGGTGAGTCCTCTTCTAGTAGGAACGGGTCTACGGCCACAATGTCGGCCCGTTTAGATAGCAGTAGTATGTATGCTTGATATCTTTGTGATTCAAGCATGTGTTGTTATGTGTAGTATGTCGGGCAAGTCGATATAGTATGTGATTATGCTAAATGTTCTTGATATGTTATATCCAGTTCATTCCGGACTTCGGTTCAATGTCGGGCGGGGCCCGATGCAGTTGGTGGGGCCCAAGTTACTCCGGACTTCGGTCTGATGCCGGGCGGGGCTCGATGCAGTGGGCGGGGCCCAAGTTATTCTGGACTTTGTTCTGATGTCGGGCGGGGGCCAGTAATTGTTGTATGTGTTTATTATGTTGATGTATGGTATGTGGTAGTATGGGGGAGCTCACTAAGCTTTGCGCTTACAGTTTCAGTTTTGGTTTTAGGTACTTCCACTAGCAAGGGGAAGAGGTAAGGTTGATGGCATGACACACACCACAGTTGCAGTTTTATCCTGAGAGTTTTATTCAGATATTTTGATATGATATTGACATCAGTTTTGAATTGATACATTTACTATGGCATTTTGAGACATATGATTCATGGTTTTATTATATAACATTTGATATTATGGTTTTTAGTAATATTAAAACTAAAATTTTTGGGTTGTAAATTCTGGACGTTACAAGTTGGTATCAGAGCCTTGGTTTGAGGGATTTGGGCACGATTTCAGGTGTGTCTGAACTCAAACTGAGGAAATGGTAAAAGATTTTCAAAAGAGAAACATTTTCGAAAAGAAATTTTGAAAAAGAACTTAGAAAGAAAAAGATTTTTCTTAAAAAGAGAAAAGGGTGTGGTGCATGCGATCAGCCGAGCTCAAGTAAGTACTCCCAAATTACCCATACAAGTTTATGTTATGATTAACAGTTTCAGTTTCAATAGAACAGCATGCTAGAATAGGACTAAGGATCTAGGAATGATGCCTTATGTGCCTTATATATGTGTTTCAGCTTTATAAGAATTGCATGCTATTATAAAGTAGACAGTAGTAGGATAGCATGTTTAGGTTATGCCTGATAGTATGAGCTTAGCATTGTATGCTAGTAGATTTTCTCGTTATAAGAATAGATTTTCTTGAGTAGTTCCTGTGTCCGAATGTTGCTTGCTTTGTGCTTTGTGGGACGCTGAGTGATGGTACTTAGCTATTAGGTGAATACGTCACGTCACATGTGATCAGGGTTGAATAATCTCATAGTGTTGGATTTGACCCTATTGCATAGCTCTCGTTTGAGTCTAAACGTTGTGGGGATGAGTCTTTTACTCGAAGGATTATCTGAGCCTCGTCACATGTGATGGTATTCAGGTGATGGCTAATTGGCATTACAAGGAGGCCTTCAGCAGTTGAGGACTAGTTTGGGTCGGAGAATTCCCTAGGGTAAGCCTAGGATGAGAGTAGCGGAGATCAGTACGGATAGATGTGGAAGGTAGTATGGGCCCGTACTACTGAAAGCAGAGGATCCGTACTTGAATCAAGGAAGGCCGAGGTGAGACCAGGAAATTTGTAGTAGTAGCAATCCCTCGAGATATATCAGTGTTTCTGACATTTGATATGATGTGTTTTTAGAATGGTGGTTTTATGCCCAAGACCAGCAGGCGGTAGTTCAGGTGCCGGTGAGGGATCAGGATCAGGCTCGGGGGCCGAGCATTTGGATGAGCAGATGAGGGAATTTTTCTCTTTAGAGATTACTCGTATCATACTTGAGCAGACTCTTGTGATCCTTGGTTCGATCAAGGAGGGTATTTTGGAGCTGATGGATGAGAGGTTGAGCACATTCCGTGCTGAGGTGGCGACCATGATGGGGTCGCTCGAACTCACTTTCACGGAGTTCAGAGCTTGTGGAGCTCCTGACTATCCTGGAGCGTGAGATCCCATTGCGAGTACTAGATGGTTGACAGATTTCGCCAACGCATTCCACACTAGCAGATGTCTTGGGGAGACAAGGTCAGACTAGCATCCTGTCTTCTGAAGGACGGGGCACACGATTGGTGGGAGGAGATTGGGCATGTCATCGGGGATGACGCAACACTTGATGCGATGACTTGGGGTGATTTTACTACCAGGTTCAAAGCTGAGTTTGCACCGGTTATTAAGGTGCAACAGTTAGCCAGGGGGTTTCAGGATCTTACTCAGACTACAGAGACAGTGGCGAAGATTACCGCCAAGTTCAGGGAGAGGGCTCTTCTCGTTCCTCAGTACGTAGCTGATGAGGAAATAAAGAAGACCCGATATTATGAGATGTTGCGGAGTGATATCCGCCAGTTTGTGAGTCGGTCCAGTTGTAAAACGTTGGATGATATGATTGCGAGGGCTCATGAGAGGGAGATAGATCTGGAAATGGAGAAGAAGAGAAATCCAGAGGTGGCTTCTGGTACGGGGAGTTCGGGCAAAAGGCCCAAGGTATCGGATCATAGGTCCTGGGGACCGCAGAGCCACGGTTGGTGTGGCAAGTATGGAAGATTGCACGATGGGGCATGCAAAGCAGGGAGTTCCGGGTTCTTCAAGTGCGGCCGGACTGGGCATATGAGCAGAGATTGTACAACAACTACTATCACCGCAACATTTGATCTGATTTGTTTCCATTGCAATCAGAGGGGACATAAAAAGTCCCAGTGTCCAAGTTTGACAGTAGTAGGGAAGGTGGTAGCACCTGCCCCTGCAACATTAAGGATTACAGACGGCCGTCAGGGCCGAAGTGAGGCGCCAGTGGCGAAGAGTAGAGCTTTTCAAATGACAGCAGAGGAGGCGTGAGCGAATCCTGATGTGGTGATGGGTATGTATCTTCCTTTCATCTCTTGATTTGTTATGAATTATTTCTTATGGTTATGTGTTTTATATAGGGTCGTTCTTAGTGAACGGAATTTCAGCTATAGTCTTATTCGATTCGGGGACTACCCGATCATTTGTTTCGCTTATGCTTAGCAAGAGGTTTAGCAGAGCTCCAGGGGAGCTGGATTGTCCACTTGAGGTTAAGATAGCTGATGACAGGATTGTCAGGGTCGCGAGAGTGCATAAGGGGTGTTCGCTTTGGTTATTCGATGAGCAGTTTTCGGTAGACCTGGTTCCTATTCCTCTGCGAGGGAACAAGGTTATAGTAGGTATGGATTGGCTGAGCCCCAATAGGGCAGTGATTGATTGTAAACTGCAGTTAGTGAGGGTTCGCACTCCCAGTGGGGGAGAGTTAGTGATTCAGGGCGAGAGGCCACAACGCGGACCGATTCTTTGTTCAGCAGCGAGAGCAAGGTGCTACTTTCAGCAGGGTTGTGTGGGGCTCGTCACCTATGTTTTAGATGCCCAGGAAAAGGGCAAGGCAACAGTCGACGATGTACCGATAGTGCGAGACTACCCAGACGTATTCCCAGAGGATTTTCCTGGGATACCTCCGGAGAGATAGGTTGAGTTCAGGATTGATCTGGTCCCTGGTGCGCCTTCGATAGCCAAGGCACCATATTGGTTGGCTTCTCCAGAGATGTAGGAGTTGTCTACGCAACTACAGGAGCTGCTAGACAAGGGTTTTATCAGGCCGAGCAGTTCACCTTGGGGAGCCCCGATCCTATTTGTGAAGAAGAAGGATGGGTTGCACCGTATGTGCATAGACCACCGGGAGTTGAATAAGGTGACGGTAAAGAATCGTTACCCACTTCCGAGGATAGACGACCTATTTGATTAGCTTCAGGGAGCGTCTTGGTTCTCAAAGATTGATTTGCGCTCCGGGTATCATCATATGCGGATCAGAGGTGAAGATGTGCAGAAGACTGCTTTTAGGACCCGCTATGGTCATTATGAGTTTGTGGTGATGCCGTTTGGGCTCACCAATGCCCCAGCCGCGTTTATGGATCTCATGAACCGCGTATGCAGACCGATGTTGGATTGGTCTGTGATATTGTTTATCAACGACATCTTGGTCTATTCCAAGACTCAGGAGCAGCATGAGGAGCACCTGAGGGAGGTGCTAGAGACTTTGAGGAGGGAGAGACTTTTCACGAAGTTCTCCAAGTGTGAGTTCTGGTTGCGCGAAGTGCAGTTCCTTGGGCACCTCGTCAACCAGAAGGGTATACTAGTAGATCCGTCCAAAATAGAGGTCGTGATGCAGTGGGAGGTCCCAAGGTCTCCATCTAAGATTTGGAGCTTCCTAGGTTTGGCAGGGTACTACAGGAGATTCATTCAGTCAAGGATTGTTGACCCTTCATGGGAGAGTATGGGTACCGTACTAGGGCGGAGTACGGCAGGTGTTGATGGACGAGGCTCATAAGTCTTGTTTCTCCATCCACCCAGGGGCGACGAAGATGTATAGAGATCTTCAACCCGATTATTGGTGGCCATGCATGAAGCGGGACGTAGCTTGGTATGTGGAAAGATGCCTGGCCTGCAGGAAGGTCAAGGCGGAGCACCAGAGGCCTCACGGCAAGATGCAGCCATTAGTCATTTCTGTGTGGAAATGGGAGGATATCACTATGGATTTCATCACTAAGCTTCCCAGGACCGCACGTGGAGTTGATTCGATTTGGGTCGTGGTGGATCGGCTAACCAAGAGTGCGTATTTCATACCGATCCAGGAGAGTATATCGGTTGAGAAGCTAGCCAATATTTATGTGTGCGAGATAGTAGCACGACATTGAGTGCTTGTATCAGTAGTATCATATCAAGATGCCCGGTTCACTTCCAGGTTTTGGAAGCGGTTTCATGAAGAGATGGGGACTCGTCTTCATTTTAATACCGCTTTCCACCTCCAGATGGACAGGCAGAGCGAGAGGACGATTCAGACTCTCGAGGACATGCTTCGAAAATGTTTCCTAGATTTCGGTGGCTGTTGGGATACGTATCTTCCATTAGCAAAATTTTCGTATAACAACAGTTACCACGCTAGTATTGACCGCCCCCCTTTTGAGATGCTCTACGGGAGGAAGTATAAGACCCCGATTTGTTGGGGCGAGGTCGATCAGTGATGTGTGTTAAAAGCACTGGTTTTATTCCTACTTTTAGTTGATAAATTAAGCACACAAAGGCAGTGAACCTGTCTTTTAGAGGTATAGTTGGATAAGTAGGGTGTCGAACTCAGGGAACGGAAATTAAACTAATACCTAATTTTAACTAAGCAATTAATAAAAGTAAAAGGGTTTTTCTCTAGTTTTACAAGACTAGAAACTTAAACACACCACTTAAGCACTTAATTAACTAAACAACTAAGACAAGTAACAAATTCACCAAATTTGATAAAGGGTTTCTGTTTACGTCCAACCAATTCACTCCTATGGTTATTTATATGATAGATCAATTGTTATTGGTTACCAACTATAGTGGTTAGGTTCATGTTCATTACCACTAAGCCTTAGACAATTAATCAATTCAAGCAGTGGCCAATTGTTTAAACTAATTAATTCCCTAGTTCAATTATTTGGATTAAATAAGATTTGTAATTGGTTAATCAAGTTGGTGTTTCAATTAACCTCTTGTTTGTTGGTTTCTCAAACAAGCTCACACATTAATTTACCCATTCTCTAATTAATCTTAGTTTCATGTTCATTATTCCTAGGCATATGATAAAGTGTTCACATAAACATATAAGGTTAACAACTAAGAGATGTTCATGCAACTTAAATCGTCTTCCAATTAACAGAAAATAGTTGTGGTTAATGCATAAGGTTCTTTAACAAACTTAATTTAATAAAATCACCAAATAACAATTAATAGAAATAATAATTAAACCATAGGAGTAATGTGGTCTTCCTAAACAGAAACAATACGAATTTAGCTCATGGTTACAGTAAAAACTAACTCAAAAACAAATTCAACTAGGCTAGACATGCTTAATTCCTAAGATTAAGTGGAATGTATAACCTAAATTGCCTTGATTCTTCAAAAGATCGAAGGTTAGGGTTTCCCAGCTCTCCAAAAGGTTCTTCAATCGCAGGTGTAGCTTCCCAAAACCCAGAAGTCTCCCCAATTCGGATAAAGGTTCGATATTTATAATTATCACAAAATAGGGGCCACTCGGCGAGTAGGTCATCCAACTCACTGAGTAGATGCGTAAAATTCATGTATTGCCCGGAGTCTTGACTTATCTTAGGGAATATTCTTAGGTACTCGCTGAGTAGCCTCGCAGACTCGTCGAGTTAGTGTGTTTTTCCTCGTTCTTCATTCTTTGGTCTCTAATTGCTTCTTCTTGTTCCTTTTTACTTCCAAGCATGTCTTTTAGACTAAAAACAAAATTTAAGCATTATTAAGTACCTTTTGTCCACATTATGCACATAATTAGCTAAAAATGAATAAAAATGTATGCTAAACATATGACTAATTATGCAAATATCAAAATACCCCACACTTGACTTTTGCTTGCCCCCAAGCAAAACTGAATTTTAACACATTAGAACCACATATGACAACTCCAATCTAACCCAACTATTATGCCAAGACCGCTACGCATGCATTTGTGTCTAAAATTTTCCTAAATAACCCCCATACTCTAAATACTCACAATCCTCATAAACATTCGCCCACTCATCCCGAACAATGCTCATTTTATGCATCCCTCCGAATCCGTCCGTAGAAAACCTCCTATCCTCAAGGTATTTTTGGTTGAGCAACCCAAGCATACATAATCTAGACAATTACAATTTATGATATCACATTGGAGCTCTTTGGAATTCTTCACTTCTTTGATAATTTGACCTTTTATTTCTTCGAATTCACCACCTTGTTGTTTGATTTTTGGTATCTTCACCTTTTGAAACTTCAGAATTTCTGATCTTTCACTTTATACTTTAACTTTGATGCTCCAAGAATTCTTCACACTTTTCTTGTAATTCTCTCTTTTTTTTACATGTACCTCACTTTTTTCCACTCAAAATCCTACATGCTTAAGCAGGGGCGCTCAACTTCAACCTTTATTGGCTAACAATAATAATTTTCCTGGATACATTTTTGGTACACGATGCTAAACATATTGCATCCTTCGGGCTGAGCGAGGTCGTGTTTTTGTCCCATGATTTCACTAGAATAAGGGGCCACAAAATCACTATAACGCATATAGGCTCAACTAAACTTCTGGGTTTTCATGCAATCATCAACACAATTCTAATATGGAATCCTAATTACCTTTTACCAAAATTTTCTAGATTAATTCCTAAGTCACATTTTTGGTATGCAAAAAATTTAAAATAGACCTAAATTAGGATATTAAGATTCTCAATTTACTAGAAATTAACCAACCCCCTACCCCACACTTATTTTATGCAATGTCCTCATTGTATATCATGCAAAAATAAAATATGAAATATAGAAAGAATTGGAACAAACTCCCCTGGGGTAGCAGTCCTAGGTTGATATCTCTTCTCTTCAACTCCATCTTCAATTGACTTTAGACATGGGAACAGCTCATCCATGTCTTGGGTGTCAAAATCTCGTGTGGTAGACATGCAAATAACTCAAAAATGTTGGACAAAGCTCCTAGAAACCTTCAGTAATGACTCTTCATGAAAAATGGACAAGTACTGCAATGAAAGTGCCCAAAACAGCTCTGGAACTCGAAAAATGTTGATCTACTCGGCGAGTAGTATCGTGTACTCGGCGAGTTTCTTGCCAAATTGCAGTTATATCGCGTAATTACCCATGTACTCGCCGAGTAGGATATGTGCACTCAGCGAGTAGGCGTTGTATTGAAAAAAAGTTGTCCAGCTCGTTTTCTTCTCGATTAAGGTTCTGAATTGGGATAATTCAGTGACTCTTTCTCTAATTACTTCAGTAGCAACACTCTCTATCACTCCCAACTCTAACGGACTCAACCTTAATGACAAAACTTTGCACTCTTATTTGAACATTCCTCACTTGAACCTTGACCCTAAAAACTTCTATATGCATCCTAACCTTCCAATCCTGAAAAATATGCAACCAAAAGTGAAAGCAACCAAATAAAAGTCCTAAAAGAAACAAAATCATCCAAGTTCAACAATTGTCCAAATCAAACACCATAAAAATAAAAACACAAAACAAACACTCTTCATTCTTCCTCATCCATGTTAGTTCCTCCAGCACCACTTCCTCCTCCTTCATTGCCTCTCCGCATCCTTTCCTCCCAATTCATAATGTAGGTAAAACCGGGTCCGGGTCTCGGGGCGATATTCATTTGTTGGAAAAGATACTCAAATGATTGATTATTATAATCGACAGCTCTCCCAATATCATCCAAGTATCTCCGGTACTCAACTTGGTTCCACCCATCGTTCTCTTCCTCCACCGGAATAACCGGTGGGTCTTCTCGTACCCGCTCACTTCGTTGCCTCACCCGCCGTCCCGGTTCCTCGGGGATAACCGGCTCATCTGCATGTGGAATAGAATAAGAATCTCCAAACTTCTCCACAATCCTTGCCCTCCTATATAGTGTAGTGTTGAACTGAGGGGGAGAAATGACCATCAGCGCCCTCGCCTCTTGCAAATCCAAGATCCCAAATGATATTGCAAGCCTTGTTACAAACATTCCTCCATTGATTTTGGAGGTCACCTTCTCTTTAACATCCACATCCGCAAGATATTTAGCTATGCAGTAGGGGAGGTTGCAAAAGACATCAGGAGTAATAATGCTCCAAAGATAGAAGATGTCAAGGGTCGGGACCTTGTCATCGTCCTTCCGCATATTAATCATGCGGGCGACGAAACGATGAATGAGACAGTGGATCGGTGAACGGATGTGGCCCTCCTACACGGAAGATGGAATGTATACCCCGTTGGCAATAGTATTCCACCAGGTGGAAGCAACCATTGCTTCGGGGAGATCTTCGTGGCAATTCTCCAAGAATGCTTCAAACTCTTCATTTAACATGGTACTTTGATCATAGATGCCAATCCTCCATGAAAACTCAACCATGCTGCATTGTCGCAGCTCCCCACCAAGAGAAAAGGAAATTACATTGGGATTATAATACTCACTACCACCCCGGAATGAGATGGTAGCGAAGAATTCCCAACATAATTCAGCGAAGAACGGTTCTTGAATTTTGAACAATTGTAACCAACCATCACATATGATGGTAGCATCCCCCATATTGCATTCTTTCACCAAATATGGTGTGAATTCCTCCTCCAGCCCAAACTTCCCCAGCCAATCCCAGTTTACTGCATTAGGTAAGTGGATCTCTTTCTGCTTCAAAGCTTCTAATTTGTTTTTGGCACGGGCTTGAGATGATTTAGAGGTGATTTGGCGAAAAGAGAGCCACGGGATGTCTCCTTGTCTTCCCCCTCGTGAAGTTTGACCTCTTCTGGTTCCTGCAAAATAACATTAAGAAAGCACAAACAAACAACACCCAACAATTAAAATCGAACAAAACAGATCTGTATAGCATCCTACTCGCCGAGTTCACGAACTACTCGGCGAGTAGTATGAACATCGGGACCAGATCAATATCGGACCTGTATGGGTTATTCAAAATACCCAATTTTGCATAGGGGTTTGCTGTACTAAGTCCAATAAACACTAATCCAAAAGAATTTGCCTAAAACCTCCTAATTCATAGTAAAATCAAAACCCTAGAAATTGAGGAAACCCCTAAATCCGAATTTTAGAAAAAATAAGGGCTAAGAAGTGATAAAGCTTTAACCTTTGACAAGTATTGGGTGTAAAAATCATACCTTTACGCTTGAAAGTTGAAGATTCAGCAATGATTGAAGAAATGGCTTGAGATTAGATACGCACGGCGAGTATGTGGGTAATGTTTAGAATGAGTGAAAACCCTTATTTACATATTATAAACTACTTGTGTAAATATTCTACTCGCCGAGTAGAAAAGTGCTACTTGCCGAGTAGATCCGCATATTCGCAATTTTCTGGGAATTCAGACAAGTACTCGCCGAGTAGGTCGCATATACTCGGTGAGTAAAGCTTGCAGTTTGAAAAAAACTTAATTAATTTTTTGTTTGATTTTTATTTTTTACCCACCACCCCACACTCTAAGCATTGCTTGCCCTCAAGCAATCATTTTGAACATATTTTCAGAAGAATAATGAAAATAAAACAGATCCTAAGAAATTAAAAAGAAAATAAATGAAAAAGAAATGCAAACTCTAAACTCGGGTTGCCTCCCGGAAGCGCTTCTTTTTAAGGAGTCATTAGCTGGACTCCTTCCATGCTACGCTTCTGCCATTCCTTCCAGCAACAACCCTTCTTCCATGTCTTCATTCCTTGGGACTCCTTCTTCATATCTTTTTACTCTATGTCCATTGACTTTGAAAGGGGTACCATCTTTTGATAATAACTCTATAGCACCATGTGGAAACACCTTCTTCACTAGAAAAGGACCATCCCATCTTGACTTGAGTTTGCCCGAGAAAAGTTTTAGCCTTGAATTAAAGAGCAACACCTTTTGCCCTTCATGAAACTCTTTATTTCCCTTGATCCTCTTGTCATGCCAACTCTTGGTTTTCTCTTTATAGATTAGAGAGCTAGTTTAGACATCATTTCTAAGTTCTTCAAGAGCATTCATTTGCATTAACCGGTTGTTCTTGAGCTCCGCCATGTTCAAGTTGCACAATTTTAAAGCCCAAAAAGCTTTATGCTCGATCTCCACCGGTAAACGACATTGCTTTCCATAAACTAGCCTATATGGTGTAGTACCAATAGGTGTTTTGAAAGCTGTTCGGAAGGCCCAAAGTGCATCATCTAGCTTATCCGACCATTCTTTCCGATTGCTCCCCACCGATCTCTCCAAGATTCTCTTTAAGGCTCTATTTGTCACTTTGGTTTGTCCACTAGTTTGTGGATGGTAGGATGTAGAAAATTTATGGGTTACCCCATATTTCCTTTGCACCTTCTCTAGGTGATCATTGGCAAAATGAGTGCCTCGGTCACTTATAAGAGCTTTTGGGACTCCAAATCTTGAAAATAGCTTCTTCAAAAAGCGCACCACCACCCGACCATCATTAGTTGGCAAAGCTTGTGCCTCTGCCCACTTGGATACATAATCCACTACCACCAATATGTATTTGTTGCCTTTGGACATGGGAAATGGTCCCACAAAATCGATCCCCCACACATCAAATACTTCGCACACTTGAATACTATGTTGTGGCATTTCATTTTGGGATGAAATGTTTCCCGCTCTTTGACATGCATCACATTCTTTGACAAATTGGGTTGTATCTTTAAAAATCGTGGGCCAGTAAAACCCAATGTCAAAGATCTTCTTCGCAGTGTAATGTGCTCCATGATGTCCACCCATGGGCGCACTATGACAATGCTCCAAAAAATTTTGGCTTTCATTCCCGAACACGCATCTTCGTATGATTCCATCCGTGCAGCTTCGGAAAAGGTATGGCTCATCCCAAAAGTAATACTTTATTTTGGAAAAGAATTTCTTCTTCTGTTGGCTGGTAAGATCTTTTGGGATGTATTTGCTAGCTAAGTAATTAGCTATGTCTGCGAACCATGGCTCTTCTCCTACGGTCACCATAATGTACACGTCCGGGAAGTCATCTCCAACTCTATCTTCTTGCAATTGCGGGTTTTCAAGCCTATACAGGTGGTCGGCTGCTACATTCTCCATTCCCTTTTTGTCGCGTATCTCTAGGTCAAACTCTTGAAGAAGTAGAACCCATCGTATCAATCTTGGCTTGGCATCCTGCTTGGCAAACAAATACTTGATAGCAGAGTGGTCAGTAAAAACAGTTGTTTTAGATAAAACTAAATAAGGGTGGAATTTATCAAAAGCGTACACCACATCTAATAATTCTTTTTCAGTGGTGGTGTAATTCTCTTGGGCCAGATTTAAAGTTTTACTAGCATAATAAATGGGTCGAAAGTGCTTATCAACCCTTTGACCAAGGACAGCTCCTAATGCAAAGTCACTAGCATCACACATTATTTCAAATGGTAAATCCCAATTTGGAGCAACAATGATCGGGGCATTAGTCAATTTTTCCTTTAAGAATTCAAAGGCCTCTAAACATTCTTTAGTAAAATTAAATGGTGCATCCTTTAAAAGCAATTGTGTTAGAGGTCTAGTTATTTTAAAAAAATCTTTTATAAAACGTCGGTAAAAACCCGCGTGTCCTAGAAAACTTCTAATGCCCTTCACATTAGTTGGTGGGGGTAATTTGGCAATGGTGTCAATCTTTGCCCGATCCACTTCAATTCCCAATTTGGAAACCTTGTGGCCTAAAACTATACCCTCCTTGACCATAAAGTGACATTTCTCCCAATTAAGAACTAAGTCGGTTTTTTCACACCTAGCAAGCATTAAGTCAAGATTTGTGAGACAATCATGGAAGGAAGATCCAAAAATAGAAAAATTGTCCATAAAGACTTCCATGAATTTTCCCACCATATCGTGGAATATAGCTGTCATGCACCTTTCAAATGTCGCGGGTGCATTGCATAACCCAAAAGGCATGCGTCGATAAGCAAAAGTCCCACTTGGGCAAGTAAATGTGGTCTTTTCTTAGTCCATTGGGTCTATGGGTATTTGGAAATAACCCGAAAATCCATCTAAAAAGCAATAATAACTATGGCCCGATAATCTTTCTAACATTTGATCAATAAAACGTAAGGGGAAATGGTCTTTACGAGTGGCATCGTTTAGCTTTCAATAATCGATGCACACTCTCCAACCGGTTACCGTTCGTGTCGGAATAAGCTCATTCTTCTCATTAGTTATGACCGTCATCCCTCCTTTCTTGGGCACCACTTGGACCGGACTCACCCACGGACTGTCGGAAATGGAATATATAATCCCCGCATCTAAAAGCTTGACCACTTCCTTCTTGACCACTTCTTGCATATTTGGGTTTAATCTTCTTTGGTGCTGCACAACTGGCTTTGCTCCTTCTTCCAGATTAATCTTGTGAGAACAATAAGAGGGGATGATTCCCTTGATGTCGGTAATGCTCCATGGTATGGCCCGCTTTCGCTTCTTCAAAACTTGAACTAGTTCTTCCTTTTTCAGATTCGGAGAGGTCAGAGGCTATTATCACTGGCTTTTGATGACCATCTTCCAAGAAAGCATACTCCAAGTGATCTGGTAACGTTTTGAGCTCTGTTTTTTCGATCTACATGGTGTATTCACCGAGTGCAGGTAAGGGACTCGGCGAGTTGGCAGCTAAATTCACGAATCCATTTTTTTGTTTGCATGGACTCGGTGAGTAGATCGGCCCTACTCGGGGAGTTGATCTGTTAGATTGCTTCATCAATTCTTCATACTCAGCTGCTTCCAGCAGCATCTCGATCTCCAGTAAGTCTTTTTCAGCATCAAATTCTTCATCAAAATTTGTGGACTTGTTGGGATCTTCATTATCGCATTCCTCCATTAATTCATCAAGCATGTCAATTGAGAACGCCATGTCATCACTATTTCTTGAATGCTTCATAGCTTGATCAACCCCAAAAGTGACTGAATCATCTCCTACTCGTAAAGTAAGCTTTGAGTCTCTCATGTCTACTATAGCACTTGCCGTGTTGAGGAAAGGTCTTCCAAGGATGATCATGACTTGAGGATCCGCCTCCATGTCTAGAATTATAAAATCTGCGGGAAATACAAACTTATCCACCTTGACCAATAAGTCTTTACATATGCCTCTTGGAAAGGTGACTGTCTTGTTTGCTAAGTGAATCGCCATACAAATTGGCCTTGGTTCCGGGAGATCCAGCTTCTTGAAGAATGAATACGGCATGAGATTCACACTTGCTCCCAAATCGACCAAAACATGAATGGTAGCTAAGTTACCAAATTGGCAAGGCAAAGTCAAGCTTCCCGGGTCACCCTTCTTCTTTGGTAGCTTATTTAGCATGGCAGCTGAGCAGTTCTCATTAAGAACTACCTTTTTCACTTCCTCCATCTTCCTTTTATTCGTGAGAAGTTCCTTAAGGAATTTTGCATTTTTTGGCATTTATGCGATAGCTTCAATGAAGGGTATGTTGATTTGAAGAGCTTTAATATGATCAAGAAACTTCTGGTACTCCTCTTCCTGCTTTTCTCTCTTAGCTCGGGCTAGATATGGCAATGGAGGCTGAAAGGGCTTTTCAGGAATCTGATTTTTCGAGTTTGGCAGTGGACTCGTCGAGTTCATATTCTGGACTCGGCGAGTAGGCTCTGTTCCATGAAGATTTTGATTTTGGTCTTGAGTTTCTGCATCCTCCTTCTGCAATTCTTTGGGTGCTTCATTCTGAATAGGTGCCAGAGGAGTGATTATATTCCCACTTCTTGTTGTGACTATGTTTATGTGCACGCCTCGTGGGTTATTTTCGGTTTTACTAGGAAGTTCGCCCGGTGATCTTTGGTTGATTTGTTGAGCAAGTTGCCCTAGCTGCATTTCTATGTTGTGAATAGATGCTTGCTGGTTTCTAAGAATGGTTATTGTTTCTTGAATTGCAACATCATGATCACTATGTCTCTTTTCTGAAGCAACTACAAATTTGGTAAGCATCTCTTCCAAACTTGGTTTTCTTTCTTGTGTAGGCTCCTCCTTTTGGTAAAAACCTCTTCCTTTCTGCTTGTACTTTTCCTCCTTAGCCTTCTTGTACTCATCATAAGGGACCCACTATTTCTTTGGTTTTCGCCAATCTTCATCATATTGGTCCCCACTTGAGCAACATACTTGCACCTTCTTGTTGCCATTTTCATCCAAGTCACAGTCTCTAGTAAGATGAGGCCCATTGCAATTTTCACAACCCACCCGTATAGCATGTATCGTTTGGTCCATTTTGTCTATCCTCCTATCCATGTTTTTCAACGTAGCCATCACTGCTGATAAGTCTTCTGAAGCTGCATAGGCGGACCCCCTTGTCACATCATTTCTTGGATTATGATATTCTCTAGAATGCTTAGAGAATTCTTCAATTAGTTGCTTTATCACTGGAGGTGCCTTCTTCGTAAGTGGACCTTGCGAGTCAAGTAATTGCCTTGTTGTAACATTTACCCCATCATAAAATATGGAGACTTCTTGCTAACTATTGAGGTCGTGATGTGGGCAATTCCTTAGCAAGCTCTTGTACCTCTCCCAAGCTTCATAATGACTCTACAGCTTGTTTTTCAAAGTTGGCTATGACTTTCTTGAGCTTAGATATCTTGGATGGTGGACAGAATTGATCAATGAACTCTTCTTTCAGCTGATCCCATGTAGTGATGGTTCCGGGGGGTATTGACTTGAGCCAATCCTTTGCAGCACCCTTCAAAGTAACCGAAAGCATGCGAAGTAGCTGAGTTTCCCGAGGCACGTTGGGAACATTGAAATAATCAACTACATCATTAACTTCATCCAAGTGCTTGTAGGCGTCTTCGTGATCTTTGCAAGTGAAAGGGATCTCTTTAAGTAAAGTTAGGATATGACCCTTAAGCTCAAAAGTAGCAGTTGCGGGAATTGCGGGCTGCACAAGTCCCGGACTAGTGTCATCGCGCATCCTCTTCTTCCATTCCCCCATGGGTACTTCATCGATATTAGCCATAGTGATAGCTAAATCGTCCTCAAAATCGGATTCGTGCTCGTATGTAGGTTCTTCTTCTTCCTCGGTCTCATACTCGGTGTCTTCTTTAATCGGGTCTTCGATTGTTAAAGAGGCGTTGGACGCTCCTGATTTGCTACTCTTCTTCTTGTTGAAAACGAACTTGAGGTTCTTTAGTGGCGAATTCTTTGAAGAAACGGATTCTCTAACGGCTTTTCCTTTGTTCCTCCTTAGTGCAGATTCCGGGTCTTCGAGAGGAGGAACCAGAGGTGTATCAGATCTTCGGGTAATGAAACAACTGCAAACAAACAAGAAAAAACGCGTAAAAAGAACAAAAATGAAACAGAACGAAAAAGAAAAATAGTTTGGCAAACAGCAGGGTACTCACCGAGTAGGTGCGAATGCACTCGGCGAGTAGCCTGTTTAAAACTAAAAAATTAAAACTAATTAATAGACTTTTAAAAAGAAACTGATAATTTCTAAAACCTAACCTACTTACTATATTATTGAAAAATAACTTTGTGCAAGAAAAACTCACACAAAGGATCGATAAAATTAGGAATTAGACTTAATTTTGGAACCGTTCCCCGACAACGGCGCCAAAAACTTGATGTGTGTTAAATGCACTAGTTTTATTCCTACTTTTAGTTGATAAATTAAGCACATAAAGTTAGTTAACCTGTCTTTTAGTGGTATAGTTGGATAAGTAGGGTGTCGAACTCAAGGAACCGAAATTAAACTAATAACTAATTTTAACTAAGCAAGTAATAAAAGTAAAAGGGTTTTTCTCTAGTTTTACAAGACTAGAAACTTAAACACACCACTTAAGCACTTAATTAACTAAACAACTAAGACAAGTAACAAATTCACCAAATTTTATAAAAGGGTTTCTGTTTAGGTCCAACCAATTCACTCCTATGGTTATTTATATGATAGATCAATTGTTATTGGTTACCAACTATAGTGGTTAGGTTCATGTTCATTACTACTAACCCTTAGATAATTAATCAATTCAAGCAGTGGCCAATTGTTTAAACTAATTAATTCCCTAGTTCAATTATTTGGATTAAATAAGATTTGTAATTGGTTAATCAAGTTGGTGTTTCAATTAACCTCTTGTTTGTTGGTTTCTCAAACAAGCTCACACATTAATTTACTCATTCTCTAATTAATCCTAGTTTCATTTTCATTATTCCTAGGCATATGATAAAGTGTTCACATAAACATATGAGGTTAACAACTAAGAGATGTTCATGCAACTTAATTGTCTTCCAATTAACAGAAAATAGTTGTGGTTAATGCATAAGGTTCTTTAACAAACTTAATTTAATAAAATCACTAAATAACAATCAATAGAAATAATAATTAAATCATAGGAGTAATGTGGTCTTCCTAAACAGAAACAATACGAATTTAGCTCATGGTTACAGTAAAAACTAACTCAAAAACAAATTCAACTAGGCTAGACATGCTTAATTCCTAAGATTAAGTGGAATGTATAACCTAAATTGCCTTGATTCTTCAAAAGATCGAAGGTTAGGGTTTCCCAGCTCTCCAAAAGGTTCTTCAATCGCAGGTGTAGCTTCCCAAAAGCCAGAAGTCTCCCCAATTCGGATAAAGGTTCGATATTTATAATTATCACAAAATAGGGGCCACTCGGCGAGTAGGTCACCCAACTCGCCGAGTAGATGCGTAAAATCCGTGTATTGCCAAGAGTCTTGACTTAACTTAGGGAATATTCTTGGATACTCGCCGAGTAGCCTCGCGGACTCGCCGAGTTAGTGTGTTTTTCCTCATTCATCATTCTTTGGTCTCTAATTGCTTTTCCTTGTTCCTTTTTACTTCCAAGCATGTCTTTTGGACTGAAAACAAAATTTAAGCATTATTAAGTACCTTTTGTCCACATTATGCACATAATTAGCTAAAAATGAATAAAAATGTATGCTAAACATATGACTAATTATGCAAACATCCGTCAGCGAGTCATCGGGAGCACTGAGGTGGTGCTCAAGACCACAGAGTTGATCCAGCAGGTCAGTAGCAGACTGCAGACTACGTAGAGTCGGCAAAAGAGTTACACTGTTAGGAGGCGTTCGGACTTGGAATTTCAGGTGGGTGACATGGTTCTCCTGAAGGTATCGCCCTGGAAGGGTGTTATCAGGTTCCGGAAGTGGGGCAAGCTAGGCCCCAGGTTTATTGGTCCCTTTAGGGTTTTGGCCCGGGTGGGTTGGGTTGCTTACAAATTGGATCTCCCAGCTTAGCCAGATCCACAACACTTTCCATGTCTCCCAGTTGAGGAAGTGTTTGGTGGACGAGTCAGAAATTGTACCCTTGTAGGATATTTAGGTTGATAGCAGCCTGAATTATATCGAGAGACTAGTTGCGATCTTAGATTGGAAGACGAAGACCTTGAGGAACAAGGTGGTTCAGTTAGTGAAGGTGTAGTGGCAGCACCGAAAGGGTTCAGAGTGGACGTGGGAGACCGAGGAGGAGATGAGGGAACATTATCCAAAGTTATTTTCAGATTCAGCAGCAGCAGACTTCGAGGACGAAGTCTAAGATAAGTGGGGGAGAGTTGTAACGCCCTATTTCTAGTATGAGATTTAAATAAAAGTAATTTTCATTTCTTGAGGGGTACTCGACGATTCAGTAGCCCGACTCGTCGAGTCAGGACGAGATTTGCACGTGGTTTAAGTTGGCTACTCGATGAGTCCATATTCTGGGACTTGGCGAGTCTGCCTGTCTGGATGAAACCCTAATTTCAAGGATTTGCACCCTATTTAAACTTCATTATCGCCCCAAGCCAACCCCCTTCACTCCCCAGAGACCTATTCCCGAAACCCTAACCTCCTTGAAGTGTGTGTGAGTAATTTTGCATTGTGAAGGAACTTTTGGTGCATTCTGGAGCAAGAAGAAGAAGGAGAAGGTTGAAGAGCTCAAGAAAGAAAAAGGAGAAGGTTGAAGAGCTCAAGAAAGAAGAAGTAGATCCAGAATACACTCCTCTTTGGTCATACCTTCTGGTAATAAAGTTTCCATCTTGCTTATTAATAGATCTAGTTTGTCCCCAAGTTGTCGGTTTTAAGCTCAAAAACCCCAAATCCTTTGTGATAAAGCCTTATGAGCGAGTCATATCCCAGATCTAGCCTCTCTTGAGCTCCAAAAGCTCAAGTAGATCACCTTTTTGGCAACCATGGCTTTGTATTGGCTTATTAACCCCATAATAGTAAAGTTTGAGTGTTATTGCTTCATTCATATTGGTTACACATAAAGTTAGCAACTTTACGTGTTCAGATAGTCCCAGGAGATTAGATCTACGGGTTGGATGCACTGAAGTGTATTAGAATCGACTGTATGGAATTTGCATGCTTGGGACTCGACGAGTTGTTCTTCAGACTCGACGAGTCGAGTCGCGAGTCCCCGATTTTTCCCCGATTTGAGTTTAGGGTGAATCAGTGAGTGGGAATGGACTCGGTGAGTTAGAGTTCAGATCTAGTGATGGAGGGACTCGGTGAGTCTACGCCCCGACTCGGCGAGTCCGGTCAACTGAAAGTTGACTTTGACCAGGAAGTTGACTTTGACCAAGGGTAAAATAGTCATTTTACCCTGAGGTCAGTTATCAGTGCCTGATCTAGTGTTTTTGGGATTTGTAGCCAGAGAATTCTGGAGCAGCAGTCAACCAGTTTCAGACTTAGCATCCCAGCAACTAGCGTTACGAGGTGAGTCCTCTTCCAGTAGGAACGGGTCTACGGCCACAATGTCGGCCCGTTTAGATAGCAGTAGTATGTATGCTTGATGTCTTCGTGATTCAAGCATGTGTTGTTATGTGTAGTATGTCGGGTAAGCCGATACAGTATGTGATTATGCTAAATGTTCTTGATATGTTATATCCAGTTCATTCCGGACTTCGGTCCGATGTTGGGCGAGGCCCAAGTTACTCCGGACTTCGGTCCGTTGTCGGGCGGGGCCCAAGTTATTTCGGACTTCAATCTGGTGCCGGGCTGGGCCCGATGCATTGGGTGGGGCCCAGTAATTGTTGTATGTGTTTATTATGTTGATGTATGGTATGTGGTAGTCTGGGGGAGCTCACTAAGCTTTGCGCTTATAGTTTCAGTTTTGGTTTCAGGTACTTCCGTTAGCAAGGGGAAGAGCTCGAGTTGATGGCATGGCACACACCACAGTTGCAGTTTTATCCTGAGAGTTTTATTCAGATATTTTGATATGATATTGACTTCAGTTTTGAATTGATACATTTACTATGGCATTTTGAGACATATGATTCATGGTTTTATTATATAACATTTGATATTATGGTTTTTAGTAATATTAAAACAAAAATTTTTGAGTTGTAAATTCTGGACGCTATAGGTAACCTATTGATTGTAATCACATTCATATTGCACATTATATCAACTGTACTCACATTCAATGTTTAACTAACAAACAAAGCTAACAAATAACCTACTGATTGTATTAGATTACACATGTGTTGATCATGCATTCTCAAGTTTTAAGTTATTTATCCGTTGTAATCATGAATTGAATGTTCAATTCACAAAGAAAGCCAGAAATTAACCTAATAATCATCCCCATTGCAACAGGGAAGAGGCGAGAAGACTGAAAAAAAGGTCGACGTTGTGTGTTTTTTTGATCGACGGGATCTTCTGTTACCGCAACAACCGGTTTATGTGATTTAGAGAGTAAGGGTATTCTTATTCATTTAGTTATTTTTTCAATCTTAATGATTTTAAATTGTAAAAAATTATTATTAAATAGTAAAAACTATTTAAAAATTAAATTTTGTTAAATCAGATATTTTAAAACATTAAGAAAGACTATGACATTTAAGATTTGGGTCAAACAAATACAATATTTAAACCTTTAATAAAGTTATATACGCAATTTTCTTCAATTTTATTTTCTTTCAAATAAACAAATTATTTTCCCGTTGTAAACAAAAGAAACGGAATGACAAATAAAGGGCGGAATTGAAACACAAATTTAGCCACGGAGGCTCGGGAGGAGCGGTAGGGTTGAGGCGGTGGACCAACAAACCCTGAGTATTCCAACCTGATGGTTAATTGGACCCGACATGCCTGGTATTCCAACGCGAGGCTGATTGAGCCACACATGAGTATTTGTATTTATGTTTTGTTTTGTGTGGTGATATTTTGGGGGAAACTCACTAAGCTTTTGAATTATAGTTTTGGGTTATGTTTCAGGTACCTCAGATGATCGTGAGAAGGCGAATGCTTGATCGTGCACCTCTTCGTGTTTTGTGTTATGATTTTGGGAAAACTCTGATATTAAACGTGTTTTGAAAACTATGTTGTAAGCAATATGATTTCTGGTTGGTTTTAAAAAGTTTAAATTTTTCATGATTTTTTATGGGTGTTACATTCTATCTAATATTCGCTTATTTCAGGAGCGCTTTCTTCCCCATTTCATTGAGTCAGCCAAAAAATATTTCAATGTTCATTCTCTTACGTTTCTAATTTATACCCACAACTTCATTCAGACAATAACCACTCTATAAGCAAAATAGAACACTACACCACATGAGTATAAGACAATCGCGTCATTACCAAAAATGAAAATCACGTTAACAAGTCCAATGACCATCTAAATAGGTATAGATACAACAAACGCATAACCCATGACGAACCAAACTGTTAAAACCTACCACAAATTCAATACCTCATACACACAACATAAGAAGACCAATGACAAAATCTTTAAGAATCGCCTTCAAGAACGATGGTCAAACAATAACACCCTCTTTAACCTAATGTCTTCTATCGGTTTTCTTTAGTATTAGCAAATCTAACCCCCACAAAAGCCCAATGACTATCTGTATAGGTATAGATACAAGAAACACATAACCCATGACGAACCAAACTGTCAAAACCTACCACAAATTCAAGTTCATACAAGGAACATAAGAAGACCAAGGACAAATTGGTTAAGAATCTCTTTCAAGAACGATGGTTAAACAATAACACCCTCTTTAACCGAATGTCTTCCATTGGTTTTTTTTAGTATTAGCAAATTCAACCCCACAAAACAGAGTTTCATATGTAGTTAATTATTATTAATAAACTGATTATTTAATTATTATTAATAAATTGATTAGTCTACGAATTTCCCTTACCTATGTAAATTGTTTTACTACGTATCATTTAGTCATAGATATTTTCATACTTTTCAATTTTATTTCCCTCCCTAGAAACAATTATTTTCCCGTTGCAAGCAAAGGAAACGGAACGGCATATAAAGGGCGGAATTGAAACACAAATTTAACTAGATTTAAGGAGCATGTCCAGGTCCGACTTATACCTTACACACCCAAGCTCACTCTCACTCTCACTCTCCACTTGCTGAGGGTGCAAGTCCCAACAATGGCGACACTGTGAAATGTGAGCGGATAAAAAGGCATATAAAATCGTTCCAACTATTCGTTTCCCGATTGAACCACATACAGCTTGAAACATGGGAAGATCTAGCGGATATTGCTTCAAAATCATTGCTTGTGGCGGCAGCTCTGAATCTGTCGATAGAGACGACCTTGATGCTTCTACGGAGGTATTTCCTTCTATTTTATGTCATATCTCGATATTCTTCATAGAGAACTTGAAATTCAGTGCGTTTCCGATAAATCGGAAATGATGGATCACTGAGCAAAAATATCTTTTTTTGGTAATGTTTCGTGCGAATAGTATCTACTTCGCCAATCGAGGGTTTGCGATTTGTGCATGATAGTTGATTCTGGCGAAATTAAGCTATGGTTTGGGTTTCATGATGCTAGGTTTGATGATTATTGATTAATTGAAGTTGAATTATGTTCAAAAAGTGCTAAACTCTATAATCAGCTGGTTAATCTAATTGACTAATGATGCTTGAAACTTAGATTTTTCACTGATTTGAGTTCTTGGAGAATATTCAGAAGGGGATTGAGATTCTCATAAGTCGATCTGAAACAATGTAATATTGGTGTCAAGATTTTCATTATTTTGTCGAAAGTAATGTTTTCATAAAGAATCTTCATTTTTTCAACTTTGATTTAGTTATTGATTTCAACTTAATGAAATTTAATGTCCAAAGTAATGTCAAGATTTAGTTATACTACAACTTAATTGAATTTATGTGTATAATGTATCTATTAACTTAGTGACCTTTTATGAACATACTTCAGAATAAAGTAAACCCCGATAAAAGAGGATGGAGCTTTCGGAAAAAATCATCAGGTCATCGAGTGTTAAGCAACACTGTAAATGTAATAACAGAAATACCTTCTTCTGATGATAAAAAGAGCTCAGAACCTGTTATTATCAACTCAGAAGAAATCATCAGTGAGAAAACTTCTACAAATCAATGGACAGAAACAGAAGAATTTTCTAGGGTTTCAACTTCGAATACCAAGGACAATGTGGTGACCAATTTGGTGACAAAACCTGCTGATGAAGATGAAATTAAATTTGACTCAAGTCCTGATGAATCATCCATCATTATCATCCAAACTGCTGTTAGAAAATTCTTGGTATGTATTTACTTCTGCATATGTGTAATAACAATGTTTCCCACATGGATAGAATGAACATGAAAAAATGACCATTTAACCCTTCTGTATAGAAGTAATGATGAATAATAATTGACTATTTGTTTGAAACCCGTAATAAATTGATATTGTAAACGACCCCAAATCTCCAATAAAAACTTTTGAAAAATTAAATAAATCTACAATATCAATTTAATAAAAATGACCATTTTACCCTTATGTCTAGAAGTAATGATGAATACTAATCGACTATTTGTTTGAAAACCATCATACACAATATATTGTAAACGGCCCCAAATCTCCAATGAAAACTTTTGAAAAAATAAATAAATTTACAATATCAATTTATGACGATTTTCAAATAAATAGTTAATTATTAATTTATTATTCATCATTACTTTTAGACAGAAGGGTTAATCTCATAAAAAACCTTATATTTTGTGTTTCTTCTGGATTAAATCTCAACTTTATTTTTTTATTATATTTTTTCATTTTTTCCGTAAAATCCCTTAACTTTGTGTTTTTTCCCGAAAAAACATTCAACCTTCTAATTGTTTCCGAAAAAACCTCAATTTTTTTAGTTTATTCCAGAAAACGAGTAAATTACACGAATGATCCCTATGGTTTAGGTTAATTTGCGTGCTTGGTCCCTGACTTATTTTTTTAAACTCGGAAGGTCCCTACTGTTTGTTTTTGTTACGCCTTTGGTCCCTGTCTTACCTAAAAAGACTATTATTTAAATCGGGAAAAATGGTAGCGTAGGTAAATAAGGTGAGGGGGGTGGGGTTGGGGGTGTGTTTATTTAAATAAATTAAAAAATCAAGGGCAAAATAGTCTTTTTAGGTAAGATATGAACCAAACGCGTAACAAAAACAAACAATAGGTACCTTTAGTGTTAAAAAAACAAGTCAGGGACCAAACGTGCAAATTACCCTAAACCATAGGGACCAATTGTGTAATTTACTCAAAAAAACCCTCACATTTTAAAAGTTTTTGGAAAAAAAAACCGACTAAAAGGGCCCGATCAAGAAAAAATGAAAAACTATTAAAAGATAATTAATATTGTTTTAATAGGTTTAAAAAGAAAGAAACAACATGAGAGAGTTTGGTTACAGGGTAGAATGGTAAAAATGATGTCTTACTAGATAAAGATAATATGTTTTTAATTTATTAATGATGGTTTATTGTAATATATATTTAGGCTGAAAGAGAAGTTTTGAGGCATAAAAAAGTGGTGAAATTGCAAGCTGTTGTTCGAGGGCATTTGGTTCGTTGTCGTGCTGCTGGAACTTTGCGTTGCATTCAAGCAATTGTCAAAATGCAAACTCTTGTTCGTTCTCGTCATTCTATTAAAAGATTATCTATTGGAGAAAAGGTATTACCTAAAATGACTCATTTACCCTTAGTTATGAGTATGACTCGTTTCTGTAGTCTCCTCGTTTAAATTGATACCTTATTTAATCATATGATTATATGAATGAATATGAAAACTTTAGGCTCATTTACTTCATTTTCAATGATGTTTTTGAGTAATTTTTTTAGGGTTAATATTAAAAAAAAAGAAATTATATTTCGTGTTTTTTCCGGATTAAACCTCCAATTTATTTTTTGTCTGAAAAACATATTGTATTTTTTCATTTTTTTTTTTTGGTCCTTTTAGTCATTTTTTTTTCAAAAAAAGGTGTATGGGTTTTTTTTTTTGAGAAATTAAGGGTTTATTTGGAAGCATTTAGAAGGTTGAGGGTTTATTCCGGAAAAAAATACAAAGTTGAGGAGGGCATTTTTTGAAAAAATAAAAAATACAAGGTCCTTTTCAGGCAAAAAAATAAATTAATTTGTAAAACACACAAAATATAAGGTCTTTTTGGATTAACCTATTGTTTTATAATATTGGCAGATGTTTGGTTTGTAGAAACTGAAATAAATCCAATATTATGCAGAAAAATCTCATTATTTTGGGAAATTTTTTGATAAAGCCTCAAATATTTAATTTTACACGATAATCTATCATTTCCTGTTAAAAAAAAAATAAGGACTTTTTCATTAATTTGGGCAAAATGTTAAATAATCAGGACTTACTAAAAAATAGCATTTAGGACTTTATCAAAAAAATTTCCCAAAATAATAGGACTTTTCTGCATAAAATCCTTAAAAATAAAATAATTTGTATTTTTGGTTTCTTCTATATACTTGATTTTTTGTTTCTATTTATGTGTATTTTGGTCATTTGGTTAAAAAAGAAAAAATGGAATTCATTTTTTTTAGGGAATAAAAGATTCCAATACAAAGCCACATCCAACTTATATCTCCATCGAGAAGCTTCTAAGTAACAAATTCACAAACCAGGTATTATCCTTTTTCATCTTCCCATACTTTTTTTATTCCCAATTTTACCCTTTACTCAATCAAAACACAAGACTTAAACAAATCTTATTTCTCTTAAAAAAGCTAATCCAATCCACACCACGAACCAAACAAATCAACATCAAATGTGATCCATCAAACCAAGAAGAAGATCCCACATGGAAATGGCTACAAAGATGGACATCCTTTTCATCCCCCGTTTCTTCCCCCGAAGTCAAACCTTTGACCACCGCCCCCACTCCGCCCGTATCCGAGGCTGAGCCGCCTAAACGTCCACCAAAAAGGGCGGCAACCGAACAAGCCGATTTCGATTCCGAAGGAAGAAAATCCGTATTCGGATCAAGAAAAACAACCAATCCATCATTCATTGCCGCCCAGTCAAAGTTCAAAGAGTTGACCACGGAACCACCACCACCACCGGCGGCAGCGGCGGCCAAAACCACTGCACCGCCGGTTTACGAAAGCTTAAAAGCGGTTCGAACCGCCGGCTCAGAATGCGGAACTGAACTCTCGGTCACCTCCATGCTCGACTCACCCGATCCATCCGAATCCGAAAACATCGAAACCACCGAGTCGACTCACGATCTTCTAGGCACCGAGTTGACTCACTCCATCACAATTCCACCCGAAACAAACAGCCTCATTACCAACCAAATTACAAAATCGCCCCTCGAACCGGAGTTACAACAAACACCTTCGAGTGAAAGAAAATCATCGAGTGATATTAAACCTAGAAAAGCATCGAGCGAAAAAGAAAAACCGAAGATGTGGTCGAATAGCAAGAAACTATTGTCTCCGAGGGGTAGTTTGGAGAATTTACCGAAGGAGGGTAAAAGTGGAAAACGAAGGAATTCTTTCGGGTCGCAAAGCTCGGAGATTGATAATCAGGAAGCGAGAGATAGTAGTTATAGTAATAGTAATAGTAATTATATACCGAGTTATATGCAAGTGACTGAGTCAGCAAGAGCAAAAGCTCTTAATAGCTCTCCAAGGTTAAGTCCAGATGTACAAGGGAAAGAGAAAGATGCGTATTTGAAAAAGAGACATTCGATGCCTGGTGCTGTGAATAGTAGGCATGATTCGCCTCGATTGAAAAGGTCTTCACCTCAGAGTCAACAAGGTCAACAGACTACAAAGGGAAATGAAAGCCGAGGTAATATTAATTATTAATTAATAATAAAATTAGGGTTGTTTCTTGTTTTTGACTTAATGTGTTTATGTGCTGATTAAGTGATGGGTTTTGTAACAGAGAGGAAATGGCAGACTTAAAGTTCGAGATCTTACATCTGCTTTGGTTGTTGGTTAGTCTTGCAAGATATCTTTTTATTTTATTTTGTTATTATTATTCTTTTTTTTTTTGGGGTTTGTTTGTTTGTAAACTAATTTACATGTCATTTTTTGTTTTTGATTGTTGGAAAATATTTGGTTAATTTATGGATTTTTGACGTAATAGAATTTGAGATTTTTGTGATTTCTCGTAGTGGAACGCCACTTACTAGTTGGACATTGTTATTTTCTTGTAATTTAATTCTTTAAAAAAAACAGCTTACAAAATATATATATATATATATATATATATATATATATATATATATATATATATATATATATATATATATATATATATATATATATATATATATATATATATATATATATATATATATATATTTTTTTTTTTTTTTTTTTTCAATCAACTATAGGTTTGCTTTTAAGGCGAGCAAAAGTGTTTAATCCGTTTATTGAAAAATATGTCCATATAAAAAGTTAATAAGATAACCTTGGAAGGTTTAGCTAAAAAATTGATCAAAAAATGATGTTCTAAGGCTCCATAATCCAATTACACCACCGACAGAAAACCAAATCTTTTTTTTTTTTTTAAAGGAGTTTTGATTTAATTCAATCATTAAAGTTTTAAGAATGTAAACATTTAGCCATTTAAATTTAAAATGTGATAATTAGGTCATTGAACATTTTATTTTGTTTTATTTCCCTCGTGACATGCTATTCTAGATTTGATGTTTTTAGAGGGTTAAATTGTGATGTTTTTATAACTTGGATGGTCAATTAAGTCAAAAATCATTTGTGAACATAGGAAAACTTTAATACAAACTAAAGAGTTAAATAACTTAATTATTACGATTTAAACTTAGATAGCTTTTTTTTGAAACCGACCGAGATTTATTAAACCCAACACCTATAAAGGAAACAAGGTGGGGCAAAAGAATCAAAATGGAATAAAGAGTTGCAAAACATTAAACGGAGAACAATACCAACACGTCCAATTACAATTGACAAATTGATCTGGTATCCATACCTTGAGGTTCATCATTTGATGTTCGAATCAATCTTAACTTCTTAAATAGTAACCATACTTCTTATAGATATAACACAACAATTAGATTGAGAACACCTTAATTAAAAAGAAAAAGAAACAAGAACCTCATGACCAAATACAAAATAAGGTATAAAGTCAAAACATTAAACAAGAATCAATCTTAACTTCTTAAATAGATATAACGCTGAACAGAACTAAAGTAAGCAACATTAGCCTTCGCAGACTGTTTGTTTTTTTGAAGACTGCAGACCTAAAAATGTCTGTGCGTCCTCTTCTTGGCGCAGATGTTGACCAAAGTTTTCTAACATCTTCTAGCCTAAAAAACATATATATCTTTATTTTTTTAAGTTTTTTTTAATTTATATTTTTTCCAACTTTATTAATGATAAACAAATTGGAAAAAAAAATTACAGAACTTAAAAAAAACGTTCGATGATAAAAACATGATATTTTTGACAAATTTGTAAATAAAGATTTATTACAATAATAGTCGTTGAAGTTGTTTATATAAATATGAAAAAAAATCATAATATAATATATTTTTTTGCCAAATTTTGTAAAATATTATTTAATACATTATCGTCAATTTCTCTAAAAAATATTTATGGTACGTTTTTAATAGATTTAATTGAAAAAATTGAAGTTTATTTTCGTCCATTTATATATCAAATTCTTTGATCACTAATTATAATGTTTAGTTATAGCTTTGCAACCAAAGTTGTTGGTTTTTATCAAATATATACGTTAATTCATATCATTTTTATTTTTATTTTTTATACAATAATATATAAAAGTTGATCTAGATTCGTTAATTATTTATAACAAAGTCATAAAAATATTAAAAAATCACTTTGAAGTTTAAAAAAAATCAGTTTATTTGTATTTCAATTTATTTTAGTAGCCCGCAGATGTTAAAAAAACAAACAGTCTTCTTTTTTCAGACTGCAGACGTTTGGTTCACCTCTTCTACTGTAGAGGTCTACAGATGTGGTCCGCAGACTGCAGACATTTTGTCTCAGAAAAAACAAACAGCACCTTAGTCATCCAATTGCAAATATGGTAATTAACCCATTAAAAAAGAAAAAAAAAGATATTTATAACTTTTTTAAGTTTTAAATTTATTTACAACTGTTTTATACTTATTTATGAAATGGTTATAAACTTGTTTAACTTTTTAACAATCTCCTACTTGTAATTAATTTAATTATATATTAATATTTTATATGTAACATTTGTTATTTTTAATATTATCATATATAGGAGATGATTTATTTGGTTATAATTGTTTGATAAGATAATTTATAAAGGTTGTAATATCATGTACTTATGATCGCTTTGTATGATCTTGATTATAACATCACAATTATTAGAAGTTTGTCTCAAAATGAACTGGTATCCATACCTTGAGGTTCATCAAGACATTGATGTTCGAATTAATCTTAACTTCTTAAATAGTAACCATACTTTTTATAGATATAACACAACAATTAGATAGAGAACATCTTAATTAAAAAGAAAAATAAACAAGAACCTCATGACCAAATACAAAATAAGGTATAAAGTCACATGACTAACATGAGATGGATGTAGTTTTGATGAATCATGTTGCTTTGTCTAATATGAGATGGAATGTAGTTTTGATGAATTATGAGGCTTCATGTAATCTACAATGCTTTATTTTGAGTTGAATGGATAAATTTTGAACTTCAATTTCAAGTTAAATCCACATTTTCTAAGTTATACACAAGATTTTAAATTATGAATAAACAATGGTTTTTAAGATCATATTTCGAATTCACGAGTCGAGACCCTAATATCCCTGAATCTTAAGGTCATAAGATTCTAATATCAAAATCAAGATCTTAACAACAATGATTATAGAGAAATAGATATAAAATGAATTTATTAAAACCAGTACTTTGAGAAATATTTTAACATATATATAAGTTGAGACAACAGTATATATTTGGAATATTCCCTTTGATGTAAAATTTGATGTACTACTAGGTTAAAGATAATTACTTTTTGCACCAAACATTATATCTAATGCAAAAATTGGTGTTTGGAATAATATTCTACCCCAATAAATACAAAAACAATAGTTTAGTTGCACAATTCCATTATATATTGTACACATATATACACATAAATGACATCATCTCCAAGACTCCAAAACAAGCCGATCAATGTCCCTCTATAGACACCACACCCGAAACCCTTTATTCCATTGTTCCAATCCTAAATAAAACAAATTATTTTCACACAATAAAAACAAATTATTATCAACATTATATTATTTAAATACACTACAAATTTAAACACCAATATTGATATATACCTACCTCATGTGAACTAAAGTAACCCACACAAAAATTATCTTTTTTCACGCTGAACAGCACTAGGATTTGACACCATGTCCATCATCATCTTCTCGGGTGAGTCTTCCCAATTTGTGAAAGTCTTCAAGTCAATCTAAAATTTTAAAAAATAAAATAAAGTTAGTAACAATTTAATGAAGTAAAAAAAAATAGTGTTTGAGAAAAAAATAAAAAATTTACCTTTCGCCTTTGTTCTGTGAATAATTGTTCTCTTTTCAGGAATGAATTTTGAGCTTCTTTTACTTTTTTGCCCCCTAATCCCCATACTTCCACATCCAAAACTTGAGCTTCTGTAGGCAAGTAACCCTACAAAAATGGTTTATTTATTTATTTATTTTTTTGTTTATTATTATTTTTTTTTAACTTATTTGTATTTGTTTCTCTACTTTAATCAATGAAATAACAGTACTAATTAAAAAAAAACTTATTTGTATTTTTTTTCTAACTCGGTCCGGTCCCTATAAATAGTTTTTGTTTCGGTTTTGGTCCCTTATTGAAATAAAATGACTATTTTACCCTTAATGATATATTTTTAAGTTTATTTAATACCTTTTTATTATTTAGAGTTAAATTAATAAAGGCCCACAAAAAAAACCGAAAAGGACAATATACTCATATCAGGTTTTTTTTTTTTTTTTTTTTTTAATGGTTTTTTGGGGTAGTGATTCTTTTGACTCTCGTGTCAGAGTAAAAGACATAAATGTCCTCTTCATTCAAATGAGTCAAAATTGGTGCTTATGAGCTTTTTTTTTTCTTATAAAGAAAATAAATGTCGGGAAGGGAAACTTATTCTTGTGAATCAGCAATAGACAAGGAATGGGTAAAGGGTAATATCGTCATTTCACCTGATTTGGAAAAAGGGAACCAGGGTGGTAGGTTTTATCGTACGCATGATGGCGCACAATAAGCTTTGAAAAGTCTTCATCCATAAAAATTCTCTCGTTTCCATTTGATCCTCCAAAACCAATTCCTACAGGCTTAGGATAAGCCTCATAACCAGCCACATGCAAGTGACTGTATACAAAGTTCTTCTCTTTGCCTGTTTTAAAAAAGGGTAATATCGTCATTTTACATGGAACAAGGAACAAACGTGTTGCAAAAGCCTCAAATAATAATCAAAACTGTAAACCGATTCCTTTGGGAGACCAAAAACAAAAAAAAGAGCTAAGCTCAAGGATTAAATTTGTAATTTCTCAAATGATAATATCAATAAAATAATCATAAAAGTAAATTACATTTTTCGTCCATAAGTTTAGCTGATTTTGGTGTCAAAATGTTTTTTTTCATCCTGCCGTTTTGGTCCTTATTTTAATGTGTTATGACGATTTTGGTCCATGTTTCATGTAAAATGACTATTTTTCCGTTTAGTTTTTTTTAAATGAGTAACTTACACGAATGGTCCCTATGGTTTAGGGTAATTTACGCGCTTGGTCCCTAACTTATTTTTTTTAACTCGGGGGGTCCCTACTATTTGTTTTTGTTACGCGCTTGGTCCCTGTCTTACCTAAAAAGACTATTATTAAAATAGGGAAAAATGATGGGGTAGGTAAGGTAAGGTGAGGGGGTGGGCTTAGGGGTGTGTTTATTTAAATAAATTAAAAAACTAAGGGCAAAATAGTCTTTTTAGGTAAAACAGGGACCAAGCGCGTAACAAAAACAAACAATAGGGACATTCTGAGTTAAAAAAATAAGTTAGGGACCAAACACACAAATTACCTTAAACCATAGGGACTATTTGTGTAATTTACAAACACTTAAATGATATATTATTTATTATTAATATAATAATAATAATAATATATCAATTAGATTAATTCTAGTATATATTAAAAGTTTAGCTATAAGGGTAAAATAGGCATTTTACATGGAACATGGACCAAAACTGATATGCAACATCTAATTAAAGACCAAAAATGCAAGATGAAAAAACTTTTTGAGTCCAAACCCGAAAAAAAGCTAAACTTAGGGACTATAAATGTAATTTACTCTAACAATAACAATGCTATACAACTTATAAAATGCCACACCTGATGATGTAAAATGATCAAAAACAGGGCTTATAGCATAAAGGCTTCCAGATGTTCCATAAAATGTATCCTTGTTTTCATAAGCTTGGTGAGTAAGTGCACCAATTGTCCAACTATGATCTTCTGAAGTAGCGGAAATAAGTAGAAGAATTGGACCATTATACCCCTCAACGTTTGACCAAAATCTATTCAACCCTTTTCCATGAAGAGAAGCCCTGTTGTTGTATATATTACATGAATGCAAAGTTAAAGACTAAAAAGAATGCCAGGGTTAGTAAAGTAATTGTACATTTATCTCAATAATCAGTTTTCTACACACATCCAAACACCTTTACTATGTTTATTTATTTGGATATATATAATGAGGGTATTTTGGTCTTTTGTTATAAAAACTGGGATTGAATTCCTTCCACCTTATACGAATGATAAATCCATCAAGCATGGAATTTAAATGAATTCTAATTCCATCCATTTAGCAACCAAACAACCATGGAATGGAATCTGAAATTCCAATTCCATTGGATTCCCTTATTTCTTTTTCAAGTTAACTCACCCAATCAAACAAACCATAGTCCACAACTCCACATCAAGGAACAAGAAATAGACACAATATATATAAATGGTCTTTAATTCTTTAAACCAAAAAAAAAAAAAAAAGATAAAAGGACAAACCGATATAGTAGATTTTCTTTAACTTCATCATGATGTGCAAAACACGTTTTCAAAATTTCTTCATGCATTGTACTTCTTAGGGTAAGTGAAATAGACCAAGCTTTTCCAGGAGTTAGAAGATAAGTATGAGATTCTGAATTTGAGTGATTATCATTTGTAGATGAAGATGATGCCTCCATTTTTTCCTGATGTTAATAATATTGGAGTTCAATCATATCAAAAGGGTAAAAAAAATTGAAATCTTTTATGTCTTTTGTATAAGACAAGAGAACAATGGTGAGTCTCATGGAGGAGAAAAGATTGACATTTTTGTCCTCTTGGGCGTAGATGCTTAGAAAGAATGCAGTACCTGTTGAGGGGCAAATTTGGAAAGTCTTGAATAAACAAATTGCACCAAGCATTCAGGAAGATTAGGCACTGTTTTCAACACCCACACATGAAGCTTCCCAATAGGAAGTTGTATATCAGATCCCAATAAACTATCATCCCATACATTCAACTCACTACCACCATCACCACACGAAGAAACAGCAGACAACACTAAATTATTCACATCAACAAGATCAAATTTCACTCCCCCTTTTGAATTTCTAGAATCCCAATACATAGCCCAACACATCCACAAAAGCATCAATAAATCAGCGGGAAGTAGATGCCCGTTTATCTTATAATCACAATCAGTAGAATCGATTTGCAATCCTGTTGTGGCTCCTGATTTTGTAATCGTCGACCCAAAGACTCTCAATAAATTGTTTAATGAATCTGATGTCGTCATCCTTCCACAGCATTTAGTGTAGCCATTCAAGAACGCGATCCAGTTTAGACCGTTTTCTTCAGCTGAGAAAAACTGTTCCACTATTGAATGGTTAAGATGATTCAGTAATCCAGGAAAGTTTTCTGGTTTGAATGACGCTTCGCAACTTTGGTAATCAATGGATAATTCAAAGCATTCCTACAAACAACAAAACTATTAGTTTATATACAAAACTGTTTCCAATCTTAATTGCTAATCGTTGGATACTCGTTGGATAATGTCAGTACGTGGAAATTGAGGAATTGGAAATACAGAAACTAGGGTTTGAGGATAAAATTACCTGTAGAGAACTAATGGGGATGGTTTGAGTTTGAGGATCTGAAAGATTTGAAAAGGATTTCTCCAGCACAGTTAGAGCACCCGTGGACGCAGCTAATGATTCCGCCTCACGTCGCTCCGGCGAAACTTGCTCCGTCGAAGACGATGCACCCATTTGGTGATCGTGTTGTCGAGTTTAAGAATTTTGATTCGTATGCAAGGATAATAATATATATATGATCGCTTGTGAATTGGGACAAGTGTCTCAAATCCAAAAAGTAATCAGCAGACTTGATTGGATTCTTGAATAGCTGGAAGATTGGAGATGATCATGAATGAAACACCCTTTGGGATGCCGGAAGGCCATTTTTAAATAGGATTGTTACAAAGGCATTTATACCGTTTTAAGTTAAGTCGACAAGGGTTGTTACTTGTTTTTAAGGTAGAGTACAAATCTATATATTTAGGAATATGTGACTTTTATAGAACAATATATTTGAAATCTTTATAAATATATGTTTTTAGTTAACGAGCCTTCTTCGTATCATCATCTTTCTTCTTCTTTGAGAATTTAGACTTTGGCTTTTTCGAGCTTTCAGCCTCAACTTTCTCAGCTATCGTCTTTGTCTTCTTAGACTTTTTAGACGAACCTACATAAACCACTTTGAGTAACACCCCAGATTCAACATTAGGGTTTACTGTCTTCAAATATTTGACTAAGACTTTGTTGGTTGGTTCAACCTTCTTCAACATACCATCCGGAATTCTGACAATTGTAGTGAAAATTTCCGAATCATCCTCCACTGATTTCGAAAAGTGGTATTTTGCAAACTCTGCCCTAGCTTCATCAGTAGGAATTTGAATTCCCTCTTTTTCATAGATCTTTTCCAGAATAAGACTCCAATATCTTGCACACGAAATGCCTTTGACCATATTCGTGTTCTCCAAAATGTTCACAAATTCCTTCCACAATTGAGTTGCGTAATATACACTTAGATCGTAGTACAACCCCATAACCATAGCATACACTTCCAGTCTTCCTTTGTCGAGCCCAACACTTTTGCCAGTTAAACATTGAAGATAAATTCCAAACAGGAAATTCCAAATACAAGGCAAACCCGACTTCTTGAAGTCATTGATTTTTGAAAGTGGTGGTTGATGACCCATTTCATTGAACATGAACATGATTTGGGCATTGGATGGTTTGATTGGGGATTTCCAAGATTTGCGTGAACATCTTCTTGGTCAGATGAATCCTCTTCTCATTGATGAAATGAAAAGTGATGATATCAGTAGCCTTGTTGTAGGAAGCAGTTGAACCTGCCATAGAAAGTCAGGTCATCAAATGATACGTTTAAACAAGTTTTTACAATTTTGTGAATTATAACTTCATGGTTTCATTTTTTACTAGGCGAATGTCCGCGCGTTGCGCAGTGGGATAATTATGTAGTTTAATATGGTTATATATGGTTTAATGTATTGTGAATAAGCCATACATAAAACTTGTATTCGATTAAATAGCATGTATATTTTTTGATTTATAGATTTTTTATCATAATAAATAATGAATTTTTTTTACTATTAGTTTAAAATTTTAAATGTAATTTTTATGTACACATTAGCATCTAATGTAATTAGTTGATGATTAATTAGATATGGATTCTCATATGTGGTCGTCTATTTATGTTGAACCTCATAAAAATACATATTTAACGACTTTTGTTAGTTTTACTATTAAATAGAAAATGGTGCCGTATTTTAAGTAAATATAAAAAATCTCATTCTCAATCTATTTTAAGATAGTGACATATTTTAAGTTAATATAAAAAATCATATTCTAGAACTAATGAAAAGAAAAAACGGAGCCAAATTTTTTAACTATAATAAAGTTGATTCCAATTAAAAAATGTTCAATCGAAGATAATATCATTCAATAAACATTATAAGATATTACGTTATATTCAAATTACAGACATCATTTTTGTAAGAGTCATTCAAAATATATGAGACTATAGTGCATAATACAACAATGTAATAACCAAATGACCCTAACATATTTTAAATGAAATATAATTATAATATATTATCTATGCAACTAAATTTCTGCACAACATGTGGGATTCGTCTACTATATGGTATTCTTCTAATATATTATATTATAGTATAAACATTATATTTGGAAAACCACTTTGAGTTATATTGTAGTTTATAACATTAAATTTGTGATGGATTGTATTTGACATACATTTGTGTATTTATATCTATATTATATATTTAAAACAAATCTTATATAAATATTCAACCTAAATATTCATCTTCAAGTTTTCTTTCTTCGCCACGTAAACAAACTTTTGTTATAAAGCCAAAAATGGAATAAAAGACACTTAATTGTATGATCATGATATATTGTATTTTGATTGGGGCTTGTACAAAACATTCATGAGCATATATTATTAATTTATCTCTTGTTTTGGGTAATTCGAATAAGATAGCTTCAAATCCAACGTATCAAACAGATTACCCATTTACTAAAGTCTAAAACCCAAAAACTCAAACATGTTTTAGTACCATACAAATGCATGAGGTTTTAGCAAATTATTATCTCATATGAATTACCATTGATTATGTGTGATTAATTATTAAGAAGGTGAAAAGGTTTGGGGGTTTCAAATGCATGAGGTTTTAGCAAATTATTGTGGGGGGGGGGGGGGGGGGTTTCAAATGCATGACAATCAAGGGAAAATGCAAGCTTTATAAGTATGTAAGATATTAATGCTTTAAATCTTTCATTAATTAATTTACTTTTAATTTCAATAATCTTATTTTAAAATATCGTTTTATAATTCATTATTTCTCATTACAAGCAATTTAATATATTTCTCTATAGAACATAAAGTATTTTATATTTTTTGTAATTATGTTAATGGACTATATTTTTGTTATTTATCCATCTAAAATACTATTTTTTTAACTCTACCAAATGGTTAAAAAACAAGTTGCCAACATCACATCTCCGATTTTAACTTCAATAATCCAATATGCATTTGGGCATTTTTTTGTATTTAATTCACAATTCACTAACATGTACAATTGAAGCTTAGGCCTTGAGTTTACCTTCATTTTTTTTTCTCATGTTGTTACTGAGTTAAATTTTCGTCTTTATCTACTACTAACAGAAGTAGCACTACTGAAACTTATTTCCATCTTATTCGTGGGTGGTTGTTGCTTTTTCCTTTTTCATTTGGTGTTCACACCTTCATATCAGAATATTTTTATATCAGTAATATGTGAAATATGTATGACTGAAACATCACTATCGTAAATGCATGTACATTGACTTCAACATCTTCATTAGCATCATGATCAGTGCATCTATAGGCTATTAATATCACAAATTAATAAATATACATGGCTCTTTCTTGTACTTAACCCTAAAATATAACCCAAATCAATCTACTTTTTTAGTAATCGGATAAAAATGATACTTTTACTCTTAAATAACTAGCCATGCAAATAATACACTAAAAGTTGGTAAATGACTTAATAGGTGAGGCCGATTTTGAATATCAATATTTCTTTTTTTATCTCATAACTATAAATCGCATTCTAAAAATCCAATGATGTGGTCATAGCAAGGTCAATTTAAACGTTAAACTTGGTAATTGACAGGTAAAAAGCTTAACCACAATTGCAATGAGATACTAATTTGTTAACCATGACCAAAACTGTGACAACCCCAAATCTATTCCCGTTACAAATCCCATTTTCACTAACGGAATGCGTTACTATACGTTATTTTATGTAATATTTGGAATCATCAATAACTGAATATCTAGTTATATGCATGTCTTGATATTATCATAAGAAATATAACTCGTATGTGTTAACCCCGTTTAACCTAATAGAGTTGTATTACTTTCTCAACCACTTCACCCGGGTAAAAAGTTTTAACCCTGTTAACTTTAAGCATCGGGTAGCCGTGTATCGGGTGCGATACCCGAGACATATGAAATGAGTGTGCACAACATTTGAACACTCTTTTACCACACATTCACTCTCTCTCACTACTTTCTCTCTCTAGACCCGAAATCGACCCCAATTCCGCTAATTTCCGACTTCCAAACGTAAGTATTCATTCCCTATCTTAATCTAAACATACTTTGCTGCATTTAGAGTCCAAAATCATAGAAAACAAAGAACAAAAAGGGAGTTTACGGCCTAAGAAGCCCCTTAGGCCGTAAACCCCCAAAATCATGCCAAAGACCATGTTTTTCCTTCCTTTAAGCTCATGAACTAATTAAGGCATATACCTAGGAGAGTTTGGACACTAAAACACAAGAAATTGGAGCTTAAAAAGGAGTTTACGGCCCAAGCTTGTGCTTAGGCCGTAAACACCCCAAAAACCCCACAAATCCTTGTTTAAAGCCCCAAAAACTCATCTAAGGTGTTTGGTAATTTAGACTTGACACTAAGGAAGGTTTAAATGCATCAAACAACTTCATTTGAACACAAAAAGAGGAGTTTACGGCCAAGGCTAAGCTTGGGCCGTAAACACCCATGTTTTTGTGTCAAACAAGTCCCTAAACCACTCAAATGCATATAAGGAATTTAGCTAAGGCCTTTGGAGGTGTGTTGTGCCATTAAACATCTCATTTTGATGCCAAATGAAGAGTTTACGGCCAAGGATATTCTTGGGCCGTAAACTCCCCAAATTTCATGCCAAATTGTCCCAAAACTCATTATAGGGCCTTCTAGGATTTATCTAAGGTGAATGGGAACATGTTGTACCATTTAAACAACCATTTTGATGGATTAAATGGAGTTTACGGCCTAAGAACAAGCCTTGGCTGTAAACTCCCCAAAATGTCACAAAAATAAGAGTTTAATCCCTCCATTTTGGTCCAAGACACATACCATTAAAGTAAGGAAGTGAAATAAGGCCTTAAACACACAATTTGGTGGACCACATGAGTTTACGGCCAAGCCTAGGGGGCTTACGGCCGTAAACTCCCAAGGAGTGGCCTTTAGGCCATAAACTCCAAGGGTGTGAGCTCATGGACCCTCCCGTAAATCATTCTTGGCCTTGTACCACTCCCGGGAACCCCTTCTAGGCCCTAAAACCCCGAAAACGATGCTAGAATGTCCAAATACTATAATGAAAAGCATAAGATGATTAACTTCTTGTAAAATACATATTTCATATGACTTTAGGGTCCTAAAAGGTGCTCAAGTGGTTATTTGGTACCAAACGCTCAACCGACACTTTTACCCGATTTACCCGATTCACCCGAATTACGCGATTTCAGGTGAGTTCATACCCCTTTAATGAACCTTTCAAATGTTTTAAATGTTTTAGGGGGGAGATACAAGTTGCTTATAAATGTTTATGGAAAGTTTTACAGAACGATTTCCGCGTTACAAGGATTAATCACATGTGATTCACTATCCTTAATTCAAATCACATGTGATTTATCACTATGCCTTATAAACAAATTTTTTTTACATTTTTAAAACTATTTTTGGACAACAAGCCAGATTTTAAATGTTCTTTTGGAAAAACTTTTATTAAATCAATTTACTCATAAATTGTAACCATTCTGATATAGTTATATAAGTAAGACTTAGAGGACTTAGGACCGATATCTCGCCTTATTTCCTGTTCTTGTTTGATTGTGGGCTTAGGGTAGTAGTTATCTGTCCGACTGTCGTTGATTTCTTAATTATATAACTTGTATATTAGTATGGGATACGAATAATTCTTCTTTCACTAAAATACTAAAGTCACTAACATGTCAAGAACCATCCCCACTAAGATAACTATAATAGGTATAGTTACGGTTGCTACTGCTACTACTCGCTAAAGTCACTACTCTCTACACTATAATACTCACTAATACCAGGCAATACACTAGTAAGAGAATACTCGGTGCTCAATACTATAGGATTTCTACACTATAACAAAAGAGAAAACACCAAACAAACAATAATACACTAACCCACTACGAGATACTCTATTCGCTATCCACTACGCCCGGAGTTTTCCAGCAGGGAGACGACTCTACATGTATAGATCTATACGGGGCAGACACTATTATATCCCGACTGTTAATTTCAGTCCGCGCCGTACAGGCCCAGGGATGCCACTACTTTACTATACTGTGCATGACTGGGAAGGTCATGGGATCCTCTATTATCCTCACTATCAGTAATATACAAGGAATACACTACAACTACTCTAAAATACTTCACTAAATGCTAAACTACATCCCGAAGTAAGTAAGTACCTATCACTAAAGGAAGCTTGCACCTCTATCACTGATTACAGGCTTAACCTATTCTATCACATTTACTATTTGGAGATTTGCTAATATACTTTTACAATAAACTGTTTCAAGAAAATGAAGAATGCATACTTTTCACAGATTTTCACTTACATTGTATTTTCTGGAAAATATGGGATTTTCTAAGTTTCTACTACTTATGAATATAAATGACACATTATTCGCACTAATGCTTTGTATACAAAATCTCACACTAAACTCTTATGAACTCACCAGCTTTATGCTGATATTCGTTTTCAAAATAACTTGTATCTTCAGGTCAAAGATAGACAGGTACAGACGCAACATTTTTGGAGAAGGTGGAGCACACAAGACCCATCTCTTATTTTTGATTACTTTTGGGTGATTGTTAAACATTACAAAACACACTCGTAATTAAATTCACTATGTAATGCAATGGTTGTATGTTTCTTGTTTTTACTATTATGCAATTGTGATGATACCGTACACTACGTCATCCACCCCGAAACGTATTCCGCCGTTATCGGTTTTGGGGTGTGACAGATTGGTATCAGAGCATTGTTTATAGTGAATCAAGTATATCAACCTATAAAAGATAAACAAACTATAAACACTTCGGGACTAAAACACTCTGACCAAGAATATATACTGTTAAGTATCTAAAAGATCTAACTAAGTATATATATATATACACACATCACTATAAAACACAGGAGTCAGTATTGTACTAGAACAAAACGAAAGTATTAAGATTGTTGGGTAGCACAATTGGGTTTAGAGACATATAGTCACATTCAGGATGATGTAGCCTGATCAACTACGTTCTCCTAAGGGTGACTAGCATGTGCCTAAGTTTGGTTGTGATGTTGCAACAAGTCTAAAACTTACCAACAATACCACAATAACGCTACCATAAGAATACTATAGGAGTATTCTGTATCTCTAGATTATACGTATGTGTTAACAAAAAGGGTCGTTACTAGTAGGACAATAGTTGCTAAGTGGATACACCACGATTACATGTGATTAAGGCGCTATAGACTCAGAATCTGCAGCCTTTGCTTCATTCCCTGTTCTTGTTTGATTGGGGGTCTGAAGTTAGGGCGGTTTATTCGAAGGACTATCTTGCTTCGGTTACATGTAATCGGTATGCACTATGCAAGTATTGGGTCGACTAATAATGATCCATCCTATAAGTATCTTAGAATAGTACGTCTATTAATCCACTTTTCCCCCTTTCTCGCGTAGATAGCATGGCTGGCTTCCACCTACCCGACGATCCGTACTTTCCGAACCAAAGCAATGGAGGATGGCTCAAAGGGGAGTCAGACGACGATCACCCTATTCCTTTGGATGATCATCATGCTGAAGGCTTCTCGGATAGCTCGAGCTCCGAGCCAGAAGTCAACAACCAACCTCCTGAAGCCCCGAACCCTAACCCCCGACCGGCATTTCAGGGCCCCACTCCTATGTGGGCGATATCCTTGCATCGATGGAGCGAGGAGCAGGGTCAGCCCTTGCCTTACAATGGAGACCGAAGCTTCTACAACATAAGCGAAGGAGGATCGGCGGATCGGGTTCTGCCCATCATGATCCGAAGGATTGCCAGGAATGTTGAGCAAAGTCAAGCTGCTATTGGTCGAGTTGTAGAAGTGGATGCCAACTCAAACCTCAACACTGTTCGCATCCGCCAACTCGAAGAAGCCGTGGACAGGACAAGGAGGACCAACGAGGCTCTGCAGCATCAGCTGGCTGCATCCCGAGCTGAAGTTAGGGAACTCCGAGCACGCCAAAGGACTCATGATCGACACCTTCAAGAAGTTATGCGTCAACTAGCGGATTTGAGAATTCGCCCAACAAGCAACCGTCGCCAGTAGAAGACATCTAGTTACCTCACTCTTTTGTTTAAAGGACTAGCCTTTTACCTCTATGTTCCGTAGGTCTCTTGTCTGTAAACATTCCTAGTTTAAAAGTACTCTAGTTGAACCTCTAAACTGCCAACATTTTCTCTATGGTATGATGTAAGACCTACTGCTAGGTCAATTTTCATGAACTTGTGTTGCATCATTAATACCAGTATATTGGCAGTTGATTTCTCTATTGCTATAACTCTCATCCTGATCTTGGATTATGTTGATTTAATCCACGAAACACTCTATACATATTCGCAATAGGCTCTTACTATTGCTATCATTTCTATGATCTTCCAGTGAAGGATGCCTCCATGAAAGCGTCCCAGCAGAGGAAGACCCGCAACTCAAACCCCTCCTCCACCACCTCCTCCTCCGCAGTTCGATCCGGTGTTGTTCCAAACGGCTGTGACTGCGGCTGTAACAGCAGCCATGGCCCAAATGAACATGGGAGACGCGAGCGGTGGTAACTCCAGGTTCGGTGAAGTCCATCAGAGGGTGCAGGGATGCACTTATAAGGACTTCATGAATTGTAAACCTGCTTTCTTCGATGGTACCGGAGGAATTCTGGCATTGTCCCAATGGTTCAAAAGAACCGAAGCTGTATTCGAGATGTGCTCTTGTCCCGAAGAGAGCAAAATCAAGTTCACTACTGCTACCCTCACTAACAGGGCCTTGTCATGGTGGAACAGCCATGTCAACACACTCTCCTTGGTCACAGCCAATGCCATGGGCTGGGACACTTTAAAGGATCTCATGAGAGGAGAGTATTGCCCTAGGGGCGAAATTCATAAGCTTGAGGAAGAAGTCTGGAACCTAAAAATGAAGGGGACTGACATAGCAACTTACACTGCCAGGTTTTGCGACTTGGCGGCTATGTGTCCCAATATGATCCCGTCCGAAAGCAAGAAAATTGAACGGTACATCTGGGGTTTAGTGCCCCCGTATCGAGGAAATGTTCTGGCTTCACGCCCTACCACTTTCGACAGCGCCAAGGAATTGGCCCAGAGTCTGATCAACCACGAAATCTCCTCCACTCCAGCAACAACAACCACAACAACCACTGCACCATCCGGATCATCTGACAGAAAAAGGAAACGATGGGATAAGAAGAAAGGCAAGAAAACTCAAACCGCCTCCAAGGACCAGCAAATTGTGGCGGTCCATGCTGCCACCACCCCAGCCACACCAGCTGCTCCAGCCCCGCCAAAGGCTTACAGTGGAAACTTGCCTAAGTGTCCCAAGTGCCCTTTTCACCACAACGGTCCTTGCCGTGAATTGCAGTGTTCCAACTGCGGACGAAAGGGCCATACTGTCCGATTTTGCAAGGCCCCTCCCAAACCTATCACACAGGTTCCTGGTACGGGAGTGACCCCAACTTGTTATGGCTGCGGTGAAGCGGGCCATTTTAAGAAGAACTGTCCGAAGGCTGCAAATGCTGGGGGAACTGGAAGGTTACTTGCTATCGGTCACAATGAAGCGGTAGCTGATCCCACGGTGGTCATGGGTACGTTTCTTCTCAACAACTCTTATGCCTGTGTCTTATTCGATAGTGGTGCAGAAAGAAGCTTCATAAATCAAAACTTTAAACACTTACTCAAACAAACCCCTCAACCACTAAAAGAAACATTCGTTGTAGAAATGGCTAATGGGAAGACAGAAAGCTCTAATGAAATCTATATAGGTTGTACTCTTACGTTAGATGATCACCCCTTTTTAATCGATCTTATACCAGTCTCAATCAAAAATTTCGATGTCATTGTTGGTATGGATTGGTTAAGTCTTCACTACGCCGATATCCTATGCTCCGAGAAAGCCATTCGCCTGAACATTCCGAATCGAGAGACCCTATTGATATACGGAGATAAGCCAAGTACAAACCTTCGTATCATCTCTAGTATTCAGGCTCAGAAATACTTGTGCAAGGAATATCGCGCCTTTCTTGCTCATGTTGTCGACACTAACCAGAAATCGAAAGATCCAAAAGACATTCCTGTAGTACGCGATTTTCCTGATGTTTCCCGGAGGATCTTCCAGGCCTACCTCCCAAACGACAGGTTGAATTCAGAATCGACCTAATCCCAGGATACCCCCGTAGCTAAGTCGCTCTACCGTCTAGCGCCCGCCGAAGTGCAAGAACTCTCCGGTTAACTCAACGAACTGCTCAGCAAGGGCTTTATAAGACCGAGTTTCTCACCTTGGGGAGCTCCGGTCTTGTTTGTGAAGAAAAAGGATGGGTCGTTTCGGATGTGCATCGATTATAGGGAACTCAATAAACTCACGATCAAAAATCGCTATCCTCTCCCTCGTATCGACGACCTATTCGACCAACTCCAAGGAGCAAGTTACTTCTCCAAGATTGATCTTAGATCGGGGTATCATCAGTTACGGGTGCTTGAGTAAGATGTTCCAAAGACAGCCTTCCGAACCCGCTACGGGCATTTTGAGTTCGTAGTGATGCCCTTTGGACTGACTAACGCCCCCGCAGTATTCATGGACTTGATGAATAGGGTATGTCGTCCATATCTAGATCAGTTCGTCATCGTCTTTATTGATGACATACTCGTCTACTCTCGGAGCGAGGAAGAGCACGAAAATCATTTACGATTAGTCCTGGAAACCCTGCGATCCGAGAAGTTGTATGCGAAGTTCTCTAAGTGCGAGTTTTGGATCTGAAGAGTTGAATTCTTAGGGCACGTGGTCAGTGAAGACGGAATCCACGTGGACCCCTCCAAAATCAAAGCTATTGAGAACTGGTCAGCACCAAAGACGCCTACGGAAATTCGTCAATTTCTAGGCCTCGCTGGCTACTACCGCTGATTCATCCAAGATTTCTCTTGGATTGCGAAACCTCTCACCATGCTAACACAGAAGGGTGTATCATTCGACTGGGAAGAGAAATAGGAGAAGGTATTTCAGACCCTGAAGCGAGCCCTATGCACTGCACCAGTATTATCCCTTCCCGAAGGGACAGAAGATTTTGTCGTATACTGTGATGCATCCAATCAGGGGCTCGGTTGTGTCTTGATGCAACGAGGCAAGGTTATCGCCTATGCCTCGAGACAGCTAAAGAACCATGAAGTGAACTACACTACTCACGACCTCGAGCTAGGAGCGGTCGTCTTCGCACTAAAAATCTGGAGACACTACTTGTATGGGACGAAGAGCGTGGTGTACACTGATCATAAAAGCCTCCAACATATACTAAACCAAAAAGAACTCAACATGAGACAGCGTCGATGGGTCGAGTTACTTAACGATTACGACTGTGAAATTAGATATCATCCGGGGAAAGCCAACGTAGTAGCTGACGCCCTGAGCAGAAAGGAATATTCTGGACGAAGGACCAAGTCGTTGACAATGACTATACATTCACATCTATCCACGCAGATCAAAGAGGCTCAGCTGGAAGCCTTAAATCCTGGAAACGTAACGGGAGAATCCCTGCGCGGAATGGATAAAAATCTGGAGGTTAAGGGTGACGGAGCCTATTACTTCATGGACCGAATCTGGACTCCACGCCATGGAGATTTCAGAGATTTGGTTATGAGGGAAGCACACAACACTCGTTACTCCGTCCACCCGGGTTCAGATAAGATGTATCTGGATCTCAAAAAGCTATACTGGTGGCCGAACATGAAAGCGGAGATCGCTACCTTTGTAAGTAAGTGCCTTACTTGCGCGAAGGTCAAAGCCGAATATCAAAAGCCATCAGGACTCCTCCAACAACCGGAGGTACCAGAATGGAAGTTGGAGCGAATCACAATGGACTTTATCACCAAGCTGCCCAAGACAGCAGGTGGATTTGATACCATTTGGGTCATCGTTGATAGGTTGACCAAGTCTGCACACTTTCTACCCATCATGGAGACGGACAAGATGGAGAAGCTCACTAGAACATATATAAACGAAATAGTGCGACTGCATGGCGTCCCTATATCTATTATATCAGACAGAGATAGTAGGTTCACCTCTAGATTTTGGCAATCATTGCAAAAGGCACTAGGGACGAGGCTGGACATGAGCACAGCCTACCATCTGCAGACTGACGGACAAAGTGAGAGGACAATCCAAACCTTAGAAGACATGCTGCGAGCTTGTGTGATCGACTTCGGGAAATCGTGGGATACACATTTGCCTCTTGTGGAGTTTTCCTACAACAATAGTTATCATACGAGCATCAAGGCAGCTCCATTCGAAGCTCTCTACGGCCGGAAGTGCAGATCCCCTTTGTGCTGGGCTGAGGTGGGAGACACTCAGTTAGCTAAAGGACGAGTTCCGGACAGCGCCCTCACTGGTCCGGAGATCATTCGGGAGACGACCGAGAAGATTGTACAGATACGTGAACGACTAAAAGCCGCTAGGGATCGGCAGAAAAGCTACGCCGACAAACGAAGAAAACCCTTGGAATTCCAGGTGGGAGATCGAGTCCTTTTGAAGGTCTCGCCCTGGAAAGGCACAATACGCTTCGGAAAACGTGGAAAGTTAAACCCAAGGGACATAGGGCCTTTTGAGATTCTCGCTAGAATCGGCCCTGTAGCTTACAAACTAAACTTACCCCGAGAGCTAAGTAACATACATCTTACCTTCCACATCTCAAACTTGAAGAAATGTCTGTCTGACGAGACTCTCGTGATTCCCCTCGACGAGATCGAGATCAATGAGAGCCTCAACTTCGTGGAAGAGCCTGTGGAGATTTTGGATCGTGAAGTAAAACGGACGAAACAAAGCCGCATCCCAATTGTGAAGGTTCGGTGGAACGCCAAGCGAGGACCGGAATTCACTTGGGAGCGCGAGGATCAAATGAAACTCAGATACCCTCATCTCTTTGCTTAGTAGTATTGTAATAACCTATCTATTTGAATTCTAAATTTCGGGACGAAATTCCCCTAACGAGGGGATGATGTGACAACCCCAAATCTATTCCTGTTACAAATCCCATTTTCACTAACGGAATGCGTTACTATACGTTATTTTATGTAATATTTGGAATCGTCAATAACCGAATATCTAGTTATATGCATGTCTTGATATTATCATAAGAAATATAACTCGTATGTGTTAACCCCGTTTAACCTAATAGAGTTGTATTACTTTCTCAACCACTTCACCCGGGTAAAAAGTTTTAACCCTGTTAACTTTAAGCATCGGGTAGCCGTGTATCGGGTGCGATACCCGAGACATATGAAATGAGTGTGCACAACATTTGAACACTCTTTTACCACACATTCACTCTCTCTCACTACTTTCTCTCTCTAGACTCGAAATCGACCCCAATTCCGCTAATTTCCGACTTCCAAACGTAAGTATTCATTCCCTATCTTAATCTAAACATACTTTGCTGCATTTAGAGTCCAAAATCATAGAAAACAAAGAACAAAAAGGGAGTTTACGGCCTAAGAAGCCCCTTAGGCCGTAAACCCCCAAAATCATGCCAAAGACCATGTTTTTCCTTCCTTTAAGCTCATGAACTAATTAAGGCATATACCTAGGAGAGTTTGGACACTAAAACACAAGAAATTGGAGCTTAAAAAGGAGTTTATGGCCCAAGCTTGTGCTTAGGCCGTAAACACCCCAAAAACCCCACAAATCCTTGTTTAAAGCCCCAAAAACTCATCTAAGGTGTTTGGTAATTTAGACTTGACACTAAGGAAGGTTTAAATGCATCAAACAACTTCATTTGAACACAAAAAGAGGAGTTTACGGCCAAGGCTAAGCTTGGGCCGTAAACACCCATGTTTTTGTGTCAAACAAGTCCCTAAACCACTCAAATGCATATAAGGAATTTAGCTAAGGCCTTTGGAGGTGTGTTGTGCCATTAAACATCTCATTTTGATGCCAAATGAAGAGTTTACGGCCAAGGATATTCTTGGGCCGTAAACTCCCCAAATTTCATGCCAAATTGTCCCAAAACTCATTATAGGGCCTTCTAGGATTTATCTAAGGTGAATGGGAACATGTTGTACCATTTAAACAACCATTTTGATGGATTAAATGGAGTTTACGGCCTAAGAACAATCCTTGGCCATAAACTCCCCAAAATGTCACAAAAATAAGAGTTTAATCCCTCCATTTTGGTCCAAGACACATACCATTAAAGTAAGGAAGTGAAATAAGGCCTTAAACACACAATTTGGAGGACCACATGAGTTTACGGCCAAGTCTAGGGGGCTTACGGCCGTAAACTCCCAAGGAGTGGCCTTTAGGCCGTAAACTCCAAGGGAGTGAGCTCATGGACCCTCCCGTAAATCATTCTTGGCCTTGTACCACTCCCGGGAACCCCTTCTAGGCCCTAAAACCCCGAAAACGATGCTAGAATGTCCAAATACTATAATGAAAAGCATAAGATGATTAACTTCTTGTAAAATACATATTTCATATGACTTTAGGGTCCTAAAAGGTGCTCAAGTGGTTATTTGGTACCAAACGCTCAACCGACACTTTTACCCGATTTACCCGATTCACCCGAATTACGCGATTTCAGGTGAGTTCATACCGCTTTAATGAACCTTTCAAATGTTTTAAATGTTTTAGGGGGGAGATACAAGTTGCTTATAAATGTTTATGGAAAGTTTTACAGAACGATTTCCGCGTTACAAGGATTAATCACATGTGATTCACTATCCTTAATTCAAATCACATGTGATTTATCACTATGCCTTATAAACAAATTTTTTTTTTTACATTTTTAAAACTATTTTTGGACAACAAGCCAGATTTTAAATGTTCTTTTGGAAAAATTTTTATTAAATCAATTTACTCATAAATTGTAACCATTCTGATATAGTTATATGAGTAAGACTTGGAGGACTTAGGACCGATATCTCGCCTTATTTCCTGTTCTTGTTTGATTGTGGGCTTAGGGTAGTAGTTATCTGTCCGACTGTCGTTGATTTCTTAATTATATAACTTGTATATTAGTATGGGATACGAATAATTCTTCTTTCACTAAAATACTAAAGTCACTAACATGTCAAGAACCATCCCCACTAAGATAACTATAATAGGTATAGTTACGGTTGCTACTGCTACTACTCGCTAAAGTCACTACTCTCTACACTATAATACTCACTAATACCAGGCAATACACTAGTAAGAGAATACTCGATGCTCAATACTATAGGATTTCTACACTATAACAAAAGAGAAAACACCAAACAAACAATAATACACTAACCCACTACGAGATACTCTATTTGCTATCCACTACGCCCGGAGTTTTCCAGCAGGGAGACGACTCTACATGTATAGATCTATACGGGGCAGACACTATTATATCCCGACTGTTAATTTCAGTCCGCGCCGTACAGGCCCAGGGATGCCACTACTTTACTATATTGTGCATGACTGGGAAGGTCATGGGATCCTCTATTATCCTCACTATCAGTAATATACAAGGAATACACTACAACTACTCTAAAATACTTCACTAAATGCTAAACTACATCCCGAAGTAAGTAAGTACCTATCACTAAAGGAAGCTTGCACCTCTATCACTGATTACAGGCTTAACCTATTCTATCACATTTACTATTTGGAGATTTGCTAATATACTTTTACAATAAACTGTTTCAAGAAAATGAAGAATGCATACTTTTCACAGATTTTCACTTACATTGTATTTTCTGGAAAATATGGGATTTTCTAAGTTTCTACTACTTATGAATATAAATGACACATTATTCGCACTAATGCTTTGTATACAAAATCTCACACTAAACTCTTATGAACTCACCAGCTTTATGCTGATATTCGTTTTCAAAATAACTTGTATCTTCAGGTCAAAGATAGACAGGTACAGACGCAACATTTTTGGAGAAGGTGGAGCACACAAGACCCATCTCTTATTTTTGATTACTTTTGGGTGATTGTTAAACATTACAAAACACACTCGTAATTAAATTCACTATGTAATGCAATGGTTGTATGTTTCTTGTTTTTACTATTATGCAATTGTGATGATACCGTACACTACTTCATCCACCCCGAAACGTATTCCGCCGTTATCGGTTTTGGGGTGTGACAAAAACAACATAGATCATTATATGAAACAGAAAAAGATTGTCAAAGTTGACAAGATATGGCTATAATAAACAAATAACTGAATAACTTTGCTTTTTCTAGCAATTAATCCCAAAAGAAAAATATCGAAGTGTTGCGACCTTTGACAGAAAACGGTATCGGATCCGGGATAAATGTCAATCGTGCTCCACCCTATGACTAACAATAGTCCCTTCTGGCGACTGTGGTCGAAGATTCCTTAGGCGACAGTGGCTTACCCATACATAAAATTAAAAAAGTAAGATAAAACCATACTATTTAGTATGGTAGATGCCTACTTACATGACATAGGGGACTCACTAAACCCAAGGTTTACCCAAACATAAATTTAAAAATGAAAAAAAAATTACATAGATAGTAGTAGTAATGTCAAAGTTTGAAGTTGACAAAGACGTTCCATAAAGATGTAACATCTTGGAGCACCCCATTAAAGGATTTCATTATATCTTTATTGTTTCCCTTTTATAAAAAATAACATTGAAGGTTACAAAGTTATCTTGAGAGTTATTAAAACTGGCTTTGGCTATGTAGTATCTTATAAAATTTTTGGGTGATATATATTTGTTTATTAGTTACACATTCAAAAAAATAAATGAACATTACTGAACTAATTTTTTTAATAGCTTTATGGGATTATCATGTAGTTTAACGTAACATCAGTATAGCATGAAAATATTTTTTTTTTCATTATTAACCCATTATTTGATGGTTTACGGAATATATATTCCTTACAAGAGGATATTAACACAATACTAATTTAATCATGGCAACAACACTGAGATGAAGGCCCTGCTTCGCATGAACCTGTAGCAAAAGCTAGTTCTTGGCAAAGTTGTAAGCAGTCGATGCTGATTGCGTCACACCGTCCAAAACATGCTGGTCCAAGAGCTGTATAGATGTAAATTCAATATAGATGTTGTAATTATATCATGCTTTATGGTAAATTTTTATAAAATACCCAAAAATAGAGGAATGATGTCATACCTAAAATCGGAACACATATCAAGCAAATAAACGACAACACCAAAACCATCACGACAAAAGAACTTTTTTTTTTTCTGTAGGCCATTGGCTTGAGGAACAATACTTCTTGATTTTTATTGTATGAATAAAATTAAGAAAGGATCATACTTTATGTTGGATTACCACTCCTTAAATAGTCATTCAAGTGAAGCATAACACTTATTAGCACCATTCAAGTTGAGCATAGTAGTTTGTTACCACCATTAATTACTATCTTTAAATTTTATTATTAATTTATGTTCATATTGAAATTAAATTAGCATGTAAATGGAAGAGGTTATGTTACGTTTGACATCAATGTCAAACGTAACATAACCTCTTCAATTTACATGCTAATTTATCTGGGTCATCTGGAATTTCAGGAATAAGTTAGCCCACTCATTTAAACCCATCTCACATGCAGGTCTTGCAAATGAAGTCCAAACCTTATCCTATATATGGATAAATCCAAGACACAAATCCACAAAACTTCGATGGCTAATTAATTTTGGGTCTTCTAGATGCTTTCTTGTGGGGTTCGGCTCATCCCCCATCAAACAATCGCCATTACAAAGAAGAGGCACCTAACTACATTATGAAGTTTATTTGAAAGCAGGATTTGTTGTCTTGGAGCTGAAGTTTGATTCATGTTTTCGTTTTCAAGCCTATTTGATAGTTTGGTAGCTTCTCCTTATTAGTTACCCCTAATTTTGTTCAGATTTTTTCCTTCTTAGGCTACAAATTTTTCCAGTTTTCATACTTCCTTTTGTACTATATTTTGTCCAGCCCCCAGCTGGTTTCTTTTAATATATTTTTCTTTGCCGTTCAAAAAAAAAATTTACATACTAATTTAATGTCAATATGAACATACATTAATAATAAAATTTAAAGACCTTAATTAATGGTGCTAAGTTTTATGCTTCACTTGAATGACTATGTAAGAAGTGCTAATTCGACATAAAGTACGATCGTTTTTTAATTCTATTCTTACAATAAAAATCAAGCAATATTGTTTATCAAATAAATGGCCTACACAACAAAAATTCTCTTGTCGTGATGGTTTTTGTGTTGTGGTTTATCGTCATGACATGTATTCCGATTTTAGGTATGACATCATTCCTCTTTGTCCGGGTAATTTAGAAAAATTTACGATAAAGCATGATTTAATTAAAACATCTATTTTGAGTTTCCATCCATACAGCTCTTGGACCAGTGTGTTTTGGAAGGTGTGACGCAATCAGCATCGACTGCTTACAACTTTGCCAAGAACTAGCTTTTGCTACAGGTTCATGCGAAGCAGGGCCTTCATCTCAGTGTTGTTGCCATGATTAAATTATAATTGTGTTAATATCCACTTGTAAGGAATATATATTACGTAAACCATCAAATAATGGATTAATAGTTATAAACTATTCCCGTGGAAAACTCATGCAAGTACATGTCTACCATAATAAATAAAATTGTTTTATCATACTTTTAAAAATTTAGGTTTGGGTAAACCACCATACCGTCGTCGGAAGGGACTAAAGTGAGTTATAGGGTGGAGCCCGGTTAATGTTTATCCCAGGTCTTTCACCGTGATCTATCAAAGGTCACGACACTTTGATATTTTTTTCTTTTGTGATTAATTGCAAGAACTAACAAAGTTTATTAGTTTCTTTGTTTATTTTAGCCATATGTTGTCAAATTTGAGAAGTTTTTTATGTTTCATAACAGTTATCGTGCTTGGGTCATGGTTAACAAATTGGTATGTCATTGCAATTGTGGGTAGGCTTCTTAGCTGTCATTTACCAAGTTTTATGTTTAATTGACCTTGGTATGACCACATCATTGGATTTTTTGAATGGTGTTTATCGTCATAAGATAAAGAGAAATATTGATTTTCAACATAGGCCTCGCCTATTAAGTTATTTACCAAGTTTCAATGTATTATCTACATGGCTAGTTATTTATAAGTAAAAGTAGCAATTTTGATCCAATTACTAAAAAATAGATTGATTTGGGTTATATTTTAGGGTTAAGTACAAGAAAGAGTCATGCATATTTTAATTTGGGATATTAATAATCTTCGGTTGCACAAATCATGATGCTAATGAAGATGTTGAAACAAATGTACATGCAATTATGATGGCGATCATTCAATCATACATATTTCACATATTATTGATATAAAAATATTCTTATATGAAGGTGTGAACACCAAATGAAAAGGGAAAAAGCAACAACCACAAATAAGAAGGAAAAAAGTTTTGATAGTACTGCTTCTGTTAGAAGTAGATAAGGACGGAAATTTAACACAGTAGCAACATGACAAAAAAATGGAAGGAAAACTCAAGGCCTAAGCTACAATTATACATGTTATTGAAGTGTGAATTAAATAAAAACGTCCAAATGCGTATTGGATTATTGAAGTTGAAATCGGAGATATGATGTTGGTAACATGTTTTTTAACCGTTTGGTAAAGTTAAAAAAAAGGTATTTTAGATGGATAGTTTTATGGTATATATTCATATTAGATGTTGTACATTGAAGCAAAAAGTAATCTATTATACAATAAAAAAATAATTGTTAACAAATCTTGTCATAATTTATCATACTTTATGTAAAGAACATAAGCTGGCAAGCCTAATAAATCTATGAAACAAAACTAAAAATAATTTCATGTAATTGTTTGATTTCGGAATCTATGATAATAAATTTTTTGTTTTTACTTAGATTTTGAGTTTCAAGAATTTTAGGATTGTACTGTCAATCATTTTCTCATCAAATACATTGCACTTTGCAAAATTTAAAGCAATATAACATTGTACTTTTCATTCTTAGTCTTGCAAATCTGGAATTGATTTTTTCCATATTAGTTAGGAATGCAACCAAAGAAGTGAGAAGAAGTAATGACATTGAGAGTGCTTTTTATGATTTATATCTAAACAAGCTTTGTTATCAGGTCCCATTACTATTTTCATAAATAAATTTACACGTCTTTTAAATGATTTAAGATGCCTGACGCATATTGGATTTTTTATTGACGTAATTTTACATATTAAACTATATTTCATTTGCCATAAGTTTTAAATTCTACAAATGTGACGACGTTTCAAAATGTAAGCAAGTTAGATTATATTTAACAAGTCACATATATCTTATAAACTAGCTTAATTTTTTGATTTTTTTTACTCTTTTAAAGTGTAATCACTAGGCATAAAAAACCATTCCAGATATCAACTAAAACCAACTTTCTAACAATGCAAAAGTCTTACTACGTTTTTAATGCAAATGTAAATTTGACTTATATATGTATCTCAAATGTTATGTCTCATTTTTTTTTATTTGTCAATTTAAATTACTATGTCTCATTCAGTTTTGAATATTCATTTTATATAAATATTGTTTTATCTTATTAACTTAATCTATTAAGTTTTATAGAAGTAATAAATTCTTTTTTAAATATAGTATAATAATCTTATTTATAACACAAGACCATTTTTTTTATTCAAATATCAACTACCAGGAAACATTTTTACGTACAAACAGTTGTATATTGTATTATCCAAAATTAAATGTATTGAATAATTTAAATTATTAATTTTAGATAAATATAATAAATTTACTAATTGATCATCAAATGATATGTTTAAACAAGTTTTCACAGTTTTGTGAATTATAACATCGTGGTCTCTTTTTATATTAATGCTTTAAATCTTTAATTAGTTAATATACTTTTAGTTTCAATAATCTTATTTTAAAATATCATTTTGTAATTCATTATTTCTCATTACAAGCAATTTAATATATTTCTTTATAGAACATAAAGTGTTATATATTTTTTGTAATTATGTTAATGAACTATATTTTTGTTATTTATCCATCTAAAATACTATTTTTATCTCTGCCAAATGGTTAAAAAACAAGTTGCCAACATCATATCTTCGATTTTAACTTCAATAATCCAATATGTATTTGGGCATTTTTTTTATTTTATTCACAATTCACTAACATGTGCAATTGAAGCTTAGGCCTTGATTTTACCTTCATTTTTATTTCTCAAGTTGTTATTGAGTTAAATTTTCTTCTTTATCTACTACTTACGGAAACAACACTACTGAAACTTATTTCCATCTTATTCGTGGCTGTTGCTTTTTCCTTTTTCATTTGGTGTTCACACCTTCATATCAGAATATTTTTATATCAATAATATGTGAAATGTGTATGATTGAAACATCACCATCGTAATTGTATGTACATTGGTTTCAACATCTACATTAACATCATGATCAGTGCATCTATAGGTTATTAATATCACAAATTAATAAATATACATGGATCTTTCTTGTACTTAACCCTAAAATATAACCCAGATAAATCCATTTTTTAGTAATTGGATAAAAAATGATACTTTTACTCTTAAATACCTAGCCATGTAGATAATACACTAAAACTTGGTAAATGACTTAATATGTGAGGCCGATTTTGAATATCAATATTTCTTCTTTTATCTCATAACTATAAATGGCATTCTAAAAATCCAATGATGTGGTCATAGTAAGGTCAATTTAAATGTTAAACTTGGTAATTGACAGCTAAAAAGGTTAACCACAATTGCAATGAGATACGAATTTGTTAACCATGACCTCGACCCGGACAACGTAAATCATTATGAAACAAAAAAGATTGTCAAAGTTGACAAGATATGGCTATAATAAACAAACAAATGAATAACTTTGCTATTTCTATCAACTAATTCCAAAAAAAAAAAATATCGAAGTGTTGTGACCTTTGATAGATAACGATGTCAGATCTGGGATAAATGTCAATCGGGCTCCACCCTATAACTAACAATAGTTCCTTCCGGCGATGGTGGCCAAAGATTCCTTAGGCAACACTGGCTTACCCATAAATAAAATTAAAAAAGTAAGATAAAACCATACTATTTAGTATGGTAGACGTCTACTTAAATGTCATAGGGGACTCACTAAACCCAAGGTTTACCCAAACATAAATTTAAAAATGGGAAAAAAATTACATAAATAGTAGTAGTAATGTCAAAGTATGAAGTTGAAAAAGTCGTTCCATAGAGATGTAACATCTTGGAATACCCCATTAAAGGATTTTATTATATCTTTATTGTTTCCCTTTTATAAAAAATAACATTGAAGATTGTTACAAAGTGATCTTCAGAGTTATTAAAAGTGGCTTCGGCTATGTAGTATCTTATGAAATTTTTGGATGATGTATATTTGTTTATTAGTTACACATTCAAATAAATAAACGAACATTATAAACGAAATTTTTTTTCATAGCTTTATGGGATTATCATGTAGTTTAACCTAACATCAGTATACCATTAAAATATTTTATCATTATTAACCCATTATTTGATGGTTTACCGGAATATATATTCCTTACAAGTGGATATTAACACAATAGTAATTTAATCATGGCAACAACACTGAGATGAAGGCCCTGCTTCGCATGAACCTGTAGCAAAAGCTAGATCTTGGCAAAGCTGTAAGCAATCGATGCTGATTGCGTCACACCGTCCAAAACATGCTGGGCCAAGAGCTGTATAGATGAAAATTCAATATAGATGTTTTAATTATATCATGCTTTATAGTAAATTTTTCTAAAATACCCAAAAGTTGAGGAATGATGCCATACCTAAAATCGGAACACATATCATGCAAATATACAACACCAAAACCATCACGACAAAAGAACTTTTTTTTTTGTGTAGGCCATTGGCTTGAGGAACAATACTTCTTGATTTTTATTATATGGATAGAATTAAGAAAGGATCATACTTTATGTTGGATTACGAATCCTTAAATAGTCATTCAACCGAAGCATCACACTCTTTAGCACCATTCAAGTTGAGCATAGTAGTTAGTTAGGACCATTAATTACCATCTTTAAATTTTCTTATTAATGTATGTTCATATTGAAATTAAATTAGCATGTAAATAGAAGAGGTTATGTTATGTTATGTTTGAAATTAATGGTGTCACATACACTTAAATTGATGTCAAACGTAACATAACGTCTTCAATTTATATACTAATTTAATTTCAATATGAACATACATTAATAATAAAATTTCAAGATCTTAATTAATCGTGCTAACAAATTGTTATGCTCAAATTGAACGATGCTGACAAGTTTATGCTTCACTTGAAAGACTATGTAAGGAGTTATAATTCGACAAAAACTACGATCATTTTTTTAATTCTATTCTTACAATAAAAATCAAGCAATATTGTTTGTCAAATAAATGGCCTACACAACAAAAAATTCTCTTGTCGTGATGGTTTTTGTGTTGTGGTTTATCGTCATGACATGTATTCCGATTTTAGGTATGACATCATTCCTCTTTGTCCGGGTAATTTAGAAAAATTTACGATAAAGCATAATTTAATTAAAACATCTATTTTGAGTTTCCATCCATACAGCTCTTGGACCAGCGTGTTTTGGAAGGTGTGACGCAATCAGCATCGACTGCTTACAACTTTGCCAAGAACTAGCTTTTGCTACAGGTTCATGTGAAGCAGGGCCTTCATCTCAGTGTTGTTGCCATGATTAAATTATAATTGTGTTAATATCCACTTGTAAGAAATATATATTCCGTAAACCATCAAATAATGGATTAATGTTATAAACTATTCCCGTGGAAAACTCATGCAAATACACGTCTACCATAATAAATAATATTGTCTTATCATACTTTTAAAAATTTAGGTTTGGGTAAACCACCATAACGTCGTCGGAGGGGACTACTGTGAGTTATAGTGTGGAGCCCGGTTAATATTTATCCCAGGTCTTTCACCGTGATCTATCAAAGGTCACAACACTTTGATTTTTTTCTTTTGTGATTAATTGCAAGAAATGAGAAAGTTTATTAATTTCTTTGTTTATTCTAGCCATATGTTGTCAACTTTGAGAAGTTTTTTATGTTTCATAATAAGTTATCATGCTTGGGTCATGGTTAACAAATTGGTATGTCATTGCAATTGTGGGTAGGCTTTTTAGCTGTCATTTACCTAGTTTTATGTTTAATTGACCTTGATATGACCACATCATTGGATTTTTTGAATGGTGTTTATCGTCATAAGATAAAAGAGAAATATTGATTTTCAACATAGGCCTCGCCTAATAAGTTATTTACCAAGTTTCAATGTATTATCTACATGGCGAGTTATTTATAAGTAAAAGTAGCAATTTTGATCCAATTACTAAAAAAATAGATTGATTTGGGTTATATTTTAGGGTTAAGTACAAGAAAGAGTCATGCATATTTTAATTTGGGATATTAATAATCTTCGGTTGCACTAATCATGATGCTAATGAAGATGTTGAAACAAATGTACATGCAATTATGATGGCGATCATTCAATCATACATATTTCACATATTATTGATATAAAAATATTCTTATATGAAGGTGTGAACACCAAATGAAAAGGGAAAAAGCAACAACCACGAATAAGAAGGAAAAAAGTTTTGATAGTACTGCTTCTGATAGTAGTAGATAAGGACGAAAATTTAAAACAGTAGCAACATGACAAAAAAATGGAAGGAAAACTCAAGGCCCAAGCTACAATTATAAATGTTATTGAACTGTGAATTAAATAAAAACGTCCAAATGCGTATTGGATTATTGAAGTTGAAATCGGAGATATGATGTTGGTAACATGTATTTTAACTGTTTGGTAAAGTTAAAAAAATAGTATTTTAGATGGATAGTTTTATGGTATATATTCATATTAGATGTTGTACACTGAAGCAAAAAGTAATCTATTATACAATAAAAAATAATTGTTAACCAATATTGTCATAAATCTATGAAACAAAAGTAAAAATTAATTTCATGTAATTGTTTGATTTCGGAATCTATGATAATAAATTTTTTGTTTTTAATTGGATTTTGAGTTTCAAGAATTTTAGGATTGTACTGTCAATCATTTTCTCATCAAATAAATTGCACTTTGCAAAATTTAAAGCAATATAGAATTGCACTTTTCATTCTTAGTCTTGCAAATCTGGAATTGATTTTTTCCATATTAGTTAGGAATGCAACCAAAGAAGTGAGAAGAAGTAATGACATTGAGAATGCTTTTTATGATTTATATCTAGACAAGCTTTGTTATCAGGTCCCATTACTATTTTCATAAATAAATTTACACGTCTTTTAAATAATTTAAGAACCCTGACGCATATTGAGTTTTTTATTGATGTAATTTTACATATTAAACTATATTTCATTTGCCATAAGTTTAAATTCTACAAATGTTTATGACGTTTCAAAATGTAAGCAAGTTAGGTTATAGTATTTAACAAGTCACATATATCTTATAAACTAACTTATTTTTTAGATTTTTTTACTATTTTAAAGTGTAATCTGTAGGCATAAAAAACCATTCCAGATATCAACTAACACCAACTTTCTAACAATGCAAAAGTCTTACTATTTTATTAATGCAAATGTAAATTTGACTTGTATATGTATATCAAATGTTATGTCTCATTTTTTTTTTATTTGTCAATTTAAGTTACTATGTCTCATTCAGTTTTGAATATTCATTTTATATAAATATTGTTTTATCTTATTAACTTAATCTATTAAGTTATATAGAAATAATAAATTCTTATTTAAATATAGTATAATAATCTTATTTATAACACAAGACCATTTTTTTTATTCAAATATCAACTATCAGGAAACATTTTTACGTACAAACAGTTGTATATTGCATTATCCAGAATTAAATGTATTGAGTAATTTAAATTATTAATTTTAGATAAATATACTAAATTTACTAATTGATCATCAAATGATATGTTTAAACAAGTTTGTACAGTTTTGTGAATTATAACATCGTGGTTTTATTTTTTTTATTAATGCTTTAAATCTTTAATTAGTTAATTTACTTTTAATTTCAATAATCTTATTTTAAAATATCGTTTTGTAATTCATTATTTCTCATTACAAGCAATTTAATATGTTTATTTATAGAACATAAAGTGTTATATATTTTTTGTAATTATGTTAATGGACTATATTTTTGTTATTTATCCATCTAAAATACTATTTTTTAACTCTACTCTATGGTTAAAAAACAAGTTGCCAACATCATATCTCCGATTTTAACTTCAATAATCCAATATGCATTTGGGCATTTTTTTTTATTTAATTCACAATTCACTAACATGTGCAATTGAAGCTTAGGCCTTGATTTTACCTTCATTTTTATTTCTCAAGTTGTTATTGAGTTAAATTTTCTTCTTTATCTACTACTAACAGAAGCAGCACTACAGAAGCAGCACTACTAAAACTTATTTCCATCTTATTCGTGGCTGTTGCTTTTTTCCTTTTTCATTTGGATTTCACTCCTTCATATCAGAATATTTTTATATCAATAATATGTGAAATATGTATGATTGAAACATCACCATCGTAATTATATGTACATTGGTTTCAACATCTACATTAGCATCATGATCAGTGCATCTATAGGTTATTAATATCACAAATTAATAAATATACATGGCTCTTTCTTGTACTTAACCTTAAAATATAACCCAAATCAATCTATTTTTTAGTAACTGGATAAAAAATGATACTTTTACTCTTAAATAACTAGCCATGCAGATAATACACTAAAACTTGGTAAATGACTTAATAGGTGAGGCCGATTTTGAATATCAATATTTCTTCTTTTATCTCATAACTATAAATGGCATTCTAAAAATCCAATGATGTGGTCATAGCAAGGTCAATTTAAACATTAAACTTGGTAATTGACAGCTAAAAAGCTTAACCACAATTGCAATGAGATATCAATTTGTTAACCATGACCCAAACAGCGTAGATCATTATGAAACACAAAACGATTGTCGAAGTTGACAAGATATGGCTATAATAAACAAATAAATGAATAACTTTGCTATTTCTATCAACTAATTCCAATAAAAAAAATTTATCTAAGTGTTGCGAACTTTGATAGATAACGATGTCAGATTCGGGAAAAATGTCAATCGAGCTCCACCTTATAACTTACAATAGTCCCTTCTGGCGACGGTGGCCAAAGATTCCTTAGGCAACTTGTAACAGCCCGGAATCTCAGGTATTGTTAAATTATGTTTTTGGGGTGATTTAAGAGGGGACTCGGCGAGTTGGAGCCTAGACTCGCCGAGTAGGATCGCAGACTTGGTCGCGGGTTCGCGACTGGACTCGACGAGTCCAGATATGGACTCGGCGAGTCTACGCTGTTTAGCGAAAACCCTAACCGTTCAGGTTTGGGACGTACAAAAGGGACTTATTGGCCGTCATTGTTCTTTTTAGCCTTCTGAGCAGAACCCTAAATCGATTGTGTGCATCTGGAGCAAGGATTATAGGCCATTGTTGATTATAGAAGAGTTATTGTGCAAGGAAGAGAAGGGATTGGCTAAAGGAACAGCAAGGGAGTCACATTCTGAGGATTGGGGACACAGAGAATACGTCATCCAGGTAAGAATTCGAGTATACTCTGCTATGTTGATGTGATTATGGAATTAGGGTTTATGGAACCTTTTTGTGATTAGATTGAATGTTACCCTAGTCCCCTAATCGATTGTAACCCTGTATTGGGACCTTTGGAGGTCCAGAATGTCCCATGTCTGTGCATTTCGGGAATTGGTGAAGGTTTTGGATTGGAATCCTTATGCCTTAGGTCAAAATGCAAATTATGAATCATAGGGTGTATCATGAGCACTGAAATGAGGACTTTACGTGATGGATCAGCCTAGGGCCAGACCTAGGAATGGTCGGAGCAGTTCTGACCTTATGATGCAGTTTGAGCAGTTGCATGACATGGACTCGCCGAGTTCGACGAACAGACTCGGAGAGTAGCTTGAAGATTAACTGGAACTCGTCGAGTTGTTCTTCAGACTCGGCGAGTTGAGTCGGGGTGGCCCCGCGATTCTTCCAGGAGTAACTCGTCGGGTCAAGGAGGATACTCGACGAGTAGATAGGGAATCTCAGAGAGTTGGAGGACGTCTAGACTCGCCGAGTCGCCATGGCACTCGCCGAGTCCGGTCGAGTTGACCGTTGACCGTTGACCAGAGTTGACCTATGTGTGTGACTTCTTAAGGTCAGTTAACTTAGAAGATAAAAGTGTTAATAAGAGATATATGGTGTTATAGGGAGTTTGTAGCTCGGCGGATCGAGCACGAGAGATTTCAGGAATTGCTAGCTTTCAGTATTCACGAGGTGAGTCTTCTCACTATACTGTACCCGAAAGGGTTTGACTGTGTGACCGGTAGGTCAGATATGATATGTGCTATGTATGCTATATGTGGTAAGCTGTTTGTTATATGTGCTATGTATGTTATGGGCCGGAAGGCGATTATATTATGGGCCGGAAGGCAATATGTTATGGGCCGGAAGGCAATATGTTGTGTGATGGACCGGAAGGTCGGCGTGGGTAGGACCGGAAGGTTTACCCAGCAGGGACGGAAGTCCCCTGAGACACATGGACCGGAAGGTCAGGGCCTGGAAAGGTGTATGTGCGTAAGTGTATATTGGGGAACTCACTAAGCATTTATGCTTACAGTTGTTATGTATATGTTTCAGGTACTAGCGAGGACCGTGGGAAGGCACCGGCGTGATCGGTACACACTGGAGAATGTTTTTATGATCTTGGGGTTTAGACAATTTGTATTTGATATGACACTTAAATTATTTATGCCTTGTTTTGAATGGGAATACTTTATTTATAAAATGAAAAATTTATTTGAAAATTTGCGTTGTTACACAACTGTGGCTTACCCATAAATAAAATTAAAAAAGTAAGATAAAACCATACTATTTAGCATGGTAGACGTCTACTTACATGCCATAGGGGACTCACTAAACCCAACGTTTACCGAAACATAAATTTAAAAATGGGAAAAAATATTAAATAAATAGTAGTAGTAATGTCAAAGTATGAAGTTGACAAAGACGTTCCATAGAGATGTAACATCTTGGAATACCCCTTTAAAGGATTTTATTATATCTTTATTGTTTCCCTTTTAAAAAAAATAACATTGAAGGTTACAAAGTGATCTTCAGAGTTATTAAAAGTGGTATCGGCTATGTAGTATCTTATGAAATTTTTGGGTGATGTATATTTTTTTATTAGTTCCACATTCATATAAATAAACGAACATTACTAAACTAAATTTTTTTTAATAGCTTTATGGGATTATCATGTAGTTTAACGTAACATCAGTATACCATGAAAATATTTTATCATTATTAACCCATTATTTGATGGTTTACGGAATATATATTCCTTACAAGTGGATATTAACACAATAGTAATTTAATCATGGCAACAACACTGAGATGAAGGCCCTGCTTCGCATGAACCTGTAGCAAAAGCTAGTTCTTGGCAAAGCTGTAAGCAATCGATGCTGATTGCGTCACACCGTCCAAAACATGCTGGGCCAAGAGCTGTATAGATGAAAATTCAATATAGATGTTTTAATTATATCATGCTTTATGGTAAATTTTTCTAAAATACCCAAAAGTTGAGGAATGATGCCATACCTAAAATCGGAACACATATCATGCAAATATACAACACCAAAACCATCACAACAAAAGAACTTTTTTTTGTGTAGGCCATTGGCTTGAGGAACAATACTTCTTGATTTTTATTATATGGATATAATTAAGAAAGGATCATACTTTATGTTGGATTACGACTCCTTAAATAGTCATTCAACCGAAGCATAACACTCTTTAGCACCATTCAAGTTGAGCATAGTAGTTAGTTAGAACCATTAATTACCATCTTTAAATTTTCTTATTAATGTATGTTCATATTGAAATTAAATTAGCATGTGAATAGAAGAGGTTATGTTATGTTTGAAATTAATGGTGTCAGATACACTTAAATTGATGTCAAACGTAACATAACGTCTTCAATTTATATACTAATTTAATTTCAATATGAACATACATTAATAATAAAATTTCAAGATCTTAATTAATCGTGCTAACAAACTGTTATGCTCAAATTGAACGATGCTGACAAGTTTATGCTTCACTTGAAAGACTATGTAAGGAGTTATAATTCGACATAAACTACGATCGTTTTTTTAATTCTATTCTTACAATAAAAATCAAACAATATTGTTTGTCAAATAAATGGCCTACACAATAAAAAATTCTCTTGTCGTGATGGTTTTTGTGTTGTGGTTTATCGTCATGACATGTATTCCGATTTTAGGTATGACATCATTCCTCTTTGTCCGGGTAATTTAGAAAAATTTATGATAAAGCATAATTTAATTAAAACATCTATTTTGAGTTTCCATCCATACAGCTCTTGGACCAGCGTATTTTGGAAGGTGTGACGCAATCAGCATCGACTGCTTACAACTTTTCCAAGAACTAGCTTTTGCTACAGGTTCATGCGAAGCAGGGTCTTCATCTCAGTGTTGTTGCCACGATTAAATTATAATTGTGTTAATATCCACTTGTAAGAAATATATATTCCGTAAACCGTCAAATAATTGATTAATAGCTATAAACTATTCCCGTGGAAAACTCATGCAAGTACACGTCTACCATAATAAATAATATTGTCTTATCATACTTTTAAAAATTTAGGTTTGGGTAAACCACCATACTGTCGTTGGAGGGGACTACTGTGAGTTATAGGGTGGAGCCCGGTTAATATTTATCCCAGGTCTTTCACCGTGATCTATCAAAGGTCACGACACTTTGATTTTTTTCTTTTGTGATTAATTGCAAGAAATAAGATAGTTTATTAATTTATTTGTTTATTTTAGCCATATGTTGTCAACTTTGAGAAGTTTTTTATGTTTCATCATGCTTGGGTCATGGTTAACAAATTGGTATGTCATTGCAATTGTGGGCAGGCTTTTTAGCTGTCATTTACCTAGTTTTATGTTTAATTGACCTTGATATGACCACATCATTGGATTTTTTGAATGGTGTTTATCGTCATATGATAAAAGAGAAATATTGATTTTCAACATAGGCCTCGCCTAATAAGTTATTTACCAAGTTTCAATGTATTATCTACATGGCGAGTTATTTATAAGTAAAAGTAGCAATTTTGATCCAATTACTAAAAAAATAGATTGATTTGGGTTATATTTTAGGGTGAAGTACAAGAAAGAGTCATGCATATTTTAATTTGGGATATTAATAATCTTCGGTTGCACTAATCATGATGCTAATGAAGATGTTGAAACAAATGTACATGCAATTATGATGGCGATCATTCAATCATACATATTTCACATATTATTGATATAAAAATATTCTTATATGAAGGTGTGAACACCAAATGAAAAGGGAAAAAGCAACAACCACGAATAAGAAGGAAAAAAGTTTTGATAGTACTGCTTCTGATAGTAGTAGATAAGGACGAAAATTTAACACAGTAGCAACATGACAAAAAAAATGGAAGGAAAACTCAAGGCCCAAGCTACAATTATACATGTTATTGAACTGTGAATTAAATAAAAATTTCCAAATGCGTATTGGATTATTGAAGTTGAAATCGGAGATATGATGTTGGTAACATGTATTTTAACTGTTTGGTAAAGTTAAAAAAAAGTATTTTAGATGGATAGTTTTACGGTATATATTCATATTAGATGTTGTACACTGAAGCAAAAAGTAATCTATTATACAATAAAAAATAATTGTTAACCAATCTTGTCATAAATCTATGAAACAAAAGTAAAAATTAATTTCATGTAATTGTTTGATTTAGGAATCTATGATAATAAATTTTTTGTTTTTAATTGGATTTTAAGTTTCAAGAATTTTAGGATTGTACTGTCAATCATTTTCTCATCAAATAAATTGCAGTTTGCAAAATTTAAAGCAATATAGAATTGCACTTTTCATTCTTAGTCTTGCAAATCTGGAATTGATTTTTTCCATATTAGTTAGGAATGCAACCAAAGAAGTGAGAAGAAGTAATGACATTGAGAATGCTTTTTATGATTTATATTTAGACAAGCTTTGTTATCAGGTCCCATTACTATTTTCATAAATAAATTTACACGTCTTTTAAATAATTTAAGAACCCTGACGCATATTGAGTTTTTTATTGACGTAGTTTTACATATTAAACTATATTTCATTTGCCATAAGTTTAAATTCTACAAATGTTTATGACATTTCAAAATGTAAGAAAGTTAGGTTATAGTATTTAACAAGTCACATATATCATATAGACTAACTTATTTTTTTGATTTTTTTACTATTTTAAAGTGTAATCTGTAGGCATAAAAAACCATTCCAGATATCAACTAACACCAACTTTCTAACAATGCAAAAGTCTTACTATGTTTTTAATGCAAATGTAAATTTGACTTGTATATGTATATCAAATGTTATGTCTCATTTTTTTTTATTTGTCAATTTAAGTTACTATGTCTCATTCAGTTTTGAATATTCATTTTATATAAATATTGTTTTATCTTATTAACTTAATCTATTAAGTTATATAGAAGTAATAAATTCTTTTTTAAATATAGTATAATAATCTTATTTATAACACCAGACCATTTTTTTTATTCAAATATCAACTATCAGGAAACATTTTTACGTACAAACAGTTGTATATTGCATTATCCAAAATTAAATGAATTGAATAATTTAAATTATTAATTTTAGATAAATATACTAAATTTACTAATTGATCATCAAATGATATGTTTAAACAAGTTTGTACAGTTTTGTGAATTATAACATCGTGGTTTTATTTTTTTATTAATGCTTTAAATCTTTAATTAGTTAATTTACTTTTAATTTCAATAATCTTATTTTAAAGTATCGTTTTGTAATTCATTATTTCCCATTACAAGCAATTTAATATATTTCTTTATAGAACATAAAGTGTTATATATATTTTTTTTATTATGTTAATGGACTATATTTTTGTTATTTATCCATCTAAAATACTATTTTTTTGAACTCTACTAAATGGTTAAAAATCAAGTTGCCAACATCATATCTCCGATTTTAACTTCAATAATCCAATATGCATTTGGGCATTTTTTTTTATTTAATTCACAATTCACTAACATGTGCAATTGAAGCTTAGGCCTTGATTTTACCTTCATTTTTATTTCTCAAGTTGTTATTGAGTTAAATTTTCTTCTTTATCTACTACTAACAGAAGCAGCACTACTGAAACTTATTTCCATCTTATTCGTGGCTGTTGCTTTTTCCTTTGTCATTTGGATTTCACTCCTTCTTATCAGAATATTTTTATATCAATAATATGTGAACTATGTATGATTGAAACATCACCATCGTAATTGTATGTACATTGGTTTCAACATCTACATTAGCATCATGATGAGTGCATCTATAGGTTATTAATATCACAAATTAATAAATATACATGGCTCTTTCTTGCACTTAACCCTAAAATATAACCCAAATCAATCTATTTTTTAGTAATTGGTTAAAAAATGATACTTTTACTCTTAAATAACTAGCCATGCAGATAATACACTAAAACTTGGTAAATGACTTAATAGGTGAGGCCGATTTTGAATATCAATATTTCTTCTTTTATCTCACAACTATAAACGGCATTCTAAAAATACAATGATGTGGTCATAGCAAGGTCAATTTAAACGTTAAACTTGCTAATTGACAGCTAAAAAGCTTAACCACAATTGCAATGAGATACCAATTTGTTAACCATGACCCAAACAACGTAGATCATTATGAAACACAAAAAGATTTTCAAAGTTGACAAGATATGGCTATAATAAACAAATAAATGAATAACTTTGCTATTTCTATCAACTAATTCCAATAAAAAAATTATCAAAGTGTTGCGACCTTTGATAGATAACGATGTCAGATCCGGGAAAAATGTCAATCGGGCTCCACCCTATAACTAACAATAGTCACTTCTGACGACGGTGGCCAAAGATTCCTTAGGCAACAATGGCTTACCCATAAATAAAATTAAAAAAGTAAGATAAAACCATACTATTTAGCATGGTAGACGTCTACTTACATGCCATAGGGGACTCACTAAACCCAACGTTTACCGAAACATAAATTTAAAAATGGGAAAAAAATATTAAAGAAATAGTAGTAGTAATGTCAAAGTATGAAGTTGACAAAGACGTTCCATAGAGATGTAACATCTTGGAATACCCCATTAAAGGATTTTATTATATCTTTATTGTTCCCCTTTTATAAAAAATAACATTGAAGGTTACAAAGTGATCTTCAGAGTTATTAAAAGTGGCATCGGCTAGGTAGTATCTTATGAAATTTTTGGATTATGTATATTTGTTTATTAGTTACACATTCAAATAAATAAACGAACATTATAAACGAAATTTTTTTTAATTGCTTTACGGGATTATCATGTAGTTTAACTTAACATCAGTATACCATTAAAATATTTTATCATTATTAACCCATTATTTGATGGTTTACGGAATATATATTCCTTACAAGTGGATATTAACACAATAGTAATTTAATCATGGCAACAACACTGAGATGAAGGCCCTGCTTCGCATGAACCTGTAGCAAAAACTAGTTCTTGGCAAAGCTGTAAGCAATCGATGCTGATTGCGTCACACCGTCCAAAACATGCTGGGCCAAGAGCTGTATAGATGAAAATTCAATATAGATGTTTTAATTATATCATGCTTTATGGTAAATTTTTCTAAAATACCCAAAAGTTGAGGAATGATGCCATACCTAAAATCGGAACACATATCATGCAAATATACAACACCAAAACCATCACGACAAAAGAACTTTTTTTTGTGTAGGCCATTGGCTTGAGGAACAATACTTCTTGATTTTTATTATATGGATAGAATTAAGAAAGGATCATACTTTATGTTGGATTACGACTCCTTAAATAGTCATTCAACCGAAGCATAACACTCTTTAGCACCATTCAAGTTGAGCATAGTAGTTAGTTAGAACCATTAATTACCATCTTTAAATTTTCTTATTAATGTATGTTCATATTGAAATTAAATTAGCATGTAAATAGAAGAGGTTATGTTATGTTTGAAATTAATGGTGTCAGATACACTTAAATTGATGTCAAACGTAACATAACATCTTCAATTTATATACTAATTTAATTTCAATATGAACATACATTAATAATAAAATTTCAAGATCTTAATTAATCGTGCTAACAAACTGTTATGCTCAAATTGAACGATGCTGACAAGTTTATACTTCACTTGAAAGACTATGTAAGGAGTTATAATTCGACATAAACTACGATCGTTTTTTTAATTCTATTCTTACAATAAAAATCAAACAATATTGTTTGTCAAATAAATGGCCTACACAATAAAAAATTCTCTTGTCGTGATGGTTTTTGTGTTGTGGTTTATCGTCATGACATGTATTCCGATTTTAGGTATGACATCATTCCTCTTTGTCCGGGTAATTTAGAAAAATTTACGATAAAGCATAATTTAATTAAAACATCTATTTTGAGTTTCCATCCATACAGCTCTTGGACCAGCGTGTTTTGGAAGGTGTGACGCAATCAGCATCGACTGCTTACAACTTTGCCAAGAACTAGCTTTTGCTACAGGTTCATGCGAAGCAGGGCCTTCATCTCAGTGTTGTTGCCACGATTAAATTATAATTGTGTTAATATCCACTTGTAAGAAATATATATTCCGTAAACCATCAAATAATTGATTAATAGCTATAAACTATTCCCGTGGAAAACTCATGCAAGTACACGTCTACCATAATAAATAATATTGTCTTATCATACTTTTAAAAATTTAGGTTTGGGTAAACCACCATACCGTCGTTGGAGGGGACTACTGTGAGTTATAGGGTGGAGCCCGGTTAATATTTATCCCAGGTCTTTCACCGTGATCTATCAAAGGTCACGACACTTTGATTTTTTTCTTTTGTGATTAATTGCAAGAAATAAGATAGTTTATTAATTTATTTGTTTATTTTAGCCATATGTTGTCAACTTTGAGAAGTTTTTTATGTTTCATCATGCTTGGGTCATGGTTAACAAATTGGTATGTCATTGCAATTGTGGGCAGGCTTTTTAGCTGTCATTTACCTAGTTTTATGTTTAATTGACCTTGATATGACCACATCATTGGATTTTTTGAATGGTGTTTATCGTCATATGATAAAAGAGAAATATTGATTTTCAACATAGGCCTCGCCTAATAAGTTATTTACCAAGTTTCAATGTATTATCTACATGGCGAGTTATTTATAAGTAAAAGTAGCAATTTTGATCCAATTACTAAAAAAATAGATTGATTTGGGTTATATTTTAGGGTGAAGTACAAGAAAGAGTCATGCATATTTTAATTTGGGATATTAATAATCTTCGGTTGCACTAATCATGATGCTAATGAAGATGTTGAAACAAATGTACATGCAATTATGATGGCGATCATTCAATCATACATATTTCACATATTATTGATATAAAAATATTCTTATATGAAGGTGTGAACACCAAATGAAAAGGGAAAAAGCAACAACCACGAATAAGAAGGAAAAAAGTTTTGATAGTACTGCTTCTGATAGTAGTAGATAAGGACGAAAATTTAACACAGTAGCAACATGACAAAAAAAATGGAAGGAAAACTCAAGGCCCAAGCTACAATTATACATGTTATTGAACTGTGAATTAAATAAAAATTTCCAAATGCGTATTGGATTATTGAAGTTGAAATCGGAGATATGATGTTGGTAACATGTATTTTAACTGTTTGGTAAAGTTAAAAAAAAGTATTTTAGATGGATAGTTTTACGGTATATATTCATATTAGATGTTGTACACTGAAGCAAAAAGTAATCTATTATACAATAAAAAATAATTGTTAACCAATCTTGTCATAAATCTATGAAACAAAAGTAAAAATTAATTTCATGTAATTGTTTGATTTCGGAATCTATGATAATAAATTTTTTGTTTTTAATTGGATTTTGAGTTTCAAGAATTTTAGGATTGTACTGTCAATCATTTTCTCATCAAATAAATTGCAGTTTGCAAAATTTAAAGCAATATAGAATTGCACTTTTCATTCTTAGTCTTGCAAATCTGGAATTGATTTTTTCCATATTAGTTAGGAATGCAACCAAAGAAGTGAGAAGAAGTAATGACATTGAGAATGCTTTTTATGATTTATATCTAGACAAGCTTTGTTATCAGGTCCCATTACTATTTTCATAAATAAATTTACACGTCTTTTAAATAATTTAAGAACCCTGACACATATTGAGTTTTTTATTGACGTAGTTTTACATATTAAACTATATTTCATTTGCCATAAGTTTAAATTCTACAAATGTTTATGACATTTCAAAATGTAAGAAAGTTAGGTTATAGTATTTAACAAGTCACATATATCATATAGACTAACTTATTTTTTTGATTTTTTTTACTATTTTAAAGTGTAATCTGTAGGCATAAAAAACCATTCCAGATATCAACTAACACCAACTTTCTAACAATGCAAAAGTCTTACTATGGTTTTAATGCAAATGTAAATTTGACTTGTATATGTATATCAAATGTTATGTCTCATTTTTTTTTATTTGTCAATTTAAGTTACTATGTCTCATTCAGTTTTGAATATTCATTTTATATAAATATTGTTTTATCTTATTAACTTAATCTATTAAGTTATTTAGAAGTAATAAATTCTTTTTTAAATATAGTATAATAATCTTATTTATAACACAAGACCATTTTTTTTATTCAAATATCAACTATCAGGAAACATTTTTACGTACAAACAGTTGTATATTGCATTATCCAAAATTAAATGAATTGAATAATTTAAATTATTAATTTTAGATAAATATACTAAATTTACTAATTGATCATCAAATGATATGTTTAAACAAGTTTGTACAGTTTTGTGAATTATAACATCGTGGTTTTATTTTTTTATTAATGCTTTAAATCTTTAATTAGTTAATTTACTTTTAATTTCAATAATCTTATTTTAAAGTATCGTTTTGTAATTCATTATTTCCCATTACAAGCAATTTAATATATTTCTTTATAGAACATAAAGTGTTATATATATTTTTTTATTATGTTAATGGACTATATTTTTGTTATTTATCCATCTAAAATACTATTTTTTTGAACTGTACTAAATGGTTAAAAATCAAGTTGCCAACATCATATCTCCGATTTTAACTTCAATAATCCAATATGCATTTGGGCATTTTTTTATTTAATTCACAATTCACTAACATGTGCAATTGAAGCTTAGGCCTTGATTTTACCTTCATTTTTATTTCTCAAGTTGTTATTGAGTTAAATTTTCTTCTTTATCTACTACTAACAGAAGCAGCACTACTGAAACTTATTTCCATCTTATTCGTGGCTGTTGCTTTTTCCTTTGTCATTTGGATTTCACTCCTTCTTATCAGAATATTTTTATATCAATAATATGTGAACTATGTATGATTGAAACATCACCATCGTAATTGTATGTACATTGGTTTCAACATCTACATTAGCATCATGATGAGTGCATCTATAGGTTATTAATATCACAAATTAATAAATATACATGGCTCTTTCTTGCACTTAACCCTAAAATATAACCTAAATCAATCTATTTTTTAGTAATTGGATAAAAAATGATACTTTTACTCTTAAATAACTAGCCATGCAGATAATACACTAAAACTTGGTAAATGACTTAATAGGTGAGGCCGATTTTGAATATCTATATTTCTTCTTTTATCTCACAACTATAAACGGCATTCTAAAAATACAATGATGTGGTTATAGCAAGGTCAATTTAAACGTTAAACTTGGTAATTGACAGCTAAAAAGCTTAACCACAATTGCAATGAGATACCAATTTGTTAACCATGACCCAAACAACGTAGATCATTATGAAACACAAAAAGATTGTCAAAGTTGACAAGATATGGCTATAATAAACAAATAAATGAATAACTTTGCTATTTCTATCAACTAATTCCAATAAAAAAAATTATCAAAGTGTTGCGACCTTTGATAGATAACGATGTCAGATCCGGGAAAAATGTCAATCGGGCTCCACCCTATAACTAACAATAGTCACTTCTGACGACGGTGGCCAAAGATTCCTTAGGCAACAATGGCTTACCCATAAATAAAATTAAAAAAGTAAGATAAAACCATACTATTTAGCATGGTAGACGTCTACTTACATGCCTTAGGGGACTCACTAAACCCAACGTTTACCGAAACATAAATTTAAAAATGGGAAAAAAATATTAAAGAAATAGTAGTAGTAATGTCAAAGTATGAAGTTGACAAAGACGTTCCATAGAGATGTAACATCTTGGAATACCCCATTAAAGGATTTTATTATATCTTTATTGTTCCCCTTTTATAAAAAATAACATTGAAGGTTACAAAGTGATCTTCAGAGTTATTAAAAGTGGCATCGGCTATGTAGTATCTTATGAAATTTTTGGATTATGTATATTTGTTTATTAGTTACACATTCAAATAAATAAACGAACATTATAAACGAAATTTTTTTTAATTGCTTTACGGGATTATCATGTAGTTTAACTTAACATCAGTATACCATTAAAATATTTTATCATTATTAACCCATTATTTGATGGTTTACAGAATATATATTCCTTACAAGTGGATATTAACACAATAGTAATTTAATCATGGCAACAACACTGAGATGAAGGCCCTGCTTCGCATGAACCTGTAGCAAAAGCTAGTTCTTGGCAAAGCTGTAAGCAATCGATGCTGATTGCGTCACACCGTCCAAAACATGCTGGGCCAAGAGCTGTATAGATGAAAATTCAATATAGATGTTTTAATTATATCATGCTTTATGGTAAATTTTTCTAAAATACCCAAAAGTTGAGGAATGATGCCATACCTAAAATCGGAACACATATCATGCAAATATACAACACCAAAACCATCACGACAAAAGAACTTTTTTTTGTGTAGGCCATTGGCTTGAGGAACAATACTTCTTGATTTTTATTATATGGATAGAATTAAGAAATGATCATACTTTATGTTGGATTACGACTCCTTAAATAGTCATTCAACTGAAGCATAACACTCTTTAGCACCATTCAAGTTGAGCATAGTAGTTAGTTAGAACCATTAATTACCATCTTTAAATTTTCTTATTAATGTATGTTCATATTGAAATTAAATTAGCATGTAAATAGAAGAGGTTATGTTATGTTTGAAATTAATGGTGTCAGATACACTTAAATTGATGTCAAACGTAACATAACGTCTTCAATTTATATACTAATTTAATTTCAATATGAACGTACATTAATAATAAAATTTCAAGATCTTAATTAATCGTGCTAACAAACTGTTATGCTCAAATTGAACGATGCTGACAAGTTTATGCTTCACTTGAAAGGCTATGTGAGGAGTTATAATTCAACATAAACTACGATCGTTTTTTTAATTCTATTCTTACAAAAAAAATCAAGCAATATTGTTTGTCAAATAAATGGCCTACACAACAAAAAATTCTCTTGTCGTGATGGTTTTTGTGTTGTGGTTTATCGTCATGACATGTATTCCGATTTTAGGTATGACATCATTCCTCTTTGTCCGGGTAATTTAGAAAAATTTACGATAAAGCATAATTTAATTAAAACATCTATTTTGAGTTTCCATCCATACAGCTCTTGGACCAGCGTGTTTTGGAAGGTGTGACGCAATCAGCATCGATTGCTTACAACTTTGCCAAGAACTAGCTTTTGCTACAGGTTCATGCGAAGCAGGGCCTTCATCTCAGTGTTGTTGCCATGATTAAATTATAATTGTGTTAATATCCACTTGTAAGGAATATATATTTCGTAAACCATCCAATAATGGATTAATAGTTATAAACTATTCCCGTGGAAAACTCATGCAAGTACATGTCTACCATAATAAATAAAATTGTTTTATCATACTTTTAAAAATTTAGGTTTGGGTAAACCACCATACCGTCGTCGGAGGGTACTACTGTGAGTTATAGGGTGGAGCCCGGTTAATATTTATCCCAGGTCTTTCACCGTGATCTATCAAAGGTCACGACACTTTGATTTTTTTCTTTTGTGATTAATTGCAAGAAATAAGATAGTTTATTAATTTATTTGTTTATTTTAGCCATATGTTGTCAACTTTGAGAAGTTTTTTATGTTTCATAACAAGTTATTATGCTTGGGTCATGGTTAACAAATTGGTATGTCATTGCAATTGTGGGTAGGCTTTTTAGCTGTCATTTACCTAGTTTTATGTTTAATTGACCTTGATATGACCACATCATTGGATTTTTTGAATGGTGTTTATCGTCATAAGATAAAAGAGAAATATTGATTTTCAACATAGGCCTCGCCTAATAAGTTATTTACCAAGTTTCAATGTATTATCTACATGGCGAGTTATTTATAAGTAAAAGTAGCAATTTTGATCCAATTACTAAAAAAATAGATTGATTTGGGTTATATTTTAGGGTGAAGTACAAGAGTGAGTCATGCATATTTTAATTTGGGATATTAATAATCTTCGGTTGCACTAATCATGATGCTAATGAAGATATTGAAACAAATGTACATGCAATTATGATGGCGATCATTCAATCATACATATTTCACATATTATTGATATAAAAATATTCTTATATGAAGGTGTGAACACAAAATGAAAAGGGAAAAAGCAACAACCACGAATAAGAAGGAAAAAAGTTTTGATAGTACTGCTTCTGATAGTAGTAGATAAGGACGAAAATTTAACACAGTAGCAACATGACAAAAAAAATGGAAGGAAAACTCAAGGCCCAAGCTACAATTATACATGTTATTGAACTGTGAATTAAATAAAAATTTCCAAATGCGTATTGGATTATTGAAGTTGAAATCGGAGATATGATGTTGGTAACATGTATTTTAACTGTTTGGTAAAGTTAAAAAAAAGTATTTTAGATGGATAGTTTTACGGTATATATTCATATTAGATGTTGTACACTGAAGCAAAAAGTAATCTATTATACAATAAAAAATAATTGTTAACCAATCTTGTCATAAATCTATGAAACAAAAGTAAAAATTAATTTCATGTAATTGTTTGATTTCGGAATCTATGATAATAAATTTTTTGTTTTTAATTGGATTTTGAGTTTCAAGAATTTTAGGATTGTACTGTCAATCATTTTCTCATCAAATAAATTGCAGTTTGCAAAATTTAAAGCAATATAGAATTGCACTTTTCATTCTTAGTCTTGCAAATCTGGAATTGATTTTTTCCATATTAGTTAGGAATGCAACCAAAGAAGTGAGAAGAAGTAATGACATTGAGAATGCTTTTTATGATTTATATCTAGACAAGCTTTGTTATCAGGTCCCATTACTATTTTCATAAATAAATTTACACGTCTTTTAAATAATTTAAGAACCCTGACGCATATTGAGTTTTTTATTGACGTAGTTTTACATATTAAACTATATTTCATTTGCCATAAGTTTAAATTCTACAAATGTTTATGACATTTCAAAATGTAAGAAAGTTAGGTTATAGTATTTAACAAGTCACATATATCATATAGACTAACTTATTTTTTTGATTTTTTTACTATTTTAAAGTGTAATCTGTAGGCATAAAAAACCATTCCAGATATCAACTAACACCAACTTTCTAACAATGCAAAAGTCTTACTATGTTTTTAATGCAAATGTAAATTTGACTTGTATATGTATATCAAATGTTATGTCTCATTTTTTTTTTATTTGTCAATTTAAGTTACTATGTCTCATTCAGTTTTGAATATTCATTTTATATAAATATTGTTTTATCTTATTAACTTAATCTATTAAGTTATATAGAAGTAATAAATTCTTTTTTAAATATAGTATAATAATCTTATTTATAACACCAGACCATTTTTTTTATTCAAATATCAACTATCAGGAAACATTTTTACGTACAAACAGTTGTATATTGCATTATCCAAAATTAAATGAATTGAATAATTTAAATTATTAATTTTAGATAAATATACTAAATTTACTAATTGATCATCAAATGATATGTTTAAACAAGTTTGTACAGTTTTGTGAATTATAACATCGTGGTTTTATTTTTTTATTAATGCTTTAAATCTTTAATTAGTTAATTTACTTTTAATTTCAATAATCTTATTTTAAAGTATCGTTTTGTAATTCATTATTTCCCATTACAAGCAATTTAATATATTTCTTTATAGAACATAAAGTGTTATATATTTTTTTTTATTATGTTAATGGACTATATTTTTGTTATTTATCCATCTAAAATACTATTTTTTGAACTCTACTATATGGTTAAAAAACAAGTTGCCAACATCATATCTCCGATTTTAACTTCAATAATCCAATATGCATTTGGGCATTTTTTTTTTATTTAATTCACAATTCACTAACATGTGCAATTGAAGCTTAGGCCTTGATTTTACCTTCATTTTTATTTCTCAAGTTGTTATTGAGTTAAATTTTCTTCTTTATCTACTACTAACAGAAGCAACACTACTGAAACTTATTTCCATCTTATTCGTGGCTGTTGCTTTTTTCCTTTTTCATTTGGATTTCACTCCTTCATATCAGAATATTTTTATATCAATAATATGTGAAATATGTATGATTGAAACATCACCATCGTAATTGTATGTACATTGGTTTCAACATCTACATTAGCATCATGATCACTGCATCTATAGGTTATTAATATCACAAATTAATAAATATACATGGCTCTTTCTTGTACTTAACCCTAAAATATAACCCAAATAAATCTATTTTTTAGTAATTGGATAAAAAATGATACTTTTACTCTTAAATAACTAGCCATGCAGATAATACACTAAAACTTGGTAAATGACTTAATAGGTGAGGCCGATTTTGAATATCAATATTTTCTCTTTTATCTCATAACTATAAATGGCATTCTAAAAATCCAATGATGTGGTCATAGCAAGGTCAATTTAAACATTAAACCTGGTAATTGACAGCTAAAAAGCTTAACCACAATTGCAATGAGATACCAATTTGTTAACCATGACCCAAACAGCGTAGATCATTATGAAACACAAAACGATTGTCAAAGTTGACAAGATATGGCTATAATAAACAAATAAATGAATAACTTTGCTATTTCTATCAACTAATTCCAATAAAAAAATTTTATCTAAGTGTTGCGAACTTTGATAGATAACGATGTCAGATTCGGGAAAAATGTCAATCGGGCTCCACCCTATAACTAACAATAGTCCCTTCTGGTGACGGTGGCCAAAGATTCCTTAGGCAACAGTGGCTTACCCATAAATAAAATTAAAAAAGTAAGATAAAACCATACTATTTAGCATGGTAGACGTCTACTTACATGCCATAGGGGACTCACTAAACCCAACGTTTACCGAAACATAAATTTAAAAATGGGAAAAAAATATTAAAGAAATAGTAGTAGTAATGTCAAAGTATGAAGTTGACAAAGACGTTCCATAGAGATGTAACATCTTGGAATACCCCATTAAAGGATTTTATTATATCTTTATTGTTTCCCTTTTAAAAAAAATAATATTGATGGTTACAAAGTGATCTTAAGAGTTATTAAAAGTGGCATCGGCTATGTAGTATCTTATGAAATTTTTGGGTGATGTATATTTGTTTATTAGTTCCACATTCAAATAAATAAACGAACATTACTAAACAAAATTTTTTTTAATAGCTTTATGGGATTATCATGTAGTTTAACGTAACATCAGTATACCATGAAAATATTTTATCATTATTAACCCATTATTTGATGGTTTACGGAATATATATTCCTTACAAGTGGATATTAACACAATAGTAATTTAATCATGGCAACAACACTGAGATGAAGGCCCTGCTTCGCATGAACCTGTAGCAAAAGCTAGTTCTTGGCAAAGCTGTAAGCAATCGATGCTGATTGCGTCACACCGTCCAAAACATGCTGGGCCAAGAGCTGTATAGATGAAAATTCAATATAGATGTTTTAATTATATCATGCTTTATGGTAAATTTTTCTAAAATACCCAAAAGTTGAGGAATGATGCCATACCTAAAATCGGAACACATATCATGCAAATATACAACACCAAAACCATCACGACAAAAGAACTTTTTTTTTGGGAGGCCATTGGCTTGAGGAACAATACTTCTTGATTTTTATTATATGGATATAATTAAGAAAGGATCATACTTTATGTTGGATTACGACTCCTTAAATAGTCATTCAACCGAAGCATAACACTCTTTAGCACCATTCAAGTTGAGCATAGTAGTTAGTTAGAACCATTAATTACCATCTTTAAATTTTCTTATTAATGTATGTTCATATTGAAATTAAATTAGCATGTAAATAGAAGAGGTTATGTTATGTTTGAAATTAATGGTGTCACATACACTTAAATTGATGTCAAACGTAACATAACGTCTTCAATTTATATACTAATTTAATTTCAATATGAACATACATTAATAATAAAATTTCAAGATCTTAATTAATCGTGCTAACAAACTGTTATGCTCAAATTGAACGATGCTGACAAGTTTATGCTTCACTTGAAAGACTATGTAAGGAGTTATAATTCGACATAAACTACGATCGTTTTTTTAATTCTATTCATACAATAAAAATCAAGCAATATTGTTTGTCACATAAATGGCCTACACAACAAAAAATTCTCTTATCGTGATGGTTTTTGTGTTGTGGTTTATCGTCATGACATGTATTCCGAATTTAGGTATAACATCATTCCTCTTTTCCGGGTAATTTAGAAAAATTTACGATAAAGCATAATTTAATTAAAACATCTATTTTGAGTTTCCATCCATACAGCTCTTGGACCAGCATGTTTTGGAAGGTGTGACGCAATCAGCATCGACTGCTTACAACTTTGCCAAGAACTAGCTTTTGCTACAGGTTCATGTGAAGCAGGGCCTTCATCTCGGTGTTGTTGCCACGATTAAATTATAATTGTGTTAATATCCACTTGTAAGAAATATATATTCCGTAAACCATCAAATAATTGATTAATAGCTATAAACTATTCCCGTGGAAAACTCATGCAAGTACATGTCTACCATAATAAATAAAATTGTTTTATCATACTTTTAAAAATTTAGGTTTGGGTAAACCACCATACCGTCGTCGGAGGGTACTACTGTGAGTTATAGGGTGGAGCCCGGTTAATATTTATCCCAGGTCTTTCACCGTGATCTATCAAAGGTCACGACACTTTGATTTTTTTCTTTTGTGATTAATTGCAAGAAATAAGAAAGTTTATTAATTTCTTTGTTGATTTTAGCCATATGTTATCAACTTTGAGAAGTTTTTTATGTTTCATAACAAGTTATCATGCTTGGGTCATGGTTAACAAATTGGTATATCATTGCAATTGTGGGTAGGCTTTTTAGCCGTCATTTACCTAGTTTTATGTTTAATTGACCTTGATATGACCACATCATTGGATTTTTTGAATGGTGTTTATCGTCATAAGATAAAAGAGAAATATTGATTTTCAACATAGGCGTCGGCTATTAAGTTATTTACCAAGTTTCAATGTATTATCTACATGGCGAGTTATTTATAAGTAAAAGTAGCAATTTTGATCCAATTACTAAAAAAAATAGATTGATTTGGGTTATATTTTAGGGTTAAGTACAAGAAAGAGTCATGCATATTTTAATTTGGGATATTAATAATCTTCGGTTGCACTAATCATGATGCTAATGAAGATGTTGAAACAAATGTACATGCAATTATGATGGCGATCATTCAATCATACATATTTCACATATTATTGATATAAAAATTTTCTTATATGAAGGTGTGAACATCAAATGAAAAGGGAAAAAGCAACAACCACGAATAAGAAGGAAAAAAGTTTTGATAGTACTGCTTCTGATAGTAGTAGATAAGGACGAAAATTTAACATAGTAGCAACATGACAAAAAAAAATGGAAGGAAAACTCAAGGCCCAAGCTACAATTATACATGTTATTGAACTGTGAATTAAACAAAAATTTCCAAATGCGTATTGGATTATTGAAGTTGAAATCGGAGATATGATGTTGGTAACATGTATTTTAACTGTTTGGTAAAGTTAAAAAAAAGTATTTTAGATGGATAGTTTTACGGTATATATTCATATTAGATGTTGTACACTGAAGCAAAAAGTAATCTATTATACAATAAAAAATAATTGTTAACCAATCTTGTCATAAATCTATGAAACAAAAGTAAAAATTAATTTCATGTAATTGTTTGATTTCGGAATCTATGATAATAAATTTTTTGTTTTTAATTGGATTTTGAGTTTCAAGAATTTTAGGATTGTACTGTCAATCATTTTCTGATCAAATAAATTGCACTTTTGTAACATCCCGAAATAGCGAGGGTAGAGTTGAAGGGCCAAAAGTGTTAATTGGGAAAGAGTGACTCGACGAGTCCATGGCTGGACTCGGCGAGTAGAGTCGCGGCTTGACCGCGTGTTAAGTAGCCGACTCGGCGAGTCGATGAGATAGACTCGGCGAGTAGGCGCTGGGTGGAGAAAACCCTAACTCTCGGGATTGAACCGTATATGAGGAACATCATGTTCCTTCCCCAGCCTCTTTACTTCCCTCTTGGGTTCTAGAAACCCTAAATCACAGAGGAGCTCCATTGCTGAGTGGATTGAAGCTTGGAGAAGCAGTCATTGAAGGAATTTTGTGGGAATTGAAGGCTTGGGGCAAGGGGCTTTGCTTGGAATCAATTTCATGGCAGTTGGAGGCGTCCATTGGAGGTAATATCTCGTTCTTGGTCTGATTGTATGTTATTTCTTCATTTTGGGGTTGTGGATCTTACCTATGGATATAATTGGAATGGTTAGTGAAGCTTGCGAGTCCCAAACCCTAGTTATGAGTGAATATGGCCTAGATCTCTATGGATTCCCGTAAAGATTGCCACTTTACGTGATGGACGAATTGTAGGAGACTAAATCTATGTTTTGGATCAATTGGAGGGTCTGGAATGCTTCTGAAAGGGTTCAGATCGGTGGTACTCGACGAGTTGGAAGAACAACTCGGCGAGTCGGATGAAGATGGCTTGGAACTCGGCGAGTTGTATGAACAACTCGGCGAGTAGGTTGAAGATAACCATAGACTCGACGAGTCTGTTCTTAGACTCGGCGAGTCTTGTCGAAGAGTCCCGATATTCTCTGGTTGAGTCGAGAATCGGTGAGTCAAGGGATGACTTGGTGAGTTGAGGGCGAGTGGACTCAGAGTTGTTGGACTCGGCAAGTCTCGGGGTTACTCGGCGAGTTAGATCGCGGATTGAGTGAAGTTCTGAGTATGGGGACTCGGCGAGTCATAGGGTTGACTCGGCGAGTAGGGTCAGTCAGGGGTTGACCTTGGCCTTGCCTTTGACCAAGGATTGACCAGTGGTTCCAGGGGTATTTTGGTAATTGTTGTTTATTGTTTGAGTTCAGTGTATTGGTGGCTGTCCAGAGGTGGAGATCGTATCAGTGATCGGAGCAGCTTGAGCTATCTGTTCAGTCGGCAGTTTCGAGGTGAGTTATCCTCACTATATCGCTAGGGTTTATGGCACCAAGGCCAACCCTCTTATCGGATGGAAATTCGGGTAGTTGTCAGTTGTTATGATATGGCCGGAAGGCATTATATGTTATGAGCCGGAAGGCAATACATGTTATGGGCCGGAAGGCATTACTATGTGGACCGGAAGGTCATGGCCTGGAAAGGCGTATGTGTGTAATTAGTATGTAGACTGATTCCTATGATTATGTTATGCTAGTGACTGGTTAGTCCGGTATCTTGATTAGAGTAATGCTATGTTATGTGAACTGTTGATCATTGCTAACTGTGAACTGTTATATGATTATGTGTTATGCGTATGATTGCTAGATCTGAGGTGTGACCCGGTATGCAGGGTCGTTCCATGATTTGTTATGTTATATATGCGTTTTATGTTATGGGCCGGAAGGCAATATGTTATGGGCCGGAAGGCAATATGTTGTGTTGTGGACCGGAAGGTCGGCGTGGGTAGGACCGGAAGGTTTACCCAGCAGGGACGGAAGTCCCCTGAGACACATGGACCGGAAGGTCGTGGCCTGGAAGGGCATATATGTGGTTGGTATTTTTGGGGGTATCTCACTAAGCTTTCGGGCTTACAGTTGTGGTTTTGTGTTTTCAGGTTCTCAGGAGTCTGTGGCAAGGCAAAGGTGTGATCGTACCGTTCCTCGCGTTGATGTGTTATGATATAAACCTGGGAAAATATTCTGTTAAATAATGTATTGAAAACCTTTTTGTAACAACGTTATTAAAATGAGTGGTTTTTGAAAAGTTTTAATTGTTTTGAAAATTTGGATGTTACAACTTTGCAAAATTTAAAGCAATATAGCATTGCACTTTTCATTCTTAGTCTTGCAAATCTGGAATTGATTTTTTCCATATTAGTTAGGAATGCAACCAAAGAAGTGAGAAGAAGTAATGACATTGAGAATGCTTTTTATGATTTATATCTAGACAAGCTTTGTTATCAGGTCCCATTACTATTTTCATAAATAAATTTACACGTCTTTTAAATAATTTAAGATGCCTGACGCATATTGAGTTTTTTATTGATGTAATTTTACATATTAAACTATATTTCATTTGCCATAAGTTTAAATTCTACAAATGTTTATGACGTTTCAAAATGTAAGCAAGTTAGGTTATAGTATTTAACAAGTCACATATATCTTATAAACTAACTTATTTTTTTTATTTTTTAACTATTGTAAAGTGTAATCTGTAGGCATAAAAAACCATTCCAGATATCAACTAACACCAACTTTCTAACAATGCAAAAGTCTTACTATGTTTTTAATGCAAATGTAAATTTGACTTGTATATGTATATCAAATGTTATGTCTCGTTTTTTTTTTTTTTTTATTTGTCAATTTAAGTTACTATGTCTCATTCAGTTTTGAATATTCATTTTATATAAATATTGTTTTATCTTATTAACTTAATCTATTAAGTTATATAGAAGTAATAAATTCTTTTTTAAATATAGTATAATAATCTTATTTATAACACAAAACCATTTTTTTATTCAAATATCAACTATCAGGAAACATTTTTACGTACAAACAGTTGTATATTGCATTATCCAAAATTAAATGTATTGAATAATTTAAATTATTAATTTTAGATAAATATACTAAATTTACTAATTGATCATCAAATGATATGTTTAAACAAGTTTGTACAGTTTTGTGAATTATAACATCGTGGTTTTATTTTTTTATTAATGCTTTAAATGTTTAATTAGTTAATTTATTATTTACTTTTAATTTCAATAATCTTATTTTAAAATATCGTTTTGTAATTCATTATTTCTCATTACAAGCAATTTAATATATTTCTTTATAGAACATAAAGTGTTAAATATTTTTTGTAATTATATTAATGGACTATATTTTTGTTATTTATCCATCTAAAATACTATTTTTTAACTCTACTAAATGGTTAAAAAACAAGTTGCCAACATCATATCTCCGATTTTAACTTCAATAATCCAATATGCATTTGGGCATTTTTTTTATTTAATTCACAATTCACTAACATGTGCAATTGAAGCTTAGGCCTTGATTTTACCTTCATTTTTATTTCTCAAGTTGTTATTGAGTTAAATTTTCTTCTTTATCTACTACTAACAGAAGCAGCACTACTGAAACTTATTTCCATCTTATTCGTGGCTGTCGCTTTTTCCTTTTTCATTTGGATTTCACTCCTTCATATCAGAATATTTTTATATCAATAATATGTGAAATATGTATGATTGAAACATCACCATTGTAATTGTATGTACATTGGTTTCAACATCTACATTAGCATCATGATCACTGCATCTATAGGTTATTAATATCACAAATTAATAAATATACATGGCTCTTTCTTGTACTTAACCCTAAAATATAACCCAAATAAATCTATTTTTTAGTAATTGGATAAAAAATGATACTTTTACTCTTAAATAACTAGCCATGCAGATAATACACTAAAACTTGGTAAATGACTTAATAGGTGAGGCCGATTTTGAATATCAATATTTTCTCTTTTATCTCATAACTATAAATGGCATTCTAAAAATCCAATGATGTGGTCATAGCAAGGTCAATTTAAACATTAAACCTGGTAATTGACAGCTAAAAAGCTTAACCACAATTGCAATGAGATACCAATTTGTTAACCATGACCCAAACAGCGTAGATCATTATGAAACACAAAACGATTGTCAAAGTTGACAAGATATGGCTATAATAAACAAATAAATGAATAACTTTGCTATTTCTATCAACTAATTCCAATAAAAAAATTTTATCTAAGTGTTGCGAACTTTGATAGATAACGATGTCAGATTCGGGAAAAATGTCAATCGGGCTCCACCCTATAACTAACAATAGTCCCTTCTGGTGACGGTGGCCAAAGATTCCTTAGGCAACAGTGGCTTACCCATAAATAAAATTAAAAAAGTAAGATAAAACCATACTATTTAGCATGGTAGACGTCTACTTACATGCCATAGGGGACTCACTAAACCCAACGTTTACCGAAACATAAATTTAAAAATGGGAAAAAAATATTAAAGAAATAGTAGTAGTAATGTCAAAGTATGAAGTTGACAAAGACGTTCCATAGAGATGTAACATCTTGGAATACCCCATTAAAGGATTTTATTATATCTTTATTGTTTCCCTTTTAAAAAAAAATAATATTGATGGTTACAAAGTGATCTTAAGAGTTATTAAAAGTGGCATCGGCTATGTAGTATCTTATGAAATTTTTGGGTGATGTATATTTGTTTATTAGTTCCACATTCAAATAAATAAACGAACATTACTAAACAAAATTTTTTTTAATAGCTTTATGGGATTATCATGTAGTTTAACGTAACATCAGTATACCATGAAAATATTTTATCATTATTAACCCATTATTTGATGGTTTACGGAATATATATTCCTTACAAGTGGATATTAACACAATAGTAATTTAATCATGGCAACAACACTGAGATGAAGGCCCTGCTTCGCATGAACCTGTAGCAAAAGCTAGTTCTTGGCAAAGCTGTAAGCAATCGATGCTGATTGCGTCACACCGTCCAAAACATGCTGGGCCAAGAGCTGTATAGATGAAAATTCAATATAGATGTTTTAATTATATCATGCTTTATGGTAAATTTTTCTAAAATACCCAAAAGTTGAGGAATGATGCCATACCTAAAATCGGAACACATATCATGCAAATATACAACACCAAAACCATCACGACAAAAGAACTTTTTTTTTGGGAGGCCATTGGCTTGAGGAACAATACTTCTTGATTTTTATTATATGGATATAATTAAGAAAGGATCATACTTTATGTTGGATTACGACTCCTTAAATAGTCATTCAACCGAAGCATAACACTCTTTAGCACCATTCAAGTTGAGCATAGTAGTTAGTTAGAACCATTAATTACCATCTTTAAATTTTCTTATTAATGTATGTTCATATTGAAATTAAATTAGCATGTAAATAGAAGAGGTTATGTTATGTTTGAAATTAATGGTGTCACATACACTTAAATTGATGTCAAACGTAACATAACGTCTTCAATTTATATACTAATTTAATTTCAATATGAACATACATTAATAATAAAATTTCAAGATCTTAATTAATCGTGCTAACAAACTGTTATGCTCAAATTGAACGATGCTGACAAGTTTATGCTTCACTTGAAAGACTATGTAAGGAGTTATAATTCGACATAAACTACGATCGTTTTTTAAATTCTATTCTTACAATAAAAATCAAGCAATATTGTTTGTCACATAAATGGCCTACACAACAAAAAATTCTCTTATCGTGATGGTTTTTGTGTTGTGGTTTATCGTCATGACATGTATTCCGAATTTAGGTATAACATCATTCCTCTTTTCCGGGTAATTTAGAAAAATTTACGATAAAGCATAATTTAATTAAAACATCTATTTTGAGTTTCCATCCATACAGCTCTTAGACCAACGTGTTTTGGAAGGTGTGACGCAATCAGCATCGACTGCTTACAACTTTGCCAAGAACTAGCTTTTGCTACAGGTTCATGCGAAGCAGGGCCTTCATCTCGGTGTTGTTGCCACGATTAAATTATAATTGTGTTAATATCCACTTGTAAGAAATATATATTCCGTAAACCATCAAATAATTGATTAATAGCTATAAACTATTCCCGTGGAAAACTCATGCAAGTACACGTCTACCATAATAAATAATATTGTCTTATCATACTTTTAAAAATTTAGGTTTGGGTAAACCACCATACCGTCGTTAGAGGGGACTACTGTGAGTTATAGGGTGGAGCCCGGTTAATATTTATCCCAGGTCTTTCACCGTGATCTATCAAAGGTCACGACACTTTGATTTTTTTCTTTTGTGATTAATTGCAAGAAATAAGATAGTTTGTTAATTTATTTGTTTATTTTAGCCATATGTTGTCAACTTTGAGAAGTTTTTTATGTTTCATCATGCTTGGGTCATGGTTAACAAATTGGTATGTCATTGCAATTGTGGGCAGGCTTTTTAGCTGTCATTTACCTAGTTTTATGTTTAATTGACCTTCATATGACCACATCATTGGATTTTTTGAATGGTGTTTATCGTCATATGATAAAAGAGAAATATTGATTTTCAACATAGGCCTCGCCTAATAAGTTATTTACCAAGTTTCAATGTATTATCTACATGGCGAGTTATTTATAAGTAAAAGTAGCAATTTTGATCCAATTACTAAAAAAATAGATTGATTTGGGTTATATTTTAGGGTGAAGTACAAGAAAGAGTCATGCATATTTTAATTTGGGATATTAATAATCTTCGGTTGCACTAATCATGATGCTAATGAAGATATTGAAACAAATGTACATGCAATTATGATGGCGATCATTCAATCATACATATTTCACATATTATTGATATAAAAATATTCTTATATGAAGGTGTGAACACAAAATGAAAAGGGAAAAAGCAACAACCACGAATAAGAAGGAAAAAAGTTTTGATAGTACTGCTTCTGATAGTAGTAGATAAGGACGAAAATTTAACACAGTAGCAACATGACAAAAAAAATGGAAGGAAAACTCAAGGCCCAAGCTACAATTATACATGTTATTGAACTGTGAATTAAATAAAAATTTCCAAATGCGTATTGGATTATTGAAGTTGAAATCGGAGATATGATGTTGGTAACATGTATTTTAACTGTTTGGTAAAGTTAAAAAAAAGTATTTTAGATGGATAGTTTTACGGTATATATTCATATTAGATGTTGTACACTGAAGCAAAAAGTAATCTATTATACAATAAAAAATAATTGTTAACCAATCTTGTCATAAATCTATGAAACAAAAGTAAAAATTATTTTCATGTAATTGTTTGATTTCGCAATCTATGATAATAATTTTTTTGTTTTTAATTGGATTTTGAGTTTCAAGAATTTTAGGATTGTACTGTCAATCATTTTCTCATCAAATAAATTGCACTTTGCAAAATTTAAAGCAATATAGAATTGCACTTTTCATTCTTAGTCTTGCAAATCTGGAATTGATTTTTTCCATATTAGTTAGGAATGCAACCAAAGAAGTGAGAAGAAGTAATGACATTGAGAATGCTTTTTATGATTTATATCTAGACAAGCTTTGTTATCAGGTCCCATTACTATTTTCATAAATAAATTTACACGTCTTTTAAATAATTTAAGAACCCTGACGCATATTGAGTTTTTTATTGACGTAGTTTTACATATTAAACTATATTTCATTTGCCATAAGTTTAAATTCTACAAATGTTTATGACATTTCAAAATGTAAGGAAGTTAGGTTATAGTATTTAACAAGTCACATATATCATATAGACTAACTTATTTTTTTGATTTTTTTACTATTTTAAAGTGTAATCTGTAGGCATAAAAAACCATTCCAGATATCAACTAACACCAACTTTCTAACAATGCAAAAGTCTTACTATGTTTTTAATGCAAATGTAAATTTGACTTGTATATGTATATCAAATGTTATGTCTCATTTTTTTTATTTGTCAATTTAAGTTACTATGTCTCATTCAGTTTTGAATATTCATTTTATATAAATATTGTTTTATCTTATTAACTTAATCTATTAAGTTATATAGAAGTAATAAACTCTTTTTTAAATATAGTATAATAATCTTATTTATAACACAAGACCATTTTTTTTATTCAAATATCAACTATCAGGAAACATTTTTACGTACAAACAGTTGTATATTGCATTATCCAAAATTAAATGAATTGAATAATTTCAATTATTAATTTTAGATAAATATACTAAATTTACTAATTGATCATCAAATGATATGTTTAAACAAGTTTGTACAGTTTTGTGAATTATAATATCGTGGTTTTATTTTTTTATTAATGCTTTAAATCTTTAATTAGTTAATGTACTTTTAATTTCAATAATCTTATTTTAAACTATCGTTTTGTAATTCATTATTTCCCATTACAAGCAATTTAATATATTTCTTTATAGAACATAAAGTGTTATATATTTTTTGTAATTATGTTAATGGACTATATTTTTGTTATTTATCCATCTAAAATACTATTTTTTTTAACTCTACTAAATGGTTAAAAAACAAGTTGCCAACATCATATCTCCGATTTTAACTTCAATAATCCAATATGCATTTGGGCATTTTTTTTATTTAATTCACAATTCACTAACATGTGCAATTGAAGCTTAGGCCTTGATTTTACCTTCATATTTATTTCTCAAGTTGTTATTGAGTTAAATTTTCTTCTTTATCTACTACTAACAGAAGCAGCACTACTAAAACTTATTTCCATCTTATTCGTGGCTGTTGCTTTTTCCTTTGTCATTTGGATTTCACTCCGTCGTATCAGAATATTTTTATATCAATAATATGTGAACTATGTATGATTGAAACATCACCATCGTAATTGTATGTACATTGGTTTCAACATCTACATTAGCATCATGATCAGTGCATCTATAGGTTATTAATATCACAAATTAATAAATATACATGGCTCTTTCTTGTACTTAACCCTAAAATATAACCCAAATCAATCTATTTTTTAGTAATTGGATAAAAAATGATACTTTTACTCTTAAATAACTAGCCATGCAGATAATACACTAAAACTTGGTAAATGACTTAATAGGTGAGGCCGATTTTGAATATCAATATTTCTTCTTTTATCTCACAACTATAAACGGCATTCTAAAAATACAATGATGTGGTCATATGTCACACCCCGAAAACCAATGGCGGAAACGTCTCCGGGGTTGACTCCATGTTGAGTATCAAATCCAATGCACATAGTAAAGCAGTAATCACAAAACATTACATTACATAATATTGTTTACATTTGATTGAAAGTAAAGTTGTACATGTATTATACATATGTAATATAGACAAAAGTAAAGACGAGTCTTCGGGATGCTCCGTCTTCTCCAAAAGGTTGCGATGTACCTGTCTAACGTTGACCTGAGAATACAAGCGGTTTGAAAATCAGCATAAAGCTGGTGAGTTCATAAGCAGTTTAGTTTTGAAAAGACGAGTTCCTTTATGTTTCGAGAAAACTTGTTGATGAAGAAAATCCCATATTTTCTTATTAGAAACAGTTTAGTTATCCCTTGATACGATTTCGAAAACGGTTGATTATGACCTTCCGGGAAAATCCCATATTTTCCTTATAATTATAGTTATTCGATTGTTTCTTTGTTCGAGTGTGTGCTGTTGTGTTACCCAGGAAAATCCCATATTTTCCTATATGTTGAGTTGTCTATTCGCATCTAGATTTGTTACTAACTGTTATGATATCCCAGGAAAATCCCATATTTTCCTATATGTTGAGTTATCTGTTCATTTCCATTTGATACTAGTTATTACCATGTGTATAATATTAGATAAGTATTCTAACCCTTAGTTATTCTACCTTTGGATGACTACTATCTACTAACTTAGTTGTATTTTCGAAGTTTTGGAACCACACAGAAGTGTACATTACAGTAATTTCGAAGTTCTGTTAAGTTCCAAAAGAGTACATTTCACTGTGTATTCGAAGCTCTGTCGACATTCTGAGGAGGATATATTCGAAGCTCAGTAGAGGTCCAGAGGCGTATTTTCGTATTCGTAGTCGTATTCATATTCGTAGACGTATTCGTATGCGTAGACATATTTGTATTCCTAATTAGTATTCATTCTAGATTACATTCGTATTTGTATTAGTGTTCGTATTCGTATTCGTAGATGTATTCGTATTCGTAGACGTATTTGTACCCTAATTAGTATTCGAATTCGTTATTCGTATTCGTACCTAGTTATATTCGTATTCGCATTCGTTCTATCCTATTAGTCATATTTTTTATTATTAGTATAATTCCTTTTACAAAAGATAATGTAGATCAAACATTTTTTCGAAAGAAATCTACAATTAACCTGCAATTCGAAACATTAGTTGTCTAGATCTTTGAAAATTAAGACATTTAGAAACTGAAACCATTAAGTTGAAAATCAATTTGAGTACAAGATACACTTGTACTTTTGCTTGTATTCCCCCCCTGAAAACAGTTAAAAACAGTGAAAAAGGGTAGGGGTATGAACTCACCGGACGAGTAACGAGACGATTCCGGATGCTAAACTTGGGTCCGGGGCTTGTAATTGCGCGAGGTTCCTAATTATAATTTAAAGATACACATTTGTATCTAATTAGGACCTAGATTGATTGTTGGATATGGACAATTGCTTCAAGTCGCGAAAACACTCCGATATGAGTGTTTGAAGGGACCCGGGTGGCGTTTAAGGATGGGAAATGCCACTAGGGACTTGGGACTTGAGTTTACTCCCCATGAGTAAACTTTTAAATGAGTTTACAACCACAAAACACACACATACATGAGTTTACGGCCGTAAACTCATGTGGGTGTGGTTTTGGGTGTTTAAATGGCTTAAATGGCTTACATGGACATGGGAAATGGTTCTAGGCTTTGTTCTAAATGCATGGAATGGATTAAAATCACTAAAATGATTAATTTATGGGAGTTTACGGCCTAGCATTGGCTCCTGGCCGTAAACTCCTTAATCCTTATGAAAATGATGCTAAATGTTGTTAAAACCAATCACATGCGATTCTAAAAATTCCCACAAGCCTAGAAATGAGTTTATATGGGACATATGAGGGATTTATGGAGTTTACGGCCCATGAAACCCCCTTCATGGCCGTAAACTCTAATATGTCATGCTACAATGTGTTTCAAGGTCTAAAACTTGCATGAATGGACTTCTAAAATTCATCTAAAGGCTGTAGGGGTGTTTAGTTTGCAATCTAACACCAAAAATTTTGGATTTTACGGCCCAAGAACAGGTCTTGGCCGTAAACTCTTAGAAATCTCATAAAAGATGTGTTTAAGGCCTTTAAAGTATTTTTGGTTGGTCCCTTGATTTATTCCAAGGCTTTTGGTGGTGTTGGATGGCTTTCTAACACCTTAGAATTGGATTTAAGCCAAGTTTTGGGGAGTTTACGGCCCAAGCACTATCCTTGGCCGTAAACTCATCTAAATCCCCCAAAAATTAAGTTTCAAGTGTCCAAATGCTAATACCAAGGTCCTATAATTCATACCTAAGCCATAGGGGTGATTTGGAAGGGTTTAAAGGTATGAAAAACCCCATTAACATGAGTTTACGGCCCAAGCTTATGCCTTGGCCGTAAAATCCTTCAAAGTCCTCCAAATCATAGTTTTAGGTGTTCTAAGTCCATATCTTGAAGTCCCTTAGCCATATCTAAAGTCCAAATGAGTTAAGGAAGGAGTTTAAGGGCTAAAAACTCCTCTAAATGGTGTTTACGGCCTAGGCAGCCTCCTGGGCCGTAAACTCACATATAATGTCCAATTTTATGATTAAGTGTCTAATTTGGAAGCTAAACATGCTATAGATTAAAGCTAGGAAGGTACCTTAAGGATTTGAAGCCTTAAAATTGAGTTTTGGACACTTAATCTTTGGATTTAGGAGAGAAGTTAGAGAGAGAGTAGAGAGAGAAGGAAAAAGCTTCAAATGAGAGATTAAACATTCTTATATAGTTCCTAAAACTTGGACACGGTGGAATTCTACCCGATACCGGCCTTAAACGATGCTTTGGGTCGCACCCGATTGAGTTTTCGTCACCCGGCGGGGACATTTCTAAAACTCATGTAACAATGTTTTTGGTTTAAATTCATAAGTTCCTAAATGATTTGGACCCTCATTGAATGATAATAAACATATTATTTTAGTTAACTAAACCCAAAAACAATATCGGGACATTTCGATTTTCGACGAGTTATACGGGTAGAATAGGTTTTTGACGATGAACAACTTCGGGTTGTTACATTATCCCCCCGTTAGAGGGAATTTCGTCCCGAAATTCAAAGAATAAGATACAGGTCATGGATTTGAATGAAACATGAATAGATTTGTTGCCTCGGATCTGCACTTTCTCAAGTGAAATCAGGTCTCTATTGGGCGTTCTAACGAATTCTCATTATCGGGACATGTCTTGGTTTCGCTTCTTGACTCTCTCTCAATCTACGATATCAATCTGCTTTCTCGTGGAAGTTCCAACCCTGAACGACTTCGGTTTCCTCAAGGAATCACTAGGGTTTCGTTGGGCAGCCATTTCTAAGAATTCGAGACGTGATGATCTAGATAGATGTTATCAAGCCCTAAGGGTATCCGAAACCTGAAGGTTACAGAATTGATCTCTACGAAGATCTCGAAAGGTCTGATGTGAAACTAAGCTGAATGCTCGAAAGAAACTCCCGGGAATCCTTTGGGATAGACACTTAGAGGGAATAGTTGCCAACTTCCCGTTTCTTAATACTCACAGAAACGAGGGATGCGTGATAATTCACGTTGGGAAAACTTTTGAGTTCTAAAGCATAGAATGATACGAAAGTTTGATGTCGAAGATTACGAGAATCGGGTCGAGAAAAAGATTCAGACGAGTGACCCTTTCGAAACCAAGGATGACAACACAAATGAAAACTCTGTCATTTCATGTTAAACATAACATCAAAATATTTATCGAGAGTTTTCCCTTTTTAAATTGAATGGAACAGAATTGTCCTTCGGACTAAGGATTCAATCTATAGGTACGAAGTTAGTGTTCTCTATCTCACTAGTTAGTTGTCTCGACAGTACACATTTCGATTACATGCGAAGGATTTAGTCTAGATAGATATTTGAATGAACGATTAGCAAAATTTTACCATATTAGAATCGAGAAGGGTTACGGGCACAAAGGTTATCAAAGAGAAGTATACCTGTAGCAACGGTGGGATCAACGGCCGTCCTTTCTTGACCCATGGTTAGGACTCTCCCGGTGTTGCCAGATGTTACTGTCTTCGGACAGTTTCGCTTATAGTGTCCGACCTCTCCACAACTGTAGCAGGTTTGACCGATACCTGCTCCGGAAGCCTGACTAGTTGACGGGGTTGAGGTTTTGCAGGTTCGTGCGAGATGACCTTCCTGGCCACAGCTTCTACAAAACTTTGCACGACAAGGGTCGGGGATGCGATGGTGGTAACTACAATGGTTACACCATGGGAGGATACCGGCATATCCGGTGACAGGTGGTTGAGATGTGGAATTGACAACAGAAACAGCAGCAGGGATAGTGGCAGCTTGGACTGCCACTATTTGCTGTTTCTTTGAGAGTTCTGGGGAAGACTGACTCTTCTTCTTCTTCCAAAACTTTCTTTTCTCGCCACTCTTTTCTGTGTACTCGGGGGTAGTGTCTGCTTCTTCTTGCACATCACTATGATCGATCAAAGTTTGAGCCAGATACTTTGCACTGTCGTAGGTATCTGGCTTTGCTGCTATAACGTTTCCCTTTGTTGGCTGGGTTAATCCCCAAATGAATCTTTCTATCTTTTTGCTTTCCGGGGTAACCATCCCCGGACAAAGGAGTGCCAGGTCATCAAACCTTGAAGTGTAAGAAGCGATATCGGAACCTTTCATCTTCAGGTTCCATAGCTCGTTTTCCAGCTTCTGGATTTCACCTCGAGGGCAATACTCCGCACGTAGGAGTTCCTTCATTACTTCCCATCCCATAGCATTAGCTACCGATAAAGTCAGGGATTTGACTCGGCCGTTCCACCAAGTCAAAGCTTTATCGAGGAGAGTGCAGGCAGCAAACTTGACTTTATCAGACTCCGAACAGCCACATATCTCAAAGATTGATTCGATTCTCTCGAACCATCGGGTTAGGGCAATGACACCCCCTGTGCCATCGAAGAATGTCGGTTTTGCGTTCATGAAGTCTTTATAGGAACCCCCTTTTTGGTGTCCCTGGCCATCATTTGGGTTTTGGGTTTCACCTCCCGAACCCCTAGAGTTCAGTTGAGGTAAGAGAGCTGATATGGTAGCGGAAATGGTTGCCTGAAGTGTTTCCAAATCGATTTGAATAGGAGGTGGTGGCGGAGGAGGATTGTTGTTGTTCGTTGAGCTGGGTCTCTTTCTTGGAGGCATCTTGATCTAAAAAGATCAGGAAGAGAGGATCATAAGTCCTCTGAATTGAATCGAGAGATATGGGACAGGAGATATCTCATCAGGGCAATTATAACATTATACAAAGCGATAAAGTAGACAGGAGTTATCAAGATAGAACATTTTATCGCTAGAGGAATAATCAAGGAATAACGCGTATACGAGGATTTCTGCAAAGGTTCGGCTCGAGAAATACTCCCATAGTTTTTCATGGTTCGCTGCAGCGACGATTCGCGGTTTGGGATATTGGGTAAGTTTTAGGTATGCCGCATGCCTCAGTCACTCCCAAGCACATGTTGGCCGTGTCTCGAATGAATATAGTTGGCCAGGCTATATTGACCCTAGACACGACTACATAACTGCCCAGGTTTAACCGCGGTGTACAACACCCATTTACTTATGTTTTGTTCTACTTATAGTTACGGATTTCGACGGCTCGGCATACTTAAATACTTTTTGAAAATACTTATATATATTGTAGGATACTTTTAGTTCAAAGCACTTAGGCCCTTTAATGTTTATAGTCTTATACCATGTAAGCTTTGGTATACCAGTTCACTATAAACAAGGGCTCTAATACCAATCTGTCACACCCCGAAAACCAAAGGCGGAAACGTTTCTGGGGTTGACTCCATGTTGAGTATCAAATCCAATGCACATAGTAAAGCAGTAATCACAAAACATTACATTACATAATATTGTTTACATTTGATTTAAAGTAAAGTTGTACATGTATTATACATATGTAATATAGACAAAAGTAAAGACGAGTCTTCAGGATGCTCCGTCTTCTCCAAAAGGTTGCGATGTGCCTGTCTAACGTTGACCTGAGAATACAAGCGGTTTGAAAATCAGCATAAAGCTGGTGAGTTCATAAGCAGTTTAGTTTTGAAAAGACGAGTTCCTTTATGTTTCGAGAAAACTTGTTGATGAAGAAAATCCCATATTTTCTTATTAGAAACAATTTAGTTATCCCTTGATACGATTTCGAAAACGGTTGATTATGACCTTCCGGGAAAATCCCATATTTTCCTTATAGTTATAGTTATTCGATTGTTTCTTTGTTCGAGTGTGTGCTGTTGTGTTACCCAGGAAAATCCCATATTTTCCTATATGTTGAGTTGTCTATTCGCATCTAGATTTGTTACTAACTGTTATGATATCCCAGGAAAATCCCATATTTACCTATATGTTGAGTTATCTGTTCATTTCCATTTGATACTAGTTATTACCATGTGTATAATATTAGATAAGTATTCTAACCCTTAGTTATTCTACCTTTGGATGACTACTATCTACTAACTTAGTTGTATTTTCGAAGTTTTGGAACCACACAGAAGTGTACATTACAATAATTTCGAAGTTCTGTTAAGTTCCAAAAGAGTACATTTCACTGTGTATTCGAAGCTCTGTCGACATTCTGAGGAGGATATATTCGAAGCTCAGTAGAGGTCCAGAGGCGTATTTTCGTATTCGTAGTCGTATTCATATTCGTAGACGTATTCGTATGCGTAGACATATTTGTATTCCCAATTAGTATTCATTCTAGATTACATTCGTATTTGTATTAGTGTTCGTATTCGTATTCGTAGATGTATTCGTATTCGTAGACGTATTTGTACCCTAATTAGTATTCGAATTCGTTATTCGTATTCGTACCTAGTTATATTCGTATTCGCATTCGTTCTATCCTATTAGTCATATTTGTTATTATTAGTATAATTCCTTTTACAAAAGATAATGTAGATCAAACATTTTTTCGAAAGAAATCTACAATTAACCTGCAATTCGAAACATTAGTTGTCTAGATCTTTGAAAATTAAGACATTTAGAAACTGAAACCATTAAGTTGAAAATCAATTTGAGTACAAGATACACTTGTACTTTTGCTTGTATTCCCCCCTGAAAACAGTTAAAAACAGTGAAAAAGGGTAGGGGTATAAACTCACCGGACGAGTAACGAGACGATTCCGGATGCTAAACTTGGGTCCGGGGCTTGTAATTGCGCGAGGTTCCTAATTATAATTTAAAGATACACATTTGTATCTAATTAGGACCTAGATTGATTGTTGGATATGGACAATTGCTTCAAGTCGTGAAAACACTCCGATATGAGTGTTTGAAGGGACCCGGGTGGCGTTTAAGGATGGGAAATGACACTAGCGACTTGGGACTTGAGTTTACTCCCCATGAGTAAACTTTTAAATGAGTTTACAACCACAAAACACACACATACATGAGTTTACGGCCGTAAACTCATGTGGGTGTGGTTTTGGGTGTTTAAATGGCTTAAATGGCTTACATGGACATGGGAAATGGTTCTAGGCTTTGTTCTAAATGCATGGAATGGATTAAAATCACTAAAATGATTAATTTATGGGAGTTTACGGCCTAGCATTGGCTCCTGGCCGTAAACTCCTTAATCCTTATGAAAATGATGCTAAATGTTGTTAAAACCAATCACATGCGATTCTAAAAATTCCCACAAGCCTAGAAATGAGTTTATATGGGACATATGAGGGATTTATGGAGTTTACGGCCCATGAAACCCCCTTCATGGCCGTAAACTCTAATATGTCATGCTACAATGTGTTTCAAGGTCTAAAACTTGCATGAATGGACTTCTAAAATTCATCTAAAGGCTGTAGGGGTGTTTAGTTTGCAATCTAACACCAAAAATTTTGGATTTTACGGCCCAAGAACAGGTCTTGGCCGTAAACTCTTAGAAATCTCATAAAAGATGTGTTTAAGGCCTTTAAAGTATTTTTGGTTGGTCCCTTGATTTATTCCAAGGCTTTTGGTGGTGTTGGATGGCTTTCTAACACCTTAGAATTGGATTTAAGCCAAGTTTTGGGGAGTTTACGGCCCAAGCACTATCCTTGGCCGTAAACTCATCTAAATCTCCCAAAAATTAAGTTTCAAGTGTCCAAATGCTAATACCAAGGTCCTATAATTCATACCTAAGCCATAGGGGTGATTTGGAAGGGTTTAAAGGTATGAAAAACCCCATTAACATGAGTTTACGGCCCAAGCTTATGCCTTGGCCGTAAAATCCTTCAAAGTCCTCCAAATCATAGTTTTAGGTGTTCTAAGTCCATATCTTGAAGTCCCTTAGCCATATCTAAAGTCCAAATGAGTTAAGGAAGGAGTTTAAGGGCTAAAAACTCCTCTAAATGGTGTTTACGGCCTAGGCAGCCTCCTGGGCCGTAAACTCACATATAATGTCCAATTTTATGATTAAGTGTCTAATTTGGAAGCTAAACATGCTATAGATTAAAGCTAGGAAGGTACCTTAAGGATTTGAAGCCTTAAAATTGAGTTTTGAACACTTAATCTTTGGATTTAGGAGAGAAGTTAGAGAGAGAGTAGAGAGAGAAGGAAAAAGCTTCAAATGAGAGATTAAACATTCTTATATAGTTCCTAAAACTTGGACACGGTGGAATTCTACCCGATACCGGCCTTAAACGATGCTTTGGGTCGCACCCGATTGAGTTTTTGTCACCCGGCGGGGACATTTCTAAAACTCATGTAACAATGTTTTTGGTTTAAATTCATAAGTTCCTAAATGATTTGGACCCTCATTGAATGATAATAAACATATTATTTTAGTTAACTAAACCCAAAAACAATATCGGGACATTTCGATTTTCGACGAGTTATACGGGTAGAATAGGTTTTTGACGATGAACAACTTCGGGTTGTTACATTATCCCCCCGTTAGAGGGAATTTCGTCCCGAAATTCAAAGAATAAGATACAGGTCATGGATTTGAATGAAACATGAATAGATTTGTTGCCTCGGATCTGCACTTTCTCAAGTGAAATCAGGTCTCTATTGGGCGTTCTAACGAATTCTCATTATCGGGACATGTCTTGGTTTCGCTTCTTGACTCTCTCTCAATCTACGATATCAATCTGCTTTCTCGTGGAAGTTCCAACCCTGAACGACTTCGGTTTCCTCAAGGAATCACTAGGGTTTCGTTGGGCAGCCATTTCTAAGAATTCGAGACGTGATGATCTAGATAGATGTTATCAAGCCCTAAGGGTATCCGAAACCTGAAGGTTACAGAATTGATCTCTACGAAGATCTCGAAAGGTCTGATGTGAAACTAAGCTGAATGCTCGAAAGAAACTCCCGGGAATCCTTTGGGATAGACACTTAGAGGGAATAGTTGCCAACTTCCCGTTTCTTAATACTCACAGAAACGAGGGATGCGTGATAATTCACGTTGGGAAAACTTTTGAGTTCTAAAGCATAGAATGATACGAAAGTTTGATGCCGAAGATTACGAGAATCGGGTCGAGAAAAAGATTCAGACGAGTGACCCTTTCGAAACCAAGGATGACAACACAAATGAAAACTCTGTCATTTCATGTTAAACATAGCATCAAAATATTTATCGAGAGTTTTCCCTTTTTAAATTGAATGGAACAGAATTGTCCTTCGGACTAAGGATTCAATCTATAGGTACGAAGTTAGTGTTCTCTATCTCACTAGTTAGTTGTCTCGACAGTACACATTTCGATTACATGCGAAGGATTTAGTCTAGATAGATATTTGAATGAACGATTAGCAAAATTTTACCATATTAGAATCGAGAAGGGTTACGGGCACAAAGGTTATCAAAGAGAAGTATACCTGTAGCAACGGTGGGATCAACGGCCGTCCTTTCTTGACCCATGGTTAGGACTCTCCCGGTGTTGCCAGATGTTACTGTCTTCGGACAGTTTCGCTTATAGTGTCCGAACTCTCCACAACTGTAGCAGGTTTGACCGATACCTGCTCCGGAAGCCTAACTAGTTGACGGGGTTGAGGTTTTGCAGGTTCGTGCGAGATGACCTTCCTGGCCACAACTTCTACAAAACTTTGCACGACAAGGGCCGGGGATGCGATGGTGGTAACTACAATGGTTACACCATGGGAGGATACCGGCATATCCGGTGACAGGTGGTTGAGATGTGGAATTGACAACAGAAACAACAGCAGGGATAGTGGCAGCTTGGACTGCCACTATTTGCTGTTTCTTTGAGAGTTCTGGGGAAGACTGACTCTTCTTCTTCTTCCAAAACTTTCTTTTCTCGCCACTCTTTTCTGTGTACTCGGGGGTAGTGTCTGCTTCTTCTTGCACATCACTGTGATCGATCAAAGTTTGAGCCAGACACTTTGCACTGTCGTAGGTATCTGGCTTTGCTGCTATAACGTTTCCCTTTGTTGGCTGGGTTAATCCCCAGATGAATCTTTCTATCTTTTTGCTTTCCGGGGTAACCATCCCCGGACAAAGGAGTGCCAGGTCATCAAACCTTGAAGTGTAAGAAGCGATATCGGTTCCTTTCATCTTCAGGTTCCATAGCTCGTTTTCCAGCTTCTGGATTTCACCTCGAGGGCAATACTCTGCACGTAGGAGTTCCTTCATTACTTCCCATCCCATAGCATTAGCTACCGATAAAGTCAGGGATTTGACTCGGCCGTTCCACCAAGTCAAAGCTTTATCGAGGAGAGTGCAGGCAGCAAACTTGACTTTATCAGACTCCGAACAGCCACATATCTCAAAGATTGATTCGATTCTCTCGAACCATCGGGTTAAGGCAATGACACCCCCTGTGCCATCGAAGAATGTCGGTTTTGCGTTCATGAAGTCTTTATAGGAACCCCCTTTTTGGTGTCCCTGGCCATCATTTGGGTTTTGGGTTTCACCTCCCGAACCCCTAGAGTTCAGTTGAGGTAAGAGAGCTGATATGGTAGCGGAAATGGTTGCCTGAAGTGTTTCCAAATCGATTTGAATAGGAGGTGGTGGCGGAGGAGGATTGTTGTTGTTCGTTGAGCTGGGTCTCTTTCTTGGAGGCATCTTGATCTAAAAAGATCAGGAAGAGAGGATCATAAGTCCTCTGAATTGAATCGAGAGATATGGGACAGGAGATATCTCATCAGGGCAATTATAACATTATACAAAGCGATAAAGTAGACAGGAGTTATCAAGATAGAACATTTTATCGCTAGAGGAATAATCAAGGAATAACGCGTATACGAGGATTTCTGCAAAGGTTCGGCTCGAGAAATACTCCCATAGTTTTTCATGGTTCGCTGCAGCGACGATTCGCGGTTTGGGATATTGGGTAAGTTTTAGGTATGCCGCATGCCTCAGTCACTCCCAAGCACATGTTGGCCGTGTCTCGAATGAATATAGTTGGCCAGGCTATATTGACCCTAGACACGACTACATAACTGCCCAGGTTTAACCGCGGTGTACAACACCCATTTACTTATGTTTTGTTCTACTTATAGTTACGGATTTCGACGGCTCGGCATACTTAAATACTTTTTGAAAATACTTATATATATATATATATATATATATATATATATATATTGTAGGATACTTTTAGTTCAAAGCACTTAGGCCCTTTAATGTTTATAGTCTTATACCATGTAAGCTTTGGTATACCAGTTCACTATAAACAAGGGCTCTGATACCAATCTGTCACACCCCGAAAACCAAAAGCGGAAACGTTTCTGGGGTTGACTCCATGTTGAGTATCAAATCCAATGCACATAGTAAAGCAGTAATCACAAAACATTACATTACATAATATTGTTTACATTTGATTGAAAGTAAAGTTGTACATGTATTATACATATGTAATATAGACAAAAGTAAAGACGAGTCTTCGGGATGCTCCGTCTTCTCCAAAAGGTTGCGATGTACCTGTCTAACGTTGACCTAAGAATACAAGCGGTTTGAAAATCAGCATAAAGCTGGTGAGTTCATAAGCAGTTTAGTTTTGAAAAGACGAGTTCCTTTATGTTTCGAGAAAACTTGTTGATGAAGAAAATCCCATTTTTTCTTATTAGAAACAGTTTAGTTATCCCTTGATATGATTTCGAAAACGGTTGATTATGACCTTCCGGGAAAATCCCATATTTTCCTTATAATTATAGTTATTCGATTGTTTCTTTGTTCGAGTGTGTGCTGTTGTGTTACCCAGGAAAATCCCATATTTTCCTATATGTTGAGTTGTCTATTCGCATCTAGATTTGTTACTAACTGTTATGATATCCCAGGAAAATCCCATATTTTCCTATATGTTGAGTTATCTGTTCATTTCCATTTGATACTAGTTATTACCATGTGTATAATATTAGATAAGTATTCTAACCCTTAGTTATTCTACCTTTGGATGACTACTATCTACTAACTTAGTTGTATTTTCGAAGTTTTGGAACCACACAGAAGTGTACATTACAGTAATTTCGAAGTTCTGTTAAGTTCCAAAAGAGTACATTTCACTGTGTATTCGAAGCTCTGTCGACATTCTGAGGAGGATATATTCGAAGCTCAGTAGAGGTCCAGAGGCGTATTTTCGTATTCGTAGTCGTATTCATATTCGTAGACGCATTCGTATGCGTAGACATATTTGTATTCCTAATTAGTATTCATTCTAGATTACATTCGTATTTGTATTAGTGTTTGTATTCGTATTCGTAGATGTATTCGTATTCGTAGACGTATTTGTACCCTAATTAGTATTCGAATTCGTTATTCGTATTCGTACCTAGTTATATTCGTATTCGCATTCGTTCTATCCTATTAGTCATATTTGTTATTATTAGTATAATTCCTTTTACAAAAGATAATGTAGATCAAACATTTTTTCGAAAGAAATCTACAATTAACCTGCAATTTGAAACATTAGTTGTCTAGATCTTTGAAAATTAAGACATTTAGAAACTGAAACCATTAAGTTGAAAATCAATTTGAGTACAAGATACACTTGTACTTTTGCTTGTATTCCCCCCTGAAAACAGTTAAAAACAGTGAAAAAGGGTATGGGTATGAACTCACCGGACGAGTAACGAGACGATTCCGGATGCTAAACTTGGGTCTGGGGCTTGTAATTGCGCGAGGTTCCAAATTATAATTTAAAGATACACATTTGTATCTAATTAGGACCTAGATTGATTGTCGGATATGGACAATTGCTTCAAGTCGCGAAAACACTCCGATATGAGTGTTTGAAGGGACCCGGGTGGCGTTTAAGGATGGGAAATGACACTAGCGACTTGGGACTTGAGTTTACTCCCCATGAGTAAACTTTTAAATGATTTTACAACCACAAAACACACACATACATGAGTTTACGGCCGTAAACTCATGTGGGTGTGGTTTTGGGTGTTTAAATGGCTTAAATGGCTTACATGGACATGGGAAATGGATCTAGGCTTTGTTCTAAATGCATGGAATGGATTAAAATCACTAAAATGATTAATTTATGGGAGTTTACGGCCTAGCATTGGCTCCTGGCCGTAAACTCCTTAATCCTTATGAAAATGATGCTAAATGTTGTTAAAACCAATCACATGTGATTGTAAAAATTCCCACAAGCCTAGAAATGAGTTTATATGGGACATATGAGGGATTTATGGAGTTTACGGCCCATGAAACCCCCTTCATGGCCGTAAACTCTAATATGTCATGCTACAATTTGTTTCAAGGTCTAAAACTTGCATGAATGGACTTCTAAAATTCATCTAAAGGCTGTAGGGGTGTTTAGTTTGCAATCTAACACCAAAAATTTTGGATTTTACGGCCCAAGAACAGGTCTTGGCCGTAAACTCTTAGAAATCTCATAAAAGATGTGTTTAAGGCCTTTAAAGTATTTTTGGTTGGTCCCTTGATTTATTCCAAGGCTTTTGGTGGTGTTGGATGGCTTTCTAACACCTTAGAATTGGATTTAAGCCAAGTTTTGGGGAGTTTACGGCCCAAGGACTATCCTTGGCCGTAAACTCATCTAAATCTCCCAAAAATTAAGTTTCAAGTGTCCAAATGCTAATACCAAGGTCCTATAATTCATACCTAAGCCATAGGGGTGATTTGGAAGGGTTTAAAGGCGTGAAAAACCCCATTAACATGAGTTTACGGCCCAAGCTTATGCCTTGGCCGTAAACTCCTTCAAATTCCTCCAAATCATAGTTTTAGTTGTTCTAAGTCCATATCTTGAAGTCCCTTAGCCATATCTAAAGTCCAAATGAGTTAAGGAAGGAGTTTAAGGGCTAAAAACTCCTCTAAATGGTGTTTACGGCCTAGGCAGCCTCCTGGGCCGTAAACTCACATATAATGTCCAATTTTATTATTAAGTGTCTAATTTGGAAGCTAAACATGCTATAGATTAAAGCTAGGAAGGTACCTTAAGGATTTGAAGCCTTAAAATTGAGTTTTGGACACTTAATCTTTGGAATTAGGAGAGAAGTTAGAGAGAGAGTAGAGAGAGAAGGAAAAAGCTTCAAATGAGAGATTAAACATTCTTATATAGTTCCTAAAACTTGGACACGGTGGAATTCTACCCGATACCGGCCTTAAACGATGCTTTGGGTCGCACCCGATTGAGTTTTCGTCACCCGGCGGGGACATTTCTAAAACTCATGTAACAATGTTTTTGGGTTAAATTCATAAGTTCCTAAATGATTTGGACCCTCATTGAATGATTATAAACATATTATTTTAGTTAACTAAACCCAAAAACAATATCGGGACATTTCGATTTCCGACGAGTTATACGGGTAGAATAGGTTTTCGACGATGAACAACTTCGGGTTGTTACTTAACCCTAGAATATAATCCAAATCAATCTATTTTTTAGTAATTGGATAAAAAATGATACTTTTACTCTTAAATAACTAGCCATGCAGATAATACACTAAAACTTGGTAAATGACTTAATAGGTGAGGCCGATTTTGAATATCAATATTTCTTCTTTTATCTCACAACTATAAACGGCATTCTAAAAATACAATGATGTGGTCATAGCAGGGTCAATTTAAACGTTAAACTTGGTAATTGACAGCTAAAAAGCTTAACCACAATTGCAATGAGATACCAATTTGTTAACCATGACCCAAACAACGTAGATCATTATGAAACACAAAAAGATTGTCAAAGTTGACAAGATATGGCTATAATAAACAAATAAATGAATAACTTTGCTATTTCTATCAACTAATTCCAATAAAAAGAAAATTTATTAAAGTGTTGCGACCTTTGATAGATAACGATGTCAGATCCGGGAAAAATGTCAATCGGGCTCCACCCTATAACTAACAATAGTCCCTTCTGGCGACGGTGGCCAAAGATTCCTTAGGCAACAGTGGCTTACCCATAAATAAAATTAAAAAAGTAAGATAAAACCATAGTATGTAGCTTGGTTGACGTCTACTTAATTGCCATAGGGGACTCACTAAACCCAAGGTTTACCGAAACATAAATTTAAAAATGGGAAAAAATATTAAATAAATAGTAGTAGTAATGTCAAAGTATGAAGTTGACAAAGACGTTCCATAGAGATGTAACATCTTGGAATACCCCATTAAAGGATTTTATTATATCTTTATTGTTTCCCTTTTATAAAAAATAACATTGAAGGTTACAAAGTGATCTTCAGAGTTATTAAAAGTGGCATCGGCTATGTAGTATCTTATGAAATTTTTGGGTGATGTATATTTGTTTATTAGTTCCACATTTAAATAAATAAACGAACATTACTAAACTAAAATTTTTTTAATAGCTTTATGGGATTATCATGTAGTTTAACGTAACATCAGTATACCATGAAAATATTTTATCATTATTAACCCATTATTTGATGGTTTACGGAATATATATTCCTTACAAGTGGATATTAACACAATAGTAATTTAATCATGGCAACAACACTGAGATGAAGGCCCTACTTCGCATGAACCTGTAGCAAAAGCTAGTTCTTGGCAAAGCTGTAAGCAATCGATGCTGATTGCGTCACACCGTCCAAAACATGCTGGGCCAAGAGCTGTATAGATGAAAATTCAATATAGATGTTTTAATTATATCATGCTTTATGGTAAATTTTTCTAAAATACCCAAAAGTTGAGGAATGATGCCATACCTAAAATCGGAACACATATCATGCAAATATACAACACCAAAACCATCACGACAAAAGAACTTTTTTTTGTGTAGGCCATTGGCTTGAGGAACAATACTTCTTGATTTTTATTATATGGATAGAATTAAGAAAGGATCATACTTTATGTTGGATTACGACTCCTTAAATAGTCATTCAACCGAAGCATAACACTCTTTAGCACCATTCAAGTTGAGCATAGTAGTTAGTTAGAACCATTAATTACCATCTTTAAATTTTCTTATTAATGTATGTTCATATTGAAATTAAATTAGCATGTAAATAGAAGAGGTTATGTTATGTTATGTTTGAAATTAATGGTGTCACATACACTTAAATTGATGTCAAACGTAACATAACGTCTTCAATTTATATACTAATTTAATTTCAATATGAACATACATTAATAATTAAATTTCATGATCTTAATTAATCGTGCTAACAAACTATTATGCTCAAATTGAACGATGCTAAGAAGTTTATGCTTGACTTAAAAGACTATGTAAGGAGTTATAATTCGACATAAACTACGATCGTTTTTTTAATTCTATTCTTACAATAAAAATCAAGCAATGTTGTTTGTCAAATAAATGGCCTACACAACAAAAAATTCTCTTGTCGTGATGGTTTTTGTGTTGTGGTTTATCGTCATGACATGTATTCCGATTTTAGGTATGACATCATTCCTCTTTGTCCGGGTAATTTAGAAAAATTTACGATAAAGCATAATTTAATTAAAACATCTATTTTGAGTTTCCATCCATACAGCTCTTGGACCTGCGTGTTTTGGAATGTGTGATGCAATCAGCATCGACTGCTTACAACTTTGCCAAGAACTAGCTTTGGCTACAGGTTCATGCGAAGTAGGGCCTTCATCTCAGTGTTGTTGCCATGATTAAATTACTATTGTGTTAATATCCTCTTGTAAGAAATATATATTCCATAAACCATCAAATAATGGAATAATAGTTATAAACTATTCCAGTGGAAAACTCATGCAAGTACACGTCTACCATAATAAATAATATTGTCTTATCATACTTTTAAAAATTTAGGTTTGGGTAACCAACCATACCGTCGTCGGAGGGGACTACTGTGAGTTATAGGGTGGAGCCCCGTTAATATTTATCCCAGGTCTTTCACCGTGATCTATCAAAGGTCACGACACTTTGATTTTATTCTTTTGTGATTAATTGCAAGAAATAAGAAAGTTTATTAATTTCTTTGTTTATTTTAGCCATATGTTGTCAACTTTGAGAAGTTTTTTTTTATGTTTCATAACAAGTTATCATGCTTGGGTCATGGTTAACAAATTGGTATGTCATTGCAATTATGGGTAAGCTTTTTAGCTGTCATTTACCTAGTTTTATGTTTAATTGACTTTGATATGACCACATCATTGGATTTTTTGAATGGTGTTTATCGTCATAAGATAAAAGAGAAATATTGATTTTGAACATAGGCTTCGCCTAATAAGTTATTTACCAAGTTTCAATGTATTATCTACATGGCGAGTTATTTATAAGTAAAAGTAGCCATTTTGATCCAATTACTAAAAAAATAGATTGATTTGGGTTATATTTTAGGGTTAAGTACAAGAAGGAGTCATGCATATTTTAATTTGGGATATTAATAATCTTCAGTTACACAAATCATGATGCTAATGAAGATGTTGAAACAAATGTACATGCAATTATGATGGCGATCATTCAATCATACATATTTCACATATTATTGATATAAAAATATTCTTATATGAAGGTGTGAACACCAAATGAAAAGGGAAAAAGCAACAACCACGAATAAGAAGGAAAAAAGTTTTGATAGTCCTGCTTCTGATAGTAGTAGATAAGGACGAAAATTTAACACAGTAGCAACATGACAAAAAAAATGGAAGGAAAACTCAAGGCCCAAGCTACAATTATACATGTTATTGAACTGTGAATTAAATAAAAATTTCCAAATGCGTATTGGATTATTGAAGTTGAAATCGGAGATATGATGTTGGTAACATATATTTTAACTGTTTGGTAAAGTTAAAAAAAAGTATTTTAGATGGATAGTTTTATGGTATATATTCATATTAGATGTTGTACACTGAAGCAAAAAGTAATCTATTATACAATAAAAAACAATTGTTAACCAATCTTGTCATAAATCTATGAAACAAAAGTAAAAATTAATTTCATGTAATTGTTTGATTTCGGAATCTATGATAATAAATTTTTTGTTTTTAATTGGATTTTGAGTTTCAAGAATTTTAGGATTGTACTGTCAATCATTTTCTCATCAAATAAATTGCACTTTGCAAAATTTAAAGCAATATAGCATTGCACTTTTCATTCTTAGTCTTGCAAATCTGGAATTGATTTTTTCCATATTAGTTAGGAATGCAACCAAAGAAGTGAGAAGAAGTAATGACATTGAGAATGCTTTTTATGATTTATATCTAGACAAGCTTTGTTATCAGGTCCCATTACTATTTTCATAAATAAATTTACACGTATTTTAAATAATTTATGATGCCTGATGCATATTGAGTTTTTTATTGACGTAATTTTACATATTAAACTATATTTCATTTGCCATAAGTTTAAATTCTACAAATGTTTATGACGTTTCAAAATGTAAGCAAGTTAGGTTATAGTATTTAACAAGTCACATATATCTTATAAACTAACTTATTTTTTTGATTTTTTTACTATTTTAAAGTGTAACCTGTAGGCATAAAAAACCATTCCAGATATCAACTAACACCAACTTTCTAACAATGCAAAAGTCTTACTATGTTTTTAATGCAAATGTAAATTTGACTTGTATATGTATATCAAATGTTATGTCTCATTTTTTTTTTATTTGTCAATTTAAGTTACTATGTCTCATTCAGTTTTGAATATTCATTTTATATAAATATTGTTTTATCTTATTAACTTAATCTATTAAGTTATATAGAAGTAATAAATTCTTTTTTAAATATAGTATAATAATCTTATTTATAACACAAGACCATTTTTTTTATTCAAATATCAACTATCAGGAAACATTTTTACGTACAAACAGTTGTATATTGCATTATCCAAAATTAAATGAATTGAATAATTTAAATTATTAATTTTAGATAAATATACTAAATTTACTAATTGATCATCAAATGATATGTTTAAACAAGTTTGTACAGTTTTGTGAATTATAACATTGTGGTTTTATTTTTTTATTAATGCTTTAAATCTTTAATTAGTTAATGTACTTTTAATTTCAATAATCTTATTTTAAAATATCGTTTTGTAATTCATTATTTCCCATTACAAGCAATTTAATATATTTCTTTATAGAACATAAAGTGTTATATATTTTTTGTAATTATGTTAATGGACTATATTTTTGTTATTTATCCATCTAAAATACTATTTTTTTTAACTCTACTAAATGGTTAAAAAACAAGTTGCCAACATCATATCTCCGATTTTAACTTCAATAATCCAATATGCATTTGGGCATTTTTTTTATTTAATTCACAATTCACTAACATGTGCAATTGAAGCTTAGGCCTTGATTTTACCTTCATTTTTATTTCTCAAGTTGTTATTGAGTTAAATTTTCTTCTTTATCTACTACTAACAGAAGCAGCACTACTGAAACTTATTTCCATCTTATTCGTGGCTGTTGCTTTTTCCTTTGTCATTTGGATTTCACTCCTTCGTATCAGAATATTTTTATATCAATAATATGTGAACTATGTATGATTGAAACATCACCATCGTAATTGTATGTACATTGGTTTCAACATCTACATTAGCATCATGATCAGTGCATCTATAGGTTATTAATATCACAAATTAATAAATATACATGGCTCTTTCTTGTACTTAACCCTAAAATATAACCCAAATCAATCTATTTTTTAGTAATTGGATAAAAAATGATACTTTTACTCTTAAATAACTAGCCATGCAGATAATACACTAAAACTTGGTAAATGACTTAATAGGTGAGGCCGATTTTGAATATCAATATTTCTTCTTTTATCTCATAACTATAAATGGCATTCTAAAAATCCAATGATGTGGTCATAGCAAGGTCCATTTAAACGTTAAACTTGGTAATTGACAACTAAAAAGCTTAACCACAATTGCAATGAGATACCAATTTGTTAATCATGACCCAAACAACGTAGATCATTATGAAACACAAAAAGATTGTCAAAGTTGATAAGATATGGCTATAATAAACAAATAAATGAATAACTTTGCTATTTCTATCAACTAATTCCAATAAATTTTTTTTTTATCACAGTGTTGCGACCTTTGATAGATACCAATGTCAGATCCGGGAAAAATGTCAATCGGGCTCCACCCTATAACTAACAATAGTCCCTTCTGGCGACGGTGGCCAAAGATTCCTTAGGCAACAGTGGATTACCCATAAATAAAATTAAAAAAGTAAGATAAAACCATACTATTTAGCATGGTAGACGTCTACTTACATGCCGTAGGGGACTCACTAAACCCAACGTTTACCGAAACATAAATTTAAAAATGGGAAAAAAATATTAAATAAATAGTAGTAGTAATGTCAAAGTATGAAGTTGACAAAGACGTTCCATAGAGATGTAACATCTTGGAATACCCCATTAAAGGATTTTATTATATCTTTATTGATTCCCTTTTATAAAAAATAACATTGAAGGTTACAAAGTGATCTTCAGAGTTATTAAAAGTGGCATCGGCTATGTAGTATCTTATGAAATTTTTGGGTGATGTATATTTGTTTATTAGCTCTACATTCAAATAAATAAATGAACATTACTAAACTAAATTTTTTTAATAGCTTTATGGGATTATCATATAGTTTAACGTAACATCAGTATACCATGAAAATATTTTATCATTATTAACCCATTATTTGGTGGTTTACAGAATATATATTCCTTACAAGTGGATATTAACACAATAGTAATTTATTCATGGCAACAACACTGAGATGAAGGCCCTGCTTCGCATGAACCTATAGCAAAAGCTAGTTCTTGGCAAAGCTGTAAGCAATCGATGCTGATTGCGTCACACCGTCCAAAACATGCTGGGCCAAGAGCTGTATAGATGAAAATTCAATATAGATGTTTTAATTATATCATGCTTTATGGTAAATTTTTCTAAAATACCCAATAGTTGAGGAATGATGCCATACCTAAAATCGGAACACATATCATGCAAATATACAACACCAAAACCATCACGAAAAAAGAACTTTTTTTTGTGTAGGCCATTGGCTTGAGGAACAATACTTCTTGATTTTTATTATATGGATAGAATTAAGAAAGGATCATACTTTATGTTGTATTATGACTCCTTAAATAGTCATTCAACCGAAGCATAACACTCTTTAGCACCATTCAAGTTGAGCATAGTAGTTAGTTAGAACCATTAATTACCATCTTTAAATTTTCTTATTAATGTATGTTCATATTGAAATTAAATTAGCATGTAAATAGAAGAGGTTATGTTATGTTTGAAATTAATGGTGTCACATACACTTAAATTGATGTCAAACGTAACATAACGTCTTCAATTTATATACTATTTAATTTCAATATGAACATACATTAATAATAAAATTTCAAGATCTTAATTAATCGTGCTAACAAACTGTTATGCTCAAATTGAACGATGCTGACAAGTTTATGCTTCACTTGAAAGGCTATGTGAGGAGTTATAATTCGACATAAACTACGATCGTTTTTTTAATTCTATTCTTACAATAAAAATCAAGCAATATTGTTTGTCAAATAAATGGCCTACACAACAAAAAATTCTCTTGTCGTGATGGTTTTTGTGTTGTGGTTTATCGTCATGACATGTATTCCGATTTTAGGTATGACATCATTCCTCTTTGTCCGGGTAATTTAGAAAAATTTACGATAAAGCATAATTTAATTAAAACATCTATTTTGAGTTTCCATCCATACAGCTCTTGGATCAACGTGTTTTGGAAGGTGTGACACAATCAGCATCGACTGCTTACAACTTTGCCAAGAAGTAGCTTTTGCTACGGGTTCATGCAAAGCAGGGCCTTCATCTTAGTGTTGTTGCCATGATTAAATTATAATTGTGTTAATATCCACTTGTAAGAAATATATATTCCGTAAACCATCAAATAATGGATTAATAGTTATAAACTATTCCCGTGGAAAACTCATGCAAGTACACGTCTACCATAATAAATAATATTGTCTTATCATACTTTTAAAAATTTAGGTTTGGGTAAACCACCATACCGTCATCGGAGGGGACTACTGTGAGTTATAGGGTGGAGCCCGGTTAATATTTATCCCAGGTGTTTCACCGTGATCTATCAAAGGTCATGACACTTTGATTTTTTTCTTTTGTGATTAATTGCAAGAAATAAGATAGTTTATTAATTTATTTGTTTATTTTAGCCATATGTTGTCAACTTTGAGAAGTTTTTTTTTATGTTTCATAACAAGTTATCATGCTTGGGTCATGGTTAACAAATTGGTATGTCATTGCAATTATGGGTAAGCTTTTTAGCTGTCATTTACCTAGTTTTATGTTTAATTGACTTTGATATGACCACATCATTGGATTTTTTGAATGGTGTTTATCGTCATAAGATAAAAGAGAAATATTGATTTTGAACATAGGCTTCGCCTAATAAGTTATTTACCAAGTTTCAATGTATTATCTACATGGCGAGTTATTTATAAGTAAAAGTAGCCATTTTGATCCAATTACTAAAAAAATAGATTGATTTGGGTTATATTTTAGGGTTAAGTACAAGAAGGAGTCATGCATATTTTAATTTGGGATATTAATAATCTTCAGTTACACAAATCATGATGCTAATGAAGATGTTGAAACAAATGTACATGCAATTATGATGGCGATCATTCAATCATACATATTTCACATATTATTGATATAAAAATATTCTTATATGAAGGTGTGAACACCAAATGAAAAGGGAAAAAGCAACAACCACGAATAAGAAGGAAAAAAGTTTTGATAGTACTGCTTCTGATAGTAGTAGATAAGGACGAAAATTTAACACAGTAGCAACATGACAAAAAAAATGGAAGGAAAACTCAAGGCCCAAGCTACAATTATACATGTTATTGAACTGTGAATTAAATAAAAATTTCCAAATGCGTATTGGATTATTGAAGTTGAAATCGGAGATATGATGTTGGTAACATATATTTTAACTGTTTGGTAAAGTTAAAAAAAAGTATTTTAGATGGATAGTTTTATGGTATATATTCATATTAGATGTTGTACACTGAAGCAAAAAGTAATCTATTATACAATAAAAAACAATTGTTAACCAATCTTGTCATAAATCTATGAAACAAAAGTAAAAATTAATTTCATGTAATTGTTTGATTTCGGAATCTATGATAATAAATTTTTTGTTTTTAATTGGATTTTGAGTTTCAAGAATTTTAGGATTGTACTGTCAATCATTTTCTCATCAAATAAATTGCACTTTGCAAAATTTAAAGCAATATAGCATTGCACTTTTCATTCTTAGTCTTGCAAATCTGGAATTGATTTTTTCCATATTAGTTAGGAATGCAACCAAAGAAGTGAGAAGAAGTAATGACATTGAGAATGCTTTTTATGATTTATATCTAGACAAGCTTTGTTATCAGGTCCCATTACTATTTTCATAAATAAATTTACACGTATTTTAAATAATTTATGATGCCTGATGCATATTGAGTTTTTTATTGACGTAATTTTACATATTAAACTATATTTCATTTGCCATAAGTTTAAATTCTACAAATGTTTATGACGTTTCAAAATGTAAGCAAGTTAGGTTATAGTATTTAACAAGTCACATATATCTTATAAACTAAATTATTTTTTTGATTTTTTTACTATTTTAAAGTGTAACCTGTAGGCATAAAAAACCATCCAGATATCAACTAACACCAACTTTCTAACAATGCAAAAGTCTTACTATGTTTTTAATGCAAATGTAAATTTGACTTGTATATGTATATCAAATGTTATGTCTCATTTTTTTTTTATTTGTCAATTTAAGTTAGTATGTCTCATTCAGTTTTGAATATTCATTTTATATAAATATTGTTTTATCTTATTAACTTAATCTATTAAGTTATATAGAAGTAATAAATTCTTTTTAAAATATAGTATATTAATCTTATTTATAACACAAGACCATTTTTTTTATTCAAATATCAACTACCAGGAAGCATTTTTACGTACAAACAGTTGTATATTGCATAATCCAAAATTAAATGTATTGAATAGTTTAAATTATTAATTTTAGATAAATATACTAAATTTACTAATTGATCATCAAATGATATGTTTAAACAAGTTTGTACAGTTTTGTGAATTATAACATCGTGGTTTTATTTTTTTTATTAATGCTTTAAATCTTTAATTAGTTAATTTACTTTTAATTTCAATAATCTTATTTTAAAATATCGTTTTGTAATTCATTATTTCTCATTACAAGCAATTTAATATATTTCTTTATAGAACATAAAGTGTTATATATTTTTTGTAATTATGTTAATGGACTATATTTTTGTTATTTATCCATCTAAAATACTATTTTTTTAACTCTACCAAATGGTTAAAAAAGAAGTTGCCAACATCATATCTCCGATTTTAACTTCAATAATCCATTATGCATTTGGGCAATATTTTTATTTAATTCACAATTCACTAACATGTGCAATTGAAGCTTAGGCCTTGATTTTACCTTCATTTTTATTTCTCAAGTTGTTATTGAGTTAAATTTTCTTCTTTATCTATTACTAACAGAAGCAGCACTACTGAAACTTATTTCCATCTTATTCGTGGTTGTTGCTTTTTCCTTTTTAATTTGGATTTCACCCCTTCATATCAGAATATTTTTATATCAATAATATGTGAAATATGTATGATTGAAACTTCACCATCGTAATTGTATGTACATTGGTTTCAACATCTACATTAGCATCATGATCAGTGCATCTATAGGTTATTAATATCACAAATTAATAAATATACATGGCTCTTTCTTGTACTTAACCCTAAAATATAACCCAAATCAATCTATTTTTTAGTAATTGGATAAAAAATGATACTTTTACTCTTAAATAACTAGCCATGCAGATAATACACTAAAACTTGGTAAATGACTTAATAGGTGAGGCCGATTTTGAATATCAATATTTCTTCTTTTATCTCATAACTATAGATGGCATTCTAAAAATCCAATGATGTGTTCATAGCAAGGTCAATTTAAACGTTAAAATTGGTAATTGACAGCTAAAAAGCTTAACCACAATTGCAATGAGATACCAATTTGTTAACCATGACCCAAACAACGTAGATCATTATGAAACACAAAAAGATTGTCAAAGTTGACAAGATATGGCTATAATAAACAAATAAATGAATAACTTTGCTATTTCTATCAACTAATTCCAATAATTTTTTTTTATCAAAGTGTTGCGACCTTTGATAGATAACGATGTCAGATCCAGGAAAAATGTCAATCGGGCTCCACCCTATAACTAACAATAGTCCCTTTTGGCGACGGTGGCCAAAGATTCCTTAGGCAACAGTGGCTTACCCATAAATAAAATTATAAAAAGTAAGATAAAACCATACTATTTAGCATGGTAGACATCTACTTACATGCCATAGGGGACTCACTAAACCCAAGGTTTACCGAAACATAAATTTAAAAATGGGAAAAAAATATTAAAAAAATAGTAGTAGTAATGTCAAAGTATGAAGTTGACAAAGACGTTCCATAGAGATGTAACATCTTGGAATACCCCATTAAAGGATTTTATTATATCTTTATTGTTTCCCTTTTATAAAAAATAACATTGAAGGTTACAAAGTGATCTTCAGAGTTATTAAAAGTGGCATCGACTATGTAGTATCTTATGAAACTTTTGGGTGATGTATATTTGTTTATTAGTTGCACATTCAAATAAATAAACGAACATTACTAAACTAAATTTTTTTTAATAGCTTTATGGGATTATCATATAGTTTAACGTAACATCAGTATACCATGAAAATATTTTATCATTATTAACCCATTATTTGATGGTTTACAGAATATATATTCCTTACAAGTGGATATTAACACAATAGTAATTTAATCATGGCAACAACACTGAGATGAAGGCCCTGCTTCGCATGAACCTGTAGCAAAAGCTAGTTCTTGGCAAAGCTGTAAGCAATCGATGCTTATTGCGTCACACCATCCAAAACATGCTGGGCCAAGAGCTGTATAGATGAAAATTCAATATAGATGTTTTAATTATATCATGCTTTATGGTAAATTTTTCTAAAATACCCAATAGTTGAGGAATGATGCCATACCTAAAATCGGAACACATATCATGCAAATATGCAACACCAAAACCATCACGAAAAAAGAACTTTTTTTTGTGTAGGCCATTGGCTTGAGGAACAATACTTCTTGATTTTTATTATATGGATAGAATTAAGAAAGGATCATACTTTATGTTGGATTACGACTCCTTAAATAGTCATTCAACCGAAGCATAACACTCTTTAGCACCATTCAAGTTGAGCATAGTAGTTAGTTAGAACCATTAATTACCATCTTTAAATTTTCTTATTAATGTATGTTCATATTGAAATTAAATTAGCATGTAAATAGAAGAGGTTATGTTATGTTTGAAATTAATGGTGTCACATACACTTAAATTGATGTCAAACGTAACATAACGTCTTCAATTGATATACTAATTTAATTTCAATATGAACATACATTAATAATAAAATTTCAAGATCTTAATTAATTGTGCTAACAAACTGTTATGCTCAAATTGAACGATGCTGACAAGTTTATGCTTCACTTGAAAGGCTATGTGAGGAGTTATAATTCGACATAAACTATGAGCGTTTTTTTAATTCTATTCTTACAATAAAAATCAAGCAATATTGTTTGTCAAATAAATGGCCTACACAACAAAAAATTCTCTTGTCGTGATGGTTTTTGTGTTGTGGTTTATCGTCATGACATGTATTCCGATTTTAGGTATGACATCATTCCTCTTTGTCCGGGTAATTTAGAAAAATTTACGATAAAGCATAATTTAATTAAAACATCTATTTTGAGTTTCCATCCATACAGCTCTTGGACCAACATGTTTTGGAAGGTGTGACACAATCAGCATCGACTGCTTACAACTTTGCCAAGAAGTAGCTTTTGCTACAGGTTCATGCGAAGCAGGGCCTTCATCTCAGTGTTGTTGCCATGATTAAATTATAATTGTGTTAATATCCACTTGTAAGAAATATATATTCTGTAAACCATCAACTAATGGATTAATAGCTATAAACTATTCCCGTGGAAAACTCATGCAAGTACACGTCTGCCATAATAAATAATATTGTCTTATCATACTTTTAAAAATTTAGGTTTGGGTAAACCACCATACCGTCGTCGGAGGGGACTAGTGTGAGTTATAGGGTGGAGCCTCGTTAATATTTATCCCAGGTCTTTCACCGTGATCTATCAAAGGTCACGACACTTTGATTTTATTCTTTTGTGATTAATTGCAAGAAATAAGAAAGTTTATTAATTTCTTTGTTTATTTTAGCCATATGTTGTCAACTTTGAGAAGTTTTTTTTTATGTTTCATAACAAGTTATCATGCTTGGGTCATGGTTAACAAATTGGTATGTCATTGCAATTATGGGTAGGCTTTTTAGCTGTCATTTACCTAGTTTTATGTTTAATTGACTTTGATATGACCACATCATTGGATTTTTTGAATGGTGTTTATCGTCATAAGATAAAAGAGAAATATTGATTTTCAACATAGGCTTCGCCTAATAAGTTATTTACCAAGTTTCAATGTATTATCTACATGGCGAGTTATTTATTAGTAAAAGTAGCAATTTTGATCCAATTACTAAAAAAATAGATTGATTTTGGTTATATTTTAGGGTTAAGTACAAGAAGGAGTCATGCATATTTTAATTTGGGATATTAATAATCTTCAGTTACACTAATCTTGATGCTAATGAAGATGTTGAAACAAATGTACATGCAATTATGATGGCGATCATTCAATCATACATATTTCACATATTATTGATATAAAAATATTCTTATATGAAGGTGTGAACACCAAATGAAAATGGAAAAAGCAACAACCACGAATAAGAAGGAAAAAAGTTTTGATAGTACTGCTTCTGATAGTAGTAGATAAGGACGAAAATTTAACACAGTAGCAACATGACAAAAAAAATGGAAGGAAAACTCAAGGCCCAAGCTACAATTATACATGTTATTGAACTGTGAATTAAATAAAAATTTCCAAATGCGTATTGGATTATTGAAGTTGAAATCGGAGATATGATGTTGGTAACATGTATTTTAACTGTTTGGTAAAGTTAAAAAAAAAGTATTTTAGATGGATAGTTTTATGGTATATATTCATATTAGATGTTGTACACTGAAGCAAAAAGTAATCTATTATACAATAAAAAACAATTGTTAACCAATCATGTCATAAATATATGAAACAAAAGTAAAAATTAATTTCATGTAATTGTTTGATTTCGGAATCTATGATAATAAATTTTTTGTTTTTAATTGGATTTTGAGTTTCAAGAATTTTAGGATTGTACTGTCAATCATTTTCTCATCAAATAAATTGCACTTTGCAAAATTTAAAGCAATATAGCATTGCACTTTTCATTCTTAGTCTTGCAAATCTGGAATTGATTTTTTCCATATTAGTTAGGAATGCAACCAAAGAAGTGAGAAGAAGTAATGACATTGAGAATGCTTTTTATGATTTATATCTAGACAAGCTTTGTTATCAGGTCCCATTACTATTTTCATAAATAAATTTACACGTATTTTAAATAATTTATGATGCCTGATGCATATTGAGTTTTTTTATTGACGTAATTTTACATATTAAACTATATTTCATTTGCCATAAGTTTAAATTCTACAAATGTTTATGACGTTTCAAAATGTAAGCAAGTTAGGTTATAGTATTGAACAAGTCACATATATCTTATAAACTAACTTATTTTTTTGATATTTTTACTATTTTAAAATGTAACCTGTAGGCATAAAAAACTATTCCAGATATCAACTAACACCAACTTTCTAACAATGCAAAAGTCTTACTATGTTTTTAATGCAAATGTAAATTTGACTTGTATATGTATATCAAATGCTATGTCTCGTTTTTTTTTATTTGTCAATTTAAGTTAGTATGTCTCATTCAGTTTTGAATATTCATTTTATATAAATATTGTTTTATCTTATTAACTTAATCTATTAAGTTACATAGAAGTAATAAATTCTTTTTAAAATATAGTATATTAATCTTATTTATAACACAAGACCATTTTTTTATTCAAATATCAACCACCAGGAAGCATTTTTACGTACAAACAGTTGTATATTGCATAATCCAAAATTAAATGTATTGAATAATTTAAATTATTAATTTTAGATAAATATACTAAATTTACTAATTGATCATCAAATGATATGTTTAAACAAGTTTGTACAGTTTTGTGAATTATAACATCGTGGTTTTATTTTTTTATTAATGCTTTAAATCTTTAATTAGTTAATTTACTTTTAATTTCAATAATCTTATTTTAAAATATCGTTTTGTAATTCATTATTTCTCATTACAAGCAATTTAATATATTTCTTTATAGAACATAAAGTGTTATATATTTTTTGTAATTATGTTAATGGACTATATTTTTGTTATTTATCCATCTAAAATACTATTTTTTTAACTCTACCAAATGGTTAAAAAAGAAGTTGCCAACATCATATCTCCGATTTTAACTTCAATAATCCATTATGCATTTGGGCAATATTTTTATTTAATTCACAATTCACTAACATGTGCAATTGAAGCTTAGGCCTTGATTTTACCTTCATTTTTATTTCTCAAGTTGTTATTGAGTTAAATTTTCTTCTTTATCTACTACTAACAGAAGCAGCACTACTGAAACTTATTTCCATCTTATTCGTGGCTGTTGCTTTTTCCTTTTTAATTTGGATTTCACCCCTTCATATCAGAATATTTTTATATCAATAATATGTGAAATATGTATGATTGAAACTTCACCATCGTAATTGTATGTACATTGGTTTCAACATCTACATTAGCATCATGATCAGTGCATCTATAGGTTATTAATATCACCAATTAATAAATATACATGGCTCTTTCTTGTACTTAACCCTAAAATATAACCCAAATCAATCTATTTTTTAGTAATTGGATAAAAAATGATACTTTTACTCTTAAATAACTAGCCATGCAGATAATACACTAAAACTTGGTAAATGACTTAATAGGTGAGGCCGATTTTGAATATCAATATTTCTTCTTTTATCTCATAACTATAGATGGCATTCTAAAAATCCAATGATGTGTTCATAGCAAGGTCAATTTAAACGTTAAAATTGGTAATTGACAGCTAAAAAGCTTAACCACAATTGCAATGAGATACCAATTTGTTAACCATGACCCAAACAACGTAGATCATTATGAAACACAAAAAGATTGTCAAAGTTGACAAGATATGGCTATAATAAACAAATAAATGAGTAACTTTGCTATTTCTATCAACTAATTCCAATAAATTTTTTTTATCAAAGTGTTGCGACCTTTGATAGATAACGATGTCAGATCCAGGAAAAATGTCAATCGGGCTCCACCCTATAACTAACAATAGTCCCTTTTGGCGACGGTGGCCAAAGATTCCTTAGGCAACAGTGGCTTACCCATAAATAAAATTAAAAAAGTAAGATAAAACCATACTATTTAGCATGGTAGACATCTACTTACATGCCATAGGGGACTCACTAAACCCAAGGTTTACCGAAACATAAATTTAAAAATGGGAAAAAAATATTAAAAAAATAGTAGTAGTAATGTCAAAGTATGAAGTTGACAAAGACGTTCCATAGAGATGTAACATCTTGGAATACCCCATTAAAGAATTTTATTATATCTTTATTGTTTCCCTTTTATAAAAAATAACATTGAAGGTTACAAAGTGATCTTCAGAGTTATTAAAAGTGGCATCGACTATGTAGTATCTTATGAAACTTTTGGGTGATGTATATTTGTTTATTAGTTCCACATTCAAATAAATAAACGAACATTACTAAACTAAATTTTTTTTAATAGCTTTATGGGATTATCATGTAGTTTAACGTAACATCAGTATACCATGAAAATATTCTATAATTATTAACCCATTATTTGATGGTTTACGGAATATATATTCCTTACAAGTGGATATTAACACAATAGTGATTTAATCATGGCAACAACACTGAGATGAAGGCCCTGCTTCGCATGAACCTGTAGCAAAAGCTAGTTCTTGGCAAAGCTGTAAGCAATCGATGCTGATTGCATCACACCGTCCAAAACATGTTGGCCCAAGAGCTGTATAGATGAAAATTCAATATAGATGTTTTAATTATATCATGCTTTATCGTAAATTTTTCTAAAATACCCAAAAGTTGAGGAATGATGCCATACCTAAAATCGGAACACATATCATGCAAATATACAACACCAAAACCATCACGACAAAAGAACTTTTTTTTGTGTAGGCCATTGGCTTGAGGAACAATACTTCTTGATTTTTATTATATGGATAGAATTAAGAAAGGATCATACTTTATGTTGGATTACGACTCCTTAAATAGTCATTCAACCGAAGCATAACACTCTTTAGCACCATTCAAGTTGAGCATAGTAGTTAGTTAGAACCATTAATTACCATCTTTAAATTTTCTTATTAATATATGTTCATATTGAAATTAAATTAGCATGTAAATAGAAGAGGTTATGTTATGTTTGAAATTAATGGTGTCACATACACTTAAATTGATGTCAAACGTAACATAACGTCTTCAATTTATATACTAATTTAATTTCAATATGAACATAAATTAATAATAAAATTTCAAGATCTTAATTAATCGTGCTAACAAACTGTTATACTCAAATTGAACAATGCTGACAAGTTTATGCTTCACTTGAAAGACTATATAAGGAGTTATAATTCGACATAAACTACGATCGTTTTTTTTAATTCTATTCTTACAATAAAAATCAAGCAATATTGTTTGTCAAATAAATGGCCTACACAACAAAAAATTCTCTTGTCGTGATGGTTTTTGTGTTGTGGTTTATCGTCATGACATGTATTCCGATTTTAGGTATGACATCATTCCTCTTTGTCCGGGTAATTTAGAAAAATTTACGATAAAGCATAATTTAACTAAAAAATCTATTTTGAGTTTCCATCCATACAGCTCTTGGACCAACGTGTTTTGGAAGGTGTGATGCAATCAACATCGACTGCTTACAACTTTGCCAAGAACTAGCTTTTGCTACAGGTTCATGCGAAGCAGGGCCTTCATCTTAGTATTGTTGCCATGATTAAATTATAATTGTTTTAATATCCACTTGTAAGAAATATATATTCCGTAAACCATCAAATAATTGATTAATAGTTATAAACTATTCCCGTGGAAAACTCATGCAAGTACACGTCTACCATAATAAATAATATTGTCTTATCATACTCTTAAAAATTTAGGTTTGGGTAAACCACCATACCGTCATCGGAGGGGACTACTGTGAGTTATAGGGTGGAGCCCGGTTAATATTTATCCCAGGTCTTTCACCGTGATCTATCAAAGGTCACGACACTTTTGTTTTTTTTCTTTTGTGATTAATTGCAAGAAATAAGAAAGTTTATTAATTTCTTTTTTATTTTAGCCATATGTTGTCAACTTTGAGAAGTTTTTTATGTTTCATAGCAAGTTATCATGCTTGGGTCATGGTTAACAAATTGGTATGTCATTGCAATTGTGGGTAGGCTTTTTAGCTGTCATTTACCTAGTTTTATGTTTAATTGACCTTGATATGACCACATCATTGGCTTTTTTGAATGGTGTTTATTGTCATAAGATAAAAGAGAAATATTGATTTTCAACATAGGCCTCGCCTAATAAGTTATTTACCAAGTTTCAATGTATTATCTACATGGCGAGTTATTTATAAGTAAAAGTAGCAATTTTGATCCAATTACTAAAAAATTAGATTGATTTGGGTTATTTTTTAGGGTTACGTACAAGAAAGAGTCATGCATAATTTAATTTGGGATATTAATAATCTTCGGTTGCACTACTCATGATGCTAATGAAGATATTGAAACAAATGTACATGCAATTATGATGGCGATCATTCAATCATACATATTTCACATATTATTGATATAAAAATATTCTTATATGAAGGTGTGAACACCAAATGAAAAGGGAAAAGCAACAACCACAAATAAGAAGGAAAAAAGTTTTGATAGTACTGCTTCTGATAGTAGTACATAAGGACGAAAATTTAACACAGTAGCAACATGACAAAAAAGATGGAAGGAAAACTCAAGGCCCATGCTACAATTATACATGTTATTGAACTGTGAATTAAATAAAAATTTCCAATAGCGTATTGGATTATTGAAGTTGAAATCGGAGATATGATGTTGGTAACATGTATTTTAACTGTTTGGTAAAGTTAAAAAAAAGTATTTTAGATGGATAGTTTTATGGTATATATTCATATTAGATGTTGTACACTGAAGCAAAAAGTAATCTATTATACAATAAAAAATAATTGTTAACCAATCTTGTCATAAATCTATGAAACCAAAGTAAAAATTAATTTCATGTAATTGTTTGATTTCGGAATCTATGATAATAAATTTTTTGTTTTTAATTGGATTTTGAGTTTCAAGAATTTTAGGATTGTACTGTCAATCATTTTCTCATCAAATAAATTGCACTTCGCAAAATTTAAAACAATATATCATTGCACTTTTCATTCTTAGTTAGGAATGCAATCAAAGAAGTGAGAAGAAGTAATGACATTGAGAATGCTTTTTATGATTTATATCTAGACAAGCTTTGTTATCAGGTCCCATTACTATTTTCATAAATAAATTTACACGTCTTTTAAATAATTTAAGATGCCTGACGTATATTGAGTTTTTTATTGACGTAATTTTACATATTAAACTATATTTCATTTGCCATAAGTTTAAATTCTACAAATGTTTATGATGTTTCAAAATGTAAGCAAGTTAGGTTATAGTATTTAACAAGTCACATATATCTTATAAACTAAAAAACCATGTTGGGACTTAGATATGTAGGCATAAAAAACCATTCCAGATATCAACTAACACCAACTTTCTAACAATGCAAAAGTGTTACTATGTTTTTAATGCAAATGTAAATTTGACTTGTATATGTATATCAAATGTTATGTCTCATTTTTTTTTATTTGTCAATTTAAGTTACTATGAATATTCATTTTATATAAATATTGTTTTATCTTATTAACTTAATCTATGAAGTTATATAGAAGTAATAAATTCTTTTTTAAATATAGTATAATAATCTTATTTATAACACAAGACCATTTTTTTATTCAAATATCAACTATCAGGAAACATTTTTACGTACAAACAGTTGTATATTGCATTATCCAAAATTAAATGTATTGAATAATTTAAATTATTAATTTTAGATAAATATACTAAATTTACTAATTGATCATCAAATGATATGTTTAAACAAGTTTGTACAGTTTTGTGAATTATAACATCGTGGTTTTATTTTTTTATTAATGCTTTAAATCTTTAATTAGTTAATTTACTTTTAATTTCAATAATCTTATTTTAAAATATCGTTTTGTAATTCATTATTTCTCATTACAAGCAATTTAATATATTTCTTTATAGAACATAAAGTGTTATATATTTTTTGTAATTATGTTAATGGACTATATTTTTGTTATTTATCCATCTAAAATACTATTTTTTAACTCTACTAAATGGTTAAAAAACAAGTTGCCAAAATATCTCCGATTTTAACTTCAATAGTCCAATATGCATTTGGGCATTTTTTTTATTTAATTCACAATTTACTAAAATGTGCAATTGAAGCTTAGGCCTTGATTTTACGTTCATTTTTATTTCTCAAGTTGTTATTGAGTTAAATTTTCTTCTTTATCTACTACTAACAGAAGCAGCACTACTGAAACTTATTTCCATCTTATTCGTGGCTGTTGCTTTTGCCTTTTTCATTTGGATTTCACTCCTTCATATCAGAATATTTTTATATCAATAATATGTGAAATATGTATGATTGAAACATCACCATTGTAATTGTATGTACATTGGTTTCAACATCTACATTAGCACATTAGCATCATGATCAGTGCATCTATAGGTTATTAATATCACAAATTAATAAATATACATGGCTGTTTCTTGTACTTAACCCTAAAATATAACCCAAATCAATCTATTTTTTAGTAATTGGATAAAAAATGATACTTTTATTCTTAAATAACTAGCCATGCAGATAATACACTAAAACTTGGCAAATGACTTAATAGGTGAGGCCGATTTTGAATATCAATATTTCTTCTTTTATCTCATAACTATAAATGGCATTCTAAAAATCCAATGATGTGGTCATAGCAAGGTCAATTTAAACGTTAAAATTGGTAATTGACAGCTAAAAAGCTTAACCACAATTGCAATGAGATACCAATTTGTTAACCATGACCGAAACAACGTAGATCATTATGAAACACAAAAAGATTGTCAAAGTTGACAAGATATGGCTATAATAAACAAATAAATGAATAACTTTGCTATTTCTATCAACTAATTCCAATAAAAAAAATTTATCTAAGTGTTGCAACCTTTGATAGATAACGATGTCAGATCCGGGAAAAATGTCAATCGGGCTCCACCCTATAACTAACAATAGTCCCTTCTGGCGACGGTGGCCAAAGATTCTGTAACAACCCGAAATTTCAGTATCAATTATTGTAACTCTTTCGTAGTCCAATTCGCGCAACCAATCGTCATTCCAAATTCGATTTCCGATCTTCCGTATAATTAAGTCTTTTATTAGTACACATTTAAAATGACTTAATGGGTGTCTTAAAACATTTAGAAATCATTTTAACACCCCACGTTAGTGATCGGAATAATTATAGAATCGGCCATATCGAGTCACGACAATTTGGTCGGGTACGACCAAAAGCCCCACTTACTGTCGGTATCGGGTAAAATTCCGTCGTGTCCAATTCCCGAACACTATATAAAGTGTTTTAAGACTTCATTTGAAGCCTTTGGCCAATTTCTCACAAAACTCTCACAACCTCTCTCCTCAAGCTAGAATTAAGGTCCAAATCTCAAGTTTAAGGCTTCAAATCTTTAAGGTAACCTCCCTAGCATGTTATTCAACATCTTTAGCCTTCAAATTGATGAACTAATTGAGTTTTGGGACCAAGAACATGAGTTTACGGCCAAGGAGCAAGCTTGGGCCGTAAACTCCATTAAATGGGGTTTTTAAGCCCTAAAGCCCCTCCTAAGCAATGTTGGATAGTAGATATGGCTTAATGTCTTAATGGAAAGGACTTATAACATTTGAAACATTAATTTTGAGCCATTTGAAGGAGTTTACGCCCAAGGCATAAGCTTGGGCCGTAAACTCATATTTATGGGGTTTTTGAGCCAAAATAACCCTTCCAAATCATAGTTGGGACTTAGATATGAACTTAAGGCTTGCTAAACTAGACTTGGAACACCTTAAACATGATTTATGGGGGACAAAAGTGAGTTTACGGCCAAGTCATATTCTTGGGCCGTAAACTCCATTTAAAAGGGGATTTAGTGCCTTTAAACATGTCCAAATGCCTTGAAACTCAACCAATGGCCTTGTGGTAAAATCTAGATGCATCTAAAAATAGTTTAAGGGTTTGAAACATATCAAAAGTTTCATTTATAGGAGTTTACAGCCTAGGAGCATACCCTTGCCCGTAAACTCATAAAACCATGTTAATGATGCATCAAATACACTCAAATGACTTGTATAAATTTCTAGAATCACATGTGATTGTTTTAAGCATCAAAAACTATCTTTTTCATGGGTAAAGGAGAGTTTACAGCCTTAGAACATACCTCTAGGCCGTAAACTCCGATAAATGTGTTAAATGATGTTCTAAATTCATAACAAAGCTTGGAAAATTAGTTAGAATCACATGTGATTGTCCTATGAAGCTCAAATCAATTTTCCTAGGCAATAGGTGAGTTTACGGCCGTAAACTCTTATGGGGTGGCCGTAAACTCCCTTTTAAGTGTGATAATTTCATTCAATTAATTCCAAGGCATTTTAGAAATCCATTCCAACAATCCCCATGTCCCTTTAAGCCATTTAAACAACCAAAACCACACCCACATGAGTTTACGGCCGTAAACTCATGTATGTGTGTGTTCAATGGTTGTAAACTCTTTAAAATGTTTACTCTTGGGGAGTAAACTCAAGTCCCAAGTCCCTAGTGCCATTACACGTCCGAAGATGTCACCCGGGTCACTCCAAACGCTCGTTTTGAGGTGTTTAACCTCATTGGAGTGTAATGTTCCATATGATTAGTGAATGTATCCCTAATTGTATATATATGGACATTATTGCATTTTACATAGGGACATCGCGAGTAATCAAACCCCGAACCAACGTCAAGTATCCAAAACCGACACGTTTCCGAGTCCGGTGAGTTCATACCCCTACCTTTTTCACTGTTATTCACTGTTTTCAGGGGGGAACACAAGCAAAGTACAAGGATTTTCTTGTACTCAAAACTTATTTTCGTGTGTGTGTGTTTCACATTCCATATGCTTTTAATACTGATATACGTAACTGATAACCAGTAGAACATACAACTCACTTAAACATTTATTTGTGAAATGGATTTTATAAACGGTTATGTTTTATATATTTCACAAATGGTTTCCATATTTTATCAGTTAAAAGAATGACATTATAACACATGAACAATGTAATTCGTACACTGTCTTGTCCTCGGTAACATTCCACAGAGATACGCGAATGGAGGATTTTCCTATTATTACTAGTAAATTTGTTATTCCGTATGATTGGAGACACGTCCTCGGCGAACACTCCACAGAGATACGCGAGTGGAGGACTACACCCGTAACCAGAATCTCTGGGATTTAGAGAGCGTGACTTGAGTGTATAGATCTATACGGGACTGACTACCCCACACCTGGCTGCTAGCTACAGCCGAACCAAAATGGTTCAAGGGTGACGAAAGTCATAAGGATTGTGGACTACTTATTGCCACAAGGCTGTGGACTACTTATTGCCACAGGTTCAGTTTTTAGTATGGTTATGGAACTCGTAACTAGGATAATAGAGATTTACTTATAGTAATAATGAACCACATACTACATTTTACAAATAACCAGGATTCAGTTTACATCTTTCACATCTTTTACATCTTTTACAAATGATAACCAACATTCAGGAAGGTATGGGATCTTCCTGGGAAATCTTGTACACAACCAGGTCTAACAGAATACATCTTTTACATTGAAAACAAACTCACAGGAAAGCAAGGGGCATTCCTGGGTAACATACACATAATCAGAAAAGAGTAACCAACTGAATAACATTACATCTTTTACAATAACTACCCTTCAGGAAGGTATGGGACTTTCCTGGGAATACACTGATACATTAAAGACATAAAACAATGAGTTGGATAACTAAACCATACTTTACTTTTGTGAAACAACAACCAACTTTTAAGAAAATATGGGATTTTCTTGGGATGTGTTACATTTTCAGAAACAGAAAGGAGACATAAACATTTTCACAAAACTGCTTATGAACTCACCAACGTTATGCTGATTTTCAAACCGCTTGTGTTCTCAGGTCATCGATAGTACAGGTACCCGAAGACTTACTTGGTTTAGGATCGTGTGCGTGCAAGGCTCGTTCATTTTGTTTATATCTATATTATGTATCACAACTGTATAAACTGTGTCTTTTGAAACAAATTGTAAAACTTTTAATATGTAATGTAATGTTTGTTTCACTTTACTTACTATGTACATTGGATTTGATACTCAACGTGGAGTCAACCCCGAAAATGTTTCCGCCTTCGGTTTTCGGGGTGTGACAGATTGGTATCAGAGCCCTTGTTTATAGTGAATAAAGTATACCAAACCTTACATGGTATAAAACTATAAACACTAAAGGGCCTAAGTGCTGTGAAATAAAAGTATCTTCAGACTACAAGTATTTTTAAAAATATACAAGTATACCGAACCGTCGAGATTCATATCTATAAGTGGAACAAAATATAAGTATATGGGTGTTGTGTATTGCAGTTAAACCTGGGCAGTTATGTAGTCGTGTCTAGGGTCAATATAGCCTGGCCAACTATATTCATTCGAGACACGGCCAACATGTGCTTGGGAGTGACTGTGATATGCGGCATGCCTAAAACTTACCCAATATCCCAAACAACAAATCGTCGCTGCAGCGAACCATGAAATACTATGGGAGTATTTCTCAAGCCGATCCTTTGTAGAAATTCTTGTATACGCGTTATTCCTTGATTATTACTCTAGCGATAAAATGTTCTATCTTGATAACTCCTTTCTGCTTTATCGCTTAGTATGATGCTATATTTGCCTTGATGAGATATCTCCTGTCCCATATCTCTTGATTCAACTCAGAGGACTTATGATCCTCTCTTTCCTGATCTTTTTAGATCAAGATGCCTCCAAGAAAGAGACCCAGCTCAAAGAACAACGACAATCCCTCTTCGCCGCCACCCCCTCCCCAGTTTGACCTAGCATCACTCTAGACGATGATGACAGCTACAATGGTAGCAGCTATGTCGCAAATGAACTCTAGTGGTTCAGGAGGTGGTCCTCAGTCTCAAAACCCTGAAGGTAGTCAGGGGCACCAAAGAGGAAGTTCCTATAAGGATTTCATGAACGCGAAACCAACATCCTTTAATGGCGCTGGAGGTGTCATTTCCTTATCCCGATGGTTCGAGAAAATCGAGTCCATCTTCGAAATCTGTTCTTGTGCAGAGTCTGATAAAGTTAAATTTGCGGCTTGTACCTTCGATGATAAAGCCTTGACTTGGTGGAATGGCCGAGTCAAATCTCTGTCCTTACCCGTAGCCAATGCCATGGGCTGGGAGGCCATGAAAGAACTTCTCATTGCTGAGTACTGCCCCCGTGGCGAAATGCAGAAATTAGAGCACGAGCTCTGGAACTTGAAGATGAAAGGTTCTGACATTGCTGCATATACTTCCCGATTTGATGATCTCGCACTTCTCTTCCCGGGATTAGTCACTCCTGAAAACAAAAAGATCGAAAGGTTCATTTGGGGGTTATCTCAACTGACAAAGAGTCATGTTTTGGCTGCTCGTCCGAATACTTATGATAGTGCCAAGACTTTAGCTCAAATTCTGATTGATCACAGTGACGATGTTAAGGAAATCACTACCACTTCTGAGCCGACTCAAAGGAGTGGTGAAAAGAGGAAATTCTGGAAGAAAAAGAAGGGTCAATCTTCTCAAGGATCTTCCAAGAAACAACAGACGGTAGCAGCCCATGCTGCTACTACTACCCCTGTTGCTTCTGTTTCTGTTATGGGATCCACAGCCTCAACTCCTACCAGTAAATATGCTGGTAACCTCCCTCTGTGTGACAAGTGTAAATACCATCATCATCCTGGTCCCTGCCGAGAATTGTCTTGCACCAACTGTGGTAAGAAAGGGCACACAGTTCGATTCTGCAGAACTTCTACCCAATCAGCCAACCAATCATCGGGAGCAGGTGTTAGTCAAGCCTGCTACAACTGTGGAGAAGTTGGGCACTTCAAAAGGAACTGTCCCAAGAAGTCAACTGCTGATAACACTGGAAAGATTCTCACCATGGGACGGGAGGAAGCGGTTGCTGATCCCACTGTTGTTTCGGGTACGTTCCTTCTCGACAACTCATATGCTAGTATTCTTTTCGATTCGGGTGCTGAAAGGAGTTTTGTTAGTCATGCATTCGAACATAATCTAAAACCAAATCCTCAACCACTAACTAAAACGTTTACCGTCGAGATGGCTAACGGTGAGAAAGAAAGCGCTAACGATGTATTCATAGGTTGTATGCTTACCTTAAACGATCACTCATTTCCTATAGATCTCATGCCCGTTTCCATTAAGAGCTTTGATGTTATCATTGGCATGGATTGGTTGATTCCCAATCATGCTGACATTCTTTGTTACGAAAAAGCTATCCGTCTCAATCTTCCTTCGGATCAAACTCTCGTAATCTATGGCGATAAACCCAGTTTCAATCTTCATATCATTTCTTGCATCAAAGCTCGAAGAGTGCGTTGCATTCTTAGCTCATGTGATCAACGAGAAACAAGAAGTTAGAGACCTCGCAAACATCCCCGAAGTCTGTAATTTTCCCGATGTGTTTCCCGAAGAACTTCCAGGAATTCCTCCCGAACGTTAGGTCGAGTTCCGTATTGACCTAATTCCTGGAGCTACTCCCGTAGCAAAATCTCTGTATCGCTTAGCTCTGGCAGAAATGCAGGAGTTATCCAGTCAACTCAATGAGTTGCTCAGTAAAGGATTCATTAGACCGAGTTCCTCACCCTGGGGAGCTCCGGTTCTGTTTGTCAAGAAGAAAGATGGATCCTTTCGGATGTGTATCGACGAACGTGAACTGAACAAGTTGATCGTTAAGAACCGATATCCTCTTCCTCGAATAAATGACCTCTTCGATCAACTTTCAGGGAGCCAGCTACTTTTCTAAGATAGACCTTTAGTCAGGGTACCATCAATTACGAGTCCAGGAAAATGATGTTTCCAAGACAGCTTTTAGAACTCGGTATGGACACTACGAGTTCGTAGTGATGCGCTTCGGTCTAACCATTGCACCGGCTGTGTTCATGGACCTGATGAACCGGGTGTGCCGTCCCTTCTTAGACAAATTCGTCATCGTGTTCATTGACGACATCCTCGTTTACTCCCGAAGCAAAGAAGACCACAAACAACACTTGAGGCTAGTGTTGGAGACCCTTAGATCCGAAAAACTATACGCGAAATTTTCCAAATGTGAATTCTGGATACGGAAGGTAACTTTCCTCGGTCACGTGGTAAGCGGGGAGGGTATTCATGTAGATCCTTCCAAAATTAAAGCAATAGAGAATTGGTCGGCACCGAAAACACCCACAGAAATTCGTCAATTCTTGGGTCTCGCCGACTACTATCGACGATTCATTCAGAACTTTTCCAAAATCGCCAAACCTTTAACCACTCTAACACAGAAAGGTGTACCCTTTTGTTGGAGTGATAAACAAGAAACTACATTCCAAACATTGAAGAAAGCCTTATGCAGCGCGCCTGTTCTGTCTCTGCCCGAAGGGACAGAGGATTTCGTCGTCTACTGCGATGCGTCTAATCAAGGTTTAGGCTGTGTGCTTATGCAAAGAGGAAAGGTGATTGCTTACGCCTCAAGACAGTTGAAAGCACACGAGGTCAACTATACTACACATGATTTGGAACTAGGAGCTGTAGTCTTTGCATTGAAGATTTGGAGACATTATCTCTACGGAACCAAGTGCACAATCTTCACTAATCACAAGAGCCTACAACACATCTTTAATCAGAAAGACTTAAATATGAGGCAACGACGATGGGTAGAATTACTCAGTGATTATGAGTGTGAAATCTGTTACCACCCCGGCAAGGCCAATGTGGTAGCAGATGCCCTTAGCCGAAAGGATAGTGCAGGCCACAAAGTGAAGAACCAGACGATGACCATCCATTCCAACTTATCCATACAAATCCGAAAAGCCCAACTAACAGCCCTCAAGCCCGAGAACATGTCAGATGAAACCTTGAGAGGGATGGAAAAGAAACTTGAGATCAGAGGTGACGGAGTTCACTGTTTCATGAATCGAATCTGGATTCCCAAATCCGGAGGATTCAGGGAAATGGTCATGGAAGAAGCACACAAAACCAAATACTCTGTTCAGCCAGGTTCTGAAAAAATGTACTTGGATCTCAAGAAACAATACTGGTGGCCAAACATGAAAGCTGAGATAGCTACATTCGTGGGCAAGTGCTTGACTTGCGCCAAAGTCAAAGTCGAACATCAGAAACCTTCAGGTCTACTCCAGCAACCCGAGATCCCCGAGTGGAAATGGGAGATCATTACCATGGACTTCATCACCAAACTACCCAAGTGTTCTAGTGGGTACGATACCATTTGGGTAATTGTCGATCGTTTGACAAAATCCGCTCACTTCATTCCAATTAAAGAATCATACAAGATGGAAAGACTTGCGCGAATCTACATCCAAGAGGTAGTACGTCTACACGGTGTACCTGTATCCATTATCTCTGATCGAGATAGCAGGTTTACCTCCAGATTCTGGTAATCCCTTCAGAAAGCCCTTGGAACCAAACTAGATATGAGCACGGCATATCATCCTCAGACCGATGGACAGAGTGAGAGAACAATCCAAACCCTGGAGGACATGCTTAGGGCATGTGTCATTGACTTTGGAAAGTCGTGGGATGCACATCTATCCTTGATCGAATTCTCGTACAACAACAGTTACCACACCAGCATTAGGGCCGCTCCATTCGAAGCCCTATACGGTCGTAAGTGCAGATCCCCTCTGTGTTGGGCCGAGGTGGGGGATACACAGTTAGCCAGGAGTCGAGTCCCCGACAGTGCTCTCACTGGTCCTGAAATCATCCGCGAAACCACCGAAAAGATCATTCAAATCTGTAACCGACTGAAAGCCTCACGTGATCGTCAAAAGAGTTACGCTGATAATCGTCGGAAACCACTAGAATTCCAGGTTGGAGACCGGGTTCTGTTAAAAGTCTCGCCCTGGAAAGGCACTGTACGTTTTGGTAAGCGTGGGAAACTTAATCCAAGGTACATTGGACCCTTTGAGATCCTCTCCAGGATCGGTCCAGTTGCCTATAAACTTCAATTACCTCACGAACTCAGTAACATTCATCCTGCCTTCCATGTTTCAAATCTCAAAAACTGCCTATCCGATGAAACCCTAACAATTCCCTTAGACGAGATCGAGATCAATGAAAACCTTAACTTTGTGGAGGAACCGATTGAAATCATGGATCGAGAAGTCAAACGTACAAAACAAAGTCGCATCCATTAGTGAAAGTTCGTTGGAATGCCAAGCAGGGACCGGAATTCACTTGGGAACGAGAAGATTCAATGAAACAGAAGTATCCACAACTCTTTTCTGATCCATGATTTATATCTTGTCTTGTGTTTTAAACTTTGAATTTCGGGACGAAATTCCCTTTAACGGGGGGATAATGTCACAACCCGAAATTTCAGTATCAATTATTGTAACTCTTTCGTAGTCCAATTCGCGCAACCAATCGTCATTCCAAATACGATTTCCGATCTTCCGTATAATTAAGTCATTTATTAGTACACATTTAAAATGACTTAATGGGTGTCTTAAAACATTTAGAAATCATTTTAACACCCCACGTTAGTGATCGGAATAATTATAGAATCGGCCATATCGAGTCACGACAATTTAGTCGGGTACGACCAAAAGCCCCACTTAATGTCGGTATCGGGTAAAATTCCGTCGTGTCCAATTCCCGAACACTATATAAAGTGTTTTAAGACTTCATTTGAAGCCTTTGGCCAATTTCTCACAAAACTCTCACAACCTCTCTCCTCAAGCTAGAATTAAGGTCCAAATCTCAAGTTTAAGGCCTCAAATCTTTAAGGTAACCTCCCCAGCATGTTATTCAACATCTTTAGCCTTCAAATTGATGAACTAATTGAGTTTTGGGACCAAGAACATGAGTTTACGGCCAAGGAGCAAGCTTGGGCCGTAAACTCCATTAAATGGGGTTTTTAAGCCCTAAAGCCCCTCCTAAGCAATGTTGGATAGTAGATATGGCTTAATGTCTTAATGGAAAGGACTTATAACATTTGAAACATTAATTTTGAGCCATTTGAAGGAGTTTACGCCCAAGGCATAAGCTTGGGCCGTAAACTCATATTTATGGGGTTTTTGAGCCAAAATAACCCTTCCAAATCATAGTTGGGACTTAGATATGAACTTAAGGCTTGCTAAACTAGACTTGGAACACCTTAAACATGATTTATGGGGGACAAAAGTGAGTTTACGGCCAAGTCATATTCTTGGGCCGTAAACTCCACTTAAAAGGGGATTTAGTGCCTTTAAACATGTCCAAATGCCTTGAAAATCAACCAATGGCCTTGTGGTAAAATCTAGATGCATCTAAAAATAGTTTAAGGGTTTGAAACATATCAAAAGTGTCATTTATAGGAGTTTACAGCCCAGGAGCATACCCTTGGCCGTAAACTCATAAAACCATGTTAATGATGCATCAAATACACTCAAATGACTTGTATAAATTTCTAGAATCACATGTGATTGTTTTAAGCATCAAAAACTATCTTTTTCATGGGTAAAGGAGAGTTTACGGCCTTAGAACATACCTCTAGGCCATAAACTCCAATAAATGTGTTAAATGATGTTCTAAATTCATAACAAAGCTTGGAAAATTAGTTAGAATCACATGTGATTGTCCTATGAAGCTCAAATCAATTTTCCTAGGCAATAGGTGAGTTTACGGCCGTAAACTCTTATGGCGTGGCCGTAAACTCCCTTTTAAGTGTTATAATTTCATTCAATTAATTCCAAGGCATTTTAGAAATCCATTCCAACAATCCCCATGTCCCTTTAAGCCAGTTAAACAACCAAAATCACACCCACATGAGTTTACGGCCGTAAACTCATGTATGTGTGTGTTAAATGGTTGTAAACTCTTTAAAATGTTTATTCTTGGGGAGTAAACTCAAGTCCCAAGTCCCTAGTGCCATTACACGTCCGAAGATGTCACCCGGGTCACTCCAAACGCTCGTTTTGAGGTGTTTAACCTCATTGGAGTGTAATGTTCCATATGATTAGTTAATGTATCCCTAATTGTATATATATGGACATTATTGCATTTTACATAGGGACATCGCGAGTAATCAAACCCCGAACCAACGTCTAGTATCCAAAACCGACACGTTTCCGAGTCCGGTGAGTTCATACCCCTACCTTTTTCACTGTTTTTCACTGTTTTCAGGGGGGAACACAAGAAAAGTACAAGGATTTTCTTGTACTCAAAACTTATTTTCGTGTGTGTGTGTGTTTCACATTCCATATGCTTTTAATACTGATATACGTAACTGATAACCAGTAGAACATACAGCTCACTTAAACATTTATTTGTGAAATGGATTTTATAAACGGTTATGTTTTATATATTTCACAAATGGTTTCCATAATTTATCAGTTAAAAGCATGACATTATAACACATGAACAATGTAATTCGTACACTGTCTTGTCCTCGGTAACATTCCACAGAGATACGCGAATGGAGGATTTTCCTATTATTACTAGTAAATTTGTTATTCCGTATGATTGGAGACACGTCCTCGGCGAACACTCCACAGAGATACGCGAGTGGAGGACTACACCCGTAACCAGAATCTCTGGGATTTAGAGAGCGTGACTTGAGTGTATAGATCTATACGGGGCTGACTACCCCACACCTGGCTGCTAGCTACAGCCGAACCAAAATGGTTCAAGGGTGACGAAAGTCATAAGGATTGTGGACTACTTATTGCCACAAGGCTGTGGACTACTTATTGCCACAGGTTCAGTTTTTAGTATGGTTATGGAACTCGTAACTAGGATAATAGAGATTTACTTATAGTAATAATGAACCACATACTACATTTTACAAATAACCAGGATTCAGTTTACATCTTTCACATCTTTTACATCTTTTACAAATGATAACCAACATTCAGGAAGGTATGGGATCTTCCTGGGAAATCTTGTACACAACCAGGTCTAACAGAATACATCTTTTACATTGAAAACAAACTCACAGGAAAGCAAGGGGCATTCCTGGGTAACATACACATAATCAGAAAAGAGTAACCAACTGAATAACATTACATCTTTTACAATAACTACCCTTCAGGAAGGTATGGGACTTTCCTGGGAATACACTGATACATTAAAGACATAAAACAATGAGTTGGATAACTAAACCATACTTTACTTTTGTGAAACAACAACCAACTTTTAAGAAAATATGGGATTTTCTTGGCATGTGTTACATTTTCAGAAACAGAAAGGAGACATAAACATTTTCACAAAACTGCTTATGAACTCACCAACGTTATGCTGATTTTCAAACCGCTTGTGTTCTCAGGTCATCGATAGTACAGGTACCCGAAGACTTACTTGGTTTAGGATCGTGTGCGTGCAAGGCTCGTTCATTTTGTTTATATCTATATTATGTATCACAACTGTATAAACTGTGTCTTTTGAAACAAATTGTAAAACTTTTAATATGTAATGTAATGTTTGTTTCACTTTACTTACTATGTACATTGGATTTGATACTCAACGTGGAGTCAACCCCGAAAATGTTTCCGCCTTCGGTTTTCGGGGTGTGACAGATTCCTTAGGCAACAGTGGCTTACCCATAAATAAAATTAAAAAAGTAAGATAAAACCATACTATTTAGCATGGTAGACGTCTACTTACATGCCATAGGGGACTCACTAAACCCAACGTCTACTTACATGCCAAAATGATCTTAAGAGTTATTAAAAGTGGCATCGGCTATGTAGTATCTTATGAAATTTTTGGGTGATGTATATTTATTTATTAGTTCCACATTCAAATAAATAAACGAACATTACTAAACTAAATTTTTTTAATAGCTTTATGGGATTATCATGTAGTTTAACGTAACATCAGTATACCATGAAAATATTTTATCATTATTAACCCATTATTTGATGGTTTACGGAATATATATTCCTTACAAGTGGATATTAACACAATAGTAATTTAATCATGGCAACAACACTGAGATGAAGGCCCTGCTTCGCATGAACCTGTAGCAAAAGCTAGTTCTTGGCAAAGCTGTAAGCAATTGATGCTGATTGCGTCACACCGTCCAAAACATGCTGGGCCAAGAGCTGTATAGATGAAAATTCAATATAGATGTTTTAATTATATCATGCTTTATGGTAAATTTTTCTAAAATACCCAAAAGTTGAGGAATGATGCCATACCTAAAATCGGAACACATATCATGCAAATATACAACACCAAAACCATCACGACAAAAGAACTTTTTTTTGTGTAGGCCATTGGCTTGAGGAACAATACTTCTTGGTTTTTATTATATGGATAGAATTAAGAAAGGATCATACTTTATGTTGGATTACGACTCCTTAAATAGTCATTCAACCGAAGCATAACACTCTTTAGCACCATTCAAGTTGAGCATAGTAGTTAGTTAGAACCATTAATTACCATCTTTAAATTTTCTTATTAATATATGTTCATATTGAAATTAAATTAGCATGTAAATAGAAGAGGTTATGTTATGTTTGAAATTAATGGTGTCACGTACACTTAAATTGATGTCAAACGTAACATAACGTCTTCAATTTATATACTAATTTAATTTCAATATGAACATACATTAATAATAAAATTTCAAGATCTTAATTAATCGTGCTAACAAACTGTTATGCTCAAATTGAACGATGCTGACAAGTTTATGCTTCACTTGAAAGACTATGTAAGGAGTTATAATTCGACATAAACTACGATCGTTTTTTTTTTTTAATTCTATTCTTACAATAAAAGTCAAGCAATATTGTTTGTCAAATAAATGGCCTACACAACAAAAAATTCTCTTGTCGTGATGGTTTTTGTGTTGTGGTTTATCGTCATGACATGTATTCCGATTTTAGGTATGACATCATTCCTCTTTGTCCGGGTAATTTAGAAAAATTTACGATAAAGCATAATTTAACTAAAACATCTATTTTGACTTTCCATCCATACAGCTCTTGGACCAGCGTGTTTTGGAAGGTGTGACGCAGTCAGCATCGACTGCTTACAACTTTGCCAGGAACTAGCTTTTGCTACAGGTTCATGCGAAGCAGGGTCTTCATCTCAGTGTTGTTGCCATGATTAAATTATAATTGTGTTAATATCCACTTGTAAGAAATATATATTCCGTAAACCATCAAATAATGGATTAATAGTTATAAACTATTCCCGTGGAAAACTCATGCAAGTACACGTCTACGATAATAAATAATATTGTCTTATCATACTTTTAAAAATTTACGTTTGGGTAAACCACCATACCCTCGTCGGAGGGGACTACTGTGAGTTATAGGGTGGAGCCCGGTTAATATTTATCCTAGGTCTTTCACCGTGATCTATCAAAGGTCACGACACTTTGAATTTTTTCTTTTGTGATTAATTGCAAGAAATAAGAAAGTTTATTAATTTCTTTGTTTATTTTAGCCATATGTTGTCAACTTTGAGAAGTTTTTTATGTTTCATAACAAGTTATCATGTTTGGGTCATGGTTAACAAATTGGTATGTCATTGCAATTGTGGGTAGGCTTTTTAGCTGTCATTTACCTAGTTTTATGTTTAATTGACCTTGATATGACCACATCATTGGCTTTTTTGAATGGTGTTTATTGTCATAAGATAAAAGAGAAATATTGATTTTCAACATAGGCCTCGCCTAATAAGTTATTTACCAAGTTTCAATGTATTATCTACATGGCGAGTTATTTATAAGTAAAAGTAGCAATTTTGATCCAATTACTAAAAAATTAGATTGATTAGGGTTATTTTTTAGGGTTACGTACAAGAAAGAGTCATGCATATTTTAATTTGGGATATTAATAATCTTCAGTTGCACTACTCATGATGCTAATGAAGATATTGAAACAAATGTACATGCAATTATGATGGCGATCATTCAATCATACGTATTTCACATATTATTGATATAAAAATATTCTTATATGAAGGTGTGAACACCAAATGAAAAGGGAAAAAGCAACAATCACGAATAAGAAGGAAAAAAGTTTTGATAGTACTGCTTCTGATAGTAGTACATAAGAACGAAAATTTAACACAGTAGCAACATGACAAAAAAGATGGAAGGAAAACTCAAGGTCCATGCTACAATTATACATGTTATTGAACTGTGAATTAAATAAAAATTTCCAATAGCGTATTGGATTATTGAAGTTGAAATCGGAGATATGATGTTGGTAACATGTATTTTAACTGTTTGGTAAAGTTAAAAAAAAGGATTTTAGATGGATAGTTTTATGGTATATATTCATATTAGATGTTGTACACTGAAGCAAAAAGTAATCTATTATACAATAAAAAATAATTGTTAACCAATCTTGTCATAAATCTATGAAACAAAAGTAAAAATTAATTTCATGTAATTGTTTGATTTCGGAATCTATGATAATAAATTTTTTGTTTTTAATTGGATTTTGAGTTTCAAGAATTTTAGGATTGTACTGTCAATCATTTTCTCATCAAATAAATTGCACTTTGCAAAATCTAAAGCAATATATCATTGCACTTTTCATTCTTAGTCTTGCAAATCTGGAATTGATTTTTTCCATATTAGTTAGGAATGCAACCAAAGAAGTGAGAAGAAGTAATGACATTGAGAATGCTTTTTATGATTTATATCTAGACAAGCTTTGTTATCAGGTCCCATTACTATTTTCATAAATAAATTTACACGTCTTTTAAATAATTTAAGATGCCTGACGCATATTGAGTTTTTTATTGACGTAATTTTACATATTAAACTATATTTCATTTGCCATAAGTTTAAATTCTACAAATGTTTATGACGTTTCAAAATGTAAGCAAGTTAGGTTATAGTATTTAACAAGTCACATATATCTTATAAACTAACTTTTTTTTTTTTGATGTCTTTACTATTTTAAAGTGTAATCAGTAGGCATAAAAAACCATTCCAGATATCAACTAACACCAACTTTCTAACAACGCAAAAGTCTTACTATGTTTTTAATGCAAATGTAAATTTGACTTGTATATGTATATCAAATGTTATGTCTCATTTTTTTTATTTGTCAATTTAAGTTACTATGTCTCATTCAGTTTTGAATATTCATTTTATATAAATATTGTTTTATCTTATTAACTTAATCTATTAAGTTATATAGAAGTAATAAATTCTATTTTAAATATAGTTAAATAATCTTATTTATAACACAAGACCATTTTTTTATCCAAATATCAACTATCAGGAAACATTTTTACGTACAAACAGTTGTATATTGCATTATCCAAAATTAAATGTATTGAATAATTTAAATTATTAATTTTAGATAAATATACTAAATTTACTAATTGATCATCAAATGATATGTTTAAACAAGTTTGTACAGTTTTGTGAATTATAACATCGTGGTTTTATTTTTTTATTAATGCTTTAAATCTTTAATTAGTTAATTTACTTTTAATTTCAATAATCTTATTTTAAAATATCGTTTTGTAATTCATTATTTCTCATTACAAGCAATTTAATATATTTCTTTATAGAACATAAAGTGTTATATATTTTTTGTAATTATGTTAATGGACTATATTTTTTTTATTTATCCATCTAAAATACTATTTTTTAACTCTACTAAATGGTTAAAAAACAAGTTGCCAACATCATATCTCCGATTTTAACTTCAATAATCCAATATGCATTTGGGCATTTTTTTATTTAATTCACAATTCACTAACATGTGCAATTGAAGCTTAGGCCTTGATTTTACGTTCATTTTTATTTCTCAAGTTGTAATTGAGTTAAATTTTCTTCTTTATCTACTACTAACAGAAGCAGCACTACTGAAACTTATTTCCATCTTATTCGTGGTTGTTGCTTTTTCCTTTTTCATTTGGATTTCACTCCTTCATATCAGAATATTTTTATATCAATAATATGTGAAATATGTATGATTGAAACATCACCATTGTAATTGTATGTACATTGGTTTCAACATCTACATTAGCATCATGATCAGTGCATCTATAGGTTATTAATATCACAAATTAATAAATATACATGGCTCTTTCTTGTACTTAACCCTAAAATATAACCCAAATCAATCTATTTTTTAGTAATTGGATAAAAAATGATACTTTTACTCTTAAATAACTAGCCATGCAGATAATACACTAAAACTTGGCAAATGACTTAATAGGTGAGGCCGATTTTGAATATCAATATTTCTTCTTTTATCTCATAACTATAAATGGCATTCTAAAAATCCAATGATGTGGTCATAGCAAGGTCAATTTAAATGTTAAAATTGGTAATTGACAGCTAAAAAGCTTAACCACAATTGCAATGAGATACCAATTTGTTAACCATGACCCAAACAACGTAGATCATTATGAAACACAAAAAGATTGTCAAAGTTGACAAGATATGGCTATAATAAACAAATAAATGAATAAATTTGCTATTTCTATCAACTAATTCCAATAAAAAATTTTTATCTAAGTGTTGCAACCTTTGATAGATAACGATGTCAGATCCGGGAAAAATGTCAATCGAGCTCCACCCTATAACTAACAATAGTCCCTTCCGGCGACGGTGGCCAAAGATTCCTTAGGCAACAGTGGCTTACCCATAAATATTAAAAAAGTAAGATAAAACCATACTATTTAGCATGGTAGACGTCTACTTACATGCCATAGGGGACTCACTAAACCCAACGTCTACTTACATGCCAAAATGATCTTCAAAGTTATTAAAAGTGGCATCGGCTATGTAATATCTTATGAAATATTTGGGTGATGTATATTTGTTTATTAGTTCCACATTCAAATAAATAAACGAACATTACTAAACTAAAATTTTTTTAATAGCTTTATGGGATTATCATGTAGGTTAACGTAACATCAGTATACCATGAAAATATTTTATCATTATTAACCCATTATTTGATGGTTTACGGAATATATATTCCTTACAAGTGGATATTAACACAATAGTAATTTAATCATGGCAACAACACTGAGATGAAGGGCCTGCTTCGCATGAACCTGTAGCAAAAGCTAGTTCTTGGCAAAGCTGTAAGCAATTGATGCTGATTGCGTCACACCGTCCAAAACATGCTGGGCCAAGAGCTGTATAGATGAAAATTCAATATAGATGTTTTAATTATATCATGCTTTATGGTAAATTTTTCTAAAATACCCAAAAGTTGAGGAATGATGCCATACCTAAAATCGGAACACATATCATGCAAATATACAACACCAAAACAATCACGACAAAAGAACTTTTTTTTGTGTAGGCCATTGGCTTGAGGAACAATACTTCTTGATTTTTATTATATGGATAGAATTAAGAAAGGATCATACTTTATGTTGGATTACGACTCCTTAAATAGTCATTCAACCGAAGCATAACACTCTTTAGCACCATTCAAGTTGAGCATAGTAGTTAGTTAGAACCATTAATTACCATCTTTAAATTTTCTTATTAATGTATGTTCATATTGAAATTAAATTAGCATGTAAATAGAAGAGGTTATGTTATGTTTGAAATTAATGGTGTCACATACACTTAAATTGATGTCAAACGTAACATAACGTCTTCAATTTATATACTAGTTTAATTTCAATATGAACATACATTAATAATAAAATTTCAAGATCTTAATTAATCGTGCTAACAAACTGTTATGCTCAAATTGAACGATGCTGACAAGTTTATGCTTCACTTGTAAGACTATGTAAGGAGTTATGATTCGACATAAACTACGATCGTTTTTTTAATTCTATTCTTACAATAAAAATCAAACAATATTGTTTGTCAAATAAATGGCCTACACAACAAAAAATTCTCTTGTCGTGATGATTTTTGTGTTGTGGTTTATTTTCATGACATGTATTCCGTTTTTAGGTATGACATAATTTCTCTTTGTCCGGGTAATTTAGAAAAATTTACGATAAAGCATAATTTAACTAAAATATCTATTTTGAGTTTCCATCCATACAGCTCTTGGACCAGCGTGTTTTGGAAGGTGTGACGCAATCAACATCGACTGCTTACAACTTTGCCAAGAACTAGCTTTTGCTACAGGTTCATGCGAAACAGGGCCTTCATCTCAATGTTGTTGCCATGATTAAATTATAATTGTGTTAACATCCACTTGTAAGAAATATATATTCCGTAAACCATCAAATAATGGATTAATAGTTATAAACTATTCCCGTGGAAAACTCATGCAAGTACACGTCTACCATAATAAAGAATATTGTCTTATCATAGTTTTAAAAATTTAGGTTTGGGTAAACCACCATACCGTCGTCGGAGGGGACTACTGTGAGTTATAGGGTGGAGCCCGGTTAATATTTATCCCAGGTCTTTCACCGTGATCTATCAAAGGTCACGACACTTTGATTTTTTTCTTTTGTGATTAAATGCAAGAAATAAGAAAGTTTATTAATTTCTTTGTTTATTTTAGCCATATGTTGTCAACTTTGAGAAGTTTTTTATGTTTCATAACAAGTTATCATGCTTGGGTCATGGTTAACAAATTGGTATGTCATTGCGATTGTGGGTAGGCTTCTTAGCTGTCATATTACATAGGAACCTCGCGTGTACTCAAGCCCCGAACTGACACTTAACATCCAACCGACACATTTCCCGTCCGGTGAGTTCATACCCCTACACCTTTTTCCGTGTTTTCAATGTTTTCAGGGGGAATACAAGCAAAAGTACAAGAATATCTTGTACTCAAACTTATTATTTCATTTGAAATGTTTCATATTTCGTATGCTTTTAACACTGGAATCCGTATTAACCAACCGTCTAACTTGCAGAGTTAGTTTTCAAACTATTTGTGAATCCCATTATAAAATGTTATATTTTATATTTCACAAATGATTTTTCCACATCTTTTCTGTTAAAAGCATTAGCCTAGAACTTTCGATACGTCCTCGGTAACACTCCATAGAGATACGCGAGTGGAGGACCGCCTTTATAGCTAGAATCTAAAATAGGATTTTTCCGCATTATTACTTGTAAATTTGTTATTCTTAAAAATTGGAGACACGTCCTCTGAAACACTCCACAGAGATACGCGAGTGGAGGGCCGCCCCTGTAACCAGAATCTCCTGGAGGGATAATGTGACTTGAGTGTATAGATCTATACGGGATTGACTACCCCGCACCTGGCTGCTTGCTACAGTCGGACCGAAAGGTCCAAGGGTGACAAAAGTTATAAAATGATATTGGACTTCTTATTGCCATATCTAGTCTATCGTAGGGTTATGAAACTCACAATTTAGATAACAGAGATTTACTTGTTAGTAATAATGAACCTAGTAACTAGTTTACTTCTTACTTATTAGTTTTATATACGTGTTAAAACTAATGCACTTTACAAGGATAACCAGGTGTTCAGAATACTTCTCTTAACACTGCAAGTATGGTAGATACTTGTACACTCATTCCGGGTCGATAACCAACTTTTAGGAAAATAAGGGTTTTTCCTAGGATAACTTAACTGTTCTTAACCAAAATGTGTAACATTGGAGAACTAGACTTTTCTTATAAGAAAATATGGGATTTTCTTGGATAACAACTGTTTCAGAAAACTAAAGGAAACTTATTCATTTTCAGAAAACAAACCACTTATGAACTCACCAGCTTTGTGCTGATTTTCAAACTGCTTGTATTCTGAGGTCCGTATTAGACAGGTACCTCGCGATCTTTTGGAGAAGACGGAGCGTCTAGAAGTCACGTCTTAACTTTTGTTCATTTTGATTAAACTAATGTATCTACAAAACCTGTATTACCTTACTTTCAAACAAATGTAAATACTTCTATGTAATTTAATGGTTGTGTTTACTACGCTTACTATGTATATTGGTTATGATACTACTTGACGTCATCTCCGCCCCGTAACGTTTCCGCCTTCGGTTTTGGGGTGTGACAGATTGGTATCAGAGCCCTTGTTTATAGTGAACTAAGTATACCAAACCTTACATGGTATAAGACTATAAACACTAAGGGGCCGAAGTGCTCTGAACTAAAAGTATACTTTAAAATATAAGTATTTTTCAAAAGTATACAAGTATACCTAACTACCAGAATCCGGAACTACGAGTAGAACAAAACATAAGTAATTGGGTGTTATACGCTGCAGTTAAACCTAGGCAGTTATGTAGTCGTTTCTAGGGTCAATATAGCCTGATCAACTATATTCATTCGAGACACAGTAAACATGTGCTTATGAGTGACTGTGGTGTGCAACATGACTAAAACTTACCCAATACCCGAACAATAAGTCGTCGTCGCAACGAAAACATAAAATACTATGGGAGTATTTTCTAGAGCCTTCTTCGTTATATAAATCGTCACTCAAGTGATGCTACTCATTCATTCCTTTAGTGATAATTTCTTTCCTTGTTAATTTTCCTATATTATCGCATAGTAGAACACTTTATCTGTCATAATGAAATACCTCTTGTTTCATATCTCTTGGCTCAATTCAGAAGACTTACCATCCTCTCTTCCTGATCATTTAAGATCACGATGCCTCCAAGAAAGAGACCCAATTCAAAGAACAACAACCCTCCGCCACCACCTCCTCCTGAATTTGATCCCGTGATGTTCCAGGCAGCTGTTACTGCCGCAGTGGCAGCCGCCATGTCTCAAATGAACCCTGGTGGTTCAGGCGGGCCAAGAGGTGGTACTCAGCCCGAAAAACAGTAAGGTAGCCAGGGACACCGGAATGAGTGTTCCTATAAAGACTTTATGAACGCGAAACCCACATCTTTCTCTGGCATTGGAGGTGTCGTTACCCTAACTCGGTGGTTCGAGAAAATTGAATCTATTTTCGAAATCTGTGCCTGCTCTGAATTTGATAAGGTGAAGTTCCCCGCCTGCACCTTCATCGATAAAGCCCTGACCTGGTGGAACGGCCGAGTCAAATCCCTAACCCTACCTGTAGCACATGCTATGGGTTGGGAAGTCATGAAGAAGCTTCTACATGCAGAGTACTGCCCTCGGGGCGAAATGCAGAAGCTAGAGCATGAACTCTGGAACCTGAAGATGAAGGGTTCCGATATCGCCGCTTACACGTCAATATTTGATGACTTGACGCTTCTCTGCCAGGGAATGGTTACCCTGGAGAGTAAACAGATTGAGAGGTTCACCTGGGGGTTGACCCAGCCAACCAAGGGTAACGTTTTAGCTGCGAAGCCAGATAGCTACGACAGCGCCAAATGCTTAGCGCAAAGTTTGATTGATCTTAGTGAGGACCTTGAGGAGGCGGCCACCACTCCTGAACCGACAAAGAGGAGTGGTGAGAAAAGGAAATTTTTGAAGAAGAAAAAGAGTCAACCTTCTCAAGAGTCCTCGAAGAAGATGAAAACGGTGGGAGCCCGCACTGCTACTTCCCCTACTACTGTTTCTGTCGTCGGTTCTATAGCTCAAGCACCTACCCGTAGGCATGCTGGTACCCTTCCCCGATGCGATAAGTGTAACTTCCACCATAACCACAGTCCATGTCGAGAACTGTCATGCTCCAACTGTGGCAAAGAGGGTCACACTGCGAAAAACAGCAAGACACCAATCCAATCAACAAATCAATCCTCCATAGCGGGTGTCGGTCAGGCCAGCTACGGATGTGGTGAAGTCGGGCATTTTAAGAGGAACTGCCCCAAAGCGGGAACAACTAGTAACACTGGGAATGTCCTAGCTTTGGGGCGAGAGTAAACAGTCGCCGATCCCACCGTTGTCTCGGGTACGTTCCTTATCGACAACTCTTATGCTAGTATCCTTTTCGATTCTGGTGTTGAACGTAGTTTTGTTAGCCATTCATTCAAACGCCTTCTTAAACATAATCCCTAACGATTAACCGAAACATTTACCGTCGAGATGGCTAATGGCGAGAAAGAAAGCGCAAACGATATATTCATAGGTTGTACCCTTACCTTGAACGACCATTCTTTTCCCATCGATCTTATGCCAGTTCATACCCTTACACCTTTTTCCGTGTTTTCAATGTTTTCAGGGGGGGGGGTGAATACAAACAAAAGTACAAGAATATCTTGTACTCAAACTTATTATTTCATTTGAAATGTTTCATACTTTGTATGGTTTTAACACTGGAATCCGTATTAACCAATCGTGTAACTAGTAGAGTTAGTTTTCAAACTGTTTGTGAATCCTGTTATAAAATGTTATATTTTAGATTTCACAAATGATTTTTCCACATCTTTTCTATTAAAAGCATTAGCTTAGAACTTTCGATACGTCCTCGGTAACACTCCACAGAGATACGCGAGTGGAGGACCACCTTTATAGTGAGAATCTAAAACAGGATTTTTCTGCATTATTACTTGTAAATTTGTTATTCTTAAAAATTGGAGACACGTCCTCTGAAAAACTCCACAAAGATACGCGAGTGGAGGGCCGCCCCTGTAACTAGAATCTTCTGGAGGGAGAACGTGACTTGAGTGTATAGATCTATACGGGATTGACTACCCCGCACCTGGCTGCTAGCTACAGTCGGACCGAAAGGACCAAGGGTGACCAAAGTCATAAAATGATATTGGACCTCGTATTGCCATATCTAGCCTATCGTATGGTTATGGAACTCACAATTTAGATAACAGAGATTTACATGTTAGTAATAATGAACCTAGTAACTAGTTTACTTCCTACTTATTAGTTTTATATACTTGTTAAAACTAATGCACTTTACAAGGATAACCAGGTGTTCAGAATACTTCTCTTAACACTTCAAGTATGGTAGATACTTGTACACTCATTCCGGATCGATAACCAACTTTTAGGAAAATAATGGTTTTTCTTGGGATAACTTAACTGTTCTTAACCAAACTGTGTAACATTGGATAACTAGACTTTTCTTATAAGAAAATATGGGATTTTCTTGGATAACAACTGTTTCAAAAAACTAAAGGAAACTTGTTCATTTTCAGAAAACAAACCACTTATGAACTCACCAGCTTTATGCTTATTTTCAAACTGCTTGTATTCTCAGGTCCGCATTAGACAGGTACCTCACGATCTTTTGGAGAAGACGGAGCGTCTAGAAGTCACGTCTTAACTTTTGTTCATTTTGATTAAAATAATGCATCTATAAAACCTTTATTACCTTACTTTCAAACAAATGTAAATACTTCTACGTAATGTAATGGTTGTGTTTACTACGCTTACTATGTACAATGGTTATGATACTACTTGACGTCACCTCCGCCCCGGAACGTTTCTGCCTTCGGTTTTAGGGTGTGACAGATTGGTAGCAGAGCCCTTGTTTATAGTGAACTAAGTATACCAAACCTTACATGGTATAAGACTATAAACACTAAGGGGCCGAAGTGCTCTAAACTAAAAGTATACTTTATAATATAAGTATTTTTCAAAAGTATACAAGTATACCTAACTCCCGGAATCTGGAACTACGAGTAGAACAAAACATAAGTAATTGGGTGTTATACGCTGCGGTTAAACCTGGGCAGTTATGTAGTTGTGTCTAGGGTCAATATAGCCTGATCAAGATGCCTCCAAGAAAGAGACCCAATTCAAAGAACAACAACCATCCGCCACCACCTCCTACTCAATTTGCTCCCATGATGTTCCAGGCAGCTGTTACTGCCGCAGTAGCAGCCGCCATGTCTCAAGTGAACCCCGGTGGTTCAGGTGGGCTAGGAGGTGGTACTCACCCCAAAAGCAGGAAGGTAGCCAGGGACAACGGAAGGAGTGTTCCTATAAAGACTTTATTAACGCGAAAGCCACATCTTTCAATGGAACTGGAGTTTTCATTACCCTAACTCGGTGGTTCGAGAAAATCGAATCTATTTTCGAAATCTGTGCCTGCTCCGAATCTGATAAGGTGAAGTTCACCGCCTGCACCTTCACCGATAAAGCCCTGACTTGGTGGAACGGCCGAGTCAAATCCCTAACCCTACCTATAGCCAATGCTATGGGTAGGGAATTCATGAACGAGCTTCTACTTGCAGAGTACTGCCCTCGGGGCAAAATGCAGAAGCTAGAGCATGAACTCTGGAACCTGAAGATGAAGGGTTCCGATATCGCCGCTTATACTTCAAGATTTGATGACTTGGGGCTTCTATGCCCGGGAATGGTTACCCCGGAGAGTAAAAAGATTGATAGGTTCATGTGGGGGTTGACCCGGCCAACCAAGGGTAACGTTTTAGCTGTGAAGCCAGATACCTACGACAGAGCCAAATGCTTAGCGTAAACTTTTATTGATCATAGTGATGACCTTGAGGAGGCGGCCACCATTCCTGAACCGACAAAGACGAGTGGTGAGAAAAGGAAATTATGGAAGAAGAAGAATAGTCAGCCTTCTCAGGAGTCCTCGAAGAAGCAGCAAATGGTGGCAGCCCGCGCTGCTACTGCCCCTACTGCTGTTTCTGTCGTCGGTTCTACATCTCAAGCACCTACCAGTTGGTATGCTGGTACCCTTCCCCGATGCGATAAGTGTAACTTCCATTATAACCCCGGTCCATGCCGAGAACTGTCATGCTCCAACTATGGCAAAAAGGGTCACACTGCGAAATACTGCAACGCACCAACCCAATCAACAAACCAATCCTCCGGAGCGGGTGTCGGTCAGGCCTGCTACGGATGTGGTGAAGTCGGGCATTTTAAGAGGAAGTTCCCCAAAGCGGCAACAACTGGTTACACTGGGAGAGTCCTAGCTTTGGGACGAGAGGAGGCAGTCGCCGATCCCACCGTTGTCTCTGGTACGTTCTTTCTCGACAACTCTTATGCTAGTATCCTTTTCGATTCTGTTGCTGAACGTAGTTTTGTTAGCCATTCATTCAAACGCCTTCTTAAACATAATCCCCAATCATTAATTGAAACATTTACCGTCGAGCTGGCTAACGGTGAGAAAGAAAGCGCTAACGATATATTCTTAGGCTGTACCCTTACCTTGAACGACCATTATTTTCCCATCGATCTTATGCCAGTTCATACCCTTACAGCTTTTTCCGTGTTTTCAATGTTTTCAGGGGGAATACAAGCAAAAGTACAAGAATATCTTGTACTCAAACTTATTATTTCATTTGAAATGTTTCATATTTCGTATGCTTTTAACACTGGAATCCGTATTAACCAACCGTCTAACATGCAGAGTTAGTTTTCAAACTGTTTGTGAATCCCGTTATAAAATGTTATATTTTATATTTCACAAATGATTTTCCACATCTTTTCTGTTAAAAGCATTAGCCTAGAACTTTCGATACGTCCTCGGTAACACTCCACAGAGATACGCGAGTGGAGGACCGCCTTTATAGCTAGAATCTAAAACAGGATTTTTCCGCATTATTACTTGTAAATTTGTTATTGTTAAAAATTGGAGACACGTCCTTTGAAACACTCCACAGAGATACGCGAGTGGAGGGCCTCCCCTGTAACCAGAATCTCCTTGAGGGATAATGTGACTTGAGTGTATAGATCTATACGGGATTGACTACCCCGCACCTGGCTGCTAGCTACAGTCGGACCGAAAGGTCCAAGGGTGACAAAAGTCATAAAATGATATTGGACTTCTTATTGCCATATCTAGTCTATCGTATGGTTATGGAACTCGCAATTTAGATAACAGAGATTTACTTGTTAGTAATAATGAACCTAGTAACTAGTTTACTTCCTACTTATTAGTTTTATATACGTGTTAACTCTAATGCACTTTACAAGGATAACGAGGTGTTCAGAATACCTCTCTTAACACTACAAGTATAGTAGATACTTGTACACTCATTCTGGATCGATAACCAACTTTTAGGAAAATAATGGTTTTTCCTGGGATAACTTAACTATTCTTAACCAAACTGTGTAACATTGGATAACTAGACTTTTCAGAAAACTAAAGTAAACTTGTTCATTTTCAGAAAACAAACAACTTATGAACTCACCAACTTTATGCTGATTTTCAAACTGCTTGTATTCTCAGGTCCGCATTAGACAGGTACCTCACGAGCTTTTGGAGAAGACGGAGCGTCTAGAAGTCACGTCTTAACTTTTGTTCATTTTGATTAAACTAATGCACCTATAAAACTCGTATTACCTTACTTTCAAACAAATGTAAATACTTCAATGTAATGTAATGGTTGTGTTTACTACGCTTACTATGTACATTGGTTATGATACAACATGACGTCACCTCCGCCCTGGAACATTTACGCCTTCGGTTTTGGGGTGTGACAGATTGGTATCAGAGCCCTTGTTTATAGTGAACTAAGTATACCAAACCTTACATGGTATAAGACTATAAACACTAAGGGGCCGAAGTGCTCTGAACTAAAAGTATACTTTAAAATATAATTATTTTTCAAAAGTATACAAGTATACCTAACTGCCGGAATCCGTAACTACGAGTAGAACAAAACATAAGTAATTGGGTGTTATACGCTGCGGTTAAACCTGGGCCGTTATCTAGTCGTGTCTAGGGTCAATATAGCCTGATCAACTATATTCATTCGAGACATGGCCAACATGTGCTTATGAGTGACTGTGGTGTGCAACATGCTAAAACTGACCCAATACCCAAACAATAAGTCGTCATCACAACGAAAACATAAAATACTATGGGATTATTTTCTAGAGCCACCTTCGTTATAGAAATCCTCATTCAAGTGTTGGTACTCATTCATTCCTTTAGCGATAATTTGTTCCCTTGTTAATTTTCCTATATTATCGCATAGTAGAACACTTTATCTGTCATAATGAAATACCTCTTGTTTCATATCTTTTGATTCAATTCAGAGGACTTACCATCCTCCTGATCATTTTAGATCAAGATGCCTCCAAGAAAGAGTCCTAATTCAAAGAACAACAACCCTCCGCCACCACCTCCTCCTCAATTTGATCCTGTGATATTCCAGGCAGCTGTTACTGCCGCAGTGGCAGCCGCCATGTCTCAAGTGAACCCTGGTGGTTCAGGTGGGCTAGGAGGTGGTACTCAGCCCCAAAAACAAGAAGGTAGCCAGGGATTACGGAAGGAGTGTTCCTATAAAGACTTTATGAACGCGAAAGCCACATCTTTCGATGGCACTGGAGGTGTCATTACCCTAACTCGGTGTTTCGAGAAAATCAAATCTATTTTCGAAATCTGTGCCTGCTCCGAATCTGATAAGGTGAAGTTCACCGCCTGCACCTTCACCGATAAAGCCCTGACTTGGTGGAACGGCTGAGTTAAATCCCTAACCCTACCTGTAGCCAATGCTATGGGTTAGGAAGTCATGAACGAGCTTCTACTTGCAGAGTACTGCCCTCGGGGTGAAATGCAGAAGCTAGAGCATGAACTCTGGAACCTGAAGATGAATGGTTCCGATATCACCGCTTATACCTCAAGATTTGATGACTTGGCGCTTCTCTACCCGGAAATGGTTACCCTGGAGAGTAAAAAGATTGATAGGTTCATGTGGGGGTTGACCCAGCCAACCAAGGGTAACGTTTTAGTTGCGACGCCAGATACCTACGACAGCGCCAAATGCATAGCGCAAACTTTTATTGATCATAGTGATGACCTTGAGGAGGAGGCCACCACTCCTGAACCGACAAATAGGAGTGGTGAAAAAAAGGATATTTTGGAAGAAGAAGAAAAGTCAGCCTTCTAAGGAGTCCTCGAAAAAGCAGCAAATGGTGGCAGCCTGTGCTGCTACTACCCCTACTGCTGTTTCTATCGTCGCTTCTATAGCTCAAGCACCTACCAGTAGGTATGTTGGTACCCTTCCCCGATGCGATAAGTGTAACTTCCATCATAACCCCGGTCCTTGCCGAGAACTGTCATGCTCCAACTATGGCAAAAAGGGTCACACTGCGAAATACAGCAAGCCACCTACCCAATCCACAAATCAATCCTCCGGAGCGGGTGTCGGTCAGGCCTGCTACGGATGTGGTGAAGTCGGGAATTTTAAGAGGAACTTCCCCAAAGCGGCAACAACTGGTTACACTGGGAGAGTCCTAGCATTGGGACGAGAGGAGGCAGTCGCCGATCCCACCGTTGTCTCGGGTACGTTCTTTCTCGACAACTCTTATGCTATTATCCTTTTCGATTTTGGTGCTGAACGTAGTTTTGTTAGCCATTCATTCAAACGCCTTCTTAAACATAATCCCCAACCATTACCTGAAACATTTACCGTCGAGATGGCTAACGGTGAGAAAGAAAGCGCTAACGATATATTCATAGGCTGTACCCTTACCTTGAACGACCATTCTTTTCCCATCGATCTTATGCCAGTTCATACCCCTACACCTTTTTCCGTGTTTTCAATGTTTTCAGGGGGGAATACAAGCAAAAGTACAAGTATATCTTGTACTCAAACTTATTATTTCATTTGAAATGTTTCATATTTTGTATGCTTTTCACACTGGAATCCGTATTAACCAACCGTCTAACTTGCAGAGTTAGTTTTCAAACTGTTTGTGACTCCCATTATAAAATGTTATATTTTATATTTCACAAATGATTTTTCCACATCTTTTCTGTAAAAAGCATTAGGCTAGAACTTTCGATACGTCCTCGGTAACACTCCACAGAGATACGCGAGTGGAGGACCGCCTTTATAGCTAGAATCTAAAACAGGATTTTTCCGCATTATTACTTGTAAATTTGTTATTCTTAAAAATTGGAGACACGTCCTCCGAAACACTCCACAGAGATACGCGAGTGGAGGGCCGCCCCTGTAACCTGAATCTCCTTGAGGGATAATGTGACTTGAGTGTATAGATCTATACGGGATTGACTACCCCGCACCTGGCTGCTAGCTACAGTCGGACCGAAAGGTCCAAGGGTGACAAAAGTCATAAAATGATATTGGACTTCTTATTGCCATATCTAGTCTATCGTATGGTTATGGAACTCGCAATTTAGATAACAGAGATTTACTTGTTAGTAATAATGAACCTAGTAACTAGTTTACTTCCTACTTATTAGTTTTATATACGTGTTAAATCTAATACACTTTAAAAGGATAACCAGGTGTTCAGAATACTTCTCTTAACACTGCAAGTATGGTAGATACTTGTACACTCATTCTGGATCGATAACCAACTTTTAGGAAAATAATGGTTTTTCCTGGGATAACTTAACTGTTCTTAACCAAACTGTGTAACATTGGATAACTAGACTTTTCTTATAAGAAAATATGGGATTTTATTGGATAACAACTGTTTCAGAAAACTAAAGGAAACTTGTTCATTTTCAGAAAACAAACCACTTATGAAGTCACCAGGTTTATGCTGATTTTCAAACTGCTTGTATTCTCAGGTCCGCATTAGACAGCTACCTCACAATTTTTTGGAGAAGACGGAGCGTCTAGAAGTCCTGTCTTAACTTTTGTTCGTTTTGATTAATCTAATGCATCTATAAAACCTGTATTACCTTACTTTCAAACAAATGTAAATACTTCTATGTAATGTAATGGTTGTGTTTACAACGCTTACTATGTATATTGGTTATGATACTACTTGACGTCATCTCCGCCCCGGAACGTTTCCGCCTTCGGTTTTGGGGTGTGACAGATTGGTATCAGAGCCCTTGTTTATAGTGAACTAAGTTTACCAAACCTTACATGGTATAAGACTATAAACACTAAGGGGCCGAAGTGCTCTGAACTAAAAGTATACTTTAAAATATAAGTATTTTTCAAAAGTATACAAGTATACCTAACTCCCAGAATCCGGAACTACGAGTAGAACAAAACATAAGTAATTGGGTGTTATACGCTGCGGTTAAACCTAGGCAGTTATGTAGTCGTTTCTCGGGTCAATATAGCCTGATCAACTATATTCATTCGAGACACGGTAAACATGTGCTTATGAGTGATTGTGGTGTGCAACATGACTAAAACTTACCCAATACCCGAACAATAAGTCGTCGTCGCAACGAAAACATAAAATACTATGGGATTATTTTCTAGAGCCAACTTCGTTATAGAAATCCTCATTCAAGTGTTGGTACTCATTCTTTCCTTTAGCGATAATTTCTTGCCTTGTTAATTTTCCTATATTATCGCATAGTAGAACACTTTATCTGTCATAATGAATTACCTCTTGTTTCATATCTTTTGATTCAATTCAGTGGACCTACCATCCTCTCTTCCTGATCATTTTAGATCAAGGTGCCTCCAAGAAAGAGACCCAATTCAAAGAACAACAACCATCCGCCACTACCTCCTACTCAATTTGATCCCGTGATGTTCCACGCAGCTGTTACTGTCGCAGTGGCAACCGCCATGTCTCAAGTGAACCCCGGTGGTTCAGGTGGGCCAGGAGGTGGTACTCACCCCAAAAGCAGGAAGATAGCCAGGGACAATGGAAGGAGTGTTCCTATAAAGACTTTATGAACGCGAAAGCCACTAGAGGTGTCATTACCCTAACTTGGTGGTTCGAGAAAATTGAATCTATTTTCGAAATCTGTGCCTGATCCAAATCTGATAAGGTGAAGTTCACCGCCTGCACCTTCACCGATAAAGCCCTGACTTGGTGGAACGGCCGAGTTAAATCCCTAACCCTACCTGTAGCCAATGCTATGGGTTGGGAAGTCATGTACGAGCTTCTACTTGTAGAGTACTGCCCTCGGGGCGAAATGCAGAAGCTAGAGCATGAACTCTGGAACCTAAAGATGAAGGGTTCCGATATCGCCGCTTATACTTCAAGATTTGATGACTTGGCACTTCTCTACCCGGAAATGGTTACCCTGGAGAGTAAAAAGATTGATAGGTTCATGTGGGGGTTGACCCAGCCAACCAAGGGTAACGTTTTAGTTGCGACGCCAGATACCTACGACAGCGCCAAATGCATAACGCAAACTTTTATTGATCATAGTGATGACCTTGAGGAGGAGGCCACCACTCCTGAACCGACAAAGAGGAGTGGTGAAAAAAAGGATATTTTGGAAGAAGAAGAAAAGTCAGCCTTCTAAGGAGTCCTCGAAAAAGCAGCAAATGGTGGCAGCCCGTGCTGCTACTACCCCTACTGCTATTTCTATCGTCGCTTCTACAACTCCAGCACCTACCAGTAGGTATGTTGGTACCCTTCCCCGATGCGATAAGTGTAACTTCCATCATAACCCCGGTCCTTGCCGAGAACTGTCATGCTCCAACTATGGCAAAAAGGGTCACACTGCGAAATACAGCAAGGCACTAACCCAATCAACAAATCAATCCTCCGGAGCGGGTGTCGGTCAGGCCTGCTACGGATGTGGTGAAGTCGGGCATTTTAAGAGGAACTTCCCCAAAGCGGCAACAACTGGTTACACTGGGACAGTCCTAGCATTAGGACGAGAGGAGGCAGTCGCCGATCCCACCGTTGTCTCGGGTACGTTCTTTCTCGACAACTCTTATGCTAGTATCCTTTTTGATTCTGGTGTTGAACGTAGTTTTGTTAGCCATTCATTCAAACGCCTTCTTAAACATAATCCCCAATCATTAACTGAAACATTTACCGTCGAGATGGCTAACGGTGAGAAAGAAAGCGCTAACGATATATTCATAGGCTGTACCCTTACCTTGAATGACCATTCTTTTCCCATCGATCTTATGCCAGTTCATACCCTTACACCTATTTCCGTGTTTTCAATGTTTTCAGGGGGGAATACAAGCAAAAGTACAAGAATATCTTGTACTCAAACTTATTATTTCATTTGAAATGTTTCATATTTCGTATGCTTTTAACACTGGAATCCGTATTAACCAACCGTCTAACTTGCAGAGTTAGTTTTCAAACTGTTTGTGAATCCCGTTATAAAATGTTATATTTTATATTTCACAAATGATTTTTCCACATCTTTTCTGTTATAAGCATTAGCTTAGAACTTTCGATACGTCCTCGGTAACACTCCACAGAGATACGCGAGTGGAGGACCTCCCCTAGAACCAGAATCTCCTAGAGGGAGAACGTAACTTGAGTGTATAGATCTATACGGGATTGACTACCCCGTACCTGGCTGCTAGCTACAGTCGGACCGAATGGTCCAAGGGTGAAAAAAGTCATAAAATGATATTGGACTTCTTATTGCCATATCTAGTCTATTGTATGGTTATGGAACTCGCAATTTAGATAACAGAGATTTACTTGTTAGTAATAATGAACGTAGTAACTAGTTTACTTCCTACTTATTAGTTTTATATACGTGTTAAAACTAATGCACTTTACAAGGATAACCAGGTGTTTAGAATACTTCTCTTAACACTGCAAGTATGGTAGATATTTGTACACTCATTCCGGATCGATAACCAACTTTTAGGAAAATAAGGGTTTTTCCTTGGATAACTTAACTGTTCTTAACCAAACTGTGTAGCATTGGATAACTAGACTTTTCGAATAAGAAAATATGGGATTTTCTTGGATAACAACTGTTTCAGAAAACTAAAGGAAACTTGTTCATTTTCAGAAAACAAACCACTTATGAACTCACCAGCTTTAGACAGGTACCTCGCGATCTTTTGGAGAAGACGGAGCGTCTAGAAGTCACGTCTTAACTTTTGTTCATTTTGATTAAACTAATGTATCTATAAAACCTGTATTACCTTACTTTCAAACAAATGTAGATACTTCTATGTAATGTAATGGTTGTGTTTACTACGCTTACTATGTACATTGGTTATGATACTACATGACGTCACCTCTGCCCCGGAACATTTCCGCCTTCGGTTTTTGGGTGTGACAGATTTGTATCAGAGCCCTTGTTTATAGTGAACTAAGTATACCAAACCTTACATGGTATAAGACTATAAACACTAAGGGGCCGAAGTGCTCTGAACTAGAAGTATACTTTAAAATATAAGTATTTTTCAAAAGTATACAAGTATACCTAACTGGCGGAATCCATAACTACGAGTAGAACAAAACATAAGTAATTGGGTGTTATACGTACGCTGCGGTTAAACCTGGGCAGTTATCTAGTCGTGTCTAGGGTCAGTATAGCCTGATCAACTATATTCATTCGAGACACGGCCAACATGTGTTTATGAGTGACTGTGGTGTGCAACATGACTAAAAGTTACCAAATACCCGAACAATAAGTCGTCGTCACAACGAAAACATAAAATACTATGGGATTATTTTCTAGAGCCAACTTCGTTATAGAAATCCGCATTCAAGTGTTGGTACTCATTCATTCCTTTAGCGATAATTTATTCCCTTGTTAATTTTCCTATATTATCGCGTAGTAGAACACTTTATCTATCATAATGAAATACCTCTTGTTTCATATCTTTTGATTCAATTCAGAGTACTTACCATCCTCTCTTCCTGATCATTTTAGATCAAGATGCCTCCAAGAAAGAGACCCAATTCAAAGAACAACAACCCTCCGCCACCACCTCCTCCTCAATTTGATCCCGTGATATTCCAGGCAGCTGTTACTGCCGTAGTGGCAGCTGCCATGTCTCAAGTGAACCCTGGTGGTTCAGGTGGGCTAGGAGGTGGTACTCAGCCCCAAAAGCAAGAAGGTAGCCAGGGACAACGGAAGGAGTGTTCCTATAAAGACTTTATGAACGCGAAATCCACATCTTTCGATGGCACTGGAGGTGTCATTACCCTAACTCGGTGTTTCGATAAAATCGAATCTATTTTCGAAATCTGTGCCTGCTCCGAATCTGATAAGGTGAAGTTCACCGCCTGCACGTTCACCGATAAAGCCCTGACTTGGTGGAACGGCCGAGTTAAATCCCTAACCCTACCTATAGCCAATGCAATGGGTTGGGAAGTCATGAACGAGCTTCTACTTGCAGAGTACTGCCCTCGGGGAGAAATGCAGAAGCTAGAGCATGAACTCTGGAACATGAAGATGAAGGGTTCCGATATCGCCGCTTATACTTCAAGATTTGATGACTTGGCGCTTCTCTGCCCGGGAATGGTTACCCTGGAGAGTAAAAAGATTGATAGGTTCATGTGGGGGTTGACCCAGCCAACCAAGGGTAACGTTTTAGTTGCGATGCCAGATACCTACGACAGCGCCAAATGCTTAGCGCAAACTTTTATTGATCATAGTGATGAACTTGAGGAGGCGGCCACCACTCCTGAACTGACAAAGAGGAGTGGTGAAAAAAGGATATTTTGGAAGAAGAAGAAGAGTCAGCCTTCTCAGGAGTCCTCAAAGAAGCAGCAAATGGTGGTAGCCCGTGCTGCTACTGCCCCTACTGCTGTTTCTATCGATGGTTCTACATCTCAAGCACCTACCAGTAGGTATGTTGGTACCCTTCCCCGATGCGATAAGTGTAAATTCCATCATAACCCCGGTCCATGCTGAGAACTGTCATGCTCCAACTGTGGCAAAAAGGGTCACACTGCGAAATACTGCAAGGCACCAAGTCATTCAACAAATCAATCCTCCGGAGCGGGTGTCTGTCAGGCCTGCTACGAATGTGGTGAAGTCGGGCATTTTAAGAGGAACTGACCCAAAGCGGCAACAACTGGTTACACTGGGAGAGTCCTAGCTTTGGGACGAGAGGAGGCAGTCGCCGATCCCACCGATGTGTCTGGTACGTTCTTTCTCGACAACTCTTATGCTAGTATCCTTTTCGATTCTGGTGTTGAACGTAGTTTTGTTATCCATTCATTCAAACGCCTTCTTAAACATAATCCCCAACCATTAACCAAAACATTTACCATCGAGATGGTTAACGGTGAGAAAAAAAGCGCTAACGATATATTCATAGGCTGTACCCTTACCTTGAACGACCATTCTTTTCCCATCGATCTTATGCCAGTTCATACCCCTACACCTTTTTCCGTGTTTTCAATGTTTTCAGGGGGGAATCCAAGCAAAAGTACAAGAATATCTTGTACTCAAACTTATTATTTCATTTGAAAAGTTTCATATTTCGTATGCTTTTAACACTGGAATCCGTATTAACCAACCGTCTAACTTGCAAAGTTAGTTTTCAAATTGTTTGTGAATCCCGTTATAAAATGTTATATTTTATATTTCACAAATGATTTTCCACATCTTTTCTGTTAAAAGCATTAGCCTAGAACTTTCGATACGTCCTCGGTAACACTCCACAGAGATACGCGAGTGGAGGACCAACTTTATAGATAGAATCTAAAACAGGATTTTTCCGCGTTATTACTTGTAAATTTTTTATTCTTAAAAATAGGAGACACGTCCTCTGAAACACTCCACAAAGATACGCGAGTGGAGGACCGCCCCTATAGCCAGAATCTCCTAGAGGGATAATGTGACTTGCGTGTATAGATCTATACGGGATTGACTACCGCGCAGCTGGCTACTAGCTACAGTCGGACCGAAAGGTCCAAGGGTGACAAAAGTCATAAAATGATATTGGACCTCGTATTGCCATATCTAGCCTATCGTATGGTTATCAAAGTCGCAATTTAGATAAAAGAGATTTACTTGTTAGTAATAATGAATGTAGTAACTAGTTTACTTCCTACTTATTAGTTTTATATACGTGTTAAAACTAATGGACTTTACAAGGATAACTAGGTGCTCAGAATACTTCTCTTAACACTGCAAGTATGGTAGATACTTGTACACTCATTCCGGATCGATAACCAAGTTTTAGGAAAATAAGGGTTTTTCCTGGGATAACTTAACTGTTCTTAACCAAACTGTGTAACATTGGATAACTAGACTATTCTTATAAGAAAATATTTGGATTTTCTTGGATAACAACTATTTCAGAAAACTAAAGGAAACTTGTTCATTTTCAGAAAACAAACCACTTATGAACTCTTCAGCTTTATGCTGATTTTCAAACTGCATGTATTCTCAGGTCCACATTAGACAGGTACCTCGCGATCTTTTGGAGAAGACGGAGCGTCTAGATGTCACGTCTTAACTTTTGTTCATTTTGATTAAACTAATGTATCTGTAAAACCTATATTACCTTACTTTCAAAAAAATGTAAATACTTCTATGTAATGTAATGGTTGTGTTTACTATGCTTACTATGTACATTGGTTATGATACTATATGACGTCACCTCCGCCCCGGAACGTTTCCGCCTTTGGTTTTGGGGTGTGACAGATTGGTATCAGAGCCCTGGTTTTTAGTGAACAAAGTATACCAAACCTTACATGGTATAAGACTATAAACACTAAGGGGCCGAAGTGCTCTGAACTAAAAGTATACTTTAATATATATGTATTTTTCAAAAGTATACAAGTATACCTAACTGCCGGAATCCGTAACTACGAGTAGAACAAAACATAAGTAATTGGGTGTTATACGCTACGGTTAAACCTGGGAAGTTATGTAGTTGAGTCTATGGTCAATATAGCATGATCAACTATATTCATTCGAGACACGACGAACATGTGCTTGGGAGTGACTGTGGTGTGCAACATGCCTAAAACTTACACAATACCCGAAAAATAAGTCGTTGTCGCAACGAAAACATAAAATACTATGGGAGTATTTTCTAGAGCCAACTTCGTGATAGAAATCCTCATTCAAGTGTTGCTACTCATTGATTCCTTTAGCGATAATTTCTTGCCTTGTTAATTTTCCTATATTATCGCATAGTAGAACACTTTATCTGTCATAATGAAATACCTCTTGATTCATTTCAGAGGACTTACCATCCTCTCTTCCTGATCATTTTAGATCAAGATGCCTCAAGAAAGTGACCCAATTCGAAGAACAACAACCCTCCGCCACCACCTACTCCTCAATTTGATCCCGTGATGTTCCAGGCAGTTGTTACTGCCGTAGTGGCAGCCGCCATGTCTCAAATGAACCCTGGTGGTTCAGGCGGGCCAGGAGGTGGTACTCAGCCGCAAAACCAGGAAGGTAGCCAGGGACACCAGAAGGAGTGTTCCTATAAAGACTTTATGAATGTGAAACCCACATCTTTCGATGGCACTGGAGGTGTCATTACCCTAACTCGGTGGTTCGAGAAAATCGAATCTATTTTCGAAATTTGTGCCTGCTCCAAATCTGATAAGGGGAAGTTTGCCGCCTGCACCATCACCGATAAAGCCCTGACTTCGTGGAACGGCCGAGTCAAATCCCTAACCCTACCTGTAGCTAATGTTATGGGTTGGGAAGTCATGAAGGAGCTTCTACTTGCAGAGTACTTTCCTCGGGGCGAAATGCAGAAGCTAGAGCATGAACTCTGGAACCTGAAGATGAAGGGTTCTGATATCGCCGCTTATACTTCAAGATTTGATGACTTGGCGCTTCTCTGCCCGGGAATGGCTACCCCGGAGAGTAAAAAGATTGAAAGGTTCATGTGGGGGTTGACCCAGCCAACCAAGGGTAACGTTTTAGCTGCGAAGCTAGATACCTACGACAGCGCCAAATGCATAGCGCAAACTTTGATTGAGGAGGCGGCCACCACTCCTGAACCGACAAAGATGAGTGGTGAGAAAAGGAAATTTTGGAAGAAGAAGAAGAGTCAGCCTTCTCAAGAGTCCTCGAAGAAGCAGCAAATGGTGGCAGTCCGCAGTGCTACTCCTCCTACTGATGTTTCTGTTGTCGGTTCTACAGCTGAAGCACCTACCAGTAGGTATGCTGGTACCCTTCCCCGATGCAATAAGTGTAACTTCCACCATAACCCCGGTCCATGCCGAGAACTGTCATGCTCCAACTGTGGTAAAAAGGGTCACACTCCGAAAAACTGCAAGGCACCAACCCAATCAACAAATAAATCCTCCGGAGAGGGTGTCGGTCAGGCCTGCTACGGATGTGGTGCAGTCGGGCATTTTAAGAGGAACTGCGCCAAAGCGGCAACAACTGGTTACACTGGGAGAGTCCTAGCTTTGGGACGAGAGGAGGCAATCGCCAATCCCACCGTTGTCTCGGGTACGTTCCTTCTCGACAACTCTTATGCTAGTATCCTTTTCGATTCTGGTGTTGAACGTAGTTTTCTTAGCCATTCATTCAAATTCCTTCTTAAACATAATACCCAACCATTAACTGAAACATTTACCGTCGAGATGGCTAACAGTGACAAAGAAAGCGCTAACGATATATTCATAGGCTGTACCCTTACCTTGAACGACCTATCTTTTACCATCGATCTTATGCCAATTCATACCCCTACACCTTTTTCCGTGTTTTCAATGTTTTCAGGGGGGAATACAAGCAAAAGTACAACAATATCTTGTACTCAAACTTATTATTTCATTTGAAATGTTTCATATTTCGTATGCTTTTAACACTGGAATCCGTATTAACCAACCGTGTAACTTGCAGACTTAGTTTTCAAACTGTTTGTGAATCCCGTTATAAAATGTTATATTTTATATTTCACAAATGATTTTTCCATATCTTTTATGTTAAAAGCATTAGCTTAGCACTTTCGATACGTCCTCGGTAACACTCCACAAAGATACGCGAGTGGAGGACCGCCTTTATAGCTAGAATCTAAAGCAGGATTTTTCCGCATTATTACTTGTAAATTTGTTATTCTTAAAAATTGGAGACACGTCCTCTGAAACACTCCACAGAGATACGTGAGTGGAGGACCGCCCCTGTAACCAGAATCTCCTGGAGGGAGAACGTGACTTGAGTGTATAGATCTATACGGGATTGAATACCCCGCACCTGACTGCTAGCTACAGTCGGACCGAAAGGTCCAAGTGTGACAAAAGTCATAAAATGATATTGGACTTCGTATTGCCAAATTTAGTCTATCGTATGGTTATGGAACTCGCAATTTAGATAACAGAGATTTACTTGTTAGTAATAATGAACCTAGTAACTAGTTTACTTCCTACTTATTAGTTTTATATACGTGTTAAAACTAATGCACTTTACAAGGATAACCAGGTTTTCAGAATACTTCTGTTAACACTGCAGGTATGGTAGATACTTGTACACTCATTCCGGATCGATAACCAACTTTTAGGAAAAATAAGGGTTTTTCCTGGGATAACTTAACTGTTCTTAACCAAACTGTGTAACATTGGATAACTAGACTTTTCTTATAAGAAAATATGGGATTTTCTTGGATAACAACTGTTTCAGAAAACTAAAGGGAACTTGTTCATTTTCAGAAAACAAACCACTAATGAACTCACCAGCTTTATGCTGATTTTCAAACTGCTTGTATTCTCAGGCCCGCATTAGACAGGTACCTCGCGATCTTATGGAGATGACGGAGCATCTAGAAGTCACATCTTAAGTTTTTTTCATTTTGATTAAACTAATGTATCTATAAACCCTGTATTACTTTACTTTCAAACAAATGTAAATACTTCTATGTAATGTAATGGTTGTGTTTACTATGCTTACTATGTACATTGGTTATGATACTACATGACGTCACCTCCGCCCCGGAACGTTTCCGCCTTCGGTTTTGGGGTGTGACAGATTGGTATCAGAGCCCTTGTTTATAGTGAACTAAGTATACCAAACCTTAAATGGTATAAGACTATAAACAATAAGGGGCCGAAGTGCTCTAAACTAAAGTATACTTTAAAATATAAGTATTTTTCAAAAGTATACAAGTATACCTAACTACCAGAATCTGTAACTACGGCTAGAAAAAAACCTAAGTAATTGGGTGTTATACGTTGGAGTTAAACCTGGGCAGTTATGTAGTTGTGTCTAGGGTCAATATAGCCTGATCAACTATATTCATTCGAGACACGACCAACATGTGCTTGGGAGTGACTGTGGTGTGCAACATGCCTAAAACTTACCCAATACCTGAACAATAATTCGTCGTCGCAACGAAAACATAAAATACTATGGGAGTATTTTCTAGAGCCAACTTCGTTATAGAAATCCTCATTCAAGTGTTGCTACTCATTCATTCCTTTAGCGATAATTTCTTGCCTTGTTAATTTTCCTATATTATCACATAGTAGAACACTTTATCTGTCATAATGAAATACCTCTTGTTTCATATCTCTTGATTCAATTTAGAGGACTTACCATCCTCTCTTCCTGATCATTTTAGATCAAGATGCCTCGAAGAAAGAGACCCAATTAAAAGAACAACAACCCTCCGCCACCACCTCCTACTAAATTTATCACGTGATGTTCCATGCAGCTGTTACTCCTGCAGTGGCAGCCACCATGTCTCAAATGAACCCCAGTGGTTCAGGCGGGCCAGGAGGTGGTACTCAGCCCCAAAACCAGGAAGGTAGCCAGGGACACCAGAAGGAGTGTTCCTATAAAGACTTTATGAACGCGAAACCCACATCTTTCGATGGCACTGGAGTTGTCATTACCCTAACTCGGTGGTTCGAGAAAATCGAATCTATTTTCGAAATCTGTGCCTGCTCCAAATCTGATAAGGTGAAGTTCGCGGCCTGCACCTTCACCGATAAAGCCCTGACTTGGTGGAACGGCCGAGTCATATCCCTAACCCTACCTGTAGTCAATGCTATGGGTTGGGAAGTCATGAAGGAGCTTCTACTTGCAGAGTACTGCCCTCGGGGCGAAATGCAGAAGCTAGAGCATGAACTCTGGAACCTGAAGATGAAGGGTTCCGATATCGCCGCTTACACTTCAAGATTTGATGACTTGGCGCTTCTCTTCCTAGGAATGGTTACCCTAGAGAGTAAAAAGATTGAGAGGTTCATCTGGGGGTTGACCCAGCGAACCAAGGGTAACGTTTTAGCTGTGAAGCCAGATACTTACGACAGAGCCAGATGCTTAGCGCAAACTTTGATTGATCATAGTGATGACCTTGAAGAGGCGGCCACCACTCCTGAACCGACAAAGAGGAGTGGTGAGAGAAGGAAATTTTGGAAGAAGAAGAAGATTCAGCCTTCTCAGGAGTCGTTGAAGAAGCAGCAAACAGTGGCAGCCCGCGTTGCTACTGCCCCTACTACTGTTTCTGTCGTCGGTTCTACAGCTCAAGCACCTACCAGTAGGTATGCTGGTACCCTTCCCTGATGCGGTAAGTGTAAATTCCACCACAACCCTGGTCCATGCCGAGAAATTTTATGCTCCAACTGTGGCAAAAAGGGTCACACTGCGAAAAACTGCAAGGCACCAACCCAATCAACAAATCAATCCTATGGAGCGGGTGTCGGTCAGGCCTGCTACGAATGTGTTGAAGTCGGGCATTTTAAGAGGAACTTCCCCAAAGCGGCAACAACTGGTAACACTGAGAGAGTCCTAGCTTTGAGACGAGAGGAGGCAGTCGCCGATCGCACCGTTGTCTCGGGTACATTCCTTCTCGACAACTCTTATGCTAGTATCCTTTTTGATTCTGGTGCTGAACATGGTTTTGTTAGCCATTCATTCTAACGCCTTCTTAAACATAATCCCCAACCATTAACCGAGACATTTACTGTCGAGATGGCTAACGGTGAGAAAGAAAGCGCTAACGATATATTCATAGGCTGTACCCTTACCTTGAACGACCATTATTTTCCCATCGATCTTATGCCAGTCTCCATAAATAGCTTTGATGTTATCATTGGCATGGATTGGTTGAGTCCCAATCATGCTGATATTCTTTGTTACAAAAAAGCCATCCATCTCAATCTCCCCTCTGGCCAGACTCTCATGATCTATGGCGATAAGCTTAGTTCCAACATTCGCATTATTTCTTGAATCGAAGCTCAAAAGCTTCTGAGAAAGGAGTGTCACGCATTCCTAGCTGATGTAATCAACGAGAAACAGGAAGTTAAAGACCTTGAGAGCATCCCCGAAGTCTGCAAATTTCCTGATGTCTTTCCTAAAGAGCTCCCGGGAATTCCTTCTGAACGTCAAGTTGAGTTTCACATCGACCTAATTCCTAGAGCTACCCCAGTAGCCAAATCTCTGTATTGCTTAGCTCCAGCAGAAATGCAGGAGTTATCCAGCCAACTCATGAGCTGCTCGATAAAGGGTTCATCAACCGAGTTCCTCGCCCTGGGGAGCTCTGGTATTGTTTGTAAAGAAGAAAGATGGATCCTTCTGAATGTGTATAGACTACCGCGAGTTGAAAAAATTGACCGTCAAGAACCGATATCCTCATCCTCGAATAGACGACCTTTTCGATCAACTTCAAGGAGCCGGTTACTTCTCGAAGATAGACCTTAGATCAGGGTACCATCAGCTACGAGTTCATGAGAATGATGTTTCCAAGACAGCATTTAGGACTCGATACGGTCACTATGAGTTCGTAGTGATTCCCTTCAGTCTAACCAATGCACCGGCTGTGTTCATTGACCTGATGAACTGGGTGTGTCGCTCTTTTCTGGACAAGTTTGTCATCGTGTTCATTGACGATATACTTGTCTATTCCAGAAGCGAAGAAAATAACAAACAACACTTGAGATTAGTGTTGGAAACCCTTAGATCCGAAAATCTGTACGCAAAATTCTCGAAGTGTGAATTCTGGATTCGGAAGGTAACTTTCCTTGGTCACGTGGTAAGCGAGGATGGTATACACGTGGACCCTTCCAAGATCAAAGCGATAGAGAATTGGTCGACACCGAAGACACCCACATAAATCCGTCAATTCTTGGGTCTTGCCGGCTACTATCGCAGATTCATTCAGAATTTTTCCAGAATCGCCAAACCCTTAACTACTCTGACACAGGAAGGTGTACCCTTATGCTGGAGTGAAAAGCAAGAAACTGCGTTCCAAACGTTGAAGCGAGCCTTGTGCAGCGCACCTATTCTGTCCTTGCCCAAAGGAAGAGAGGATTTCATTTGTCTATTGCGATGCATCCAATCAGGGTTTAGGCCGTGTGCTTATGCATAGAGGAAAAGTTATCGCTTATGCCTCGAGACAGTTGAAGGAACACGAAGTTAACTACACAACTCACGACTTGCAGTTAGGAGAAGTGGTCTTCGCATTGAAGATTTGGAGGCATTATCTTTATGGAACTAAGTGCACAATATTCAATGACCATAAAAGCCTGCATCACATCTTCAATCAGAAAGATTTAAACATGAGGAAATGGCGATGGGTGGAGCTGTTCAGTGACTATGAGTGCGAAATCCGCTACCATCCCGGCAAGGCCAATACGGTGGCAGATGCCCTTAGCCGAAAGGAATGTTCAAGCCGCAAGGTGAAGACACTAACAATGACTATCCATTCCCACTTATCCATGCAAATCCGAGAAGCCTAGTTAGAAGACCTCAAACCAGAGAACGTGTCGAACGAAGCCTTGAGAGGAATGGATACGAATCTAGAGATCAGAGGTGACGGAGTCTATTGTTTTATGAATCGGATCTAGACCCCAAAGTTCGGAGGATTCAGGGAGGTTGTCATGAATGAAGCACACAAGACCAGATACTCTGTTCACCCGGGTTCAGATAAAATGTACCTGGACCTCATGAAACAATACTGGTGGCCAAAAATGAAAGCTGAAATCGCTACATTCGTGGGCAAGTGCCTGACTTGCGCCAAGGTGAAGGTTGAGTATAAGAAACCCTCGGGTTTTCACCAGTAGCCCGAGATACCCGAATGAAAATGGGAGATGATTACCATGAGTTTCATCACCAAGTTACCCAAATCTCTGAGTGGGTACGATACCATTTGGGTGATTGTCAATCGTTTGACAAAATCCGCTCACTTCATTCCAATCAAATAATCATTCAATATGGAAAGACTTACAAGAACCTACATCCAAGAGATAGTCCGACTACACGGTGTGCCTGTGTCCATTATCTCCGATCGAGATAGCAGGTTTACCTCAACGTTTTGGCAATCCATTCAGAAAGCTCTTGGAACCAAGCTAGATATGAGTACAACTTATCATCCTCAGACTGATGGACAGAGTCAGAGAACTATCCAGATTTGGAAGACATGCCGAGAGCATGTGTCATCGATTTCGGAAAGTCGTGGGACACCCATTTACCCTTGATCAAGTTCTCGTATAACAACAGTTACACACCAGCATCAAGGCTGCCCCGTTCGAAGCGCTCTACGGTCGAAAGTGTAGATCTCCTCTGTGCTGGGCCGAGGTAGGAGACACACAACTAGCTAATATTCGAGTTCCCGACAGCGCTCTCACTGGTCCTGAAATCATCTGTGATACCACTGAGAAGATCATCCAAATACGAGATTGACTGAAAGCTTCACGAGACAGACAGAAGAGTTGCGCCGATAAACGACGGAAACCTCTGGAATTCCAGGTTGGAGATCGTGTCCTATTGAAGGTTTTGCCCTGGAAGGGTATGATACGCTTTGAAAAGCACGAAAAACTTAACCCGAGGTACATAGGCCCTTTCGAGATCCTCGCTAGGATTGGTCCCGTAGCCTATAAACTCCGATTACCCCAAGAGCTTAGCAACATCCATCCTGTATTCCACATCTCGAATTTTAAGAAGTGCCTATCTGATGAAACCCTAGTTATCCCTCTTGATGAGATCGAGATCAACGAAAACTTGAACTTTGTGGAAGAACCAATCGAAATCATGGATCGAGAGATCAAACGTACGAAGCAAAGCCGCATCCCGATAGTGAAGGTTCGCTGGAATGCCAAGCGGGGACCCGAATTCACTTGGGAACGCGAAGACTCGATGAAACAAAAATATCCACATCTCTTTCCAATTCGATGATTTGTATCTTAATTTTAAATTTCGGGATGAAATTTTCTCTAACGGGGGATAATGTGACAACCCGTAATTTATTCCGTCACTGTAACCCGTTCCCGAAAATAAATCCGTTTGTATTTCCGATTTTTCCGTTAACTTTTGGGTTAGGTTAATTAAATTTAGACCTTTATTATAATCTCGTGAGCGTTCAAACCCATTAGTAACGCGTGAAAACACTTTCAATACTCAAATGGAAAATTTTTAGTTACAACCACGTCGGGTTACGACAACTAAATCGGGTACAACCGTAAGCCTCGTTTAACGTCATTATCGGGTAGATTTCCACCGGGCCTTAAACTCAAACCATATATAAAGGTGAAAGAACTTCATTTGAAGCTTTTTCACACACTCTCTCTACTCTCTCTCTACAAACTCAATCTTTGATCCAAAGTCACCCCTTTCAAGCTCCAATTTGGTATGTAATCCATCCTAGCTCATAGTATAACATGTTTGGATTTCAAATTCGTGTTTAAATCATGAAAAAGGACCAAGAACTTGTGTTTATGGCCCAGGAATAGTCCCAAGCCGCAAACACACATAAATGGGGTTTTGGAGCCCCAAAACCCTTCCAAACCACTTCTGGAGCTTAGATATGACTTAGGGGCTTACAAGATTGGACTTAGGACACCAAAACCTTAACATTTGAGGGGTAAACATGATTTTACGGCCCAAGAACGTGCTTGGACCGTAAACACGATATAAGGTGTTAAAATGCCCCTTAAACACCTCCTATGCCTTGGAGTAATGTCTAGAACCAACCACCATTGTGTTAGGGACCTTAATCTTGAAAGAAACCACCCCCTTAGGAGATTATGACGATAAACCCCCCAAGGAATGGTTCCTGGGCCGTAAACTCCTCAAAAGTGGTCAAATGGTTCCCTAACTTCCTTCCATGGCTTGTATATTGAGCTAAAATCACATGTGATTAACCTAGAACCACCAAAACACAAAAGGAATGAGTATGTGAGAGTTCACGGTCGTAAACTGTTAGTTTACAGCCGTGAACTCCTTGAAGTGGTCCCTTTGATGGTTAAACCCCTTCCAATGCCCTAGAACTAAACCTAGCATCATCCCTCAAGTGTTATAAGGCCATTAAACACCCAAGAACACCCCACCCATGACTTTACAGCTGTAAACTAATGGGGATATGGTCTATGGGCCGTAATCTCCATTTAGAGTTTACTCTTGAAGAGCAAACTCCATATTTAGGCCATACACCCCCTTAGATGCTACCCAGATCACTCCTAACACTTGAAATGAAGTGTTTTCGTGCCTTGGAGTGTATATTCTTATCTAATTAGTAGTTCAAATTCTAATTAGATACAATTATGTATCTCTTCATATTACATAGGAACCTCGCGTGTACTCAATCCCCGAACTGACACTTAGCATCCAACCGACACATTTCTCGTCCGGTTAGTTCATACCCCTACACCTTTTTTCGTGTTTTCAATGTTTTTCAGAGGGGGGGGGGGAATACAAGCAAAAGTAAACTTATTATTTCATTTGAAATGTTTCATATTTCGTATGCTTTTAACACTGGAATCCGTATTAACCAACAGTGTAACTTGCAGAGTTAGTTTTCAAACTGTTTGTGAATCCCGTTATAAAATGTTATATTTTATATTTCACAAATGATTTTCCACATCTTTTCTGTTAAAAGCATTATCTTAGAACTTTCGATACGTCCTCGGTGACACTCCACAGAGATACGCAAGTGGAGGACCGCCTTTGTAGCTAGAATCTAAAACAGGATTTTTCCGCATTATTACTTGTAAATTTGTTATTCTTAAAAATTGGAGACACGTCCTCTGAAACACTCCACAGAGACACGCGAGTGGAGGACCTCCCTTGTAACCAGAATCTCCTGTAGGGAGCACGTGACTTGAGTGTATAGATCTATACGGGATTGACTACCCCACACTTGGCTGCTAGCTACAGTCGGACTGAAAGGTCCAAGGGTGACAAAAGTCATAAAATGATATTGGACTTCTTATTTCCATATCTAGTCTATCGTATGGTTATGGAACTCGCAATTTAGGTAACAGAGATTTACTTGTTCGTAATAATGAACCTAGTAACTAGTTTACTTCCTACTTATTAGTTTTATATACGTGTTAAAACTAATGCACTTTACAAGGATAACCAGGTTTTCAGAATACTTCTCTTAACACTGCAAGTATGGTAGATACTTGTACACTCATTCCGAATCGATAACCAACTTTTAGGAAAAATAAGGGTTTTTCCTGGGATAACTTAATTGTTCTTAACCAAACTATGTAACATTGGATAACTAGACTTTTCTTATAAGAAAATATGGGATTTTCTTGGATAACAAGTGTTTCAGAAAACTAAAGGAAACTTGTTCATTTTCAGAAAACAAACCACTTATGAACTCACCAGCTTTATGTTGATTTTCAAACTGCTTGTATTCTCAGGTCCGCATTAGACAGGTACCTCGCGATCTTTTGGAGAAGACGGAGCGTCTAGAAGTCACGTCTTAACTTTTGTTCATTTTGATTAAACTAATGTATCTATAAAATCTGTATTACCTTACTTTCAAACAAATGTAAATACTTCTATGTAATGTAATGGTTGTGTTTACTACGCTTACTATGTACATTCGTTATGATACTACATGACGTCACCTTCGGCCCGAAATGTTTCTGCCTTCGGTTTCGAGGTGTGACAAATGGTGTTTATCATCATAAGATAAAAGAGAGATATTGATTTTCAACATAGGCCTCGCCTATTTAGTTATTTACCAAGTTTCAATTTATTATCTACATGGCTAGTTATTTATAAGTAAAAGTAGCAATTTTGATCCAATTACTAAAAAATAGATTGATTTGGGTTATATTTTAGGGTTAAGTACAAGAAAGAGTCATGCATATTTAAATTTAGGATATTAATAATCTTCAGATGCACTGATCATGATGCTAATGAAGATGTTAAAACTAATATACATGCAATTATGATGGCGATCATTCAATCATACATATTTCACATATTATTGATATAAAAATATTCTGATATGAAGGTATGAACACCAAATGAAAAGGGAAAAAAGCAACAACCACGAATAAGAAGGAAAAAAGTTTTGATAGTACTGCTTCTGTTAGTAGTAGATAAGGACGAAAATTTAACACAGTAGCAACATGACAAAAAACTGGAAGGAAAATTCAATGCCCAAGCTACAATTATACATGTTATTGAACCATGAATTAAATAAAAATGCCCAAATGCATATTGGATTACTGAAGTTGAAATCGGAGATATGATGTTGGTAACATGTTTTTTAACTGTTTGGTAAAGTTAAAAAAAAAAGTATTTTAGATGGATAGTTTTATGGTATATATTCATATTAGATGCTGTACACCGAAGCAAAAAGTAATCTATTATACAATAAAAACATAATTCGTGACCAATCTTGTCATAATTTATCATACTTTAGGTAAAGAACATAAGCTGGCAAGCCTAATAAATCTATGAAACAAAAGTAAAAATTAATGTCATGTAATTGTTTGATTTTAGAATCTATGATAATAAATTTTTTGTTTTTAATTGGATTTTGAGTTTCAAGAATTTTAGGATTGTACTGTCAATCATTTTCTCATCAAATACATTGCATTTTGAAAAATTTAAAGCAATCTAGCATTGTACTTTTCATTCTTAGTCTTGCAAATCTGGAAATGATTTTTCCATAATAGTTGCAACCAAAGAAGTGAGAAGAAGTAATGACATTGAGAGTGCTTTTTATGATTTATATCAAGACAAGCTTTTTTATCAGGTCCCATTACTATTTTCATAAATAAATTTACACGTCTTTTAAATAATTTAAGATGCCTGATGCATATTGAGTTTTTTATTGACATAATTTTACATATTAAACTATATTTCATTTTTCATAAGTTTTAAATTCTAGAAATGTGATGACGTTTCAAAATGTAAGCAAGTTAGGTTATATTTAACAAGTCACATACCTTATAAACTAACTTATTTTTTGATTTTTTACTATTTTAAAGTGTAATCTCTTGGCATAAAAAATCATTCCAGATATCAACTAAAACCAACTTTCTAACAATGCAAAAGTCTTATTATATTTTTAATGCAAATGTAAATTTGAATTGTATATGTATCTCAAATGTTATTGCTCATTTTTTTTATTTGTCAATTTAAGTTACTATGTCTCATCCAGTTTTGAATATTCATTTTATATAAATATTGTTTTATCTTATTAACTTAATCTATTAAGTTATATAGAAGTAATAAATTCTTTTTTAAATATATTAAAATAATCTTATTTATAACATAAGACTATTTTTTTATTCAAATATCAACTATCAGGAAATATTTTTACGTACAAACAGTTGTATATTGCATTATCCAAAATTAAATGTATTGAATAATTTAAATTATTAATTTTAGATAAATATACTAAATTTACTAATTGATCATCAAATGATATGTTTAAACAAGTTTTTACATTTTTGTGAAGTATAACATCGTGGTTTCATTTTTTATATTAATGCTTTAAATCTTTAATTAGATAATTTACTTTTAATTTCAATAATCTTATTTTAAAATATTGTAGTGTAATTCATTATTTCTCATTACAAACAACTTAATATATTTCTTTATAGAACATAAAGTGTAATATATTTTTTGTAATTATGTTAATGGACTATATTTTTGTTATTTATCCATCTAAAATACTATTTTTTAACTCTACCAAATGGTTAAAAAACAAGTTGCCAACATCATATCTTCGATTTTAACTTCAATAATCCAATATGCATTTGGGCATTTTTTTCATTTAATTCACAATTCACTAACATGTGCAATTGAAGCTTAGGCCTTGATTTTACCTTCATTTTTATTTCTCATGTTGTTACTGAATTAAATTTTCTTCTTTATTTACTACTAATAGAAGCAACACTACTGAAACTTATTTCCATCTTATTCGTGGCTGTTGCTTTTTCATTTTTCATTTGGTGTTCACACCTTCATATCAGAATATTTTTATATCAATAATATGTGAAATATGTATGATTGAAACATCACCATCGTAATTGTATGTACATTGGTTTCAACATCTACATTAGCATCATGATTAGTGCATCTATAGGTTATTAATATCACAAATTAATAAGTATACATGGCTCTTTCTTGTACTTAACCCTAAAATATAACCCAAATCAATCTATTTTTTAGTAATTGGATAAAAAATGATACTTTTACTCTTAAATAACTAGCCATGCAGATAATACACTAAAACTTGGTAAATGACTTAATAGGTGATGGCATTCTAAAAATCCAATGATGTGGTCATAAAAAGGTCAATTTAAACGTTAAACTTGCTATTTGTTAACCATGACCCAAACAACGTAGATCATTATGAAACATAAAAAGATTGTCAAAGTTGACAAGATATGGCTATAATAAACAAATAAATGAATAAATTTGCTATTTATATCAACTAATTCCAAAAAAAAATATCGAAGTGTTGCGACCTCTGATAGATGACACCATCCGGGATAAATGTCAATCCGGCTCCACCCTATAACTTACAATAGTCCCTTCCGGCGACGATGGCCGAAGATTCCTTGGGCAACAGTGGCTTACCCATAAATAAAATTAAAAAAGTAAGATAAAACCATACTATTTAGTATGACAGACGTCTATTTACATGCCATAAGGGACTCACTAAAGCCAAGGTTTACCGAAACATAAATTTAAAAATGGAAAAAATATTACATAAACAGTAGTAGTAATGACAATCTATGAAGTTGACAAAGCCGTTCCATAGAGATGTAACATCTTGGAATACCCCATCAAAGGATTTTATTATATCTTTACTGTTTCCCTTTTATAAAAAATAACATTGAAGGTTACAAAGTGATCTTCAGAGTTATTAAAAGTGGCTTCGGCTATGTAGTATCTTATGAAATTTTTGGGTGATGTATATTTGTTTATTAGTTACACATTCAAATAAATAAACGAACATTACTAAACTAAATTTTTTTAATAGCTTTATGGGATTATCATGTAGTTTAACGTAACATCAGTATACCATGAAAATATTTTATCATTATTAACCCATTATTTGATGGTTTACGGAGTATATGTTCCTTACAAGTGGATATTAACACAATAGTAATTTAATCATGGCAACAACACTGAGATGAAGGCCATGCTTCACATGAACCTGTAGCAAAACCTAGTTCTTGTCAAAGTTGTAAGCAATCGATGCTGATTGTGTCACACCGTCCGAAACATGCTGGGCCAAGAGCTGTATAGATGAAAATTCAATATAGATGTTTTAATTATATCATGCTTTATAGTAAATTTTTATAAAATACCCAAATATGGAGTAATGATGTCATACCTAAAGTCGGAACACATATCATGCAAATATACAACACCAAAACCATCACGACAAAAGAACTTTTTTTTGTGTAGGTCATTGGCTTGAGGAATATGTCACACCTCGAAAATCAAAGGCGGAAACATTTTCGGGGTTGACTCCAAGTTGTGTATCAAATCCAATGTACATAGTAATCACAGTAGACAACCATTACGTTACATATATATGAAAGTTTACATTTGGTTCAAAAGTAAATTGTACAAAAGTTATACATATATCATATGAACAAAATGAGACGAGTCTTCCACGCACTCCGTCTTCACCAATAGAGATCACTGGGTACCTATCTAACTTGGACCTGAGAATACAAGCAGTTTGAAAATCAGCATAAAGCTGGTGAGTTCATAAGCGGTTTTGTTTTGTGAAAATGTATCGATTTCCTTTAGTTTTCCGAAAAGGTTTGTTATCCAAGAAAATCCCATATTTTCTTATGTAAAGTTAGTTTAATTATCTTTCGTTACAGTTTAGTTACGCGTTATAAGTTAACCCCAGGAAAATCCCATATTTTCCTAAATGCAAGATTGATTGAATAACACAGAGTATAGTTTAATACACAAAACTATATATTGAAAATCATAGGATTACTATCCCGAATTAGACAAGAATACTATAATATAGACGAACTGTAGATAGAAAGTATTTTGAAAACCTTGGGAATAACATCCCGAACTAGTTACAAGATAGTTTGATATACTAGAAAATATAGATTGAAAACCATGGGACTACTATCCCGAATCAGATATGAGATTGTTTGATAAAACCATGGGATCACTATCCCAAATTTGATATAAGATAGTTAGATAAAGTCATGGGATTACCATCCTGTACAAGATATAGATTCAAAACCATGGGATTACCATCCCATACAAGATATAGATACAAAACCATGGGATTATCATCCCGAACGAGATATAGATACAAGACCATGGGATTATCATCCCGAACAAGATATAGATTCTAAACAAAATCCCAGCTGTGAATAAATTTATATTAATACGTATTGTGAGTCGGGTAACCATGCTGATATGACAACGAGACCTCCTTGACGTTAGTCAGACGTCGGACGATATACAGAATTTGTCACCCCAGGCGTGCCCGCCTAACTGTAGCTAGCAGTTAAGGTGTGGGATTGTCAGTCCCGAATAGATCTATTCACAAATTCCTCGCTCTCCCTCCAGGAGACTCTGGTTACACTTCCGGGGAGGATTTACTGATCATCCATAAAGGGTAGTGACTACTCACAAACTAGTACTAAACTATTCATAGGATTCTCATACGATATCAAACATACAAAGATTGTGAAACATAATACAGTGAAAATAGATACATACTATGAAATTATCTGGCAATACATTCAAATGATACGGAGATAAACTGAATCAGACATAGTTTATCTAATAACTTTATACAGATATCAGTACATGATATAAAGAGAAATATAGAACCCCAAATTATTCCCATAATAATTTGATTAGTTTGGTTATTTTCTTAACTAAAATCCATTTAGTTGTAATTGATAAATCATTCCTTATGCTCAGCATAATACATAAGGAGTAAAAGTGTTTATAAATTTGCCAGATATTATTAGAAACATATCAATGTTATCATTTGAAAACAGTTATAGTTTGCTTGTATTCCCCCGCTGAAAACATTGAAAAACACGGAAAAGGCGTAGGGGTATGAACTCACCGGACGAGAAATGTGACGATTTGGATGCTAAGTGTTGGTCCGGGGCTTGCAAACACACGAGGTTCCTAAGTATAATGTAAAGATACACATTTGTATCTAATTAGGACTTAGATTGATTATTTGATAGGGACAAATGTTTCTAGTCGCGAAAACACCCCGATACAAGTGTTTGGAGGGACCCGGGTGACATTTAGGGACACATATAGTTAGGATATTGAATTGGGACTTCAAAGGAACACTCCTTAGGGAGTTTACAGCCATAATGACCCTCTCCCCATGAGTTTACGGCCATAAACTCATGGTGGGGTGAGTTATGGCACAACTTTGCTTGTAACACTTAAGGGAATTTTTCTAGGTTTGGTTTAAAGGCTTGGAATGGATTTCAAACATCAAAATGACTTATTTATGGGAGTTTACGGCCTAGCATGGACTCCTGGCCGTAAACTCCTTAATACCTATGAAAATTGTGTTAAATGATGCTAAAACAAATCACATGTGATTACTAAATTTATTCCTAGGCCTTTCATGCATTTTCTTGAAATTTTGGAGGGGTTTTTGGAGTTTACGGCCTATGAGACCCCCCTTGTGGCCATAAACTCTCTTAGAGAGTTATTCCATATGTTTTAAGACCAAAAACATGATTGTAAGGACTTCTAAAATTCATTCCAAGGCTTTAGGGGTGTTATAGGGGTTAAACAACACTTTAAAATGAATTTTCACCATGTTTTAAGGAGTTTACGGCCCAAGCACTTGCCTTGGCCGTAAACTCACAATAATCCTTCAAAAATTATGTTTCAAGTGTCCAAATGCTAAAACCAATATTCTATAATTCATACCTAAGCCTTATTAGTGATTTGGAAGGGTTTAAGGTCATGAAAACCTCAATTATATGAGTTTACGGCCCAAGCATGAGGCTTGGCCATAAACTCCTTCAAAGCCTTCAAAATTCATGTTTAAATTGTTATAAGTCCAATTCATGAAGTCATTAAGTCATATCTAGGTCCCAAAATTGTCTAGAAGGGGTTTCAGGGCTCAAAACCCTTCAAACTTAGTGTTTACGGCCTAGGCATCTTCCTGGGCCGTAAAATCATATAATATGTCCAATCTCATGATTTAATCTCGAATTTAGAAGCCAAATATGCTATACAATGAAGTTAGGAAGGTACCTTAGGGATTTGTGGCCTTAAAATTGAGTTTTGGACCCTTAAACTTTGGATTTATGAGAGAGGTTAGAGAGAGAGTAGAGAGAGAGGGAAAAAGCTTCAAATGAAAGGTTTAATACGTTTATATAGTTCCCAAAACTTGGACACGGTGGAATTCTACCCGATACCGGCTTTAAACGAGGCTTTAGGTCGCACCCGATTGAGTTTCCGTCACCCGGCGGGGACATTTCTAAAACTTATGAAATAAATATTTTGGGCTTGTTTCATGAGTTCCTAAAGGTTTTGGACACTCATTGGATCATAATAAACATATAAATTTAATTAACTAAACCTAAAAACGACATCGGAACGTTTCGGCACACGGCGAGTTATACGGGTAGAACGGGTTTTTCGGCGATGGAAAACTTCGGGTTGTTACATTATCACCCCGTTAGAGGGAATTTCGTCCCGAAATTCATAGAATAAGATGCAGATCATGAATTGGAACGAGACATGAATGGATTTGTTGCCTTGGATCTTCACTTTCTCAAGTGGAATCAGGTCTCTACTGGGAGTTCTAACGAATTCTCATTATCGGGACGTGTCTTTGTTTTGCACATTGACTCTCTCTCAATCTATGATATCAATTGGTTATCTCATGGAAGTTCCAACCCAGGACGACTTCGGTTTCCTCAAGGAATCACTAGGGTTTCGTTGAGTAGGTACTTCTAAGTTTTCGAGATGTGATGGACTGGATAGATGTTATCAAGCTCTAAGGGCATCCGAAATCTAAAGGTTGCAGAATCGATTTCTACAAAGATCTCGAAGGGTCTGATGTGAGACTAAACTAGACGTTCGAAAGAAATTCCCGGGAATCCTTCGGGAAAGACATTTAGGGGAAAGAGCTGCTAACTTCCCGTTTCTCAATAATCATAGAAACGAGAGATGCGTGGTAATTCATATCGGAAAAACTTTTGAGTTCTAAGGCATGGAATGATACGAAAGTTTGATGCCGAAGATCACGAGATCCGGGTCAAGAAAAGATCTAGACGAGCGACCCTTTCGAAACCAAGGATAGCAACATGAAGGAGACTCGGTCATTTCATGTTAGACATAGCATCAAAGTATTTTTGTAGAAAGTTTTCCCCTTTTTAAATCGAATGGAGCAGAATAATCCTCCGGACTCAGGATTCAATCTATGGGTACGAAGTTAGTGTTCTCTATCTCATTGGTTAGTCATCTTGATGGTACACATTTCGATTACATACGAAGGATTGAGTTTAGAAAATGTTCGACTAGATGGATAACAGGTTTCCCTTTTTGTACTAAAATCGAAAAGAGTTGCAGGTATAAGAATTATCAAAGAGAAGTATACCTGCGGCGACAGAGGGATCAGTGGTTGTAGCTGCTTTGGGGCAATTCCTCTTGAAGTGCCCTGCTTCACCACAATTGTAGCAGGCCGGACTGATTCCCGCTCCGGATGATTGGTTCGTTGATTTGGCTGCTTTTCTGCAGGTTCGAGCAAGGTGGCCCTTATTGCCACAGTTGTCGCAGATCCTTTCGCGACATGGACCAGGAATGCGGTGGTGGTAGTTGCACTTACCACACCAAGGAAGGGTACCAGTGTATCCACTGGTAGGAGTTTGGGCTATGGAACCGACAGCCGAAACAGCAACAGGGGCAGTAGCAGCATGGACTGCTACTGTTTGCTGTTTCTTAGAAGACCCTTGCGTACTCGGGGCCTTCCGCTTATTCCAAGATTTCTTTTTGCTTCCGCCTCCACTGGTGACTGGCTCGGGGGTGGTAGCTTCCTCATCAGAGTTGTCTTCGTGATCGATCAAGATTTTCGCAAGACATTTAGCACTGTCATATGTGTCTGGCTTCGCAGCCAAGACTTTCCCCTTTGTTGGCTGGGTCAACCCCCAGATGAACCTCTCAATCTTTTTACTCTCCGGGGTAACCATTCCCGGACAGAGTAACGCCAGATCATCGAATCTTGAAGTATAAGCAACTATGTCGGAACCCTTCATCTTAAGGTTCCAAAGTTTGTGTTCTAGCTTCTGGAGTTCGCCCCGAGGGCAATATTCTGCGAGAAGAAGCTCCTTCATAGCTTCCCAACCCATAGCATTGGCTACAGGTAAAGTTAAATATTTGACTCGGCCGTTCCACCAAGTCAGGCTTTGTCTAGGAAGGTGTAGGCAGCAAACTTGACTCTATCAGACGCCGAACAGGTGCATATTTCAAAGATTGATTCGATTTTCTAGAACCATCGGGTTAAAGCAATGACACCCCCTGGGCCATCGAAGAATGTCGGTTTTGCGTTCATGAAGTCTTTATAGGAACCCCCTTTTTGGTGTCCCTGGCTATCATCTGGGTTTTGGGTTCCACCCCCTGAACCACTAGGGTTCAGTTGAGGTAGGAGAGCTGATATGGTGGTAGAAATGGTTGCCTGAAGTGTTTCCAAATCGATTTGAATAGGAGGTGGTGGCGGAGGAGGATTGTTGTTGTTCTGTGAGCTGGGTCTCTTTCTGGGAGGCATCTTGATCTAAAAAGATCAGGAAAGAGAGGATCATAAGTCCTCTGAATTGAATCAAGAGATATGTAACATGGGATATCTCATCAAGACAAATATAACATCATACTAAGCGATAAAGCATAAAGGAGTTATTAAGATAGAACATTTTATCGCTAGAGGAATGATCAAGGAATAACGCGTATATGAGGACTTCTACAAAGGATTGGCTCGAGAAATACTCCCATAGTATTTCATGGTTCGCTGCAGCGACGATTTGTTGTTTGGGATATTGGGTAAGTTTTAGGCATGCTGCGTACCACAGTCACTCCCAAGCACATGTTGGCCGTGTCTCGAATGAATATAGTTGGCCAGGCTATATTGATCCTAGACACAACTACATAACTGCCCAGGTTTAACCGCAGTGTACAACACCCATTTACTTATGTTTTGTTCTACTTGTAGTTACGGATCTCGACGGTTCGGTATACTTGTATACTTTTGAAAATACTTATAGTTTTGAAGATACTTTTAATTCAGATCACTGAGGCCCTTTAGTGTTCATAGTTTCATGCCATGTAATGTTTGGTATACTCTGTTCACTATAAACAAGGGCTCTTATACCAATCTGTCACACCCCGAAAATCAAAGGCGGAAACATTTCCGGGGTTGACTCGAAGTTGTGTATCAAATCCAATGTACATAGTAATCACAGTAGACAACCATTACATTACATATATATGAAAGTTTACATTTGGTTCAAAAGTAAATTGTACAAAAGTTATACATATATCATATGAACAAAACAAGACGAGTCTTCCACGCACTCCGTCTTCACCAATAGAGATCACTGGGTACCTGTCTAACTTGGACCTGAGAATACAAGCAGTTTGAAAATCAGCATAAAGCTGGTGAGTTCATAAGCGGTTTTGTTTTGTGAAAATGTATCGATTTCCTTTAGTTTTCCGAAAAGGTTTGTTATCCAAGAAAATCCCATATTTTCTTATGTAAAGTTAGTTTAGTTATCTTTCATTACAGTTTAGTTACGCGTTATAAGTTAACCCCAGGAAAATCCCATATTTTCCTAAATGCAAGATTAATTGAATAACACGGAGTATAGTTTAATACACAAAACTATATATTGAAAATCATAGGATTACTATCCCGAATTAGACAAGAATACTATAATATACACGAACTGTAGATAGAAAGTATTTTGAAAACCTTGGGAATAACATCCCGAACTAGTTACAAGATAGTTTGATATACTAGAAAATTTAGATTGAAAACCATGGGCCTACTATCCCGAATCAGATATGAGATTGTTTGATAAAACCATGGGATCACTATCCCGAATTTGATATAAGATAGTTAGATAAAGTCATGGGATTACCATCCCATACAAGATATAGATTCAAAACCATGGGATTACCATCCCGTACATGATATAGATACAAAACCATGGGATTATCATCCAGAACGAGATATAGATACAAGACCATGGGATTATCATCCCGAACAAGATATAGATTCTAAACAAAATCCCAGCTGTGAATAAATTTATATTAATACGTATTGTGAGTCGGGTAACCATGCTGATACGACAACGAGATCTCCTTGACGTTAGTCAGACGTCGGATGATATACAGAATTTGTCACCCCAGGCGTGCCCGCCTAACTGTAGCTAGCAGTTAAGGTGTGGGATTGTCAGTCCCGAATAGATTTATTCACAAATTCCTCGCTCTCCCTCCAGGAGACTCTGGTTACACTTCCGGGGAGGATTTACTGATCATCCATAAAGGGTAGTGACTACTCACAAACTAGTACTAAACTATTCACAGGATTCTCATACGATATCAAACATACAAAGATTGTGAAACATAATACAGTGAAAATAGATACATACTATGAAATTATCTAGCAATACATTCAAATGATACGGAGATAAAATGAATCAGACATAGTTTATCTAATAACTTTATACAGATATCAGTACATGATATAAAGAGAAATATAGAACCCCAAATTATTCCCATAATAATTTGATTAGTTTGGTTATTTTCTTAACTAAAATCCATTTAGTTGTAATTGATAAATCATTCCTTATGCTCAGCATAATACATAAGGAGTAAAAGTGTTTATAAATTTGCCAGATATTATTAGAAACATATCAATGTTATGATTTGAAAACAATTATAGTTTGCTTGTATTGCCCCCCTGAAAACATTGAAAAACACGGAAAAGGCGTAGGGGTATGAACTCACCGGACGAGAAATGTGACGATTTGGATGCTAAGTGTTGGTCCGGGGCTTGCAAACACACGAGGTTCCTAAGTATTATGTAAAGATACACATTTGTATCTAATTAGGACTTAGATTGATTATTTGATAGGGACAATTGTTTCTAGTCGCGAAAACACCCCGATACAAGTGTTTGGAGGGACCCGGGTGACATTTAGGGACACATATAGTTAGGATATTGAACTGGGACTTCAAAGGAACACTCCTTAGGGAGTTTACAGCCATAATGACCCTCTCCCCATTATTTTACGGCCGTAAACTCATGGTGGGGTGAGTTATGGCACAACTTTGCTTGTAACACTTAAGGGAATTTTTCTAGGTTTGGTTTAAAGGCTTGGAATGGATTTCAAACATCAAAATGACTTATTTATGGGAGTTTACGGCCTAGCATGAACTCCTGGCCGTAAACTCCTTAATACCCATGAAAATTGTGTTAAATGATGCTAAAACAAATCACATGTAATTACTAAATTTATTCCTAGGCCTTTCATGCATTTTCTTGAAATTTTGGAGGGGTTTTTGGAGTTTACGGCCTATGAGACCCCCCTCATGGCCATAAACTCTCTTAGAGAGTTATTCCATATGTTTTAAGACCAAAAACTTGATTGTAAGGACTTCTAAAATTCATTCCAAGGCTTTAGGGGTGTTATAGGGGTTAAACAACACTTTAAAATGAATTTTCACCATGTTTTAAGGAGTTTACGGCCCAAGCACTTGCCTTGGCCGTAAACTCACAATAATCCTTCAAAAATTATGTTTCAAGTGTCCAAATGCTAAAACCAATATTCTATAATTCATACCTAAGCCTTATTAGTGATTTGGAAGGGTTTAAGGTCATGAAAACCTCAATTATATGAGTTTACGGCCCAAGCATGAGGCTTGGCCGTAAACTCCTTCAAATCCTTCAAAATTCATGTTTAAATTGTTATAAGTCCAATTCATGAAGTCATTAAGTCATATCTAGGTCCCAAAATTGTCTAGAAGGGGTTTAAGGGCTCAAAACCCTTCAAACTTAGTGTTTACGGCCTAGGCATCTTCCTGGGCCGTAAAATCATATAATATGTCCAATCTCATGATTTAATCTCGAATTTAGAAGCCAAATATGCTATACAATGAAGTTAGGAAGGTACCTTAGGGATTTGTGGCCTTAAAATTGAGTTTTGGACCCTTAAACTTTGGATTTATGAGAGAGGTTAGAGAGAGAGTAGAGAGAGAGGGAAAAAGCTTCAAATGAAAGGTTTAATACGTTTATATAGTTCCCAAAACTTGGACACGGTGGAATTCTACCCGATACCGGCTTTAAACGAGGCTTTAGGTCGCACCCGATTGAGTTTCCGTCACCCGGCGGGGACATTTCTAAAACTTATGAAATAAATATTTTGGGCTTGTTTCATGAGTTCCTAAAGGGTTTGGACACTCAATGGATCATAATAAACATATAAATTTAATTAACTAAACCCAAAAACGACATCGGAACGTTTCGGCACACGGCGAGTTATACGGGTAGAACGGGTTTTTCGGCGATGGAAAACTTCGGGTTGTTACAGAACAATACCTCTTGATTTTTATTGTATGAATAGAATTAAGAAAGGATCATACTTTATGTTGGATTATCACTCCTTAAAAAGTCATTCAACTGAAGCATAACACTCTTTAGCACCATTCAAGTTGAGCATAGTAGTTAGTTAGCACCATTGATTACCATCTTTAAATTTTCTTATTAATGTATGTTCGTATTGAAATTAAATTAGCATGTAAATAGAAGAGGTTATGTTGTGTTTGAAATTAATGATGTCACATACACTTAAATTGATGTCAAACGTAACATAACCTCTTCAATTTATATATTAATTTAATTTCAATATGAACATACATTAATAATAAAATTTCAAGATCTTAAGTAATGGTGCTAACAAACTGTTATGCTCAAATTGAACGATGCTGACAAGTTTATGCTTCACTTGAATGACTATGTAAGGAGTTCTAATTCGACATAAACTACGATCGTTTGTTTTACTTCTATTCTTACAATAAAAATCAAGCAATATTGTTTGTCAAATAAATGGCCTACACAACAAAAAATTCTCTTTTGTGTTGTGGTTTATTTTCATGACATGTATTCCGATTTTAGGTAAGACATCATTCCTCTTTGTCTCGGTAATTTAGAAAACCTTACGATAAAGCATGATTTAATTAAAACATCTATTTTGAGTTTCCATCCATACAAGTCTTGGACCAGCGTGTTTTGGAAGTTGTGACGCAATCAGCATCGACTGCTTACAACTTTGCCAAGAACTAGCTTTTGCTACAGGTTCATGCGAAGCAGGGCCTTAAATCTCAGTGTTGTTGCCATGATTAAATTATAATTGTGTTAATATCCACTTGTAAGTAATATATATTCCATAAACCAACAAATAATGGTTTAATAGTTATAAACTTTTCCCGTGGAAAACTCATGCAAGTACACGTCTACCATAATAAATAATATTGTCTTATCAGACTTTTTAAAATTTATGTTTTGGTAAACCACCATACCGTCGTCGGAAGGGACTACTGTGAGTTATAGGGTGGAGCCTGGTTAATATTTATCCCAGGTCTTTCACTGTGATCTATCAAAGGTCACGACACATTGATTTCTTTTCTTTTGTGATTAATTGTAGGAAATAACAACGTTTATTAATTTCTTTGTTTATTTTAGCCATATGTTGTCAACTTTAAGAAGTTTTTTATGTTTCATAACCAGTTATCATGCTTGGGTCATGGTTAACAAATTGGTATGTCATTGCAATTGTGGGTAGGCTTCTTAGCTGTCATTTACCAAGTTTTATGTTTAATTGACCTTGATATGACCACATCATTGGATTTTTTGAATGTCTTTATCGTCATAAGGTAAAAGAGAAATATTGATTTTCAACAGAGTCCTCGCCTATTAAGTTATTTACCAAGTTTCAATGTATTATCTACATGGCTAGTTATTTATAAGTAAAAGTAGCAATTTTGATCCAATTACTAAAAAATAGATTGATTTGGGTTATATTTTAGGGTTAAGTACAAGAAAGATTCATGCATATTTTAATTTGGGTTATTAATAATCTTTAAATGCACTAATCATGATGCTAATGAAGATGTTGAAACTAATGTACATGCAATTATGATGGCGATCATTCAATCATACATATTTCACATATTATTGATATAAAAATATTCTGTTAGTAGTAGATAAGGACGAAAATTTAACACAGTAGCAAGATGACAAAAAAAATGTAGGGAAAGCTTAAGGCCCAAGCAACAATTTTACATGTTATTGAACTATGAATTAAATAAAAATTCCCAAATGAATATTGGATTATTGAAGTTGAAATCGGAGATATGATGTTGGTAACATGTTTTTTAACTGTTTGGTATAGTTAAAAAAAAGTATTTTAGATGGATAGTTTTATGGTATATATTCATATTAGATGTTTTACACTGAAGCAAAAAGTAATCTATTAAACAATAAAAACATAATTGTTAACCAATCTTTTCATAATTTATCATACTTTAAGTAAAGAACATAAGCTGGCAAGCCTAATAAATCTATGAAACAAAAGTAAAAATTAATTTCATGTAATTGTTTAATTTCAGAATCTATGATAATAAATTTTTTGTTTTTACTTAGATTTTGAGTTTCAAGAATTTTAGGATTGTACTGTTAATCATTTTATCATCAAATACTGTCAAACCACAAAACCAAAAATGGCGGAATATGTTCTGGGGTGGAGGACGTCATGTACAGTATCATAACAATTGCATAATAGTAAAAACAAGTGACAACAACCACTGCATATATATAGTAATTTAATTACAAAACGTGTTCTGTAAATTTTGTAGACACCAAAAGTATAACAAAATAAAAGATGGGTCTTGTATGTGCTCCATCTTCTCCAAAAGCTGCATCTGTACCTGTCTATCTTTGACCTGAGGATACAACTTATTTTGAAAACGAGTATCAGCATAAAGCTGGTGAGTTCATAAGAATTTAGTGTCGTTGTTGTATAAAAAGTGTTTACAACCTTATAGTATAAAAACTGAAATTTATGTTTATAAGTAGTAGAAATCCCTAGAAAATCCTATATTTTCTAGAAAAGTACAATGTAAGTTAAATCCTTTGAGTTGTGTGTAGGTATTATCATTGAAAACCTTCAGTTGTAAAAGTATGGTAATAAATCTCATGTGAGTAACATAGATAAAGAAAAGTTATGCCTGTTGGCAGTAGTAGTGGTGCAAACTTCCATTAGTAATAGATACTTACTTACTTCGGGATGCTAGCTTAGACTTTAGTCTTAGTGTATTAATTAAAATAAAGGTGTAACCCTCATGTAACCAGGCTGGATGATAATAGAGAACCCGACGACCTTCCCGGTCATGCATAGTGTAGTGATGTAGTGCCACCCTTGGGCCTAGTCGGCTCGGACTGTAGTTAACAGTCGGGATGTAATAGTGTCTGCCCCGTATAGATCTATACGTGTAGTGTTGCCTTCCTTCCAGAAAACCCTAGACACATGGTGTAAGCACATCAGAGTGTCTTATAGAGGGATAGTGTGTTATACTCTGAATTAGTGTATTCTCTTGTATTATAGTATAGTAGTCTTTTTGTATAGTTCATAGAGTGTTCTCTTATACGTGTATTAACTTGTAATAATAGCGGTTATAGTGAGTATAGTAGTAGTAGAGGTAACGAGCAGTAGTCTTAACTATACATATTATAGTTAACTAGAGTGTATGATTTCATGCCTTTGAATAGTAAAGGTAGCGGGTAAGATGAAAACTTTCATATCTATCACAAATATATATGATATATAACTAAGAATTCAACGACAGTCGGACGGACAACAGACACCCTAAGACCACATCAAACAAGAATAGGAAATAAGGCGAGCTATCGGTCCTAAGTCCTTCAAGTCTTACTTATATAAATATATTAATGTAGATATATTTTTAAAGAAAAGAAAAGTAGTTTAAACATAGTTTTGAAAATAGTTTAACAACAATTTAAATCCAAAAATGTATTGGATAGTCAACTAAAACAGTTTTATTGGTAAGCAACTAAAAGTGTAGAAAATCCATTTTGATGATAATTGGTAAATCACATATGATTTGATAATAAAAACTTGTAGAATTTTACTTGTATCCCCCCCTAAAACATGTAAAAAAACATTTAAAAAGGTTCATTAAGGGGTATGAACTCACCGTTTATTGTAGGGTTCGAGTATGTGATTCGTATGAGTGTCGAGTGTCAACGGATGCTCTGAACATGCGTAGCCCCTATTAATTATATGGTGAAACATATATAAGTTAGAGTTAAGGTGTTTTATGACCAAACATGACGGGAAATTCCTCCTAATGGCTTGGGATCACTAAGATTAAGTGTCCCATGTTCTATACCCAATGATCTATGCAAGTTTAAGGCCAAATATGAGTATTAGGGTGTGTGTATGGCCATAAAGGTGAGTGCGTGGCTGGGTATGTGTGACAACCCGATATTTCAAGACGATATGATGGGACGCAAGTCAAATTTAGGTCAAAATTTAACTTTCCTAAAATCTTATTTGGGTTAAATAAAGTAGAAGGAATCGTATCAAGGTTTCCAAGTATATAAAGAACACTAAAATCCGAGTTATAACGAACAAGTTATGACCATTCTAAGTTTTTCCAATAGATAAACGGCAATACGAAGTTACGTAAAAACTCGAATCAGAGATCGAGCGACTTTTGGCCGGAATGACCTAAACGGGAATTGAAGGTCTCGTCAATGGTATTTCAACGGTAAAAAGTCTGGCAAAAACCGACGTTAGATAAAAATGTTATGAATTTTTAAAGAAATTCCTTAATCACGTCATTTTAATAAATAAATAATAAAAATTATTTCATAATTTGCCAACGGAATCTAAACGAAAGTTGTAGATCTTAGTCTCACCTTCGCGTGGATATAAAGAACGTCGAAAACGGAGTTCGTATGAAGGAGATATGAATTTTTGAAGTTTATTTAAAATAAATATAAATTTAAATAAAAACTCCCGGTATTATCCGAAGAGGAGTCATCGGATAGGACCGGAGTACGCCCTGCGTACCCTCGTACGCCCTGCGTACTCAGATCGAAGGCCTCTGATCGTCCACATCGCCCCTATGCGAAGCTATCCGACCCGTCCGACCCGCCGTCCCATCCGACCCGCTCCATCCGAAATACGTAAGCGATGACGTCTCGTATGCGCTGTGTACCCTCGTACGCCCAGCGTACCGAGGCGGTTCAGCACCCCTATAAAAGGGATGCGAGGCTTTCCGAAAAATTTGCTCAATTCTTCTCTTTTCTCTTGCGTGTTGCCTCGTTTTCCGTGCCCGTTCAAACCCGAAGCTCTGGCCTTTTTGCTCAAGTCCCGATGGTCGATTTTACTCCCGAGATTCCCGAGAATCCCGAGAAAAATCCGTTTCCCGAGACGAAACTCTGCCCGGTTTTTTTTCCATCTCGCTATCTTCAAACTTTCAGGTGAGTTCATACCCCTATAATCCACACTTTTAAATGCTTTATAAATATTTTTATAAGCTTTTAAGGGGGGGGGGGGGTGGGGGAATACAAGTAAAACACACGATGATTATCGTATGTTATATAAAGTTTCATTATACACTTCTATTCAACGGAATCGCATGTGATTTATAATTATTATAAAGAAACTTTCGTATGCAAAATGTATCACGATAACATCATATCTTTTGGAAATGAAAAGTGTTGTTATTTATATATAAATCAAACACTCCGCTTATACTGTATGTATATGTGTCCACCTATCATACTACAAACATACGATTATTTTGGCACGAAAACCATCAATATTTTGGGATACTTCTTGTTAATAAATCAATCTTATGTGATTTATACTAGTATACAAATGGATTTACTACAAGTTTAACAGTTTCACTAATTATATTACTTCAAATGACTTTCTTAAACGTTTTTACATGATTAAAGCTCGTTATCAAACTGTCTTACATACTGTAAGCTTCCTTTCAAACTCGGTTACAAAGGTATTTTCAAACAGTGGTTTTCCGTGTACTTAAACTGTCTTATCAAACAAAATACTTTCAATCATTTTATAAACTGACATCAAGTCACAGATTCTTTATTAGACTCTTCAACGGATTTACAAAACTTCCTTATGCTTTTATATTATAAATTGCATGCCTCTATATGTATAGTTATATAAGAAATGTTTAAAAGACTTAGAAAGGCTATCCACCCTATTTCCTTTTCGCGCCTTGAGATGTGGTCTGGTGGGATATTGGGTATTTGTTCGAAAGTCGTTTAAATATTAGTTATATATCATGTATACATATATGGTCATAAATGTTCCATCAGTTAATTTAGTTCCGATACTCTTAGATAGCAATCGTGTATAAACCTACTTGGTCACTCATCAATTACATTCTAATAAACTAGTATAGGAATAGTTTAGAGTAAACAAAACATTTTCCCTACTACAACAAATTACACCGGAGTCAGTTCATTCATGAGTCTAGACTACATGTTATATGAAAGAATACTCTTACATGAATACTATACATGAATACTTTTACATAGATATTATATGGCAAATTACTACTACATGTTATATGAAAGAATACTCTTACATGAATACTATACATGAATACTTTTACATAGACATTATATCGCAAATTACTACTACATGTTATATGAAGAAATACTCTTACATGAATACTATACATGAATACTTTTACATAGACATTATATGGCAAATTAGTATTACATGTTATATGTCTAAGATACGGTTATATCGTTCGCCTTTCTATCTTTACCTTGTGATTCAATCACATCATCGACGAGATAGATTGGGACTTTATCTCCTAGTACCACATGATACTTTGAAGGACTAACCATTCCGACAACCACTGTTAGCTACAGAGATAAATGAACAATCTACGGATGTTTTAGGTTGATACCATCGCGGGTATACATAAGGGAATAACTATTCCTAAACCCGACTGTTAGCAACAGAGGTAAATGAACAATCTATGGATGTTTTAGGTTGATACCATTTCAGGTATACTTAAGGGTCTAACTAATAAGAGTTAAACCGGGAAAAACCATCACATTTTTAAGAGATGCGTACTTTCAAAACAGTCAGGTCTAGGTAAAAGACTACTTTCAAAACATTCGGGTCTTGGTAGAAGACTACTTTTATACTAGTAGGAAATATGGGATTTTCTAGAGTTTTCATACTTATACTAAATGTTTCATCAATCATTCACCAGTCTTTCATATCAATTAATCAAAGCAATGATATTAAATACTTATGAACTCACCAGCTTAAATGCTGATCTACTCTTTCAAAATAACTTGTATTCTCAGGTTACAATTATAGACAGGTGTTGATACAAGGTTTAGAGAAGACGGAGCACTCAAGACTCGTCTTTTATTTTGATAAGTTATTCTCATGTCTTATACTATGAAAGAAAACACTTGTAACTAAAATTATACTATTAATGCAATGGATGATGTTGTTGCTTGTTTACTACTTTACATTTGTTGTGATGCATACATGACGTCCTCCGCCCCAGAACGTTTCCGCCATTCTCGGTTTTGGGGTGTGACAGATTGGTATCAGAGCATTGTTTATAGTGAATTGAGTATATCAACCCATAAAAGATATACTAACTATAAATACAATGGGATTAAAAATACTCTGATTTAGAGTTTATACTTTAAATAATAAAATATTTAAGTAAGTATACGTGCCTGCATTCATACTAAAATCAGTGTCACTAGGAGAGTACAAAAGAATTACGATTGTTGGGCAACACAAGTGGGCTTAGAGACATATGGTCAAAACTGGGAAGATATAGCCTGATCGCCTATATAATCCGAGGGTTGACTAGCATGTGCCTAAGTTTAAGTGTGTAGTTGCAACAATGCTAAAATCTTACCAACCCTACCACAATGAGAACAATAGAACATAACATTAAAATTAAAATACTATAGGAGTATTTGGTGTTACTATAAGTACTTTATACTTGAGAATTAAAACGGGATCCTCATTACTAAGTTGATAGTTGCTAAGTGGATACACTAAGGCTACATGTAATTAGGATGTTATAGACTTAGAATCAGTGATGATTTTGTCTTACCCCTATTCTGTGTGAATTTGGAAATAAGGTCACTTATTCGAAGGTCTATCCTGTTTAGATTACACATAGCGGGTATGCACTTCACAAATAGCGATGTAACTAATGAGGGTTTTCTAAATAATTATGTAGATAGTTCGTCTAATAATTATCCACTTACCCTAAATTCTCGCATAGAAATCATAGTTGGACTCCATCCCCTTGACAACCAGTATCTTCCGAATGAAGTCATAGCTGGTTGGTTTGGAGAAGAACCAGAGAATGATCATCCTATCCCCTTGGATGATCACCATGATGAAGACTTTTCGTATGATGCTAACTCCGAACCAGAGGTTGAGAACCTACCCCGAGCAACTCCCTTTCCAATTCCTAACCCTCGTCTTGCTTTTCATGGCCCGACGCCGGTGTCGGTGGAATGCTTGGAAACATGGAGCCAAGAACAAGATCAGCCCATGCCATTTATTGGCGACCGGAACTTTTACGACCTTTGCAATGGGGGCTCAGCATGCAGAATCTTGCCAATCTTGGTCCGCGGAGTGGCCCAAAATGAGATTCAAGGCAGGACAGCCCTACATCAGATTGCCGAAGTTGTCACTGATGCCAGAATGCATACCCTCCGCACCATTCATCTAGAAGATGCTCACGAGAGATGAAAGAGAAACCATGAGAACCTGCTACAAGCACTAGCTGAAAACCCGAGCCAAAGTCATAGAGCTCCAAGTACGCCAGAGAGTGTATGAGAGACACCTACTTGACATGGAACGTCAATTGGTTGAACTAAGAGTTCACCAGAGGAATGACCGTCGCCAGTAGTAGACGCTTTAATTTATTTCCCATATAAAAAGAGGAATCGTATTTTTCTGTCTATGCCTGATGTGGCATTTTCTATGAAATTATCTTGTACCGTAAGTACTTTAGTTAGGTCTTTATGCCGTCAGGAACTATCTCCTGTGGATATGATGTAAGACCTTTACAAGGTCATTTCCTTCCTTCAAGTACTCTTATCATACTCTCATTGGAGTCTATCTGAAACCTGCTTTAGTTAAGTCATTGGACCATAGCAAGTTAGATACGGAGACATTTCCAAGTCTCTTTCAGTGGTTGGATTTTTGTTATTCACCAACCCACGATACCTCAACTTGTACAACAAACGTCTTGAGACCATTCTATGAACTTACCTCTATTCATTACTAGGACTGCATCTGTAACACCGTAAATTTCAAGATAAAATTTTCATTTAAAATAATCATTTTAATCTTAGAAAACTTGTTTAAAATCTCATTCATAATTGAATTACAAAACATAGCTTCATTTTCACTTGCATAGAAAACCAGGATCCTCCAAAATATGACTCTTTCTCTGATGTGTACAATCAAGCCGGTGCCGTCCCGTGATACTGAAAGAAACCTGAAAACAACATAACACAAAACACTGTAAGCACGAAGCTTAGTGAGTTCCCCAAAATACCACACACATAACACATATAAGCCACTCGAGGCTATAACTCTATGGGTCCATGCACCCAAACTCTGTGAACCCTCAGGTTCTAACTCTGTGAACCTTCCGGTTCTAACTCTAGGAACCCTTCGGTTCCAACTCTGCAAACATGCACAGCATAAATCACATAGAAATAATGCAGTACAACACATAACATGCATAGCATACAAATACTCTGTCACATAACTCTGGTTACCTACTAAAGGTAAAGTGTAGTGAGAAAACTCACCTGGCAAGCAGAAAGCAGATATCTCCATACTTGAATCTCGAACTCGCCACCGCCTAACACGTAAGGCAAAACTCTCATGACTATAACTCTCAAGACTAGAATCAATCCTCTCAATGCACCCTCTTAAGGGTAAAAGAATATTTTACCCCTCTCTTGGCCCAAAGGCCACATCGCTGACCAAACCCTAAAAGTCAACGGTCAACCCTAGGTCAAAATCAAAGTCCTCAGTCAAAGTTAACCCTTGACTGACCCTACTCGCCAAGTCAACCCTATGACTCGTCGAGTTCCTATAATCAGAACTTCACTCAATCCGCGACCTAACTCGCCGAGTCACTCCGAGACTCGCCGAGTCCTACAAATCTGAGTCCACTCGCACACAACTCACCGAGTCATCCCTTGACTCACCGATTCTCGACTCAACCAGGGAATATCGGGACTCTTCGATAAGACTCGCCGAGTCCAAGAACAGACTCGCCGAGTCTAAGACTATCATCAACCTACTCGCCGAGTTGTTCATACAACTCGCCGAGTCCCAGGCCATCTTCATCCAACTCGCCGAGTTATTCTTCCAACTCGCCGAGTTCCAGCTCATCTTCAAGCAACTCGTCGAGTCCACTCATGTGACTCGCCGAGTACCACCGGTCTGAATCCACTCAGAAGCATTCCAGGCCATGCAAATGATCCAAAACATAGGTCTAGTCTCATACAACTCATCCATCACGTAAAGTGGCAAACTTTACGTGAATCCAAAGAGAACTAGGCCTTATTCACTTATAATTAGGGTTTGGGACATGCAAGCTTCACTAAACAGTCCAACACAGGGACTTTCATGCTCTCTGATTCTTCACCATTTCAGATCTGAGGTAGCAACCTCAGATCTAACCTCTAGACTTCCAATTTCATCCATAGACAAGATCCCACAAACCCCAAAATGAAGAAACAACATACAATCAATCCAAGAACGAGATATTACCTCCAATGGACGCCCCAACTGCAATGAAATTCGAATCCAAGCAAAGCCCCTTGCCCCAAGCCTTCAATCTCACAAGATTCCTTCAACAAACTCCTCCAATTCTCCAAATACACTCCAATCTTCTTCAATCACACTTTCTAGGGTTTCTGGACTTCAAGAGGGAATAAAGAGGCTGGGGGAAGGATATAATGTTCTTTAAATAGGGCTCAACCCCGAGAATTAGGGATTTCTCCACTCAGCGCCTACTCGCCGAGTCCATCTCATCGACTCGCCGAGTCGGCTACTTAACACGCGACCAAGCCGCGACTCTACTCGCCGAGTACATCCATGGACTCGCCGAGTTGCTCTTTCCCAAATAACACTTTTAGCCCTTCAACTCTACTCTTGCTATTCCGGGATGTTACAATTTCATAGGGATGTAGGCCAAACCTTCGCGAACATATTTTCATTCTGTACTAGGACTGCATCATAGGGATGTAGGTCAAACTTTCGAGAACATCGTCGTACTCTTTACATGAACAATCTAAGTACATCAGGGTCAACCAGAATCGCTCACAAAATCCTTACTTTTCGTGTTATAGAATCATCTCGTCATCCAGAAGCAATAAGTCGATCAGCGAAACCCCCACTTTTCCTATGGACGCCGCTACCTTTCAAACAACAGTTACAGCTGCCATGGTGGCTGCCGTAACCGCGGTCCTTGCACACCGTAGCACTAATAGAACAGTCAATACAACTGATGGGAACAAAGTTTCTAATCGTGGTATCCATCCAGGAAGTCGTCAAACAGTATCAGTCACAGGCTCGCAAAGCCGGAAAACAGAAATCAAAAAACGAAAGCGTCAAGCCCGGAAGGAAAGCAAGAGATCCCAAAAGCTGGCTATACAACAGCAGCAAGTGGAAACCCCTGCCATCCCAGTACCGAGCAGGCCATACGAGGGAAAACTCCTGAAGTGTGATAAGTGTAGTTTCCATCATCATGGGGCTTACCATGAGAAGCAGTGTTGCAATTGCCTAAACATAGGGTACCATGCTCGTAACTGTGGAGCACCGGCACGACCCATCACTCAAGTCCCTTTCATCGAGACTAAACCTGCACACAAGATTTGTTATAGCACCGAATGATTTAAGAAGCAGTTTTCAAAGTGGAGTAACGAGGAAGGCACTCATGTCCACATAACATTGGCTAAACACCGTAATCCCGTCTCCAAGGCTAGTGCTAGCCAGTCATGCCACCAATGCGGTGAGGTAGGGCACTTCAAGAAAGATTGCCCGATAACAAAGAACTCTGGCGCAGATGGGAAAATTCTCAGGATCACAGCTACAAGAGAGCCCACTCCGGAACCACGTTAAATGTAATTTGAGCGTTTCGTTGTAATAGACTTATAAACTATCTAGAACTAGTGCAACTAGAGTCTTACCTTTTGCGAGATCCTGTCTGTATAGGAATTCTCGTCCTGCGTATACTTGTCTTTTGTAGTATATCATATTCGCAGCAATAGTCTTGTGGTAAATCTAAAGTACCGAAACTCTGTTGATGGTTGCACGGTTGTTTTCTCTGTAAACATCTTTTGTTCAAATCTAATGTCTTTAAGTTTCCTTATGATTACGACATTATCATACTACTTGATTTAATTCTATTCTCACAAGATGCAGCTTCATACGTACATCTATTCCTCCGAAATCGTCTTTCTAGCAAAACCTTCATTCCAGAACAACAAAGTACTCGTACATAGAGCACCTCATGTTTCTCATCCTCTCCAAAGAGAAACTTAGCAAACCGCCCGAAGTACCACTCGTACAATACGTCAAGTTCAATCCAAAGACCCACAGTTTCAAGCTTATTTATATAGGACTCGTATACCCGAGACTGCGATTGGTGAGCCTGGTATAGGTTCTACTATGAACTTCAGGACGGAGACTGCCCAAGATTTACGAGTGATTATGCTACCATGCAAATAAACTTAGAAGCCAACACGTGCCCTTTCTGTCGATTGGGACAAGAAAGTCAGATAGAACAAAAGTACCTATCCTTTTTCCTTAATTCATGAGTAATCATACTTTATTTTAGATCTTCACGTCATCTAATCAACCACAAGGTTCTGACTTCATAATCAGTATGAATTGGTTTTGTTCTTATACAAGAGGAAAGGTCACTGCGTATACCTCGAGACAGCTTAAGACGCAGGAAGTTAACTATACAGTACATAATCTTGAGTCAGGAACAGCGGTAATTGTATGGAAGATCTGGAGGCACTACTTGTAGGATACAAGATGTACTATCCTCACAGTCCATAAAAACATTCAACATACGTTCGACCAAGAAGAGTTATCACACCAGTAAGGCCAACAAAAGAAACAAAGCCGTTCCCCAATAGTGAAAGGTTTGCTGGAAGGCCATGCGAGGATCTAAATTCACTTAGGAATGCAAAGATCAAATAAAACTTCTATCTGTAGCGTAGTATCAATTCTGCTTAAACTCTAATTTCGGGACGAAATTCCCTCTAACGGGGGGATGATGTGACAACCCGATATTTCAAGACGATATGATGGGATGCAAGTCAAATTCAGGTCAAAATTTAACTTTCCTAAAATCTTATTTGGGTTAAATAAAGTAGAAGGAATCGTATCAAGGTTTCCAAGCATATAAAGAACACTAAAATCCGAGTTATAACGAAGAAGTTATGACCATTCTAAGTTTTTCCAACAGAAAAACGACAATACGAAGTTACGTAAAAACTCGAATCGGAGATCGAGCGACTTTTGGCCGGAATGACCTAAACGGGAATTGAAGGTCTCGTCAATGGTATTTCAACGGTAAAAAGTCTGGCAAAAACCGACGTCAGATAAAAATGTTATGAATTTTTAAAGAAATTCCTTAATCATGTCATTTTAATAAATAAATAATAAAAATTATTTCATAATTTGCCAACGGAATCTAAACGAAAGTTGTAGATCTTAGTCTCACCTTCGCGTGGATATAAAGAACGTCGAAAACGGAGTTCGTATGAAGGAGATATGAATTTTTGAAGTTTATTTAAAATAAATATAAATTTAAATAAAAACTCCCGGTATTATCCGAAGGGGAGTCATCGGATAGGACCAGAGTATGCCCTGCGTACCCTCGTACGCCCCGCGTACTCAGATCGAAGGCCTCGGATCGTCCACGTCGCCCCTATGCGAAGCTATCCGACCCGTCCGACCCGCCGTCCCATCCGACCCGCTCCATCCGAAATACGTAAGCGATGACGTCTCGTACGTGCTGCGTACCCTCATACGCCCAGCGTACCGAGGTGGTTCAGCAACCCTATAAAAGGGATGCGAGGCTTTCCGAAAAATTTGCTCAATTCTTCTCTTTTCTCTTGCGTCTTGCGTCGTTTTCCGTGCCTGTTCAAACCCGAAGCTCTGGCCTTTTTGCTCAAGTCCCGAGGGTCGATTTTACTCCCGAGATTCCCGAGAATCTTGAGAAAAATCCGTTTCCCGAGACGAAACTCTGCCCAGTTTTTTTTCCATCTCACTATCTTCAAACTTTCAGGTGAGTTCATACCCCTATAATCCACACTTTTAAATGCTTTATAAATATTTTTATAAGCTTTTAAGGGGGGGGGGGGGGGGGGTGGGGGAATACAAGTAAAACACACGATGATTATCGTATGTTATATAAAGTTTCATTATACACATCTATTCAACGGAATCGCATGTGATTTATAATTATTATAAAGAAACTTTCGTATGCAAAATGTATCACGATAACATCATATCTTTTGGAAATGAAAAGTGTTGTTATTTATATATAAATCAAACACTCCGCTTATACTGTATGTATATGTGTCCACCTATCATACTACAAACATACGATTATTTTGGCACGAAAACCATCAATATTTTGGGATACTTCTTGTTAATAAATCAATCTTATGTGATTTATACTAGTATACAAATGGATTTACTACAAGTTTAACAGTTTCACTAATTATATTACTTCAAATGACTTTCTTAAACGTTTTTACATGATTAAAGCTCGTTATCAAACTGTCTTACATACTGTAAGCTTCCTTTCAAACTCGGTTACAAAGGTATTTTCAAACAGTGGTTTTCCGTGTACTTAAACTGTCTTATCAAACAAAATACTTTCAATCATTTTATAAACTGACATCAAGTCACAGATTCTTTATTAGACTCTTCAACGGATTTACAAAACTTCCTTATGCTTTTATATTATAAATTGCATGCCTCTATATGTATAGTTATATAAGAAATGTTTAAAAGACTTAGAAAGGCTATCCACCCTATTTCCTTTTCGCGCCTTGAGATGTGGTCTGGTGGGATATTGGGTATTCGTCCGAAAGTCGTTTAAATACTAGTTATACATCATGTATACATATATGGTCATAAATGTTCCATCAGTTAATTTAGTTCCGATACTCTTAGATAGCAATTGTGTATAAACCTACTTGGTCACTCATCAATTACATTCTAATAAACTATTATAGGAATAGTTTAGAGTAAACAAAACATTTTCCCTACTACAAGAAATTACACCGGAGTCAGTTCATTCATGAGTCTAGAATACATGTTATATGAAAGAATACTCTTACATGAATACTATACATGAATACTTTTACATAGACATTATATGGCAAATTACTACTACATGTTATATGAAAGAATACTCTTACATGAATACTATACATGAATACTTTTACATAGACATTATATGGCAAATTACTACTACATGTTATATGAAGAAATACTCTTACATGAATACTATACATGAATACTTTTACATAGACATTATATGGCAAATTAGTATTACATGTTATATGTCTAAGATACGGTTATATCGTTCGCCTTTCTATCTTTACCTTGTGATTCAATCACATCATCGACGAGATAGATTGGGACTTTATCTCCTAGTACCACATGATACTTTGAAGGACTAACCATTCCGACAACCACTGTTAGCTACAAAGATAAATGAACAATCTACGGATGTTTTAGGTTGATACCATCGCGGGTATACATAAGGGACTAACTATTCCTAAACCCGGCTGTTAGCAACAGAGGTAAATGAACAATCTATGGATGTTTTAGGTTGATACCATTTCAGGTATACTTAAGGGTCTAACTAATAAGAGTTAAACCAGGAAAAACCATCACATTTTCAAGAGATGCGTACTTTCAAAACAGTCAGGTCTAGGTAAAAGACTACTTTCAAAACATTCGGGTCTTGGTAGAAGACTACTTTTATACTAGTAGGAAATATGGGATTTTCTAGAGTTTTCATACTTATACTAAATGTTTCATCAATCATTCACCAGTCTTTCATATCAATTAATCAAAGCAATGACATTAAATACTTATGAACTCACCAGCTTAAATGCTGATCTACTCTTTCAAAATAACTTGTATTCTCAGGTTACAATTATAGACAGGTGCCGATACAAGGTTTAGAGAAGACGGAGCACTCAAGACTCGTCTTTTATTTTGATAAGTTATTCTCATGTCTTGTACTATGAAAGAAAACACTTGTAACTAAAATTATACTATTAATGCAATGGATGATGTTGTTGCTTGTTTACTACTTTACATTTGTTGTGATGCATACATGACGTTCTCCGCCCCAGAACGTTTCCGCCGTTCTCGGTTTTAGGGTGTGACAGTATGCGGCCAGACTTGTGAGTGAGGCTGCACACTAGAGTGTGCGGCCGTACACAGGGGTGTGCGTCCGTACACTCCTTGCTTGAATCCCATGTGTCGATTTTGTGGCCTTACTCTCACTTTGGAGGGTATTATGAGTGTGTGCTGCCACCTGATGAAGGTGTGCGGCCGCAGTCCTTCCTTGGATGAAGAACATGAAGAACATTATGAGTTTGAGGCTTGGATTCAAGTGTTATACCTCTATAACAAGCTAAATGATGGTGTTCTTCACGTTTTGGGAGCCTTCTAGGTGTTTTTGTGTGGTTTTCTAGAGAGAGAAAGTATAAAGAGAGAAAGGATGCAGCCAAAAGTCAATGGAAGGGGGTCCTCCACTTTATATAGGGTTGAGTGTGAGGCTGGAGGGGTTTGCTGCCAGGTGTACGACTGGCTTGGCTGTACGCACTAGTGTGCGACCGCACACACCTCTCTTGGTGTGTGTTGCTGGATTTTGTGATGCAACACCCTTCCTAATCCTTCCTAAGGTCCATGTCTATGACATATTAAGCCTAAAACACTAGTGCAGACTCCATATACTATTAAAAGATGCTAAATTAAAGTGAATTATAGATATATGGATCGATTTCTCAGTGCAAAAGTGCCAAGTTGTCACAAGTACATTGCACTTTGCAAAATTTAAAGAAATATAGCATTGTACTTTTCATTCTTAGTCTTGCAAATCTATAATGGATTTTTTCCATATTAGTTAGGAATGCAACCAAAGAAGTGAGAAGAAGTAAGGACATTGAGAGTGCTTTTTATGATTTATATCTAGACAAGCTTTGTTATCAGGTCCCATTACTATTTTCATAAATAAATTTACACGTCTTTTAAATAATTTAAGATGCCTGACGCATATTGAGTTTTTTATTGACGTAATTTTACATATTAAACTATATTTCATTTGCCATAAGTTTTAAATTCTACAAATGTGATGACGTTTCAAAATGTAAGCAAGTTAGGTTATATTTAACAAGTCACATATATCTTATAAACTAACTTACTTTTTTGATTTTTTACTATTTTAAAGTGTAATCTCTAGGCATAAAAAACCATTCCAGATATCAACTAAAACCAACTTTCTGACATTGCAAAATTCTTACAAAATTTTTAATGCAAATGTAAAGTTGACTTGTATATGTATCTCAAAATGTTATGTCTCATTTTTTTTATTTGTCAATTTAAGTTACAATGTATCATTCAGTTTTGAATATTCATTTTATATAAATATTTTTTTTATCTTATTAACATAATCTATTAAGTGATATAGAAGTAATAAACTCTTTTTTAAATATATTATATTAATCTTATTTATAACACAATACCATTTTTTTATTCAAATATCAACTATCAGGAAACATTTTTACGTACAAACAGTTGTATATTGCATTATCTAAAATTAACTGTATTGAATAATTTAAATTATTAATTTTAGATAAATATACTAAATTTACTAATTGATCATCAAATGATATGTTTAAACAAGTTTTTACAGTTTTGTGAATTATAACATCGTGGTTTCATTTTTTTATATTAATGCTTTAAATCTTTAATTAGTTAATTTACTTTTAATTTCAATAATCTTATTTTAAAATATCGTTTTGTAATTCATTATTTCTCATTACAAGCAATTTAATATATTTCTTTATAGAAAATAAAGTGTTATATATTTTTTGTAATTATGTTAATGGACTATATTTTTGTTTTTTATCCATCTAAAATACTATTTTCTAACTCTACCAAATCGTTAAAAAGCAAGATGCCAACATCATATCTCTGATTTTAACTTCAATAATCCAATATGCATTTGGGCATTTTTTTATTTAATTCACAATTCACTAACATGTGCAATTGAAGCTTAGGCCTTGATTTTACATTCATTTTTATTTCTTATGTTGTTACTTAGTTAAATTTTCTTCTTTATCTACTACTAACAGAAGCAACACTATTGAAACTTATTTCCATCTTATTCGTGGCTGTTGCTTTTTTCCTTTTTCATTTGGTGTTCACACCTTCATATCAGAATATTTTTATATCAGTAATATGTGAAATATGTATGATTGAAACATCACAATCGTAAATGTATGTACATTGACTTCAACATCTTCATTAGCATCATGATCAGTGCATCTATTGGCTATTAATATCACAAATTAATAAATATACATGGCTCTTTCATTTACTTAACCCAAAAATATAACCCAAATCAATCTATTTTTTAGTAATTGGATAAAAAAAATGATACTTTTACTCTTAAATAACTAGCCATGCAGAGAATACACTAAAACTTGGTAAATGACTTAATAGGTGAGGCCGCTTTTGAATATCAATATTTTTTCTTTTATCTCATAACTATAAATGACATTCTAAAAATGCAATGATGTGGTCATAGCAAGGTCAATTTAAACGTTAAACTTGGTAATTGACAGCTAAAAAGCTTAACCACAATTGCAATGAGATACCAATTTGTTAACCTTGACCCAAACAACGTAGATCATTATGAAACAGAAAAAGATTGTCAAAGTTGACAAGATATGGCTATAATAAACAAATAAATGAATACCTTAGCTATTTCTATCAACTAATTCCAAAAAAAAATATCAAACTGTTGTAACCTTTGATAGATAACGTGTCAGATCCGGGATAAATGTCAATCGGGCTTCACCCTATAACTAACAATAGTCCCTTCCGGCGACGGTGTCCGAAGATTCCTTAGGCAACAGTGGCTTACCCATAAATAAAATTAAAAAAGTAAGATAAAACCATACTATTTAGTATGGTAGACGTCTACTTACATGCCATAGGGGACTCACTAATGCCATGGTTTACCCAAACCTAAATTTAAAAATGGAAAAAGAATATATTACATAAATAGTAGTAGTAATGTGAAAGTATGAAATTGACAAAGACGTTCCATAGAGATGTAACATCTTGGAATACCCCATTAAAGGACTTTATTATATCTTTATTGTTTCCCTTTTATAAAAAATAACATTGAAGGTTACAAAGTGATCTTCAGAGTTATTAAAAGTGGCTTCAGCTATGTAGTATCTTATGAAATTTTTGGGTGATGTATATTTGTTTATTAGTTACACATTCAAATAAATGAACGAACATTAGTAAACTAAATTTTTTTAATAGCTTTATGGGATTATCATGTAGTTTAACGTAACATCAATATACCACTAAAATATTTTATCATTATTAACCCATTATTTGATGGTTTACGGAATATATATTCCTTACAAGTGGATATTAACACAATAGTAATTTAATCATGGCAACAACACTGAGATGAAGGCCCTGCTTCGCATGAACCTGTAGCAAAAGCTAGTTCTTGGCAAAGCTGTAAGCAATCGATGCTGATTGCGTCACACCGTCCAAAACATGCTGGGCCAAGAGCTGTATAGATGAAAATTCAATATAGATGTTTTAATTATATCATGCTTTATGGTAAATTTTTCTAAAATACCCAAAAATAGAGGAATGATGTCATACCTAAAATCGGAACACATATCATGCAAATATACAACACCAAAACCATCACGACAAAAGAACTTTTCTTTGTGTAGGCCATTGGCTTGAGGAACAATACTTCTTGATTTTTATTGTGTGAATACAATTAAGAAAGGATCATACTTTATGTTGGATTACCACTCCTTAAATAGTCATTCAACTGAAGCATAACACTCTTTAGCACCATTCAAGTTGAGCATAGTAGTTAGTTAGCACCATTAATTACCATCTTTAAATTTTCTTATTAATGTATGTTCATATTGAAATTAAATTAGCATGTAAATAGAAGAGGTTATGTTGTGTTTGAATCTAATGATGTCACATAGACTTAAATTGATATCAAACGTAACATAACCTCTTTAGTTTATATACTAATTTAATTTAAATATGAACATACATTAATAATAAAATTTCAAGATCTTAATTAATGGTGCTAACAAACTGTTATGCTCAAATTGAACGATGCTGACATGTTTATGGTTCACTTGAATGACTATGTAAGGAGTTCTAACTCTACATAAACTAAGATCGTTTTCTTAATTCTATTCTTACAATAAAAATCAAGCAATATTGTTTGTCAAATAAATGGCCTACACAACAAAAAATTCTCTTGTCGTGATGGTTTTTGTGTTGTGGTTTATTTTCATGACATGTATTCCGATTTTAGGTATGACATCATTCCTCTTTGTCCGGGTAATTTAGAAAAATTTGCGATAAAGCATGACTTAATTAAAACATCTATTTTGAGTTTCCATCCATACAGCTCTTGGACCGACGTGTTTTGGAAGGTGTGACGCAATCAACATCGACTGCTTACAACTTTGCCAAGAACTAGCTTTTGCTTCAGGTTCATGCGAAGCAGGGCCTTCATCTCAGTGTTGTTGCCATGATTAAATTATAATTGTGTTAATATCCACTTGTAAGAAATATATATTCCGTAAACCATCAAATAATGGATTAATAGTTATAAACTATTCCCGTGGAAAATTCATGCAAGTACACTTCTACCATAATAAATTATATTGGCTTATCATACTTTTTAATATTTATGTTTGGGTAAACCACCATACCGTCGTTGGAAGGGACTACTGTGAGTTATAGGGTGGAGCCCGGTTAGTATTTATCCCATGTCTTTCACTGTGATCTATCAAAGGTCACGACACTTTGATTTTTTTTCTTTTGTGATTAATTGCAAGAAATAACAAAGTTTATTAATTTATTAGTTTATTTTAGCCATACGTTGTCAACTTTAAGTAGTTTTTTATGTTTCATAACCAGTTATCATGTTTGGGTCATGGTTAACAAATTGGTATGTCATTGCAATTGTGGGTAGGCTTCTTAGCTGTCATTTACCAAGTTTTATGTTTAATTGACCTTGATATGACCACATCATTGGATTTTTTGAATGGTGTTAATCATCATAAGATAAAATAGAAATGTTGATTTTCAACAGAGGCCTCGCTTATTAAGTTATTTACCAAGTTTCAATGTATTATCTAAATGGCTAGTTATTTATAAGTAAAAGTTGCAATTTTGATCCAATTACTAAAAAATAGATTGATTTGGGTTGTATTTTAGGTTTAAGTACAAGAAAGAGTCATGCGTATTTTAATTTGGGATATTAATAATCTTTAGATGCACTAATCATGATGCTAATGATGATGTTGAAACTAATGTACATGCAATTATGATGGCGATCATTCAATCATACATATTTCACATATTATTGATATAAAATATTCTGATATAAAGGTGTGAATACCAAATGAAAAGGGAAAAAGCAACAACCACGAATAAGAAGGAAATTTTTTTTGATAGTACTGCTTCTGTTAGTTGTAGATAAGGACGAAAATTTAACACAACAGCAACATGACAAAAGAAATGGTAGGAAAACTCAAGGCCCAAGCTAAAATTATACATGTTATTGAACTGTGAATTAAATAAAAATTTCCAAATGCGTATTGGATTATTGAAGTTGAAATCGGAGATATGATGTTGGTAACATGTTTTTTAACTGTTTGGTAAAGTTAAAAAAAAGTATTTTAGATGGATAGTTTTATGGTATATATTCATATTAGATGTTGTACACTGAAGCAAAAAGTAATCTATTATACAATAAAAACATAATTCTTAACATCTTGTCATAATTTATCACACTTGAAGTAAAGAACATCACTGGCAAGCCTAATAAATCTATGAAACAAAAGTAAAAATTAATTTCATGTAATTGTTTGATTTCAGAATCTATGATTGTAAATTTTTTTGTTTTTAATTGGATTTTGAGTTTCAAGAATTTTAGGATTGTACTATCAATCATTTTCTCATCAAATACATTGCACATTGCAAAATTTTAAGCAATATAGCATTGTACTTTTCATTCTTAGTCTTGCAAATCTGGAATTGATTTTCTCCATATTAGTTAGGAATGCAACCAAAGAAGTGAGAAGAAGTAATGACATTGAGAGTGCTTTTTATGATTTATATCTAGACAAGCTTTGTTATCAGGTCCCATTACTATTTTCATAAATAAATTTACACGTCTTTTAAATAATTTAAGATGCCTGACGCATATTGAGTTTTTATTGGCGTAATTTTACATATTAAACTATATTTCATTTGCCATAAGTTTTAAATTCTACAAATGCGATGACGTTTCAAAATGTAAGCAAGTTAGGTTATATTTAACAAGTCACATATATCTTAAAAGCTAACTTATTTTTTTGTTTTTTTACTGCTTTAAAGTGTAATCTCTAGGCATAAAAAACCATTGCAGATATCAACTAAAACCAACTTTCTAACAATGCAAAATTCTTACTATATTTTTAATGCAAATGTAAATTTGACTTGTATATGTATCTCAAATGTTATGTCTCATTTTTTTTATATTTTTCAGTTTAAGTTACTATGTATCATTCAGTTTTGAATATTCATTTTATATAAATATTGTTTTATCTTATTAACTTAATCTATTTAGTTATATAGAAGTAAGAAACTCTTTTTTAAATATATTATAATAATCTTATTTATAACACAATACCATTTTTTTATTCAAATATCAACTATCAGGAAACATTTTTACGTACAAACAGTTGTATATTGCATTATCCAAAATTAATTGTATTGAATAATTTAAATTATTAATTTTAGATAAATATACTAAATTTACTAATTGATCATCAAATGACATGTTTAAACAAGTTTTTAAAGTTTTGTGAATTATAAAATCGTGGTTTCATTCTTTATATTAATACTTTAAATCTTTAATTAGTTAATTTACTTTCAATTTCAATAATCTTGTTTTAAAATATTGTTTTGTAATTCATTATTTCTCATTACAAGCAATTTATTATATTTCTTTATAGAGCATAAAGTGTTATATATTTTTTGTAATTATGTTAATGGACTATATTTTTGTTATTTATCCATCTAAAATACTATTTTCTAACTCTACCAAATCGTTAAAAAGCAAGATGCCAACATCATATCTCCGATTTTAACTTCCATAACCCAATATGCATTTGGGCATTTTTTTTATTTAATTCACAATTCACTAACATGTGCAATTGAAGCTTAGGCTTGGATTTTACATTCATTTTTTTTTCTCATGTTGTCACTTAGTTAAATTTTCTTCTTTATCTACTACTAACAGAAGCAGCACTAATGAAACTTATTTCCATCTTATTCATGGCTGTTGCTCTTTTCCTTTTTCATTTGGTATTCACACCTTCATATCAGAATATTTTTATATCAGTAATATTTGAAATATGTATGATTGAAACATCACTATCGTAAATGTGTGTACATTGACTTCAACATCTTCATTAGCATCATGATCAGTGCATCTATAGGCTATTAATATCACAAATTAATAAATATACATGGCTCTTTCTTGTACTTAACCCTAAAATATAACCCAAATTAATCTATTTTTTAGTAATTGGATAAAAAATGATACTTTTACTCTTAAATAACTAGCCATGCAGATAATACACCAAAACTTGGTAAATGACTTAATAGGGGAGGCCGATTTTGAATATCAATATTTCTTCTTTTATCTCATAACTATACATGACATTCTAAAAATCCAATGATGTGGTCATAGCAAGGACAATTTAAACGTTAAACTTGGTAATTGACAGCTGAAAAGCTTAACCACAATTGCAGTGAGATACGAATTTGTTAACCATGACCCAAACAACGTAGATCATTATGAAACAGAAAAAGATTGTTAAAGTTGACATGATATGGCTATAATTAACAAACAAATGAATACCTTTGCTATTTCTATCAACTAATTCCAAAAAAAAAAATATCGAACTGTTGTGACCTTTGATAGATAACGGTGTCAGATCCGGGATAAATGTCAATTGGGCTTCACCCTATTCAATAGTCCCTTTTGGCGACGGTGGCCGAAGATTCCTTAGGCAACAGTGGCTTACCCATAAATAAAATTAAAAAAGTAAGATAAAACCATACTATTTAGTATGGTAGACGTCTACTTACATGCCATAGGGACTCACTAAAGCCAAGGTTTACCCAAACATAAATTTAAAAATGGAAAAAAATTGTTACGTAAATAGTAGTAGTAATGTCAAAGTATGAAGTTGACAAAGACGTTCCATAGAGATGTAACGTCTTGGAATACCCCATTAAACGATTTAATTATATCTTTATTGTTTCCCTTTTATAAAAAAATAACATTGAATCTTACAAAATGATCTTTAGAGTTACTAAAGGTGTCTTCGGCAACGTAGTATCTTATGAAATTTTTGGGTGATGTATATTTGTTCATTAGTTACACATTCAAATAAATAAACGAACATTACTAAATTAAAATTATTTTAATAGCTTTATGGGATTATCATGTAGTTTAACGTAACATCAGTATACCATGAACATATTTTATCATTATTAACCCATTATTTGATGGTTTACGGAATACATAGTCCTTACAAGTGGATATTAACACAATAGTAAGTTAATCATGGCAACAACACTAAGATGAAGGCCCTGCTTCGCATGAACCTGTAGCAAAAGCTAGTTCTTGGCAAAGTTGTAAGCAATCGATGCTGATTGCGTCACATCGTCCAAAACATGCTGGGCCAAGAGCTGTATAGATGAAAATTCAATATAGATGTTTTAATTATATCATGCTTTATGGTAAATTTTTCTAAAATACCCAAAAATAGAGGAATGATGTCATACCTAAAATCGGAACACATATCATGCAAATATACAACACCAAAACCATCACGACAAAAGAACTTTTTTTTGTGTAGGCAATTGGCTTGAGGAACAATACATCTTGATTTTTATTGTATGAATACAATTAAGAAAGGATCATACTTTATGTTGGATTACCACTCCTTAAATAGTCATTCAACTGAAGCATAACACTCTTTAGCACCATTCAAGTTGAGCATAGTAGTTAGTTAGCACCATTAATTACCATCTTTAAATTTTCTTATTAATGTATGTTCATATTGAAATTAAATTATCATGTAAATAGAAGAGGTTATAGTGTATTTGAAATTAATGATGTCACATACACTTAAATTGATGTCAAACGTAACATAACCTTTTCAATTTATATACTAATTTAATTTCAATATGAACATACATTAATAATAAAATTTCAAGATCTTAATTAATGGTGCTAACAAACTGTTATGCTTAACTTGAATGACTATGTAAGGAGTTCTAATTCGACATAAACTACGATCATTTTTTAAATTCTATTCTTACAATAAAAATCAAGCAATATTGTTTGTCAAATAAATGGCCTACACAACAAAAAATTCTTTTGTCGTGATGGTTTTTGTGTTGTGGTTTATTGTCATAACATTTATTCCAATTTAAGGTATGACATCATTCCTCTTTGTCCGGGTAATTTAGAAAAATTTGCGATAAAGCATGACTTAATTAAAACATCTGTAACAACCCGAAGTTTTCCATCGCCGAAAAACCCGTTCTACCCGTATAACTCGCCGTGTGCCGAAACGTTCCGATGTCGTTTTTGGGTTTAGTTAATTAAATTTATATGTTTATTATTATCCAATGAGTGTCCAAACCCTTTAGGAACTCATGAAACAAGCCCAAAATATTTATTTCATAAGTTTTAGAAATGTCCCCGCCGGGTGACGGAAACTCAATCGGGTGCGACCTAAAGCCTTGTTTAAGGCCGGTATCGGGTAGAATTCCGCCGTGTCCAAGTTTTGGGAACTATATAAACTTATTAAACCTTTCATTTGAAGCTTTTTCCCTCTCTCTCTACTCTCTCTCTAACCTCTCTCATAAATCCAAAGTTTAAGGGTCCAAAACTCAATTTTAAGGCCTCAAATCCCTAAGGTACCTTCCTAACTTCATTGTATAGCATATTTGGCTTCTAAATTCGAGATTAAATCATGAGATTGGACATATTATATGATTGTACAGCCCAGGAAGATGCCTAGGCCGTAAACACTAAGTTTGAAGGGTTTTGAGCCCTTAAACCCCTTCTAGACAATTTTGGGACCTAGATATGACTTAATGACTTCATGAGTTGGACTTATAACAATTTAAACATGAATTTTCAAGGCTTTGAAGGAGTTTACGGCCAAGCCTCATGCTTGGGCCGTAAACTCATATAATTGAGGTTTTCATGACCTTAAACCCTTCCAAATCACTAATAAGGCTTAGGTATGAATTATAGAATATTGGTTTTAGCATTTGGACACTTGAAACATAATTTTTGAAGGATTATTGTGAGTTTACGGCCAAGGCAAGTGCATGGGCCGTAAACTCCTTAAAACATGGTGAAAATTCATTTTAAAGTGTTGTTTAACCCCTATAACACCCCTAAAGCCTTGGAATGAATTTTAGAAGTCCTTACAATCAAGTTTTTGGTCTTAAAACATATGGAATAACTCTCTAAGAGAGTTTACGGCCATGAGGGGGGTCTCATAGGCCGTAAACTCCAAAAACCCCTCCAAAAATTCAAGAAAATGCATGAAAGGCCTAGGAATAAATTTAGTAATCACATGTGATTTGTTTTAGCATCATTTAACACAATTTTCATGGGTATTGATGAGATTAAAACTTTAATCTTTGAAGATCGATTAGATCTTAAACAGGTAAGTAAATATAAAACAGCAAGAACACGAAAATAAGAACAAGTCAAGAATGAATCAAACGTGTCGAATGATTAAAACAAAACCCTCAGAAGAGCTCGATTAAGAACATCAACTGTAGAGGATTAGTAGGTTTACAAGAACGATAAAGAAAGAAACTGTAATACTATCGTAATGCTATCGTCTTCTCTAGATCGTTAACCTAATATGCATGCAAGCATATACTTATATAATAAACCTAACGGGCTCTCGGTTGGACATGCCCAAACCGGAGTACAAAATAAATAGACAAATAGCCGAGCTCAAAGACACAACCCTTGAACGAATCTTCAACCCAACAATCTCCCCCTTTGCATCAATTGGAGCGAGACCTTCACTTGTTACTTGGGCCAGCAGCGGAGGCAGGTACTTTCTTCTTCATGGTATTAAACAGACGCGAGATAAGAGCCAGTATTGTCTTTCTAAACCTGATGTACCATTGGATCATATCATTGAAGTACTTAACATCATCCGCTGCATTCTCTTTACACCTTCGGACGATCGACAACACGCGCTCGAGACAAGTTGTGGTGTAAAGATGTTTGTCAGCTAAAGCAAAGAGACATTTCTGTCCTTCTGCTCTAGTGAACATGACCGAATTGCGTCTCGGGTCGATCTTGCCCATTTTCATCTGATTGAGATCACTGGCCGATCCCACAGGAGCTATCTTCGGTTTCTTCTTGAAGACAGTGGCTACCTCCTGATCCATTAGGGCTACCTCCATGATGTAACAGACAATCATCCTCTTGAGATGGTCTATAATCGGACCATATTCAGGTTCATTCGCTAAGAGGATGTTATGCAAAACGATCCAATCATGAGGATTTAGGTTCGGTAGATCTGCCAGGGATATAAGATGTTCAGTTTTTGCAGACCCCCGAATCACTCTGAACCGAACATTAATG